>NC_071092.1:12368035-12997857 GCF_027358695.1 Spea bombifrons | reverse complement strand
CTATTACATACCTGGATATTTTGATCTATAAAAAGAATGGTAGATTGGAGACTAATTTATTTAGAAAATCTCTTGACAGGAACACCTTACTACACTATTCAAGTTTTCATCCACCTGCTTTACTTAAATCACTTCCAAAGAGCCAATTCCTTAGGGTTAAGAGAATTGTCTCCCAGGAAATGCAGGTTAATGATCAGTTACAGGAGATGTCACAAAGATTCTATGAAAGAGGTTACCCAGAGGAAATTGTAGAGTCACAATTGTTGCTAGTGAATGATTTGAAAAGAGAATCTCTTTTAAACCCTTCTAAAAGGACTGTTACACAACCTAGACTCACATTCGTTACCACTTTTAGTAAACAATCTTGCTCCATTAAAAAAATAATTTATAAACACTGGCATATTCTCTCTGAGAGTTTTCCAAATATCCCAGAATTTAGTCGGCCCCCGATGATGGCATATAAAAGATGCCCGTCCTTGCGTGATAAACTAGTCAAGGCTGACATCTCTACTACCGAATTCATAGACACACGAATACACAAAGGTAATGTACCTTGTTACAATTGTGTCTCTTGCCATTCAATGATCCTTGGAAAACATTTTTTTCACCCTCATGATGGTAAAAAGTATACAATTAAACATCAGGTTACTTGTAATTCCACTTTTGTGGTATATATTTTAAAATGTCCTTGTGGTTTAGTATATGTTGGACAAACTACACAGCGTTTTAAAGATAGATTTTCAAAACATAAATCCACTATACGCACTGGACTTACAGATCTCCCCATTCCTGCACATTTCAAAGAGAAGAGACATAATATATCACAACTAAAGTTTCAAATTATTGATATGGTGCCAGAATCTATCAGAAGGGGAGATAGGGTGAAAAAATTATTATATAGGGAGGCGTTTTGGATCAAAGAATTGGATACCATCTTTCCTAGGGGTCTTAATTATGAATTTGACTTGATGCCTCTTATTTGATTTTATTTAAAATTTATGTTTTTTCTTTAGTCCTCATTTTTTATGATCAATTTCTATTTTCTTTTTCTTTTTTAGATTCAACTTCTCTACTCTCTGCTCTACATGTGCTGATGTCGTTTTATATTAGTTTCAGACCCTCATAATTCACATGATCTCATTGATAATTTAATAGCACTGTGTCACTTTAAGGGATTCTGTGCAAAATAAAAATGTTCTCCTTTTTTAAATACATCACTGAATGTGCTACACTTTGTTGCTGACCTCTATTAACAATGCACTTTATTAACTTTTTTAGAATTGGTTACATTTATATCCACTTTGCACTTTATTTGATCGTGTCACATTATAATATACCATTGTATATTAATCTAATTTATGGTGATTTGGCCATTTCTTGGTTTTTGTAAATATTCAAGTTTTTTTATCTATATTATAAGAACCAGTGATTTTTATATTTTTATTGTTTTATTCACAATATGTGTCACATAACTAACTTTTTTTCACAATAGATCGTTTTTAACATTTGTCTGGTCTTTATGAGAACAGATGGCGATCTGATGATACATGCACTTGGTAATGTTATTGCACTTTATGAATACACCTGCACTATTTTATCAAAGAGAATGCTCTAACGCATGCATGGAGTAAGCTTGCGCATGCGCAGAGCGTCACCACGCTTTAGTGCTGACAAATGCTTGCCCTTTTTTCTTATTGTAATCAACATTTTTGCTTTTGTTGATTTGATGTTTTGGTTTGATTTAATTCACATTTTTTTTGGAATATGAACACTGATTGTGTTTACATGGAACTGCACTAGTTAAATCTCTGTAAGTGTCCATTACTAACACTGATTGCACACACTTTATGGGTATTTTCTTAATATATCTTTTTTGGTTATTTAATATATATGGATCTTAATATATTTCTTTATTTGTCACTGGTCTCTTTTAACATCTATAAGTATCATTTATTTATTATGTGATGTATACTTTTGAATATTTACTTATGTTAATACATGATTATTAATTATACTACACATGGTGCCAGATTAGATTGGTCTTTTGATTGGCTATTCATTGATTGATATGTGCTATTTAAACCTTTACTTTTTACTTGTGTGGTTAACTTGATAAAGACCTCATCGTGAGGTCGAAACGTTGTTGTCTGTTTCCTACAATAAATCTGTCTGATGGAACCCCTGCGTGCCTGGAGCCTTCTTCTATTTTTTATTCCAAATTTTTAGGTGACTAGGTCCCAGGCATTGGGGTGTGGAGTAGTATCCTAAGCTATATGGGCTCATGAGGTATAATTGTCTATGTGAAACCAGGATGTTGCACGGAAAGATAAGTCTCCTCCACCTTATTAATTTTGAGCATGTAGCGTGCAGGATCGACCATCTGAACAGTCCAATCTGGGATCCAACATGACATGATTGAGGTCTCCACCTACAATTGTTATGTCCCCCACAAATTTGGCCAATCAAGTGAAGGCTTTGATAAAGATGGCCATGTCGGTGTCCCTTTGAGAATCGTGTCAAACAGATGTTGATATAGTTTTCAGGGATCCCCTGAACCCTTAAATTGCACCTCTGTCCTATTTTATCCAAATTATCAATCTAGTATCGTTACTGGTCATTAGGGTTAACATGGCTTCAGTCTCTTTTGCCAGCTCGACTACTCTCCCCCACATGTCTGATGTCTTTATGATCTCATTTGCCAACCCCACAATCTTAGAGATATCCCCCTAAGTCGTCAGGGGCTTTGAGGTATGCTTCCAGTCATCTGCGTAGGTAAGGCTTTCCCATCCCTTTTCAGACGGGCCTCCTGAGTATGGTGGGGAAGGGTGTCATGTTTAGTGAAGAGCCCGTGCTGCAGTGTCTTGTGAGGAGGTAAAGGCGTCTCTCACTGAGGCCGATGTCGTTCTCGGGCGATTCCCTGTGGCTTTAGGGGTCCGTATAGTTTAATTCTGTCTTCCCATCTTGTCAGATGGAGGGGATTTTGCTAGCCATTCCCTCTGGCTATTATTTTCTTAACTCTCTCCATCCAACAATAGAGGGCAATATGGGTAAACTATATACCCACACAAAGGATTACTATGTATTTTAAGTCCCTCATGCACACAGGTTGCAGGATGGGTTAATCTTTATGTTAACTCCATCCCACTGAACAAAGGATACAGGGCAAAGGGTTGTCATTGATGAGCTCTATGCCCTGATTTGTGTTTTTTCTTATTTCAAACCATTCATCTAATTTTCTAGAGGATGGAGGTTGGGAATGGCATGTGCATCTTACAAGCCCCTAGATGGTCAAGATATCATCCCCCCACTTGCCAACCCTTGTGTTGATGGTCCAGTTATTTTAGAGTTTTTACACAAAATGTTTGTTTTTTTACACAGGAAATGGAAACTTAATGGTTGATACAGAATACTAGCAATTATTAGCTGTCGATTTATAGATTAATAAGTGTATGCCCCTATGGCTGTTGGTAAGATACAGTTTATGTAATGGTCAGTCAGCAATTGAAGTGTGCATCATTTCTGTACAACAACTCATGTTACCCATCCCTGTCAAATGTATTTACATCACCTTTCAGATATGTTTTATTTCCCTTACTACTGGAAGAAATTTGCATCTGCATAAGACTTTCAAATGCCAGCCACTCTATAATTTACTAAATTATCCAGGAACTTAATCAAACTGGGATGTTTTCTGAGCAAACATGCATCTGAAAGCATGTTTATGAAGTTGTAAAAGAGCATAGTTATTAGCATAATTGCATACATAAAGGTTGTGAAGATGCCACTTAATGTACTTTGAGTGAATGATTACTTATTGCATGTGTATATAAATATATCATTTTGTTTAGAAATTGCAAAATATAGAAGTTTTGAAAACCAAAGTTAAATCTTTGATGTGCACAATAAAAATGAAACTCAAATGCTTTCTGCTAGATATAATATTAAGGGTATTACTTTTTAACCCCTTCGAGACAAAGGCTGATTTTACTTTTTGTACCCTTTGTGACAATGGCCTTTTTAACATTTCTGCGCTGCTTGTGTTTAGGTGTAATTTTCTTCTTTCCCGTTTACTGAACCCACACAGTTGTTTTTTTCAGGACAAGAAGGGCTTTCTTTAGATGACATTGTTTTGATTGTATCATATTATTTACTATTAAAAAAATTATAAAATATGGTGAAAAATTTAGAAAAAATTGACTGTTTCTAACTTTTAGTTGAAAAATCTTTTACTCATCTATAAAAGGTAATGAAAAAACCTGCTAAATAGATTCTACTATTTGTCCTGAGTTTAGAAATACCCAATGTTTTTATGTTTTTTTGCTTTTTTCTACCCATTATGGGGCAATAAGTACAGGTAGCGTTTTGCTATTTCAAAGCCATTTTTTCCAAATCTGGTAATTCTTCCCCCCATGTGCCATTTCGGGTATCTTTGAAGCCGGCCAATGCAATTTACCCCATCAAGTCATATATTTTTGAAAACTAGACAGCCCAGGGTATTCCAAATGCTAGTATTTTAACTCTTTCCATGCACCATATCTACCACCAGTCTTTGTCAAACTTTATGGTAGTCATTTTTTTGCATTTGTTTTGTCATACACATTTTACTTCAGGTATGAATTAAAATGTTCTCGTTTATGTCACTATCACAAAACACCCCAATATGTGTTCAGCAACATCTCCTGAGCGCAGCGATACCCCACATGAATGATTTTGCCTGGCTGTTTGGGGGCAAAAGGGCCACATTTGGGGCATGCGCTTTTTTCAATGTTGAACTTTGGCATTTGGGATCCACTGCCCATGCCCTATTTGGTACATCTTTGAGCCGGGCCATTTCAGTGTGCCCAACAAAACCATATATTTTTCAAAACTAGACACCACAGGGTATTTTAAATGCTGGTATTTAACTCTTTGCATGCACACATTTTACCACCAGCATTTTTTCAAAGTTTGCAGTAATATTTTTGTGTGTGTATTTTTCCCACACACACCTACTTTATGTATGAATTTACAGCTCCTGGTATATGCCGCTGTCACACGACACCCCATAATGTGTTCAGCAACATCTCCTGAGTGCAGTGATACCCCACATGCATGGGTGTGTCATTTTTTGGGGGAACTAAAAGGCCACATTTGGTACGTGTGCATTTTTCTAATTGGAAATTAGATGTGTGGCCATCCTTCCCCCCCGTGTTAATTGGGACGTTGTTGAACCTGGCCCATTCAATTTACCCCATCAAATCATACATTTTTTAAAAGTAGACACCCCACGGGCATTTAATATGCCAGTATTTTAACTCTTTCCATGCGAGAATTGTTTTAAGCTAATATGCTAATTTTAGGACTTGCTCACAAAAATATATTTTTAATATATATATTTTTTTTTTATTATTATTTTTTTTAAAAAAAAATTTAACATTTTTTTTCAACTTGGAGGTTCCCCTGATAGTGACATCAGTGGGAAATGATTTTTACATTTTACTGTTTTTTTTACTATTTTTTTCTAATTATTATTAATTTTATTTTTTAATTTATCTTTACTAATCACACTGTGATTAGAAAGCTGGGCTCCATTGACTTGCATGGTGAATGCAGTACCTGTATTCAACCTGCAAGTGGAGCCAAAGTTCTCTAGATGGTCTGGACCATCTAGCAAACTTTTAAAATTTGTGGTTCCTGTTACAGGACGGCGGCCATCTTCCTTGATGGCGAAGATTGCCGGCAGCTGCGGCTGTGACCGCTCTCCGGAGCGGTCACAGCCCATCAAAAGGTTAGTGTTTGGTGTCGCTGGATGCCTCCTGATCGAGGCATTCCAGCGACACCATTTAAGTTTAGGAGGCGATCGTCGATCGCCTCCTAAACGCTTTTAAAACGGGCGTCCGCCGCCATACAAAGTATGGCGGATGTTGACGCCCCGTGGAGGGGCCAGAGATGGCCCCTTCGTGCCGATCGCGGCGTTGCTGAATGCACCCGTTTAAAGACGTGCCGGTCCTGGCACGTCAATTGTCGTAAAGCACATGCTTTTCCGTGCCGTGCCAGGACCGGCAATTGTCATTAAGGGGTTAAAAGTCATTAAATAAGCTCCGTTTCATTTTAAAAAAAATTCTAAATAAAGGGTATAATAGTAAACTACCATATTTGTTCGATTATAAGACGACCCTGATTATAAGAAGACCTCCCAAAATCTAAATATTAATTTAGGGAAAAAACAAAAAGCCTGAATATAAGACTACCCTATAGGAAAAAAAGTTTTACTAGTAAATATTAATTCATGTAAACAATTTTTTCATATTTAATAAAAGCTATGATTGAGAAAAATATATATTTTTTTATTTCCTTTTATTTGCCAACCTGCCCCCCCCAGTTATGCACATCTGCCCCCAAGGTTGCCACTCTGCCCCCAGAAATGCCTTAATCCCCCTTTATTTGCCACTCTGCCCCATGATGTGCCTTTTAACCCTCTATATGCCACTCTGCCTCCAGAAATGTCTTATGCCCTCCTATATGCCACTCTGCCGCATTTCTGGAGGTATATATATATATATATATATATATATATATATATATATATATATATATATATATATATATATATATATATACATATATATATATATATATATACATATATATATATATATATATATATATATACATATATATATAACTGCTAACAGCAATCAAACTCCTATCAAGCCAAGGCAGCCAGTACATGCTGGAACCTGGGGATGATAGGAGTTTGAGTACAGCCTCCCTATGCCATGCTACCCCCCCCTTACACATCCATGCTATCACACACACACTCATTCACAAACATTTAAATACTCATTCATTCCATTAATCACACGTACACATACACACACACTCAAACCCCCCACCCCCTTACCTGAACTGCAGATCTCCCACTCGCAGACTTCTGCAGGGACCCGGCTGTGCGAGCAACTTCTCTGGCCCCGCCCCCAGAGGAAGGAGGGGGAGGCAGAATTATGTGACACTCTGCTAGCTTCCTGCTGCTAATAGAAGAGACGCTGCTCGGGACCAAAGCTCCGGTAAGCAGCCTGACCCCAGCAGACATTTTTTTTGAGGTCTAATTAGAAGACGACCTCGATTATAAGACGAGGGGTATTTTTCAGAGCATTTGCTCTGAAAAAAACCTCTTCTTATAATCGAGCAAATACGGTAATTGCTTTAATATAGGGACCTAACTAGAAACCATAGGGGTCTGGTGCGAACATTGCCCTGGGGCCCCTCATCTTTGCCTTAAATACCTTGTGAGTCCCTTTGCCCCGAGCAGCTTATCAGTGCCCTTCTAAACACCAAACTGCGCATCTATGTCCTCTTTGTCCCTAGCTTATCAGTGACCTGAAACAGCTTATCGGTGCCAACTCTGCCCCAAATAGTTGGTGTCAAAAACTATTACTAAGCAAAAAAACAAAGACAAGAGGAGAATATAAAGCGTAGTCAGAACATAGTCCAAGGGTCAAGCCTGGCAGCAAAGGTTCAATAACGAAGTCACAGTCCAAAATCAGGGGCAAAGGCAAAAATAGTAGTCCAGAGGGTCAAAACCAGCAATGCAAACGAATATACTTCAGACAAGGGAATAAAGGAGAAGGGAACAAACAGAGTACACACTTTAACTTTCAAGCACTGTGGGAAGGGGCTGCAGAGTTTTTATAGTGTCAGTAACCAGAGACCAGTTCCCCACACACCTGGTCTCCTCCCCTTCATTTGGCAAGGATAGGGGTGAAGTAGGACAACTCCACCCCGTTTTGCGATGAGTGGCAACTCCTCTCTGCTTCCATCCATTGTTCAGAGCATAGCCATGCCCCCTAGCAGGAATGCACCCACTCTTGCCAATGACGGCACGCCTCAAAATCGAGGCCAGGGATGGAGCCTACCCCTCAGAGGGGCGCCCAGAACCTGCCCCTCCCAAGGATGAAAACCCTCTCGGTGAGGTAGGTGGGAGTCCCCAATCCTGACAGCTGGTGTGTGCCATCACGTTCCCAAACAGCATGTCTGTGCCTTCTTTCCCCCTTACATTCTGGCACACATACGTAAACACACACAAATTACGCACTTACTCATTCTTACTAACACATATGTACACATTCATTCTAACACATTCCCTCTCACACCACGTATGCACACTTACACATCCATGCTTACACACACTTACACATCCATGCTTACACATCCTTGCTCTCACACACAATTACACATCCTTGCTCACGCTCATATACATAGACATCCAAGCTCACATACATAAATATATACAAGCAAACATACATACCCCCCTCCTGCCGCCCCCACTTATTTCTCGCCGCTTCAGCACACTATACGAGAAGCCTCTGTTTTTATTGTGGGGCCACAGCCTCTCCTTTTGTAACATAGGCAGTGGCACACATTTTACACACTTTCACACATACATATATGCTCATTCTACAAAGATGGGTAAATTAACACATACTGAATCATACATTTATACACATATGCTAACACACATTTACACATACACACTCATGCTAACACACACTTACACATAGACACTCATGCCAACAAACACTTATACATACATACTCATGCTAACACACACTGATACTTATACACTCAAGAATGCGTCTGTATGTGTACATGTCAGTCTATTAGCATAACACACATTTACACATAAACACTCGTGCTAATACACATGCACATGCTAATGTGCACATATTTATAAACACACATTCGAACACACACATTTACACATACACTAATCATAACACATGCAATTACACATACACATTCATGGTTACACATGCAGTCATGCCAACACACACACAAACTCACACTAGAGTATGTCCACACCTAGACTTACACATATATACTTATGTTGATACACAGAAATAAACACATATATATTCCTGCTAACACACTCATAATAGCACACATGCATTCATGCTCAAACTCTCTCTAACACACACATACATATTCATGCTAACACATGCACATTCACGGTTTCATACCAGGCCAGCCTGTCCTGTCTGTGTTGCTAGCTGCAGATATTACCTGCATGTTTTACCCTGCAGCTTCATGCAGGATACTTTTCACTGCCCAATCAGCACCGATGACAAAGATAAGTGAAAGTCCTTGACATATGAGCTGTTTCCAAACTCATGGAAAGGTACTTCTTTAGCTCTGATAATAAATTCTTCTACTGTATGTTGGTGAATTTTCATCTACCTAGTCTTTGCTACTGCCTTACTAAGATACCCCAGAATAAGCTGTAAAGGTTCAACAGAGTTGGTTATTATTTCCTTATATTTTACTCTGTTCTTTATGTATAAATCTAGAAAATGCAACATATTAATATGTATTACGCTGCTTTAGCTCAAGTACTATATTGTCCTTAAAGGTATCTACCATTTCACAATATTTCTCTAGTGAGCCTGTCCATATCAGGAACATGTCATCGATATACCTGTGTCATAAAGTGGATCTTCATTTTTGGTAAGTATTTAATGCCTATACTTGAGTTGCCATTCCCCCTGCATTGTTAGATAAATTGACACAGAAAAACTTCATGCGCCAATAGCTGTGCACCTCAGCTAGTGGGAGTATTTATTTTAAAACTTAAAATAATTATGTATGGAAATATAACTCATAAGTGTGAGTATAAGTGTATTATGTTCTGTCAAATTGAGGCATTATTTATTTTCAAAAAAGTAATTGATTGGAGGCTTACATTGTGTAAAATATTATTATAAACAAGACTAGCAAGGAAGGCATCTGATGGTGCTTTGATGCCTTCTACAGTCAAGAGGGGGGTGCTTTGAGTCCCTCACGTATGAGGGAATAGTCATCACTATGGAATACAACATTTAATTCACATAAATACTATTTTTCCTGTGATATATCAAATTCCAGAAATTATTGGCTTTTAATGTATGTATAGTGAAAAAAAAGTATTGCAAAGTATGTCAAGGATTTTAATGATGAGGTGCCAATATTAGTAATCGGGCCGAGACTGGCCATCTGGTCCTACTTGTACAGCCAATCAAATGTTTTAGTGTTCAGGCATGAGTTAGTCTATCCTTGTGATGTCAGACTGTAGTGTGTAATTAATCGTCCACTGGCGATTTGCCGGTATATCCCTAGTCAGGCCCTGCGATTTAAGGGCTGTTAAAAGTTTTTAATATTATTTTTTAATCCGCTGTATGCATCTCTCTTTTTCCTGGCTTTCTGTTTTATGCAACAATATGCTTTTGGTTTCTGCATTTATGAAAGTGGCAATTACATACGTCTTTCAAATATTTTCCTTTGTTATATAGCTAATCATATTTCACATTTGGAGGGGAGGTAAATCACAAGTTGGACTAATGCCTTTGATGGGAGTGGCATATGTAAACCTTTTAAATAGATCATTCTTTTGGCACAACAGTATGCAGACCTGTGGTGGTTGAGAAGTGTTGTAGTAAATCACAAATACAGTGAATTGTGCTCTATTGATAGGTGTGTGAATATTATTAGCTTGGTAATGCGGTGTGTGGATACAGTGTGACAATAAGATGATCTGAAATATATGCCACTAGATGTCAGGAGAGCTTAAAAGTAAGAAAAAAAATCATACACAAACATAACAAATCAGAATGTGCCATGTTAACAATAAGTGTAACTGGCATTCAGAAAAATAGATATATATGTAAGACATTTCTAATAGCAATAAAGTAAGTAGTAGCCAAATATGTTTTTTTTATTTAGAATTACTACAGCACTACATTTGTTCAATCCATACGTCTTTTTCAGAGTTAAACTTTATTTACAATTACATAATATATTTTTGCATACCACTAAAGAAAAAATATTTGTGTAATATGTTTTCGTTCTACTGGGACAAGCCTCTCTCTGTAATTACTGTGCTTTTCATCAAAATTGAAACATCTTCCCAAGCACTGACCATGGCCCTGATGGTTTCCTTTTATTATTTTCCGATGTAATTGCATATTTCCTGTTAAAGTTATTTTGAACTCTGCAGGTCCAATATATAACTATAACTATGTATACCTACTGCAAAATATTCCACCAGAACATTATACTAGCCGCCAGGGCTGGGCTGGCAAATAACCTACGGTGATTTGGAGGTGTTGTCATAATTTTCACATAAAGCCACCAGGGATTTTATTTTACCTATACATTAGGATTAATGTCCCCATGACATCATATGATTGCAACATTCATATTCCAACTAAAGGTTTTTAGTCATTATCTGTATTTTTGTAGCTGGTGACGATATTGAATTAATTATAACCTTTAATTGGGGAGCACACTAGAATAATGTATACATAAAATGCAAAATTTACTTCTAATGGAGCTTGTGCTCCAAAAGCTTGTGGCTACATTTTAGTAAGAGGTGGAATAATGCTTAGACAAATTTTTGCTCTAGAACTAGATCATATATAGAAAGCAGGTGTATCAGAAGTAAACTCTTAATCAACAATGTCACCAAATAAAACTTAAATATGCTCCAATTACAATAAGTGAAACATAAACCCATCAAAAATAATATGTAAATATATACTTCCCCGCAACTCTAGACAAACTCTCCGGATGTTTGATAAAATATATAGATCAATGTAAAACACAATAGTAAGGTCTGTGAAATAATATTGCTATGTGCAAATTGTGGAGGTAATGCACTCACAAACAACTTGTTCAACTTGGGTTCATCTCATTAAAAGATATTCTTTTGATTCCACAAAATCTATAAAATTAAAAATAGGAGGAGAAAACACATGACGTAGTATCTCAAACAGTGATAATACTAAAATCCAGTGCACTTACAGAAGGTTGGGCACATGATGCAGAATGTGCAAATAAGCAGGATTAGTAGGGAGTCTCCTAATATGCTGATATATTTTGAACTGTTAGGTTTGTCAAAGATTAAATGACATTCTTGATAATTTAGTTATCTGTTATTTTGCAGACCACAGTTGTTTGAAAATGACTGCAGTGGCAACCGTAAAGGCTGATCTACGTAACTTTTGATTTTGGTGTTTTGCCATTGCTGTTTCAATGAGAAATGAACAGTTTACAAGTTTAACCCCATTCAATGATAGAACAATTTCTTTGCACAGTGTGACATACCCAAGGCAATCATAACTGATGTTCAGAGAATAAAGAACTAATATAACCTGTAACTTGGTAGCAATAAACCAAATTCCTTTTCACGAAGAGCAACACAATTCCCAGTGCTATTCTACAAAGTTTGTTGTTATCAACTGAAAAATATATTCCCCGAGGGTGTGAATACTATTTGCCAAATCAATATAGCAAGTCATTTACTTGATGTTATATAACAATATGTGCTCTTGGTACCCTAAACCTTATTAGAATATCATTGATAAATGTTAATAGCTATTATAGAATAGAAGTATGATTGTATTCATTGGGAATAATTCACAAGACATTGTTTGACAGTCTAGTAAATAGAGCTGTCAGTTAAATTAATGTTAGTTGTTTTTCTCTTTACGTAAATGGCTTTTATTTCAGCTTATAGCAGCTTTTGGTTGCATACAGGGCTGTAGGAAGGGTGAGAGAGGCACTCGCCTCGGGCGCAGCTGCGAGTGGGTGCACAGCTGCCGATCAGCAGCTGCAGCCTGCAGGACTGGTTGGGAAGATCACAATTCCCCTCTAACTGGCCCAGCAACATGTCGGCAAATGATGGCAAGCACCAGAATATGACAATTGCCACATAAAGCAGAGGCCTGGAGTTACAGACCTCATGCTCCTACCACAGGATGGAGAATGAGAAAGGGGTGTAAGGGCAGTGCATGTGTATATGTGTGTGTGTGTGTGTGTGTAAGAGTAGTGTATGTATATGGGCAGGTGTGTGTAAGAGCAGTGTAGGTATTTGTGTGTTTGTAAGCTGATGTTTGTATGTGTATATGTGTGTATGTAAAGGCAGGGGTGTGTAATGGCAGCGTATGTGTATATGTGTGTTTATAGGCAGGTTTGTGTAAAGGCAGTGTGTAAGGGCAGTTTAAATAAAATAACCTCTGTAAAAAATAGCTGGGGGGCACAATTTTCCATTCTTGCCTAGGGCGCAAAAGGAGCCAGCTGCAGCTCTGGTCAGATAAAAGTATTTCTGTAGTGTTTCCCTGAATTTAACAGGAAGTCTTATTTTGGCCCCATCTTTTCTACAAATAACACCATAGGGCGTCTTCATAGTCCAGTGTATGAGGAGAAAGAGTGAGTGTATTTGGTGGTGCTGGCTGGTTTAGAAGTTTCTCAAGGGCTCCGGCCATCTGTTCATCTATTGTTCTATTTCTGTGGTGGTCTTTCCCGCTTGTCTTCGAAAGGAAAATCTGGTTTGCTGGTGTTATACAACTGTTTCATGTTGCCGCTGTATGCTGCCTGTTCTGCTTCTGCTCTCAGTCCGTCCGTATAGTCTCTCTTGTCCTTTCTGATGTCTCTCTTGACTTCTCTGTGGGCTTCAGTATACTCTTCTTTGGCCTTGGCCTTTTTTGATCTAGTACTGCTGTTGTTGACTACTACCTTCTTTTTCTTTCTGTCTTCTATCTCGTCAAGGTCTCTGCTGTTTCAAAGCATTTCCTGGCATGATTATCTGAGAAAGTGTCCCTTTCACTTTCTGACACATTTTGATGGCACTTTCTTTCTCTTCCTCAAACTGCTTCTTTAGTGGACGTGCAAATGGACAAAAAACGATTTGAACAACATTTTCTGCTTAGTTTTGTTTAGTACTGTTCCGTCACTCCAAAGTCTTCTTTGATCTTTTCTTTAGTCCTTCAGACTGAGTCTTTCAGAAAGCAGGTGTTGTATATCATTCTTCTGTCTGACTTGTCTTTCCAGTTCTTCTTCGACTTCTTCAGCCTTGGTCTGGCCACCACCAGGTAATGGACAGACACCTCTTCTAATTTTAATGCCCTACAGGGACCTTCTGACCTACGTGCTAATCCAGACATAGTCAATCTGGTTCTCTGTCACATTGTCTGGTAATGCCCTGGGCATCTTGTGGATCTGCTTGTGAGAAAAAAAGCACAGAGGTCTGCAAATCTCTCTCCATTGTCTTCCAGCACATGGATGCCCATAACTTGTTAATATCCTGTGTTTTTATGTACAGTCTCCGTGTCTCCTATATGAAGGGTGATATTTTTTTCTGACTTTCTGAAGTTTGAAGCGTTCACCTTGATCCTCTTTTTCTTTGTTCTAAGGGATGCACTGATGATCCTAGGGTATTTTATCTATTCTCTGTGCCTGCTTGGACGTAATGAAGCTTACTCCCTTTGTGTCGGTTGTGTGTCACTCTCTTCATGTCCAGAGTACAGCAACAGCTCTCCTGTCATCAGTCATCCCTGTCTAGATTGCATCCATCTTGTCTCATTAATGACTAGTAGGGTTAGGTTGTTTTTCCTAATCTCTGCTGCAACTTGCACCATCTTCCCTGCACAGCATCATGCATTTTCAAGTTGAAATTCTTTCTTGCATGCTAAAAGTCTCTGTTAAAGCTGTTAGTGTTTCTGTAGCAAGCTGATCTTTACGAGGTGGGGGTTCTAGACCCACTCAACACCCTGCTCCTTTACCCTGGCTTGGTACGGGAGGTTTGGCTTGAAGGACATCACTGGTGGAGTAAATTTATTGCATGGAGAATATTAAAAATCAAAATGCCAGAATGTTGCATTTTGTCTTTACTGTAGAAAGCATGCATCCAATAGGCTAGATTCTATCATCAGTTTCAATCTTAATTGGGTTAATGGTGGTTAAAAATGCAGGATTTATAATTCAGCTTCCTGATTAAACCCAGAGATTGGCCAGTGATTCTAGTTATGCACGTATATGTAGCTATCTGATTAATTAGACATTTCATTGGTCATTCAACTGTTTTCTCTACAATCTAGCAAATATAAACCCCGAGCTTTGTATATTTAATGGCTTTTACCTGATCCACTGTTATGTATTCAGTTTATTAATGGTTAGTTCCTATATTGTCTAATTTCCTGGTCAGTAAGAAATCACAGGTACAATATGCAATTTTTATTTATACCAGGCTGCAACAAAAATATAACAAAATGAGTTACACTTCCTGCAGAGGATCTTACTTAACATATGTTAGATGACTGTGCATTCCAACCATGACACAACATGATATGAATAATGGTCATTAGTGTTTTTTTAGGTGGTATAGACTTGAAACACACAAATGTATACCATCTGGAAAACATACAAATGCCTTAAAATGATTTCTAAATGGTCCCCTAAGACAATGTGAATGTCAAACATTGGACATTTAAATACCGCACAAAGAAAACAGATAAAATAGATGCATACAAAAAAATATCTTTCCTTTTTTTCCAGTTTGTTGGCCCTATATCATCATTTTCAATTGTAGCAATGAATTTGCATATAATATCTCAAGGTGACATTAGATAATGTAAGTCACCAGAATCAGGAATCTGCACACACTCCCACAGGAACTCAGGTGCTTAGCTGTGCCAGGAAGGGCCAGCTCCCCAGTAAATCAAAATAGAAAAAGGCTCCAGGCACTCATGGGTTCCATCAGGCAGATTTATTGGAAGAGATGAACAACAACGTTTCGACCTCACGATGAGGTCTTTATCAATCTGTCAGATTGATTCTTGAATTTCTCCTGAGGAAGCCGAGACAGAAATCGGCGAAACGCGTTGAGAAACTTTATAATTATCGAAATTTGGACTTTACAAGGACTTGCTGATTACCCATTTACCTTTGTGAAGGACACTGCTTTTACGCATAACCCATATGTTATGCCCATCTGTTTGTAAGTTTTTAATCTATATTTATTAAACAATACCTATTTTTATTGCGTTTCCTATCTTCTACACAGAAGTTCCAAGACGAAAAAGAGTCTGGATTTTTGACGAGCTATCACTTTCAAGTACACTTGTGAGTGCAACAAATATCTTATTTTTTTGTTTTTTCGTTCGAACTTATTACACTATATTTGTTCTATTTTTTCCCACATATCTATGCGCCCCGACCTTTGTCTATATACATCACTATCAAACAAGACCCCAATGTGTGTTCAGCAACATCTCCTGAGTACAGTGATACCACCCATGCATTGGTTTGTCTGGTGTTTGAGGGCTAAAAGGCCACATTTGGGAAGTGTGCTTTTTTTCTCCCATTTTGGTCAGCCCGGCCACTCCAATTTACCCCATAAAACCATTCATTTTTTTAAAAAATTAGACACCCCTTGGGCATTTGAAATGCTTTTACTTTAACTATCTCCATGTCAAGATTTTTGGGACGATACAGTGCTAATTTTAGCACTTGCTCATAATAATAAACTTTATTTATTTTATTTTATTCTTTTTGGACTTTTTTTGCATTTGGCTGGAACTGGATGGTTCCTCTGATGCATAATTATTTTTAAATATTTTACTAATCACATTGTGATTAGAAAGCTGGGCTCAATCGACTTGCATGGTTGAATTAAACACACACACATGTACACTGCCCTTACACAGACATATATACACGTACACTGCCCTTACACACACACACATGTACACTGTCCTTACAGATACACACACATATACACTGCCCTTACACACACACACACATATACATGTACACTGCCCTTACACACACACATACATGCACACTGCCCTTAAACACATACACATATACACGTACACTGCCATTACACACACACATGTACACTGCCCTTACACACACATATATACACGTGCACTGCCCTTACACACACACACATGTACACTGTCCTTACAGATACACACACATATACACTGCCCTTACACACACACACATATACATGTACACTGCCCTTACACACACACATATACACGTACACTGCCCTTACACACACACACATGTACACTGCCCTTACACACACATATATACACGTACACTGCCCTTACACACACACATGTACACTGTCCTTACAGACACACACACATATACACTGCCCTTACACACACACACACATATACACTGCCCTTACACACACACACACATATACATGCACACTGCCCTTACACACACACACATATACAATACATGCTGAAGGTGATGTTTTAACCCCTTAAGGACAGGCTGTTTTTTACCTTTTGTACACTTTGGGACCGAGGCTGTTTTAACACTTTTGCGGTGCTCGTGTTTAGATGTCATTTCTCCTTTACCCAGTTAGTTCACCCACTCAAGTTATATATTGTTTTTTTAAGGACAAGTTTTCTTCACTTTTATTTGAAAAATCTTTTACTCATCCAAAAAAGCTAATGAAAAAAACTGCTAAACAGATTCTACTATTTGTCCTAAGTAGAAATACCCAATGTTTTTATGTTTTTTTGCTTTTTCTGCAAGTTATTGGGCAATGAGTACAAGTAGCGTTTTGCTATTTCAAAACCATTTTTTTCCAAAGCTGGTCATTCTGCCCCATGTGCTATTTTGGGAATGTTTGAAGCTGGTCAATGCAATTTACCCCATCAAACCATATATTTTTTAAACCACACACCTTAAGGTATTTCAAATGCTGGTATTTTAACCCTTTCCATGCACTAATTCTACTACCACCCTTTGTTAAACTTTGTGGTAGTAATTTTTTTTTTTTTTTTTTTTATCACTAAAATTGTGCTTCATGTATAGATATACAGCTCCTGGTATACGTCACTTTCAAACAAGACCCCAATATGTGTTCAGCAACATCTCCCGAGTACAGTGATACCCTCCATGTAAGGGTTTGTCAGGTTGTTTGGGAGGTAAAACGCCACATTTAGGAAGTGCTCATTTTACATCTGGTCCTACTGCCCCCATGTCCTAATAGGGCTATCTTTGAAGCTGTCTAATTCAATTTACCCCATCAAGCCATATATTTTTGAAAACTAGACACCCCAAGGTATTTAAATGCTAGTATTTTAACCCTTTCCATGCATGATATTCTACCACCAGCCTTTGCCGAAGTGTGTGGTAGTAATTGTTTTTTTATTTTTTTCACACAAATTGTACTTCAGGTATGAATTTATAGCTCCAGGTATACATCACTATCAAACAAGACCCCAATGTGTGTTCAGCAACATCTCCTGAGTACAGTGATACCACCCATGCATTGGTTTGTCTGGTGTTTGAGGGCTAAAAGGCCACATTTGGGAAGTGTGCTTTTTTTCTCCCATTTTGGTCAGCCCGGCCACTCCAATTTACCCCATAAAACCATTCATTTTTTTAAAAAAATTAGACACCCCTTGGGCATTTGAAATGCTTTTACTTTAACTATCTCCATGTCAAGATTTTTGGGACGATACAGTGCTAATTTTAGCACTTGCTCATAATAATAAACTTTATTTATTTTATTTTATTCTTTTTGGACTTTTTTTGCATTTGGCTGGAACTGGATGGTTCCTCTGATGCATAATTATTTTTAAATATTTTACTAATCACATTGTGATTAGAAAGCTGGGCTCCATCAACTTGCATGGTTGAATGCAGTACCTGTATTCCACCTGCAAGTGGAGCCAGAGTTATCTAGAGGGTCTGGAGACCCTCTGGTGAACTTTTCCAACTTCGTAATTTTTTTTTAAGGACATCTTGCGAGTGGCAAGTGGTGGTTGTGACAACTCTCTGGGAACGGTCACATCGTGTCCTGGAGTGAGTGTTTGGTGTCGCTGAATGCCTCATGATCGTTGATCGCCTCCTATACTCTTATAAAACGACCATCTGCCGCCATATAGTGTATAGCGGATGTTGACACCCCGGCCTCGACATTGAGGCATTACAGTAACACCGTTTAAGCTAAGAAAGTGATCGTAAGCTTGTTTAATGAAATGACTTGCCAGGCATGTCATAGGTCATCATGTGACCGTTTTTGCGCGACGTGCCTGACCTGTCAATGGACGTTAAGGGGTTAAACACATATATGAATGCTAATTGTGTTAGTTCCCATTTTTCCAGCAGCAACATGATTCCTTTACTGTATTTTAAAGACAAAGTTTGATAATGATTATATAATCTCCCCGTCTACATTTTTACCAAGGGAATTATTAATATGAAGAAAAAAGCAAGCTAATTATTGCATTCCTTTATATCAACAGAACAACAATTATGTTGTGTATGCGATAACAGCTAACCAAAGCAGTGTCAAATTAAAATTATATGGCCTTTATCTACTTTATTACAGTAGTAATAGTTACTACTGACCAGATATGGATGTAAGATCACACCTTTACAAAACCATATCTAACAGGAATAGCTGAAACTAATGGGAATTGATGTTTGGTTGTCAAACTGATGAAGTGTAGCAAGTGCAGTTCCGATCTGATCGTGTCAGAAAACCAAATCAAAGAGCTTTGTGGTTAACCAACCGTCCTTTGCAACAAACTAGATATACATATCCAATTCATGAAATTCCCACAGGAACAGAAAATATGATCTAGTACAAAGCACTAACCCTAATTGCATCACTGTTGGCATTTATAATCTCAGGTGCTGAAAGAAAGCCTCACTTTTACAGAGTATAGTTTAAATTGCAAAGGAAAATCAATAGAGCCTTGAATTGAAACCCTTTAAGCTTATGCTGTACAATATGCTTTCACATTGGAAGGGGGTTGTGATGAATTATGAAATTTGACCGGTACGCATTAAGATCTTTTCCAATATGAGCATTTTTATTGCAATCCATTATCATCTTCTATTGTCATGTCTTAGATAAATAACTATCAAACATAGTACTACAAACTTCTACTTAATGAAACTGAGTATAGTATAAATGATTTTATTTTATTACCTATATGAATTGTTTAAATATATTTTCACTGTACATTTGTCATACTAAGGGTGTATTAGAAGCCCACCTTTTATGTATCTCATGGAAAAAGGTATCCTTGAATTTGAATCATTATTCATTTCTATATCTAATTGTTATTGCTAAATTTCTGATTGTGTTTGATAAGTTGCAAGATAGAGTTGAATCTAGGGTTAGTGTTTACTGGGTAAAGTATTTCTTTGGGGCTCCCTAAACACCTGCCCACCTGTAACTAACACACACCCATCCTAACACACAAACACACGCTATTATCATAACATCATACACTTATACACACAAAAAAGGCTCATGCCCTACACTAACACCTACACTCATACCAACACACATGTACCTTACACTAGTATACATATTAGCACTAAACACACATACTCACTTTAGCACCATATATTTACAGAAAAAGTCAAACACCATCCACTAATAAATACACGTGTGTGTGTATATGCATGAAAACCAACAGGAATGTTGCGTTTTTGTTGTTCAAACCAAATACCGAACAAACACACATGGCGGTGGATAAACGTACACGAAGACACGCAGCACGAATAATCTTAATTTCTTCGTGTTTGTATATGTACTAGGCTAGCATATTAGTTAAGACTAAATTATTAAATCCCTAAATATAATGACAATGAAAGGGCAGCTGCTCTTTATTGGTTGATGCCAGGCGAGTCCCCGCCGATGACCAATAGAGTCGCTCTTACGGACCTTAAAATCCTGGCGCCAAAGCTAGGTTTTCCGCTTAGGGATTCCCCGCCCTGATGAAGCTGAGGTGCATCTTGGTGAAACAAGCATCAAATGCATTGAGTTGCTGCCATGTGATTGGCTGATTAGTTATTTGTGTTAACAAGCAATTGAACAGGTATACCTAATAAAGTGGTATGTGAGTGTATATATTCAGTATACAATATATATTGATATATATATACATACACCTCTCCCTCGCACTTAGCCTTACGTGACGTCACGTGACCCCGCTGGCCGCTTTGGATACCACAAACCCAACATAGCACTCTACTGCAGGAAATTCTGCAGAAGCATAATCTTAGCTTCTGATATCAATTATCCGTAGACATCTACAAATGGGCCAAACATTATTCGGACACATTTTTCGGTTTGTTCTTGACCCTTTCATTTTCAGGCAATGCATTTCGTTCCCTGCCTATTCGGTTCGGCCGAAAAATCAGCATTTTTAATTCGTTGCCTGATGCCAAAATTCACTCTCATTCACTCTCTCATATTTTCACTCACACTCTCATTGACTCTCTAAATGTTTCCTTACCTTCTCTGATGACCACTTCTGGTTTTGCACCTTCTTCCATATCATCTTCATCTTCTAAAGTCTCCCTTCTCTCTTCTCTCTTCAATCCTTAATCTGGTATCTTCTTTCTTCGTCCCCATCTCCACGGACATAAACCAGCAACTTCTGCCGAAATGACAAACTGTGGTGACATCCTCCCCAATACTCCAATCGGTGAAGAGGACATCACACAGTCAATCTTTCTTTAAAGAATTATAACAATAAAATGGCTAAGATTCACTGCTTAATGAACAAAAAATGCAGCGCTTATGTGGCTGGACTCACTAGCCAAATAAGTTCACTTTACTGATGGACTGAAGCGATAAAAAAAAAAATGAAATTAAAAAATTTGAAAAATATTAAGAAAAAAATACTTTGTCTCTTCTGTGCTAGCACAAAGCAAAAAGCAGCATCAGTACTACACAAACAAAGATTAGCTTAATTTAACAATTCAATTACTATTACCGGCTAGTTTACCGCTAACATGTTAAATGGACCGCTAAGAGCAAGATTAATTTATTAACCTGAAAAGCATCTTCTTTCTACTAGGCTATTTGATCTTTCTACATAGTACTACCAGTAATACCATTGTAATACCTTTTTGTATTCTACCTGACAGAATCCCTCGGGCACACTAAGCTTTGTAACAACTTATTTACAGCTAAATATAATAATTTTAGATTTTTTATATTGTGATAAATTAATAAAATAATATAATACAATAGTAGTTGTATAGGATATTATATTACTATTATATTTATATTACCAAATTAGTTAAGCTTAACTAACTTATTGATTTGACTGACTGGCTGTCCTGAATTATTAAAAAAAAGGGAAGGCAGGCCAGGCAGGCAATGCCAGCCCAGGGATCCCCATCCGATACCCCAACGGAGTTACTCACCTGAGTACCCGCTGACCGCTGGAAAATATGGTCAGGGGTTCTGACACAGGTAGTCACCAGAAGACCAAGGAAATACCGAACTACTCAAGGCAAAAGCTATTGGAACAAATCCAGGATTTATTGGAATAAAAGGGAACAGGCAAAAGCATAAGCCACAAACAATTCGATGTTCACTACCACCAGCGAAGGCTCAGGAGTGTAAGTCATAGTAGACTCCTGAGGCATGACCGCATGGGATCAAGGCATGTTTGTTGTGTGCGTAAGTCTTGAATTGCAATGATTGTAAGTAGATGCGACCGGTACTACCCTGCTAATGCACAACAGAGCACTGGTTGGCAGCAGTAGTCCAAGGAGCGGGCAGGAGAACTAGGCGCCTTGTTATAGAAGTACCAGATGTCTGACAACCATGACAGGGGTCATAGTTGCTTGCAATGTGTGGCGACAATACCATCTGTAGCACAACTTCTTAATTATCATGTGGATAGCACATCTGTGTACATGCAGTTGAGGTCATTGCTTCTGGCCCAGAAGATGGGGACAGTTGCCATCCATGGTGGTCCTAATGCTCTAAACCGGGACATCCCATTCACAGAGAAGGTGCTCAGCTGGGTCACATAACGTGACCCCACATTAGAGACGCAGCAGCTCAGCCTCTGACCATGTGCAAGTTGCCCTGAAGACTGGCTCAGGCCCAGTCTGTAAAGTGACCGTGTGTGTTTTACTGTTACTGTGTGTGTCTGTGTATTACTGTCAGGAGGCCACTTTACTTGCCCCTTAGACCAGAAGATGTTAGCCTTCCCCTGGCTTTATAAGGCAACACGAATGCATTTTCTAAATTGACATATATAAAATCACTTTTTGTATTTATATGTGTATTTTCATTCTGTCACTGTAACTTCATTGTTCACATTATTTTTTGTTCGTAACATCATAGCCAATATCAGGTGTGCATTAAATAATAGTCTAGACCGTTGTATTGTATCATTTTGTTTCTGTAAATCCAAATTGTTATGCAATGTACTGATTGTTATGTTCTGTTACCCCACTGTCCAGAATTGTTTAGGCTGGTTGTATATAAATCAATAAAAATAACAATAGTTTGATAGAGTTAGAATCCTTCTTTTGAGTTTCTTGAGATGAAATACATTACTCATGTTTCTGCATTGAGTAGAGCAGGGTTTTAGGGATAGCTAGGGGGATCGTGTGAAACAAATGAATTTGATCCATTTTGTTCGCAACATGTCAGAACCACAATAATTCATATCCTACCATTTATGAACTTCTGGTTTGAGTTCATCCTAGTTATCTACAAAATGTAGTTATTCTCTTTATTCATAGTGATATCATTGCTTAATATACTGTATGTATTTCATTTTATTCAGTACCATATTTAATATGTAGAAACTAGTAAAGAAGAACTATGTGTTTACTTGTACGCCTCTGGTGTTGTTAAGAGTTTTGTAATAATAATGTAGAGTTTTGTCAAACATTCAAGTAAGGGGACATCAGGGAAATAATGACAATAACAAGGTGACATTTGGAGATCCTTTCCTAAAAAGCAAATTGGTAGGTGTGTTACCAATGCTGCACTTTTGAACTTCAGTAGTGTGGGGACATCCTGGAGCTGATTGACTGTGATGAACTGTTCTTGGGAAGAAAAAAAACATAGGAGCTAAGTATTGTTTTTTTTTTATTATTTTTTTATGTGTTATTCAGGAGACGTTGGAATATATGTAATATTTTTTCTTCTCTCACTCAACTAATATTGGAGAGATACTTAATCATATATATATCAATGCTGTATTTTTTGTGTAAAAATTAAAAAGTTCTCAACAGTATATATTTTAATGCTGTTTGGTACTAACTGCATTAATAAAATAAAATAAAATACATTTATGCTTGTGTAATTGTCCTTGATGTGTGCTTTCAGGAAATAAATATACCATTTTTAATGCTTGTACCTTTTTATGATAAAAAAAATCCTAAAAAAAAAATATTCAAACGACGTTGTAGTTTTAAAAAAGCATATTTATTTCAACTAACCGCATGCATTTTAGTAGTTTTATAAAATAAAATATTACAAAGTATGTTATTTTGGGGATTTTTTTGTACTTAAGACTAGACTTGGTCATTCGTTTTACCACCGCAGTCTTCTCTTCTTCGTGTCTTCGGAACAAACATGAAAACGCACTCTTCGTGTTCGTTCCGAAGACACGAAGAAGAGAAGACTGCGGCGGTAAAACGTAGAAAAAGACGAAGACACACACCATCAAGATCTTCGTGATCGTCTTTGTCTACTAATCTCTCCGGTCCCTTTCCCATCTAGCCTACCTTAGCGCGGGAGTTGATGGAAGCAGAAATCTGTAGGTTCACCGTCAGTGGTTACAGGGCAGTGCGAGTGAGCCTATTGGTCGCCTATGGGGACCTCCTCTGGCATCAACCAATTGGTTGTTATGTTTATCTCAGTCTGAAGTCTAAAGGTATGGCATTCTCTGTTCTGTGTATAGATTCAATGTTCAGTTTCAGCTTTAGTGATTCAGTAGGCAGGGTTTAGTGCTAGGACCCACCGTATATCGGAGTACTTTGGCGTAGTGGTGGGCTAAGCATACTATGGCCATATGATGTGACGGGATCTCCAATTGTTATCACATAGTCCTAGGCTAGTTCCTGTATTCATGTTTGTCTGCCTCTTATGAACATTTGCCCTCCTTTCCTTGTATCATTTGAGGATCTTGGTTCCCTGTCCTTTGTTGTGTCCTGTACCATGTATATATTGTCTGGTTATGTTTCTTGCTCAGTCTCCCTGTTCCTTGCTCTGTTCCCCCTTGCTTGCTCTGGCCCCCTTGCTTGCTCAGTTCCCCTTGCTCACTATGTTTCAGCTGTTACTCTGCTTAGCTTCCCTACTCCCAGCCTGCAGCATCCTGCACATGATTCTAGTGCTATGTCTCATGCTTGCTTCAGGGTGCCTGCAGGATATCTCCAAGTTCTGCTTTGTTCCGGACAACATCCGCTGCTATGTCAGGGCGCTGGTATGTGGCTGCACAACTCTAAGTGATCAATCACCCGGGCGAGTGCAGTCGCCCTGCACCAGGTCCTGAGGCTCTGCTTCTGCATCCTGAACGTCTGAACTCCATCTTTGGGCGCTCTGGGTCATTACAGTCGTCTGTATGGACCCAGTTGTGGACACACGGGGGGAAATTGCACAAGAAAATTGTGTTCTCACATCTGATTTTCTGCAAATATATATGTTGCGACTGTTTTTTCAGGAAACAGCCTGTTTATGTCAACATTCATGCTTGACATAACCACTGTTGATGTCTATAAATCCTGTAAAGGCACTTTCTTATACTATACCCAACTTGTTTTTCCTCTCTAGACTAAAATGGGGCTTCTGTATAGTAGGAGACTAGTTGTGAATTGAAGATGAGGACAGGCAGAAGTGAGCCTCTACAGGTAAATACACAGGGGTTTCTCAGCTATACTCACAAGAAAATATTCTCAAGACCGTGGTTTTAATTTAAATATATAGTTTATCAAGGACAGTGTAATTATAGGAAAACAATATGCACTGAGATCATCATTCTTGGAAACAAAAGTGTGCTACATTATTAAAGGATCAATAGCTATTAATCTTATGCTGTCAGTAGTTCCAGTGATAGCAACATTTATAAACATGATCCAAAAGCCATACATAAATCATTACATCTTCTAAACAAAATTTAAATTGAATCTGCATCTGTTTTAATGCATACAGGAGGATATCAACTATAAACAACCACCCGTCATTGATTTTGTTAAGTGCCGATGTAAATAGTAGTTTGTAGAAATATTTAACTTGGGTGCTGCCCTAGTTCTGACCGAGGGCTACATCCTCACTGCTGAGAACTGGGATTCGATGACATATGTTAGCACTCTGTGTTTTAATCCCTTCATGGTCAATGGCTGATTTTAGTTTTTGTACCCTTTGTGACAATTTTAACATTTCTGCGATGCTCATGTTTAGTTGCATTTACCGAACCCACACAAGTTATACATGTTTTTTTTCAAGACAAGAAGGGCTTTTTTTTAGATGTCATTATTTTGATTCTATCATATAATTTTCTATAAAAAAAAAGTATAAAATATGGTGAAAAATTTTGAAAAAAGGACTTTTTCTGACTTTTCCTTTCAAAATCTTTTATAAAAACTAATAAAAAAAACTTCTAAATAGAGTCTACTTTTTGTCCTACGTTTAGAAATACCCAATGTTGTTTTGGTTTTTTTCTACACATTATAGGGCAATAAGTACAAGTAGCGTTTTGCTATTTCAAAACCATTGTTTCCAAATCTGGTAATTCTGCCCCCATGTGCTATTTCGGGTATCTTTGAAGTCGGCCAACACAATTTACCCCATCAAACCTTATATTTTTGAGGACTAGAGACAGGGTATTTCAAATGCTAGTATTTTAACTCTTTCCATGCACTAATTCTACCACCAATCTTTTGTCAAACTTTGTGGTAGTCATTTTTTTTTGTTTTTTTTTTTTCACACATTTTACTTCAGGTGTACATTTACAGGTTGTGGTATATGTCATTGTCACACAACACCCCAATATGTGTTCAGCAACATCTCCCGAGTACAGTGATACCACCCATGCATGGGTTTGCCTGGCTGTTTGGGGGGCAAAAGGGCCATATTTGGGGCATGCGCATTTTTCAATGTTGGACTTTAACATTTGGTGATCCACAAGCAGTATTTCGTCCCACTTGTTACATTTTCCTGGTAATACTGCTGATTCTAATGAGCATGGAAGTCATGTAGGTGCACACGGCATCCAAGGCTTTCTTCCATAGCAGCAGGGTTCGGGACTGGACCATACCAGCATCCTTCCAGTTGCAAAATAGCCTGCTAAATAGTCTAATGGACCATCACACAAAAAAAGGCAGGGCTTAGAGTACATGCAGACTTATATTATTTGACTGTTCCCACAAGTCATTTATTGATTACTTCTTTTTAGATCCCCCAAAAAATTAGTGAAACATGAAGATGTCTTATGGAGCAAACAGATTTTACAGGTCATTAAATATTAACCAAATGGCAGTGTCTAATGCACAATATAATGTATGCATCACACAAATTGGAATATTATTACATTACATATAAAATAGCAGTTTAATAACTTATGCATTATCAAGAGTTTTCATTTTAAAACCGAATTAAAAAAATGTACAATTTCACCAATTATACATTTATTCACAATTTCTATGTAGAGAAAATATGTGAACAAATCTTTTATAAGAGAACTAATTTAAACTGTCAAGTCATCAGCTGATCACAGCTTGGTAATATGCATAATATGGATTGAAAAATAATCAGATCTTTTCATACTGAAATGTAGAAAATAGGTCACAGTCATAAAAAGAAAATTGCCCTTTAAGTGGAACACATAATTCATATCTCTACATTTCAATAGTGTAGCAGGAAACTTAGCAATTCAGCACTCTGAATGCCTTTACTAGTTTTATTTAATTATTAATTAGATTACAGAATGTTTTTTCATGTGAAGTCATTTTCAGTTGAATTCAATCTTGATGACCTGCTGTCATCTGCATTATTTGTTTTGCTTTTTATTAGTTATCTTATAGCCAATGAAAATGCATTTTTCCAACTAGGAGTTTTGAAACTGATGGATTAGATTATGTTTGTGCGGGAGGGGAGTTAAATAAAATATTTAAAAAGTTCTGGAGCATTTTCCCTGATTTTATTTTAGCTCTATATTTAGGTACTACAGTAAAACTACATCTATTTATAGAGCATCGTCATATTCTATAGCTCTATTCCAGTAGAAGGACAGTGAAAATTAACTGTAACATTAAAATTGACCGTATATAATGTGACAGTAAGTTTAACACACAAGACATATTGGTACAGAAAGTGAAAAGGGCCCTGCCATACTGGTACCGAAGGAGTTGAGGATGTTTAAATTGCAGTAAGAGTGATGTGGAGAAGTTTGTGTTGTGGATTGATGCTTTTTCAGAATGCATTTTAACGATATTAGAGGCTAAGTTGTATGCATCTCTGAATAGTTGAGTTATAGTTAGTGTTTAAAGTATGAGAGGGTCTGACAGAACATAGTAGGGGATTACAGTAAAACATTGAACGCACAAATGGAAAGAAGAGATAACAGTAATAGAGAGACTTAACTAATGGCAAAAACAACGAGGGCAAGTAGAAACAAATTTGGAGATAAGAGCAGAGATTGTCAGGCTCCACGACGAAGTGACTTACCCGAGTACCCGCTGTCGGTGGGTACTAGCTCCCATGCCGCCGCTGCCTCCATCCGTAAACCAGCTCCGGCAACTGTGTTAAGGCGCCCGCAGGCCCCTCTTCCTTTTCTGGATTCCTGAATGGAGTAGACGGGGGACGCGCGTCGACGGCACCACGCACAGGGGCAGGGCGACCCGTGGCGGTGGATTCAAAAACTGACACTGAGCTTCACTCAGTGCTCAGTTATTGTGCTTGATGGAGCTATTTAGTTAACGCTGCAGTTTTGTATTGGATTCCTGTTACTGACCTCTGGCTTGATTATTGCTGTTCCTGACCTTTCCTGTCCTGACCTATTGGCATGTTTTACGGACTTCACTGCTCTCTCCCTCCCTGACCTTTGGATCCGGCTTCCTGACTTCGCTTTTTTAGCTAACCTTCCCCTATCTTCTGGAAAGTAACCTACATACTGGGTTCCTCACCTTGTATCCTACAACCTGACAGAGATATAGGGGTCACTGTTGTTAAGGGTTCTGTTGGTCAGTGCCAGGAGTTCAAATGTTATTTTGAAGGGTACAAGGAGCCAGTGGAGGGAATGGCACAGTCAGGCAACAGATGAAGGCCAAAGTGATAAGAGAATTAGTCAGTGATCTGGAGGCATTGCAGTGGTAAAGATCAAAGGAGAGGAAAGCTGGTTATTGATACAATCCAGATTGGATAGCTCAAGGGAATGGATTGGTATTTAAGTAGTGTCTTGTGTGAAGAATGGGTAAATTCAGGAAATATTTTGCAGGTAAAGGTAGCAGGATTTGGTGAAAATGAGGGTCAAGTGTGACATCATGGCAGAATTCTTGGTTTGTTTGGTATATTGAAGAATTTTCAACAGTGATGGAGATATCAGGGATTGTGAGAGTGAAAATGGGAAAACAACCAGAGGTCCAGTCTGGAGTTGTTGAGTTTTATGTATGGGATGCAGTTCACAATGCAATTACAGAAAGAGAGTTGGTGGAAGAAAACGTTAAATTAGTCACATTCAAAGTTATTTCTTATGCTTACAATTTTCTATAATAAATTAACCATGTGTTCTAATCCCTTTCTCCCGAGTGATAATATAAAAATATCTCACTCATCATTGTGTCTGACAGAAGGTGGCCACATCATTCATTAACTAACAGTAGGCTATAAATGTCCTGGTACATTAGGTCAACCTAAAGGTAGAACATCTTCCCATAATATATGCAGGGTCCTTCCTAAAAAGTCATGGAACATACAAATGATCAACCCTTTTCATCTGGTCAAGACTCACCAGGGCTACCCAAATTGATCATGTTCCTGTTAACAGCCACTAATCTGTGACCAGGAATGCCACAAGTCTGATTTTAATGGGCTACTTGCTTGATGAACAAATATAACCTGGTTGCAAGCCCCTAGCAAAGGTCTTGTAGTAACCATTAAAGAAGGATGTTAATGCTTCTTTAAGTCACATCATTCGTTGTCTCATGTATACTATTTCTAATATAGACCATTTAAAAATACTGTACCAATATTTATTGGTTAAGCTGCTGGTGTTTGCAGTTTGTGCTGCATCACTTCTTGCCTAGGATGTCATTTATTTTCTGCAATGAGGGCATTCAGGTTTGCTTGGCCTACAGTATATGGTGAATGGTGTTAGTGATTCTGGCCAGGAATCTTAGGGGCCTGTTAACATGGGGGAGTAAAGATCATTGTAATAGTCTTACTATCCACAGCTTGGTTAGTACCATGCAAATAAAGTGGAGTTTCCATTCTTAAGATTCTCCACATTGACAGTCCGTCCACATGAATAAAGCTTTGCGGTTTAGAAATCAAGAAGGCTTGGAGGAGATGGCAGAATAAAGCAGTAGGCTTGGGTAATCATATTGTGCTATTTTCTTCCTGTTTCAGTAAATGTAGGTACTAACCTTCTCTTGTAGTTCAATAATGGCATGAATACAGGAGTATACAATTTAGACACAGAGTATACAACACAGTTTGTCACAGTGCTTATGTACGAAAATAATGATCAAATGTGATAACAATTTAGACACAGAGTATACAACACAGTTTGTAAAAATAAACAAGGAAAAACAGAAATACTAAATTACACAAAACCCATATAGGTCATCTGCGGGAAACCTCAGTGTCCTTGTTGTGCTTTAATGTTTTCAGTGATGTTATAAATCCATAGAAAGTTCCAGACAGAACTTTCCAGTAGAGATTATTTTATACTATCCAGTAGAGAAACTGTTATACCCTGGTGAAATGTTCAGTGTCACAGAGAGATGTCCCAGGCCCAGCTCTTAGTATCAAACATATACTCTTAACATACCTCTGTTAAGATTGAAAGATCCCATTGTGTCCTCAAGATTACCCAAACCTAGCATAAAAGACCTATGTAGAAGGTCTGGGTCAGCCTGTGTGGCTTAAGAGGGAGGGCTTTAGGCTGTAAAATACAACTGGCTAGGTTAACCCTTCTAATGCCAAACCCATGTTGTGGTCAGGCTTGCATTCAGGGCTGAATGGTGCTTTTGTCAGTGCAACTTTTAACATCCAGGAAAGGCAATGTCATCTTAATAGAGGCTGCGCCAAGTTTTGAAGTTTTGCTATTGTAGTGTACAAAAGAGGATTTTGATGCGGAAGAATTAACAAAGTGATGTTGGTGTAAGGACTAATTGTTGAGGAAAGGGTTAATATGATGTTTTTCATTTATTCTCTGCATAAAAGTATAACAGGAGCTTGAAACCAAATTAATGTCATGTAGAATGATATCATGTAGAATGATCTAGTATCATTAAACATAGCTAACTTTGTCCATGAACCCAGAATTTCCGGTTGTTGACAGGATATGGAGAACATTAAGATGATCCAATTTTAGTTAATTAATAGATTTACTAGTATGTAGACATATAAGTATATACACTCTTTATGTTTGTTAGATGATATAAAAAGTGGGATTTTTCCAGCATGGTTGACACTCGGCCACGGATCAGTTCACGGTGCCTGGCATTAGCTCTGCAAACCGTCTTACACAGTGAAGCAGTATATAACTTTCAGGGTCTCCCAGTGCAGGAAGGAACACAAGCATCATCTGTTTCATTCCTCTGTTGTTTCTGAATATTATGTGTGTATTTTGATTTAGTTAATACACTATATGCATGCTTTCATCAATTGATTGAAAGTATCATCTCTGCATCCTTGAACCTGTTAGCATTTGCCTGTCCACGCAGGCGTGTGCAGTCCTGGGTTAAAACAAATTGGCATAGTCACTGAATGATGCCGTTTTTTTGGGCGAAACCGTAATAGTGGGGTGGAAAGCCGCATCCCCAGTTGGCCAGTCCATTGCTGCTGGATCACCAAGGCTGAGATTTTGAACTGGTGTGCTGCACCGATTACTTGACCAGAGTTGGAGGGAAAGATTACACAGGAGGATGTGTGTAAAGCTTTGCAGAAGCTTCGTTAAAGAATGGAAAGGCAGAACAGAAGGCAGCGGGGGAGTTGGGATTGCTTTTCCTCACTTCGCTCAGAAAATTAGATAATGTTTTTGGGGAAAGAATGCAGAAACAAATAAGTTGAAGGATGAGATTGCTGTGTATGAGAGAACAACAGCTTGTTATGTGTGAAACTGTAGACAGTGCAACAGCTTTGGCTGTGAGAGTTGCAGAACGGTATTCTAAACAAAACTTTTCTAAGGCCTCTTCTGTTTGTGCCCTGGTTAGAGGTTAGTTATTGGACAACTAAACCTGGGATAGTATTGTGCATGATAGTGAGGATGAATGGGACTGGGTTGAGGAAGTGAGAGTAGCTGTCAGGGTCCTACCTCACTCCCCTGGCGACAGCACAGGTCTCCACCCGATGGTGGAGTCGCGGGACGCCCGGGACTTCGTCCGCGTACCACGCGGCCCCGTTGTACGCGACCACGAGCCACGCGGTCAAGGCCTACTGCGGCCTACGATAGGCCGCATCCCCCTGGACTCCAGTGCGGCGAATGCCGCACGGGAGAAACGCCACACGTGGAGTGATGGCGGGGAAGCGTGGCCAGCGCCTCCAATAATGAATAACTCCTGGTCAGGGGCGGGACGAGTAGTGATTGACAGTCACTACTCCATTGTACATACTGAGGAGGGGAGGGGTCTCTGTTATTGGTGGGGAGGAGCTGATCTCTAGAGGGCTATTTAAACCCACAGCTTCTAGGCCTCATTACTTGATTGTTCAAGTCTCTACCTACCTGTTTGCTGATACTCGTGTTGAACCTGTATGCTGATACCTCTTTATTGGATTTACTGGACTTTTGACCTCGGCTTGTTTATGGACTTTGATACACCTCTCCTACCCTTGATCTCGGCTTGTTTACTGGACTTTGCTATACTTCACCTACCCTTGACCTCAGGATTGCTACACGGTACAGTTTATGCCTTTTTCTATTCTGTGGAATAAACTTGCTTCTATTCCTGATATTGCCTGTTTGCCTCTATTGCATCTGCTGTCTCACTGCGCTACGCTCCAAACCCTGCATACCCTACAGTAGCAGATATTAAGGATGATGATGATGCTGAGTCGGAAATGTGTGTTCGTCCTCTTGTTACTAATAAAGCAAAAGGTCCTAGGGGAGCAGACGCAGGTAATGTGTTAAATGATCCCAAAGGATATGAGAGGGACTCTGCTATGGGTCCATCATAGGGAAGACCAATAGGCGATGCCATTTTACTGAGACGGCTAGATGGGATTGATAGGACTAGGGAGAGAGAGAACACTAAATATGACACGTAAACAAATGTTTAAAGATTTATTGGACCCACCCCTTTACTCCTAGGTAAATTAAAAGATTTACAAAACAACAATTGAAGGGAAAATAAGCCTAATTCTCCACCAAGGACTGAGAAATATGCAATGAGCCCTTGTTCTGAAAAGCGTCCTACTCTTGTTTCATAAAAATAAAATACCTTGCTTATCACTTATAATGGAGATTCTTGATTTTTTTTGAACTGTAACAAAAATGTACCCTCATTAAATTCATAATTTACATGTAATCAATACTAAATCTTTTTTTCTGTATTTGTTATTAGTTATGTGAAATCTGTTCAGTGTCCAGAAAACAATTAATAGCCTGCTCTGCTAATTAGCTGAGACGCTTCATTTGCAATAGATATTTATGTCTTTTCTACGTTAATACTGTTCTTGAAATATAGTCAACAAAAGGAAGAAGTAATTAGCAAGTACATTTATCATCATTATTGATTTCCAATATTTTTTGTCAATGTACTTAAAAGTGTATGTGGGACGAAATATTGATAATGTATGTATAAAATCTATGTGTATGAGCACAATCTGTCAATTTATAATTCAAGCAAACACAGTTTAACACAGTGTAATATGAAAGACATATATATCATAATTTCTATATCTGTACATGGTTGCTAGGTTTGGTTCATGAGATCTTATGTTGAAAATGATGGATGGGAATATATATCCAACTATAAATGATTATCATTTTTTCATAATATAAAAACTACATGCCTTTTTCCATTCTTGTAATATTTAGTGCTATATGGTTTGAGGTTAAGCACAGTCACCTACCATTTACTAAACTAGCACCCTAGCTTGTCTAACAGATTTCCCAGACAGAGTGCTAATGGGTTCATAGCAGAACTTAGCCTGGGGAGGGAAAATCGAGAGTGAAGGAACACTCTAGACGACTGGAACATTAACAATACAACAATGTGAGTCATAACTGCTGAGTTTTCATTCTCAACTCTTTCTTCAAAACTTATGTCCTACAGAAATAAATGTCCTACTATTTATAGAGAAAATATTAAGTGCTACATTTATTATCATAATGACTTTTAAGTAGCTATAAGCCCCTAGCATGCTAGATTTCATAATTCCCTCCAGTGCAATCTTTATAACTAGATTCATTTATTGAGTGAGTTTATACATGGACCTTACATGTCATTAAGTTGGTGCATCAGCTGTCCCATTGCAATAGCTCACAATTTAGAAACTAAATTCTATTTATTACTATTTATTATAAAATTCAAATATATACATTTTAATTCTACCTGAAAGATTTTCCAGTTAAATTGTAAATTAAAACCCATGAGATATCTCTCTAGCATTTTCAGACACAAACAGTGTGTTATAATACTCACAACACCTATTCATTACAAATTAGTAAACAGCTATTTATATTAAATCAACTAATACATTGCTCTAATTGCTTAAAACCTATGTCAAATGAATTGACAGCTGTCTTAGGCATTTGTATTCATGGTTTACAAAGAAGTTAGTGAATTAGCAAAAAAAGTAGCAGATGATCAGTGGTTTTAACATCTGATGTGGATAACGCACAGGGGCAAGAGTAAGCAAACAGTCCATGTGATTCACACTTAAATTGTTTCCCAAAGCAGATATTTGCTTTTTTACAAATTAGCTGTAAAGGCTTTCTGATGCAGATAATTCAAATAAAATACAGTCGGGGAATTGGAAAGGTAAATGTATTTTTCTGAATAGTGTTGTATGCAAAATTGACTTGCATGTCTTTCTCGGTCCGCAGCAGTGATGGTGAATAGTGTCAAAATACATTGGGTATTTGCATGCAAGCAATGATTTTGTTCATAGTTTTTTTCTAGAATCCCTTGCCACAACACATGAAACTGATATAGATTTTGATCACAATACTGCAATTTAACCTGAGCTACAAAAATAATATATAAGCATACGTTGGAACCTCTGGGGATATGCTTACTGGACCTCTCTCACTTTTGTGGACGTGGTGTCATGCTAGGGTGGAGACAGCTGCACAAAGAAAGAAGAAACTGATGGTGGTACAGAGTAACTCCCATCACCATACACTGAGCCAGACTTTGACAGTAGTGCAGCATAACCCCTATTACTTTACAATTACAGACATTAAAGTGGTAGGCCTCTGGCCCCAAAACAACTTGCCTGTACCACCTCTGCACCTGAAGCAGCCTGCCTCTGTCACTTCGCGCCACTTCTAACGTCACCCGGAAGGTCATCAGAGGACAGGATATCCCCTGCAGGGATATCCGATCGCTCATATGAGGCACAGACACTGTGATCTCTATACAAGTCCCCACAGTGTGATCGGTGCAGAGGGATCACAGGGAGGAGTTTCCTGTTTCTCACTCTCCTCACATGCTGAAAAAGGAAACGGAGAAAAAAATGATTAGTGATTAAAGAAAAACAAGAACCCCCAGTAAAATAGTAGAATAAATAATAATTAAAAACAAACAATAAAGTGAGCTAATAGTATAATAAATAATAATTTAAAAAAACAATAAAAAATAACATGTTCAAGAGGTCCCTAAGAGGACCTCTAACCATATTTTAAAAAAAATATATAAAAGAAATACAAAAAATAAAATAAAAAAAATTAAAAAAGATATAAAAAAGATAATAATAAAAAAAGAAAAAACCCTTACATTCCATTGTCCTAACACAACATCTAAACAGTATAACCTGCCCCCGTTCACAACCCACAAACCCGGTAAGCCATATGCATAAAAATTCTACGAATAATGTACACCTTATTTTCCCTAAAAGTGCTGGGAAAGTTCAGCATTACAAGCCTGCACCAAGACCGAGCTAGAGGATTCAGAGGGAATTTTTTTTTTTAAATTCAATTTTCAGCTAATCATCTAACTATGGTATCAAAAGAAACCTCTATCTCTCCTTGAAAAAAACAATATATAGTTTACATGGGTACACTCTTCACAGAAAAGGAGAATAATCTCTGCAAAATGGCAACATTGCTCCGAGACTTGAGGTACCAAAAACCCCTGGGACTGAAAGGGTTTAAATGTGGCAATTTTTCCACATGTTTATTAATGCAGTAAAATGATTTTCATATTATCTGCTGGTTTTTATTTTATCTGTAACTGACATCTTGATGCCCTCATCTAGATGTAACAACACATTTACATTTTATCTCTTTACATTCATGGCGCTGTTGAATGGGTTAAGATATACCAATTTTAGTGGGCAGAATGTTTGTTTATTCAGTTTATTTTCCACTGTCTATTTGTTATTAAAATATATACAATTGCAAACAGAAGACACAGGAAGCTAAAACCACAAGCTAAGCAAGATTATCTGAGTGCATTGAACATAATGGGCAATTTTCCACCTGAGAGGTTCTGTTGACAAATCGTTGAGTAGCAAATTTTTTGATATGACAAATCCAATTCTTTTACAGATATTATATGAAATATTCATAATCCTGGGTCTGTTACTTAGTGTGTGTTGGCGTGTATACATGCACATATAAAAATATTTTCTATAAGAACCACCAGTTTGAGTTTTAAAAAACAAGTAACTCTTTGGGAGCACTCTTTACAGAAGTATTTGGATTGTGTATGTATCCGCAATGATGTACATTAGATTGTTAACAAACACAAGAGTAATATAGTATTGTATAGTTTGCGCCTTGGTCACTGGAGCTATGTGACCTCTGATATGCCACTCTGCCCCTAATATGCTCTATAACCCCTGATATGCTTTATGCCCCTAGAAATGCCCTAGTGTCTATCGGGGCCGGCCGGAAGGTTATGTCACGCAGGTGCTCCACCATAGTAGCGCTGCAGGGGATCTGGATCCTAACCCTGCTTATCCACAGCAGGGCTAAATAAAAAAAAACACATGCATGTTCCGGGTGGCAGGCGACACGAACAGCACATCCCTGTGCTAAACCCCGAATATAGGCCTCAGCCCCACTTTAAAGACCTAAAGTGGGGGAAAAAGGTGCAGCCTATATTTGGGCCAATACGGTAGTTTCTGCGTGTTTATTTAGGACCCCGGATGTTTAGTTTCTGACAATTTTTTTCAGTTTTGGTTCATTTGTTTTCAGATAACATATTTCATTTCTGGCTCTTTTGGTTCAGACAAAATTTGAGGAGGCTTTTTTTGCTTCAGAAACTACATTTTTTCTCAAAACTCTCCCCTCTCTACCTCCGTCTTTCCGCTCCCCCCCTTTGTAGGAGCAAGCAAGGGGGGGAACAGTGTCCTGCTGCATAGATAAAAATGACAGGAGAAAAGGGAGAGGTCTGCAATGCCAGCTGCTCTAAATTATAATATAATCCTTGCTTGTCTGTAGTTTCCTTACGGGCACTCCAATGGTCGATTGCATATTGATTATTCTTCTCCTAAGATTTTTATTTTTATTTAGAGTATTAAAGTTTTACTTAATGTAATTAAATGTACTTTACTGAGGGAGTGGTGGATATGTCGCACAGCCTCTCAGCAGAAAAAGCTTGAGGTCCACAGGACTGCTGAGATTTACATAGTTACATATGGTAGCCTTTCCCATATCTGTTAATTGCTGTTGATCCAAAAGAAGGCAAAAAACCCCAGTTTGTGGCTTTTTCCAATTTTGCAACAAACTAGGGGGAAAATATTTGTCTTGACCCCAGAATGGCATTTATATCTCTCCTTGGATAAAGAAGCTGTTGTCCCATAATTAAAAAATGATATCCCTGAATATTATGTATTCATCCAGTTGCTGTTTAAATGTCTGTACAAACTCTGATAAAACTACCTCTGCAGGCAAATCATTATCCTTACTGTAAAAAAAACCCTTTCCTCTGCCTTAGACTAAATCTCCTTTCTTCCAGTCTAAATGCGTGACCACGTGTCCTATGCATAGTCCTGTTTATGAACAGATTTCCACACAATGGTTTGTATTGGCCCTGAATATATTTATATAATGTTATCATGTCCCCTCTGAGGCGCCGTTTTTCTAAACTAAACAGAAATTCAATTAATTAACCTTTCTTCATAACTAAAGTGCTTCATTCCTTCCATTAATTTTGTAGCCCACCTCTGCACCTTTTCCATTGCTATAATATCCTTCTTTAGAATAGGTGCCCAAAATTGCACAGCATATTCAAGGTGTGGCCTTACCATTGATTTATAAAGAGGCAAAATTATATTTGTATCCCGTGAATTGATGACCTTTTTATACATGACAATACCTTACCGGTCAGTTAATGTAATAAAGTCTTACTTAATGAAAGGATAACTGTCATTAGCAAGGGGGATGGTGGTTATGTGTTATATGGAACAGTCTCCCAGCAGAAGAAGCTTGGGGTCCACAGTGTGGAGGTTGCGTGCAGACTATGTCAGACACCTTAGGGGGTATGATACATATATATATTAAACATAGATATTACGGTCATTATAGGTGTAAAATGAGTTACAATGATCTGACCTAACTAAACGACATTTGACCAGTTGAATTCACATGCTCACAGAAAGGACAGCCTGAACCCCTCATCAAAAGGCAAATGTGTAAATAGTGTATTGCATTGTCTGTGTAAGCAGTAGTGCCTGATTGTAAATAATGTGTGATAGGGTCTGTAAAAAGAAACCTGAAGCTTTTGTTTAATGTGAGGCTTTTGGTCTCTGTAAACATGATGTCATTGTCCCTATAAGAATCGTGTCTCCCCCAATACCTTGTTACAATCTTTTACATTCGTGTTGCAGTTAGTTACATCTCTGTTATGTCCTTGTTACCATACATCTTCATTCCCAATGTAACCGTATGTTAGTCTTTCATTGGCTTTATCACCGTATTAAACCCTCCATTTTCTTCCAATTGTTGCGCTTTCTTGTTGGAAATTGCAGTTGGAAAGTTCCCGGTTGGAAAGAAAGAGAAAGTTGGTAATGGGAACAAAGGTTTTATAGGTTGAGGTGTGTGCATAAATACAAAAAAACAAAGGAAGAATTTAGCTCATACCCAGCAAATAGTATTCATCTATGGCTTAGTTCACCACTACATCATTTATGCCTTACATATGTGTTGTTAATATTAATTACTGAGCATGTGCTGAATTAATGCTCTGTTTTGTGTATTTATTGGTCATTATTAATCTAGCCACAATCTGGGAAACTGAATGTGTATATATTTTATACTTTTAAGGTTGTACGCTCCCCTTTATGTATATGTCAGTTTCATCTTTCTCTGGTCAATGGGACACTTCTCTCCCGATTCCCAGCGATGTCACTCCCATTCCACCAACGATGTAAGCTTTCACATAAATTATATCTTTTTCTACCTGCTGCTGGCACCCAGGTGCAGACTGGACAGGGGGACACACACGTAATGCAATGTTATTAGACCCAAGTTAAAAGCGATGCTGCTCACATAAGAGCAGCCAGAAAGAAAGCTGCAGTGAGGTAGGGCTGTGTGGGAGAGTGTATGTAATTGTGTGAGAGTGTGTACATGTTACAATGTATGAGTGTTTATGTATTAGCATGAATGTGTATGTGTGTGAGCATGAATGTGTATGTGTGGGTTAGAATGAATGTGCATGAGTATATATATATATATATATATATATATATATATATAGTATATAAAGTATATACATATTTTATATATTGTATGTATAAATGAAATATTGCATCAATTTATTGTAACAGTAATAGTCTCACGCATTCAAAGGAAGAGAAAGAAAAAAACAGAATACAATTGCAGATATTTGAAATTTAATCTTTGCACTGTAGAACCCTGGAGTTTAATTAGCATCTTTCAGTGGTTTCTTTAGATGAAGTTTGTTAAAGTCAGATATGTTTCATGTGGAATTCAATTAAAATTTCTGTCTCTTGTAGAGTTTCAAAATCTTGCAATTTCTATTCTCCGTAAGAGATAAGATATATTACTTTTAACGAAAACTTTTTCACTTATATATCTATGATCTTATTTCAAACTATACCCATCCATAACCTCTCTAATATCTAATGATGCTATATTTTGATGAAAGACTCCATAACATAATAAGGGTAGATTTACTAATAAAGCATGGCAAGCCTAGTTTTATTTTACGTATTCTAATAAGTTATGTAAGATATTGACTTTTATATTTTCTATAAGTTTACTTTTGCTTTAAGGCCATACTCCCCACAACATTCACTTGATGTATATATTCACATAGAGGACCTTGTCAGCACATTATATATATATATATATATATATATATATATATATATAAACACAGTATATACATACACAAGAGAAACTTTTATTCTCCAATAATTTTAGAGGCAGAGACAGACATTTTCGTGGAACTCTGGGTCGGGTTGTCTGTGGGCAGTTTGCACAAGGTGTTTCCATGTGTGCGGGTGTTTTGGAGATCTTTTTTGGGGATTCGTGTGTGCGGTTTAGCGGGGTCATGGAGCGCATCTGTGTCCTGTTTCTGATTTCATAGGCCGGTGATATTTTATTATGTGTTTTATTTTATAACCGGCCCCAGAGACTGAATATGGCTACAGCGCCGGCCCTTCAAAGGGACAATCAGGTAACCTGGCTGGAGCTCTTAATTGGCCAGCACAGTCCTGCTTGCCCAGAGGGCAGCCTCACTACAGGGGGGGAGGATAACACAGGTGGGGGAAAACCATTGTATCCCTTAATCCCCTCAACTGATCCATTTCCTGTGTACTCACCGAGCTAATGGGATTTGGGGTTGGGTTCTGTGTACATTGAGAACGTCTGTTAAAGGAATGTTGATAGAATTACGGATCTATATAAATTCTATGTGTTTTAAATAAAAGTGGTTCTTGTTTTACTGCACAAATTGTGGTCTGACTGTAACTTGGATAGCAGAAGCTATCAGTATGAGGGTACTGACTAGTGATTCCTCAGCCCTCAAACAGGGGTACCCAGCCTTGGGTACGATGACCCTGTAACAACTTACAAATTGCAAGTTTACTGAATTTTGGTATGTAATTTTCGGCAATTTCTACAAAGCCACCAAAATAAGGCCAGCGACCCCCCCTCTGTCCAAAGTTCACTCACACTCTCTCTCACATGCTCATTCACTCTCTATCATGCTCTTCTAAATGTGTACCTTCTCCGCCAACATAACACAGTGAGAACTTTCACCGAAGTGGAGGCACATGCAATTATTTCCTCCAATTGGGGAGAGGAGGACTGCAAAAGTGCAGTCATTTTGCCCTAACTTGAACACCATACACTCATGCACACACATACTAACACAGTACACTAATACACAGACACTCTTACACAATATGCTGACAAACACACTCATTGTATATTGTTATACAGTCACACATGCTAACACCACATGTTTATACACAGTATATGCACACAATACCCAGCATACATTAACACTCACTAACTCTTAACACTATATATAAAAAAAACTCCATGTGAGCTGGTGCACTGCAGCCTTTTTGCTATAGCATGGTCATGTGGTTCAGGTTATGTGACCACGTTGGGAGCCTCGGTTATCAGGCGCCTGGCATGTTCCTGCGTCGCCCACTTCAATGCGTCTCTCTGGACACGCAGAGGGGTCTGGCATCCCTTCTCTCTTAGCTCATGGAGGCTAGGCCCGCTTGCTCGGCTTGGCCCAGTCCACCAGTTCCTGGCTTACCTACCTGATGGCAGCCTTGCCATTACTTACCCACTTTTTCACAGAACCATATGTGATACATGCTAGATTTTCATACAATACCTTGTACTGTGACACCGTGAAAAAACCCCAAAAATACGTGCTACTATAGTAAAATGTGGTAAATAATAAGTGAAGTAATAAATGAATGATACTTCCCGAATATGGACCGCAGCTACCCAAACGACACTCTTCCTCAAAGTGTAAGAATACAAGCGAACCAAAAATGTATGGGGCCCAGGTGCATATAAAGGAAAAGGAAAAAAACAACACAATATAGTGTAGATGGTATGCCCAATTGGGTGATTAAGTGGTATGTTGCATTCACAAATAAAGAAGGTGATTCCAACCCATCAATATGGACTATCTTTAATGTTCTTCATGGTAAAATCCAAATATACCAGTAAGAATACACTCACAATTTTTCATGCACAAAAGTGCCTACATTGGACATACCATCTATACTATATTGTGTTGTTTTTTTCCTTTTCCTTTATATGCACCTGCGCCCCATACATTTTTGGTTCGCTAATACCTTGTACTGTTAAAGATTGCTTATATCACCTTCCACACCATTCACCAGCTCAGTGGCTTAGGACCATGTTCTGCCTTGCATAATATGAGTCAATGTAGCATTTATAGGGTGAACTCAGCAGTGAGCATCTCAACTTATTTGCAAATTTGTGGAATATTCTATGTGGGAGGCTCTGATGTATTAGTGTTGTGCCAATCTATAGTTATCAAATTCAGTACGTAAATCAATGTTTCATCATTTTTGTAAAATCTTACATGTAATACTTACATTTTCATCTTATCTTAAAAAGCTCAGAGAGTTGGTCCATATAATACTAATATATAAACTTGCGAATTGGGTTGCTCTGTAATAGAGGTTGAACTGTTTACTACAGTCTGTTATTTAGAGATTTTCTCTCTTACTTTATACAGTACAGTATATGTTTTTTGCATCCAGGAATACTTCTGTCAACTAAATATAATTACAGTTTCGGCGTACTCACATTTCACTGTGCATAAGAAGATTAGACTATCCATCTAAATGCATCCTTCTAATTTCAAATGCATAAAACTGTCTTCTTGGACTTAATTCTCATTCATAAGCTGCATCCATTCCAAGTGTTGGTCATCATTTGCATAGCATGAATTGACAAATAAAGAATCAGCAAATCAGTGGGAATGTGAAAATCAATTAACTAAGCAATCCATGCATAGCACTCCAAAGATACAGATCCAGCGTTATTTTGCTGAATTTCCATAATGTTTACTTTGGTAAGAAAAGTCATTTTTATAACTAAAAATTTACATTTCCAAAAGTATTGAATTTGAATGCTATATAGATAAATAATAAAATGTGAAATAGGAAAGTAAACTCTTAAAAATGAAGGGAAACATCCTAAAACCAATTAATGTTTTTTTAATTTATTTTAGTAAATAAAAATAATCAAAAGAATGGGGCTTGGCTCATCTATGCAAATGGCTGTCTTGCCCAGCTCTGTAACATTGTGGTAGCTATATTGTAGAGCAAACAAAATAACATTTTCATAAATCATTAAAAGCACATAAATCAACGTCACGCATTTTACATTTAACATGATATAATTCCTTGTGATTCCTATTCATGATTAATGTGAGCCTTAGTTACAAAATATTGATCTGATACAATATAACATTAATATGACACAGTGGTACAAGTGTTAGGTCTCCTAGATTAATGCTTTTGTATAATCCTAGCCCTTGTTTACTTTGCAAGGTACATAAACAAAAATAAAATAGGATGATCGTGGCCCAGCTTCCACGAATGCACCACTTATGTTATATGCTTATGCAGTGAAAAGATTCACAGAACCCACATAAGAGCAAGGGAAATCCATATACATGTTGAACAAAAGGTAACATAACTTAAGAAAGCAATAGAAACATAAAGTTAAATGTGGCAAAGGCAGTTTCTCTGTTTTTTTGCATTTGGTGTATGCATTTTTAATAGTGGATTCAAAGTTCTCTATGGCTTCTCTAACAAGTCTATAGTTTCAGTTGATCTCCTAAGGTAACTGTACCTTTTGTTGTCAAGCAAAAAGTATTTGGATTTCACTTGTTCTTTTGAGGTTTATTTGTATTTCACAAGGCACATGGACACGATTAGTACTCAATCCCAAAATCCCAATGAAATCAATTATATTGTCATGTAGTATAAGGAAGCTTTTGGACAATACTTTATCAAAACCCTTTCACAATGAACTTTGTTAAAACACAATATTTCAGCTGTTTCTTTTGAGAAATCATTTTGGAAGTTATATTGTCTGCTTTAAGTGTCTGATATTGCAGTATAGTCTAAAAAAATATACGGTAATACTAATCGATAGACTATTATGTACGCAGTTCTACTTATACACATATGTACATGCATTAACTGTTTGTATGTGAAATATCAGTCATTTCCATGTAAAATGTACTGTATAATTTTGCCTGGGCTTCATGTATGGTTATAAACAATCCGCTCTGTATGAAAAAAAAATATGAAATAAAAGATCCTTTTTATATAATCTTTATAGTGATTCACAGTCCTGGACACTAATTACTAGCTAGGAAAGCTTGCTGCTAATAATCAGAAAGACTTCCTGTTAAAGCTATTCAAAAATGTTAAATTCCGATTAAAATATTGCTAAACTGTTGACAGCTGTGAAATAGATTTACTTTATTGTAAAATATAGAAATATTCAACACAGTGTACTTGGTATTTTCAGATAGTCACATGCAGTCTCGCACATGATGAACTCTCGTACTGTGTCCCATTGGACATGACCAATAATATCTTTTTTCTAAAGACTGCTTTGTCAGGGGCATGACTGGCAGCATGAGGCAAGAGCTTAGGTTCTTGGGGCCTGACAGACAACCAGTGGATGGAGCACAGCGTGGTTGAACAGTCCAGAGGTCAGGGCAGGCCATGAGAGAATGGCTGTTATTGCCCCCGTATTTATTTATATAATAATATCATATCCCTTTTAATGTAAACAAAGTGAGCTTATCTGGTCTTTCTTCTTAATAAAGTGTTTCATACCTCTTTGTTAACTTTTTACCTGACCTCTGACCTGACCTGACAGTGTTGCTAAATTTATTGTCTACAATTATTCCCAAATCCAGATTTAGTTCATGGGGAATGGCCAATGGTGGCTAAAAGTAGGTGGGAAGATGCCGGATGTCTGATTGAAGAAACAGACATGTAGTCCCAAAAAAGTAGTGCTTCTTTCAAAGACTCTGAGTCAAACCTGGTCAATTCCCAAGTATGCAAATACAGATAGATTAAAAGACATTATTACTGATAAACTGTTTATTCCAGTGTATTATACTCTTCATAAAGCACCTAAAATGAGTTGTTCCCAAGGTCTGTTATAGGAAGGTTCTTTTTATTTTTTATTTTTTTAGATCTGAAATAGATTACAGGTAAATTGAATCTGTACGGCTTAGGTGTTTTAATTCAGGATATTATTTCATCTAGAACATTGCTTGCATTTGGCAAGCACACATAAGGCTTGAATGCTATATTCCTGGATAAAAGAAACTTTAAACAGCTGTACGTATAGCTGTATTTATTAAGATTCAACTTAATTTGGTCTTCAAAATTATGATTTAACGTCATATAGTCTACAAAATATCTTTGAATATCCATTGAAATCCTGTTTGCAACACATTAATGCGTTAAATATTAAGACAGCATTTCCATTGCAGAATTTTAATATTATATGATCAGATCAGAATAGATGCTTATGCACTTATTTTCAATTTTTCAAACCCATCCTTAAAGCTGGCAGGGGAGGGCTAGCAGCCCCTGGCCTGGGGGGCATTAAAAAGCCATTGACCTGGGGGGATTCTTCTGGCCTATGATTCTGTTCATTATTTTCGTTTATGCTTGCTTAAGTTATTTTACACACTCATATACATAAATTCTTGTTTATTATTATATTTTGTTTATAAAGTCCCAACAATTTCTGAAGCAATTCTTCCACTACATACATTTTTGGGTATGAGAAAACTAGAACTGACAGAAAAAAGAGATACATTAGGTACATGAGGGTTCTTGTAAGAAATCATTTTTGTTCTGCACATTTTAGGCCTGAATGCAACTTGAGTGGTAGGAACATATGATATCAATTATGTGACGTAGCTTAGAGGGTCTTCTGTTGAATGTTGGTGTATCATATGACTGCTCCAATAGGATTCCTTAACGTATACCCTAACCAAATGTAAAGGGGTATAAATAGGCATGATTATGCAAGGTTCACCTTCATCTCACCAAGAATACTGAACCTACAGTAACTGTTACCACCATTTCCAACACCCAAGTACTGTATGTTTTGATACTTTATCGAATAAACCTGCTTAATAAGACATAGAAGCTGTGGTCTTGATCGCTGTTTGGTCACTGGAGAAGTTTAGGTATTCAAGACAAAGAATATTCTAACAGTTCTGCTTTTAAACATTTATACCCATACAATCATACTCGTATATACATACTCACAAATTCACATATATGCATACATACATATATTTACATATATATACACACACATGTATACACATACAAATGTATAGACACACAAATGCATTTTTAAACTATTTGTATAACTGTTTTTCCACACTTGCTAACAATATTATAGATATTACTGGTAAAACCGAAAAATTAACTGCAGGCTGTATTGGAGGGGGTCACTAACAAAAGAAAAAATATAAATTATAGAAGTAGTGTAGCCACTGAAGAAGAAACTTTTTTTTTTTAAATGTATTCATATTTAAACATACACAACTATAATAAATACAAACATATACAGTTTATACATTAAGTCTGAGCTTCTTTCTTATTGACTTAATTTTATTAGTAACCAACTTATGTGGACGATTACTTTGATTTGTACCATTTCTGTTTTGAGAAAAAGATAGCTCGGCCTAATTTCTCATTGAGTTTTGCTCTAATCTCCAGCTGAATCTCATTGGGACTTAATTTATTGCTACATTCTATTTTTGCTAATGCTATATATAAATCAGAGAAAGATTTACCCTTTTGCTTCTTAAGAAACACGTCGGTCTTTATTAAATATCCCCTTAATGTACATTTCAGCACGCTCCAAAGAATGCAGTCGTTGACTAGGCCATTGTTGTTTATCTGGATAAATTGTTGAGCTTCATTGCAAAGCTTTTGTTTAGCAAGATCAGATTTTAAGTTAAATTAAAACTTTAAAAACACATTCTCCAGTGTGGTCTAGCGTTGTAGTTAAGGCAGTCATCCAATGTATAAAAAACTGACCAGGTTATATTGCCAATGGTAAATTAGTGTATATTGCATCAATCCTTGAATAAGAGAGATGTCTATTTGAAAAGAATATATAATCTTTTCCCGTTGGATGTTGACAAAACAAAAAAGATAAATTATAGAGGTGCAGCTACTGAAAAAAGAAACTGTTATTAAAGATAGACAGGATAAAATGTAACTTTGGTTGTAACTAATGGTTATTTAAATTACTGTTGCCTTTCGGTCATCTTGAACCTGTCTGCCCCTTCTCCCCTGACCTCTGACATCAACAAGGCATTTTTGTCCATGCAACTACCGCTCACTGGATATTTTCTCTTTTTCGGACTATTCGCTGTAAACCCTAGAGACCAGCCAGTCTGGCACCAACAACCATGCCACGTTCAAAGTCACTTTAATCCCCTTTCTTCCCCATGCTGGTGCTCGATTTGAACTTCAGCAAGCTGTTTTGACTACATCTACATGCCTCAATACATTGAGTTGCTGCCATGTGATTGGCTGAATAGCTATTTGTGTCAACAGGCAATTTAACAGGTGTACCTAATAAAATGGCCAGTGAGTGTATGTAGTTCCAGTTGGGTTGCTGTTTGAATCCAGTGTACAGCAGAAGGGCCTGCATTCTGAGTAGTGAGCAAGCCTGTGAGATCAAAAGCTGCCAGGCACCAGAAGCAGCAGTCAAAGGAAAGTCTAAGAGCAGGTACAACATAGGTACCCCAACTAAAGTCACTAGCTACTATCTACAGGGGTAGTACTACCTCCATCAAGGGCCTCAACATCTATGTGCACCACCATTGCCCCAGGGAACTGGGAAACGGCACAAGGGTGGGTTCCTAATAATTTGGAGGGGGTGATTTGGGTAAAGGTTGATGAAGATATAGTTGTTGTTTTGCTGCATGCCTTTGGTGTTATTGAAATTCTCATGTTTTTACTGTTCTAAACTAGTACATACCGGTTATATTTTAAGACACCTTTATACTATAGTGTCTGTGATTCTTGTGTTCTGTGTCATATAGTTGTCCTAGTACACAACACTCTAATACCATGATGGCACTGCCAAACTGCTATAGCAACCCCAAACTCTCAACTATGCAGAGACTAGGATCACCTGTAGGCACCAGCTGGCATGAACACACCCTCCAGGATGTTAGACTCAAGGTAAAAAGTGTTACATACATACACACACATATATACACACATACATTTGTATTATATGCTATTTTCATGTCCTGCTTACCCAGAGCTGCTTTAGCTGAGAATAATAAGGAGGGGTAAGCATAACAAAGAATTATAAGTTGGATCCAGTCCCTGTAGCGCTACTTTTCATACATACTATATAATATACATTGCAAAGATTGTTTGCCCACTTTCAGATAATTCCTAGAAATATTTAACATGTCTGTTTTGCGATTGAAATGTTTAGCTATCATCTTTTTAACATTTATAAACAGTTATTGGATGGATTTGTTATGGGTCAGTCTTTGTTTTTTTTTCTAACCCCACACCGAGATTCACTTTTCCCGAAAAAGGATGTGGTGAACATCGTTTTAAAAAAAAAGAAAAAAAAAAGAAATGAGAGTTAATTAAAACCTTATCAAGTCAATTTTGAAGATAAATTAAAATACTTAGAGCTGTCAGAAAAAAACATCAATCAGCTAGACAAGGTTAAATAGTCATGCCATTGCAATTAGTTTGATCTGTTATGAAATATTCTTCTGAATTCAGACACATGACTGACAATACATTATAATATGCATTATCAATTCACATAACATTTTTAAGTGCTGTTTAGCATTCCATGTAACAGTAATGTCATGAAAATAATGCATAAAACTGCATTTCCCTGTGAAATTTGCATAAAATCTATTATGTAAAGTTATGGAAAAATAGGATTAGGCATGAAAGTATTCTCCATAAATCTCTTGAGAAGAAAAACAAAAAGGGAAACATATATAGCGTTGAAGATTTAGTGAATAATTTGATCGAGGCAAGTTCTCTTTACTTTATGTATGAGTTGGCCTTTAATAATTTGTCTCTTAATAAGCATTCAAGTATCTTTGTAAAATTAATATTGCATTGATGGCAATATTGATATTGTGGATAAAACAAAAGAAAATGTATTCATTACAAGCCTCCAAACACAAACATACACAAAGTAATGGTCACTACAAACAAAAATCAGAATTTGCACATTTCGAGTTTGAGCAGGCTCAGCGCCCAATACTCACCTGATCTGCAGCCCTAGTGGTAGATCAGGTGCTGATGTGTGGGGCCAATATTTCTATGCTGACGTAGCATGGATCTGTGCATATCCAGCGGCCATACATTCACAGCTTTGACCATGTTTTATACCAGGTAAATTATGTTTGTGTCAAAATCTACTAGACTTGTTTTGTTTTCAATTAATTCTGTAACAGTCTGTGCAGATTCATCGAATCTATTAAAAAAATACCTATCTAAGGCACATTATATGCCCATATGTTGCTTAGCTGCCACTATGTCAAAGTACCCCAAGTTTGGTGCGTTCTATCTAATTTTTCATGGCTATATGCAGTGCAGTCCCATTGATTCAGCTCCTTGGTAAGCAATATAGCAGATGACAGCTCCAACTTTATCACTATTGTCATGAGTTAACCTACTCCATGGTACAGAAAAGTATGTTCCTTGTCCACTTAGAGAAGAGCTTACAAGTGGTAGATCCTGACCCAAAGTTCAATGGAAGCTAAACATACCTCATTGTAAAGCACTTCAGAATAACAACCAAGTATATCTTCAAAACATACCAGATATCCTGTTCTGTTTGCCAGAAAAATGTGTAAAGACCAGGCACAGGCCTCACAACCTGAGTCATTAACATAATCCTCCCACATGATAACACACGACCAGTTTTCTAAAAGCAAAGAATTACCTTTTTTCTATAAAAGTTGTGAATCTCGAAAGAACCTCAAACATTTTTTGCATTTCTTTGGACTTTTATTTGGATTTGTTGGGACAAGTATTTTAATATGTGAAAATCCCTGCAGACTTCCATTACATAGTTGTATAGTATTGGTGCCTGTGCCTTGTTTTTTTACTTCCTGCCTTGTATTTTGTCTCCCCCTATTCCTACCATAGACTGGCCTGGTATTCTGGCTCAACCATCCTTCTGAAGGTAGGCTACATGGTGCATTTGTCTTAAGCATTGGTGAATATGCTTACCAAGGCTTGCAAGATCTGTGCTATATATCTCTGGGTTAGTAGGTTATAAAGTGCCCGGTGCACTGCTGCTCATTGGGTCCAGCATAAGGCAGTGCCCAACCATAATATTTGGTCCCTACTGATTAAAAAGTGAAGTGATAACTTCCATAATGATTATGTTGATTGCTAAGCAAAAAGCATAAGGTATGTAGTTTTAATAATCTAGGGTCACTCAAAGTTTCCGCAGTATTAGCTATGTACCTCAGACAGCCAAGATAGGCCTTTAGTGTGGAACGTGTGCGTCAGTTTGAGTGCATGTTTATTAGTGTATAGTGTTAGAGAGTAGGTGTAAGGACATGGTATTCCTGTATATTAGTATTGGTTTTAGAGTGGATGTGTGTTAGTAAATGGTTTAAAGTGTGTTTTTGTTATTGTATGTTTTTTGAGTTCACTTGCTAGCACATGTTGTTAGACTGTGTGTCAGCACACGGTGTGGGTATCTGTAAATGATGTTAATGTGTGTGAGGAGTGTGTGCTCTCTGGCACTTGTATTTACTTGCCAGCTGAGCCAGTAGGTGCCAGTCCCATGTAACCCAATTTTATTTATACAGATATTGGGGAAGTGTGGCGATAATGATATGTTACCCCTACGGGGATTTCAGTGATTGCTGTGGTGTCACTGACTCACCTGCAGTTCTTGTGGAGAGACCAGCAGATGGCAAACTGCATAGCACATGGCTGAGGTGATAAAAGGGGCCATTGGGAGTTTTGGGAGAGGAGTTCAGAGTTGGATGCCAGAAGTGAAGGACCCCTGCTAAAAGAGAGGGAAAGCGAGAGAGGCCTAGGAACAGAGGCCTGCTTGAAATCCTTGCTCAGAGGAGAGCTGCAGCATCTTGGCAGAATCTCCCAGCAGACAGTCCCAAGATACAGAGCTGTTTGCAGTAGAGTTTGCTGTGAACAATGAAGAGATTTAAAGCTGAACTGACCTGATTGCAGACTGTGGAGTGGTAAGCCTAAAACATTTTCCCCTGTTTCCATAACAGGGCACCCTGACCTTAGTCATGCAAATAAAATACTTTGATCTCCAATTTTACTGACATACTAAAAGTTTTCAATATAAGTCAAGCTATACTATGTTATGTGCACCAACTAAAGGTAACCAGCAGCCCCTAGGGCGAAGATTAGGGTGGGTCGCAGTGCTTGTTGTAGGTGGGAGAACCTCATATGGTAGATTACATATTCTGAATATTTCATTGTACTGTATTTCAGTTTTCTGTTATATTTATGCATAGTGTTTTGCTGTGTAATACAAAGTTAATTTTAAGTAAGCCCTGTGTCACTTTTATTGATCACTCAGATTTGTTCCCAACGGGACCCCATATCCATACCCTGGATGCTCCGTTGGGTGGAGGCACTGCCACAGTTATGTACACCAACTCCCAGGTAGCGATGGCTCAGAATTGGCCTGCAGAGGTAACTAGGGTAAGGGACCACAGAGATATTGGTGGGCCTACCCAACAACCTGTTACAGATATACAGTGAAGGCAACAATGATTTGATCCCCTGCTGATTTTGTACATTTGCCCAGTGACAAAGACATGATCAATTTTAATGGTAGGTTTATTTGAACAGTGAGAGTAATAATAAATAAATCCAGAATAATCCATTTCAAATAAGTTATACATTTCCATTTTACTCAGAGAATCAGAAAGATGTCTGGCTCCCAGGTGTCATTTATAAGGTAATGAGCTGAGATTAGCAGCACTCTCTTAAAGTAATTGTTACCTGTATGAAAGACACCTGGGCACAGAAACAATCAATGAATCAATCAGATTCCAAACTCTCCACCATGGCCAAGGCCAAAGAGCTGTCCAAGGATGTCAGGGACAGGAAGGTAGACCTACACAAGGCTGGAATGGGCTACAAGACCATTGCCAAGCAGCTTGGTGAGAGATGATAACAGTTGGTGCAATTATTTGCAAATGGAAGAAATACAAACTAACTGTCAATCTCACTCGGTCTGGGGCTCCATGCAAGGTCTCACCTCATGGAGTTTCAATGATCATGAGAACGGTGAGGAATCAGCCCAGAACTACATTGGAGGATCTTGTCAATGATCTCAAGGCAGTTGGAATCACCAGGGAGAAATTGGTAACACAATATGCTGTGAAGGACTGAAATGCTGCAGTGCCCGCAAGGTCCCCCGGCTAAAGAAAGCACATGTACAGGCCTGCCTGAAGTTTGCCAATGAACATCTGAATGATTCAGAGGAGAACTGGGTAAAAATGTGGTCAGATGAGACCAAAATCAAGCTATTTGGCAACAACACGACTCGCCGTGTTTGGAGGAGGAGGAATGCTGCCTATGACCCCCAAGAATACCTTCATCACCATCAAACATGGAGGTGGAAACATTATGCTTTGGGGGTGTTTTTCTGCTAAGGAGACAGGGCAACTTCACCGCATCAGGGACGACCTCCTTCCCTCAGCCAGGGCATTAAAAATGGGTTGTGGTTGGGTATTCCAGCATGACAATGACCCACAAAACACAGCCAAGGCAACAATGGATTGGCTCAAGAAGAATTACATTAAGGTCCTAGAGTGACCTAGCCAGTCTCCAGACCTTAATCCCATAGAAAATCTGTGGAGGTAGCTGAAGGTTCGAGTTGCCAAACATCAGCCTTGATACCTTAATGACTCGGAGAGGATCTGCAAAGAGGAGTGGGACAAAATACCTCCTGAGGTGTGTGCAAACCTGGTGGCCAACTACGAGAAACGTCTGACCTCTGTGATTGCCAACAAGGGTTTTGCCACAAAGTACTAATTCATGTTTTGCAAAGGGTTCAAATACTTATTTCCCTGAGTAAAATGCGAATCAATTTATAACTATAGCTGTGACAGTAGCAACTCCCCTTCTGTAGAATCATAGAATTTTCAGTAGATAAGAACCATTTGGTCCATCTTATCTGCCCAGTTTTCCTGATAAGACTGCGATTTTAATCGGCCCCTAGTCTTGTCTTGGATGCAAGATAGCTTTATGTTCATTGTTCTAAAAATAGCTTAAGATGTTATGTGTCCATTGCAGTTTTCGATTTATGTCTACTTTCACCTATTTGCCTACGATAATTAACCCTGCTAATCAATTGTATATGAAATCAGCATTATTAGACTGTATGCTATGTTCGGTAGCAATGTAAACACGCTGTGGATTGATGTAGCAGAGTAAATTGATCCGCAGATATTTTGTAATGTGTTATTCCCTCTTGACACTACTATTAATTTCTATGAAATGTCTCTGGCGTTGTAAATTATGGAAGGATAGTAGGTAGTGTGTGTGAACCACAATATGCCATACATTTTTACCTAGAGGGAATAGTTAAATTACATTTGAAACTAAGATAATGCATTTTATTTCCCAGTTTATGTGCTATTAATATTGTTAAACAAAGTAAAATGATTTGCAAAGTTAAAAACATTAGGAATGTGTTTATGGATTTGTGTGAGTTTGAAGTGTGTTTAATTATCCATTTTCTACCTACTATAAAATTTCCCCTGTAATGCACAGTGCGAATATTAAGATTATATTAAACAATTACATTTTAACCACATTTTCAATGTGATTGCAGATAGGTGGTATGATCAGGGGTACAAGCGGGCTCTGTGGTGGCACTGACAAGCTGTTTGGTGGCAAAGATGGCATATACAGGCTGTTTGGGGGCACTGGCAAGCTGTTTGGTGGCAAAGATGGCATATGCAGGCTGTTTGGGGCACTGGCAAGCAGTTTGTTGGCAAAGTTGTCAGTCTGACACAGCATGCAGGGAGATAGAGTGAGATGAGTGGTATTACCCACACCTAACGGCTTTAAAGGGGTGGACACGCAGGGGTCACCAAGCCCCATAGATTGGCTAGCCCAGTCTCTGGTGTAACCCTTGTAACCATGGTTCTTACATCTCTGATTACAGAGATTGCACACAATAAAGGTTATATAGGTGCATAACTGAAGATTAATGCCTTCTGCAGTCTCATATTCCCCTCATAAACTTTACTAATTTTGCTATAATATGCTTTCTAAAAGGCCCAATTAACATAACCAGGAAATCCTACAAACCATACATTATTGATTTACTTTTTTATTTTGCTGGTCTGTCTGAACAGTATTACAAAGGCTTTCAATTTTGATTAAAGCATTGCAGATAGGATCATGATCAGTTATCAGTTATCTGAGCAGTAAAGAACACAACATGTCTGTGGATCAATATTCTTCTGGGTTTCAGCAACTGAAACATACATTTGTATAATTTAAGTATACTTATATAAGTAAAATGCAAAATGGAATCCATTTTGCATATTCTCCAAATGGAACTTATGGAATGCAAATCAAGTCATTTTGTTTGCCATAGGGGTACCATGTAGTATGGTACTCCCATTGAAGTCAAAATGAACTGAGCCCCATGAAATTATTAACCACAGTCAATAACGCTGGACCAAGCTTTTTGGATCCCACCTTGGCTACATCCCATGATATATTACTTCACAAAAAGAATCCATTTTGCATATACTCCAAATGCAACTTATGGAATGCAAATCAAGTCATTCTGTTTGCCATAGGGGTACCATGTAGTATGGTACTCCCATTGAAGTAAAAATGAACTGAGCCCCATGAAATTACTAACCACAGTCAATAACTCTGGACTCAGCTTTTTGCATCCCACCTTGGCTACATCCCATGATATATTACTTCAAAAAAAAAGAAACACCCTTTAGTACAGAGCTGTAGCTAGCTCCTTTTGCGCCAGAGGCAAGAATAGAAAATTATGCCCCCCAGCTATTTTTTTTACAGAGGTTATTTTATTTACACTGTCCTTACACACACCTGTCCATAAACACACATTTACACATACACACTGCCTTTACACACATATCTGCCCATTAACAAGCATATATGCATACACTGCCCTTACACAATCCTGCCTTTACACACACACCAGCTTACAACATACAAATACCTACACTGCTCTTACACACAAACTGCGCATACACACTGCCTTTACACACAAGTGCCCATAAACACGCATATGCACATACACATACACCGCCCTCACACTCCCCTGCCTTTACACACATACACACACACTAGCTTACAAACAGTGCCTTTACACACAGACTGCCCATACACACACACTAGAGTGACCACATTTTATTTGAGGCAAGCGCATGAGATCACACACACAGGTATATATATACTTAATATATATTTATTTTAAGTAAATACTGTGATTGAAAAGCTGAACTGGCAGTTGTCATTATTTAATATTATATCCTGCTGCTGATGTATATTAATATTAGCCTCTGTTGACAATATATACTATTAGCCCCTGCTGACTGTAAGGACTTACCTGCCTCTCTGGTCCCACTCTGTGGCCGGTCCCGCGACGCTTCCTCCTCAGATGGCTTCCCGGGCAGCAAGTACCACGCGGCAAACAGGTAGCACACATAAACATAATATTACACGTTACATCTGTAACGTGTTCTTATAACCTCGGGTGACCTCCTTAATGCAGGACACACCTCCACATTTCCCTATTTAAACCTGGACTTCCTCTTCTGGGTCACCCTTGGTTGGTGTATTCTGCTGTTTTCCTGTGCGAGTTGCTGTAACTATTTCTTCGTTTGACCCGGCTTGCTGACTTCGCTCCTGTTTTCTGATTTGGCTTCTGTTCTCTGATCGTTGGCATTGACTTGGCTTATTTGACTACTCTTCTGGATTTGATTCGGCTTCCTGCTTTACTGGTTACCAGACCTGATTCTCGGTTCCAGCTCTCCTGGCTACTTCTGGTTCCTGTTTGCCTGGCTCACTCCGCCATCCTGGGTCCTCCTCATCCAATCGTTACACTGACAATATATATATATAAATATAAGACCCTGCTGACAATTTTTTATATTGAAATAATTGGACCCTATGCAAGCATTTCTTTGGGCCCCACTCCACACTCCTAGCATGCAATAATTCCCTCCACTACCACACCATAAAAATATTTGCCACACTTACAACAGATTAGGGGAAGACTGTGAGAGTCAGTGCAGTCTTCCCTCCTTCTGACCCTACCGTGACATTGAGAGGTCCTCTCCCCCGTAATCATCCCCAGAATCTTTGTCCCCTTATTCGCTAAGCCATATCTCTCTTTTACTTACTCCCTGTAGTTCAGGTATATTTCAAATAAACACATAAAACAGTACTTGCATGTATAGATCAACTGAATAAGACATACAAACACCATGTTTGCAGGTATACATAAATAATGTATGGAAACATAGCATAGCAGATATGGATCAACAGAATAACACACAAACCCAGATTCGCAGATATAGATAGAATTAACATAAAAACTCAGCATTCAAGGTATAGATAAAACCCCTAAATTATAGGTATACCTCACAGATTGCACACCCCAAAGCCAGCCTTGGCATCCACGCTGCCCACACAGGATCTGACCAGCACCCAGATTACACAAATAGGACTTGCCATTGTTGTCCCCAAACATTCTATCATGAGTTAACTTTGCCCCCAAGCAACCCACCCTGTGCCATCTTGGTCCCCAAGGCTCAAACACCCTGCTTGTGTGATCTTTGCCTTTCTACAAATCTAATATACATCTATGATACTGTAAGGCAATTACCTCGGGGAACTCGAATCCCCCGGCAAAAACCTCCTCTTCCCTCCTGCAGGGACGATGTAGCCGCTCGCAGCTGTACGAGGCAGCCACGTGCTCGCACGGCCGCCTCATGAATATTTATAAGGCGGACTGCCTCCTGGATTCTTCAGTGTTGCTATCGCGACGGAAGCCGCGGTTACGTTGATTGACGCTCGGGAACGCCCCCCCCGGCATATTTAAAACTGTCTCACCCCAATACCAGTGTTCAGTTGTATTGTGGCTTCCTGCGTGGATGTTCCTACTTCTCAGCGTTCTTCTGAGCCTTTTCTGTGTTCCTGATATTTTCCGTTACCTGACCCCGGCTTGCTCAAACGACCACCTGTCCTTACGGTTACCCCTAGGCCTCCCAGTGTGTGTTCTGTGTCAAGCAAGTGTGTTCATTCCTGCAGTTTGAATTCCTTCTGGTAAGACATACTACCATCCTCACAGATATATACAAAAACTTTACTCACCAATTCCCACCTTCATTCACATAATTCATTCACACAATACTTTATTCTTTCACTCATTCACACTATTCATCCACACATTAATTACTTCTCTCACTCACTCTTTATTTATTTCAGTATTCTTACTACCCTTTTCTCTCTAGCTACCTCTCATCCATTTTCTCACTATCTATGCCCCACCTTTTCTTACTATCTACATACTATCTATATATGTACACAGTCCTTATAACCCTTTCTCCCCATCTCTTGCCTTTCTAATCTTCCATCATCCTGCATCATGCATCATTTGCCGGCGCGTAGTGGTTAGAGAGCACGGAAGCCACGGTCTGAATTGACGGGACGGTTAGAGGGGGATTGTGATCTCCCCAACCAGCCCTGTACATCGGACACCTCAGACCCAGACCAGCGCAATGCCCACGGGGTGCCCGATGAGCAGGGCACAATTGTACAGCTGCCTCTACACTCCCCTGAAGACCGCCCAAGGGGAGGTGGCCTTTCTGTTTGCCTCTCCCCCATAAAGACGCTACAATTTTTTTAGGGGCTTCGTGGTGAATCACATTGCTGGCCCCTAGAACACTGGGCCCCTGGGCAACTGCCCAGAGTGCCCATTCTTTTTGAAGGCTTCCTAAATGTTTGGTTGGTTAGGGAGATCCGTGATCTCCCCAACCAGTTCTAGAGGCTGCAGCTGCTGATCGGGCGGCTGTGAGCCCTGCTTTAGTAATCCAGTTTATTGATGGGAGATCCATACAGACTGGATAGGTCATATTCGAGACACAACCAATGACAAATCATTCAAAATCCTTTGAAAATGAAGCAATACTGAACCCATTAAACAGTTAATACAAGGATGTCCCAATATAAGTGGAAACAAGGGAGGCTGGGCTATAACAAATATGATGCAACAACTGTTTTGTGGGTATGTTTATACCTACACTAATGAGAGCCCTCACTCAAAAAAATGGTATCATCCCTTTCTCAATGTTTTTAGTAAAAAGGGACTAACAAACGTCTTCCTTATGAGCCATATGATTTCTCAAGGGTTAGGTGATATATGTTAGCCCTAAATTAAAACCCTAAAATAAAATTATTATAATTTAATGACAATAACAAGTTTATATATTCAAAACAATAAACAAGAAAAATGAACAAATTTGTATAAATCAAAGCATTAAACAATAAAAATATATATTTTCATTAAATTATCAAACCACCACGTGATATAGATAAAACGGACAATAATCAATATAATCAGCATAGACAGTTAAATACAAAGATTCATGATTAATATCCATGAGGTGTATATTCACATAGATAAGTACAAATGCAAGAAGAGTGCTATAACAAACACTAAACTTGTGCTTTTGGATTCATACAAATTACAAATTTATAGAATTTTGATAAATTTGTCAATTCGTACAAAGCTATCTTATCTTATATATTTAATCTGCTATCTTCAATCTGCTATCTTTGTCCGCATCTCAGCGGACATAACAATAACTTTCTGAAAATGACAGCACTTTTGGTGATGTCCTCTCCCCGATCCTCCAATAGGTGGAGACGATGTCACCGAAAGCACCTTAATTTTGTACTTACTAGAACTGAGGGCAATCCATGGTCCAATTCCGGAAAGACAATCAGTGAGGCGGGTTAGAAGAAAAGGCGAAAGGTTGGCAGAGGAAATATAGATTAGGGTGTCATCTATGTATAGGTAGTATTTGAAGCCAAAGGAAGATATCAGTTGTCAAAGTGAAAATGTATAGATGTAGAATAGTAGAGGTCCAAGAACTGAACCCTGAGGAACATAAACAGATGGTGGGTAGGGGAGACAAGTTCCAGTGAAGGAGATACTAAAGGTGCGGTCAGAGAGGTAAGATCTGAACCAGGAAAGAGCTGTGTCACGGATGCTATGGACACTACAGGGATTGTAGAAGAAAGGGGTGGTCAACGGTGTCGAAGGCTGCAGAGAGGTCCAAGAGTATAAGTAGTGAGAAGTGGCCTTTTGTTTTATCAGTGAGGAAGTTGTTAGTAACTTTAGGCATATGGTTAGGTGTATGATTAAACAATTATACCAAACAGGTGTTAATGATCCTCAATTTAATATGCAGGTTTAAACACAATCATTAACTAAAACAGTGTTTCTGTTAAAAATACTTCTCAGGGACAAGTCTTTACAGATGGTACCTTCTTAAGCACTGCATTGCAACTTTTATTTCTGCTTGTCATGTGCAGGGATTTCTGGCAAGTACTGGCTGTGTGCTACATGTGACAACAATCTGTATTCTTCATATGAATGGGCTATGGGGTAGGGTGGCAAGATGGAAGCCTTTTCTTACAAAGAAAAACATCCAAGCCCAGCTGAAGTTTGGTCCTAGATATTAGATGTGCAAATTGATCATTGTTTCAGAGAAATGTTTTGGTTTCTTTTTGTTTTTTTCGTTCCCAGCCCTTTAGGTTCGGCCGAAAGTTCGGGAGCGTTTTTTAATCAGGAACTAAATTCATTGCCCTGTGCCCACATTCACACTTAAACTCTCACACTCTGATTCACTCTCTCGCCACTCTTTAAATGTTTCCTTACCTTCTCTACCGACCACTTCGACTTTGCCGACCACTTGTGCTTCCACATCATCCTCTGCATGTTCATCTTCTTATATCTTCTATTGTCTCCCATCTCGTCTCTATTAAATCTTTAAGCTTCAATCCTCCTTGGAGAATCAGGAGGGGCGTCACCGCAGTGCCGCCATTTTGGTGGAAGTTGCGGCAGAGTTATGTACGTGGAGATATGGATGAAGAAAGAAGATGGTAGTTTAAGAATTGAAGATTGATGATAGAATAGAGAAGAGAGGAGAGAAGACAGAAGAAGAAGAAGAAAATGTGGAAGAAGAGGCGGAAGTGGTCGGCAGAGAATGAAGCGAAACATTAAGAGAGTGAATGAGAGTGAGTGACAGTAAGAGAATAAGGACCCACAAATTGGGGATGACATTTTTGAGCTTTTTGCTTCATTTTCGTTCAATTCGTGGAGGGTCTGGCTTTATACAAACTGACAAATTGACCAAAATGTGGTAAATTTGCAATTTGTACAAATCCGAATGCACAAGTCTGCTGAATATTATTGGACACTGCCATACAAAGTGTGCATGTAAAGGACATGAAACAAACTTATAGTTGTTTGTATCAGAAACACATGCCCCAGCAGTACTTGGTCTGAGAACAAGCCAAGCTATTGAACTTGTTAGGATTATAATCAGGGCCGGCCCTATAATGGGGCAGACTGGGGCAATTGCCCCAGGCGGCACTTTAGAAGGGGCGGCACTTTGCCGCCCCAAGCGCTTTTTTTTTTTTTTTGAAGCGGAGGAGAGAGAGAGAGAGGGGCACCGAGTGGTTTTCGCTTACCCGCTCGGCGCCTCTCTCTCTCTCTCCTCAGCGGCGAGTCTCCCTGTTCGGCCCCGGTGCCGGCTTGTAATGCAGAGCGCCGGAAGTGACGTCAATTTCCGGCGCTCAGCATTACAAGCCGGCACCGTGGCAGAGCAGGGAGACTCGCCGCAGGACTGTTTAAAGGTAAGTACCGGGGGGGTATTTATGGCGTCGGCGAAGTTTAAAATGCCCCCCCGGCGTCGGCGATGGTGCTTTACAAGAGTCCCTTTTGCCTCAAAAAATATTACAGAAAAAATCACATAAGCTCATTTCGGGTCTGTGATTATAGCAAAACATAATTGTCCATAGCAAAGACCGTGATGAACATGACAAAAATCAGATTGCGTTACTTGAGCGATGAAACTAAACCCAACCAAACTTGAGACTGGTGTTGAGGAGGTAAGCTAGTTTGGTCACATCATCCGTAAGGAAAGTTTGAAACCTGATCCTAACAAAATGAAAACAAGTATTAAAATGCAAGCACCAATCTCCAGGAAAGAACTTTAGAAGGCACTGGGTATTTTTAATTAACACATGGCTTAGCTCAAACTGTTAGATATAAGGTAAATGGGAAGATATGGGAACCTGTGCACATTGTACAAGTATCTGAATCTCCAAGGTCATCTATGATTGGAAATCATCAGGCCAGGAACTCAGATGAAGAAGATGACATCAACGCCCAGATTTTACAAGTTCCACCGCACATAATTCAAATGATGGTAAAGCCTCCACCCCACATCATGAAAAGCAGATTTGACTCTCATGCAGCATGCAGTACTGAACCAAATAACACTGAGGGCACCATGGATTCCTAACGTGCCAGTACTGTAGTAGCAATAAGAGAGGATTCTTTGAGCACTCCTATAGACTCCAGTTATGGTTGCAAACTCAAGCCAATCATGTGGTGGACTTTGTCTCACATTAAATGTATAAATGCCTGAAGAGAAAGATGTGATGAGATTATTTTTGTTATATGACACCATATTATTTATTGGTATATACCACTTTACATTAAGTAACTAATTTGTTTGTCCATCTTATGTGTTGTCATGTGAGCTGGAATAAGATATAGTTGCAGACAGGAAATGGTGAAGAGAAAAGCACTAAAGAAAATGTCTCCTGGTGAAGCCCATTAATGCCCCCCCTACATTTTATAGCTAACATTACAAGAAGTATATAAAAAAAGGCAAGGATACTTTTTAAAAAAGCTTCTTAATTGTAGGGACCTTGGAAGTTATCAAAAGAGGTTTTTTTTCTTATGTGAAAGAGCATACACTATTTTGCCTTTGGAATTTTATGACTCAGGTGCATTTTTTTACATTTATCAACATTCAGCTGCAACTACCCCACATATGTCCATTCGTCTGATTTACTTAAATCAGTAGTCATTTGTTTTACTCCACCAGAAATGTCTACCCTGTTGCAAATTTTTGTTATGAAAGTCATAAGGCCTTTCCTAATAACCTTAATAAAATACAGATCCCTAATGTACCCCAGAACTACCCCACCCCTTCTGTAACTCAGCCAGTGCCCTATCCATTCAATAATTTTTACATCTAAGCCCAAACTGTACACTGTAATTCTAAAATCTAAAGTATAAAATACCTTTTTGAAATCATATATATAATACTTTATTGTTACTGTTTGCCCCGTAATGTTGGTTACCAACTAGTAAGGACCCTACACCGTTTTGTGAAAACATTGGAGTTTTTGATCCGTGAGGGTGCTTGAGTTTAAAGAAGTTAATTTTATTATAAATATTATATTTACTTTAAATGTTTACCCTTTATATGGAATTTGGTATTGGCTGTTTAAGGTTTAGTCCTTTAAAATGGTACATATTCCTGAATTGATAAAAATTCTCTAGTGGTTACATAGTACCTAAATATACCTACAGTGATTTTTGAAGGGTATTCGCTGGGTATGCATTGTATTATTGCTTTGCATTGTGTGTTTATTTAAATTCTAGCAGCAACCTTGGATTCTTAATCTGTATGCCTTTTATTTTTTTTTTAGGTTGTGAGCTCTCCTTTCTGTATATATTTTTTTTACATTATATAAATCCTCCTGATTAATCCAGTTTTTTACCTGAGATTACTTTCTGATGGTTTATGGTATACTGCATTTGGACTGTTTCAGTAAGGGAACTAGTCAAATTTAGATATCTTTGACTTGTAGATCTCCAGTTCTCCTAATATAGCACTCAAGCATTCTAGTGTGGTTCCCCAATGTTCTACTACCAGGAGATCATCCAGCATCCTGTATTTTAGCCAGTAACTATTTGTATTTTATACCCGGACCTTTTTTTAAATTAAAAATAAATTCATACATTATTATTGAAAAGGGCAAAGACTTGTTAGATTTTCCTAATGAAGTTCTAGAGTTTTGCAGGTACAGTGAGTTTGAAGGCCTCTTGTTTGTGCTGACATTTTCATATGTTACAGATCAAGTGCAGATGGTACAGATCAACAAAAAATTGGCCAGAGGCCATGGCTAGGAGGTAAAAATAATAATACACCATATGTCCCCCTTCTTTTGCTTAATGTCCTCATCTAATTTTCACACATCATTTAATCAATCTCTATAAATTCATATTTTTATCAGCATCACTAATGTAGTAATAGAACATTTATTGTAGATTATATAAACTGTAATCTTCACAGCCGTTGTTATTCAAATATTTATAAAATTAATCACAATAAATTTAGTGGTAACATATTCCTTAGTACCTTATTGTATTGTTTTTAAGAAGGTTATGTATGAAAACACCCAATAGATTTTTGAATCAAACATATTAGCATTTTTTTTTTCTTTTTGTTGCTCATACAAAGCATAAATAATAGTTGTTTTTAAATTAGTTTGGACAAATTCTTAAAATAATTTTAATTATTTTTTAAAGTGGTATTTATTGCATGGCATACATCATACACTAAAACTGTGCATTTGGATTCACACAAATTGCAAAGTTACCGAATTTTGTTAAATTCAGCAATTCACACAAAAACATGAAAAGAAAGCCAAAGAAGCTCCAAATTTTCATCTGAAATACTTGGGTCCATATTTCCTCACATTCACTCTCACTTCTATCTTTTATCTTCTCCCTTATCTTCTCTTCCTCTACCCAATCCTTTAGGATCAGGGAGAGGACATCACCAGACGTGCCGCCATATTCACCTTGGGACAAAATGACAATGCTTTCCATTACATCCTCTACCCTGACTGGTGAAAGGACATCACCAGAAGGCGGAAGTTCACACTGAGTTACGTCCATGGCAATGCTGACGAAGATAACAGATTAAAGATTTAAGTACAAGAGAGCAGAGAAGGGAGAAGACAGGACATAGAATGGCAGATTGGCAAATACTATCCAATGATCACAAGTTACCAAAGATTTTTAAAGAACAGCCAATGATGTTTTATAAACATATTTGTAATTTGAAGGACATATTGAAAAATACTGACCCAGTAGATAACCAGTGCTCACTAGTTATGCTACAAATGGGACCTCATATAGGTATTTAGGTTGTGTGACACGTGGGCATATGACACCCTGGTTCTCATTTCCCTTATCCACATAAACATAAGTAATATGCTATACCACATAGGATTATATGCATAAAGTATCATGACATATATAAGATCACCTGCCCTTGTGGCTTAGCCTATGTCTGTAAAACAGATCTTACTTTGAAATTAAGATTTTGTGGTCAGATTTGCCATAAGAACCACTAACATATAGGGGACGACTGAAAAAAAAGTAGCTAAACACTTTATGTTGGAGTAATATCTCCCCCTCTGCGAGGTAGGGACAGATCTAAACAAATACTACCCAGAGTATTGAGTATTTATCTCATGTCGGGTATCTTGATAAAAGTCTCTGTTGAGACTCTACGAGTGCTTATTCATTTTGGAGTTAACTATGTTTTCATTTTATAACCTAAAAGGATCTCCTATTTTTGTCAGTAAATTAGAAAAAAAAATTTTTTCTTCTAAAAGATATCTATAGTTTTTTGGTACACATTGCATTTTTGATGGCTATTAGATAGATATTGATTAGATATTAGATGAAACTTGCCTCTGGTATTTCTTGTTATTAAGCACTAATTATTCATCATTGATTTTATGCCTCAATAGAATGAAAGCAAATGAACACATTTTTTCAAAGACTAATGACTTTGCAGCACAAACATCAATAAGCTTTCTTATGAAATTTTAATACCATAAATTTGTACAGTGTATGATAAGCCTCATCTGAACATTATGATGAAATATTCATAGATATATAACTAGGGACATATAGTGTTGCGCACTATGGAAATGTGAACCAAATCCTTAGTGAACTAAGGGTAGAGATTCCTTGAGAATACTACTCAAAATGGTTGTGTATTTAGGAATGTGAATATGTGTGCACCCAAAACAAAAACTTAGTACATTTTATATTCAGAAGCTTGGCTTTTTCATATGGATATCATTTTGGATCCGTTGCTTCCTCAGACCAGAAAGGACTCTGTTTCTCGAAATGTGTGCAGCTTGGAGGAAAAAGTTGTGTAGCATTGTTGTTATGACGTTTGCAACATGGGGGATGCATGGTTAATGGTGAGTTTGCTGAGCAGTACCCAACTTAAAGTACCCCATCTCACCACTGGCCGCATATTACTATTTGTTGAAAGGAACATATTTAGATTTAGCTAAGCTTAGGGTTTTCTGAATATCCCGTCACTGTGACAGCAGTTGCACTAACAATGCTATACTGACTTACAAATCCTAAAATAAACACATTGAACATGCATACGTGTTTTTATGTACAGTGTGTACAGTGTGTCAGTATTAGCAGTATATATATATATATATATATATATATCCGCTTTATTATTATATCGCTCTTTTTAGTACAATTTGAATAACTGTCATATATTCTCTTATTCCTGATTTGCTTGTATTTCTAAAATGACAAACCTCTGTTTCTGATAGTATGGGCACAGAAGATGCGCATTTCTAGTGTGAGTTTTAAAAATTATGTAACTCACATATGCACACACTCTTACATTTACACAAACCTAGGCACCCCTGTTTACACATACTTACACTAACAGACACACACACACATACTTACACATGCACATTAACACACACTTACATACTCTTGTTAACACATGGTCCTCTCACATACTTACATATATACATTAATGCTAAAACAAAAGCACACATCCATGTTCAGACACACTGACACATCAATTTTTATGCTAACAAACACACATTCATGCTCACACACACACTTACACATACACATTTATGCTAACACACTCTCTCACTGTAAGACACTTGCAGCTATCTTTCTGACTGCTCACACTCTGTGGGAGCAGCCTCACTTTTACATTGGGTTCACATAACATTGCGTTTTGTGACCCAGCTGCATTCCTGCAACCCCAGACTGTTCCTAAATTGTTCATAAAGGACTAGTGAAACATTTTTAACCAATCCAGGGGGCAATGGCCTCCAGCCTCCCAGGCCAGCCTCCCAGGCCAGTCAGCCCACTTGAATTACAGTTTGACTGATTACAGTCAAACAATAATTCCAACTGTTCATATTGTCCACACTTTCTACACAAGCACATGCATACTGTAACCTCCTGGTTATACTTAGGTGACAATCTTATAAAATCTTAGTAAAACTTTATATACATGTATCTGTGTATGTATATGTGTATATGTATATATAAATATATATATAACAAATAGCTAATCAGCCAATCACATGACAGCAACTCAATGCATTTAGGCATTTAGACATGGTCAAGACAACTTCAAACCGAGCATCAAAATGTGAAAGGAAGGGGATTTAAGTGACTTTGAACGTGACATGGTTGTTGGTGCCAGACGAGCTGATCTACTGGGATTTTCACGCACAACCATCTCTAGGCTTTACAGAGAATGGCCTGAAAAATAGAAAATATCCAGTGAGCGGCAGTTGTGTGGATGAAAATGCCTTGTTGAGGTCAGAAGAGAATGGGCAGACTGATTTGAGATGACAGAAAGGCAACATTAACTTAAATAACCATTCGTTACGAGAGAGAGAGAGAGAGAGAGAGACTAAGTAAAGCCCTGCCTTTATAAGTCCTGCCCTGCCCTTCAGTCAGGGCCTTGGCATTAACGTTGAAGTACTGCTTTGCTCAGAACCGCTTGCTGTTCCTTGAGTTTGTTCCCGAACCCGAGCCCGTGCCTGTGCCTGTACTCGTGCCCATTCCTGCCTGAGCTGAACCTGTGCCTGTTCCTGCCTGGGCCTGTGCCCGTTCCTGCCTGAGCCTGTGCCTGTTCCTGCCTGAGCCTGTGCCCGTTCCTGCCTGAGCCTGTGCCTGTTCCTGCCTGAGCCTGTGTCCGTTCCTGCCTGAGCCTGTGTCCGCTCCCGTACCCGTGCCTGAGCCGGTACTCGTGCATGATCCAGTATCTGAGCTTAAGCCTGTACCCGTGCATGATCCAGTACACGTGCCTGGCCCGGTAGTACTCCGTTCTCGTCCGCCCTGCCAGTGGGTCTCCGTTCTCGTCCGCCCTGCCAGTGGGCCTCCGTTCTCGTCCGCCCTGCCAGTGGGCCTCTGTTCCCGTACCCGTGCCTGAGCCGGTACTCGTGCATGATCCAGTATATGAGCTTAAGCCTGTACCCGTGCATGATCCAGTACACGTGCCTGGCCCGGTAGTACTCTGTTCTCGTCCGCCCTACCAGTGGGCCTCCGTTCCCGTCCGCCCTGCCAGCGGGCCTCGCCTGTACCTGAACCTGTGCCTGAACCTGTGCCAGAGCCTGTACCTGCCTCAGCTCCCGTCTCACTGCCTCGGCTCCCGAGCCTGTACCTGCCTCAGCTCCCGTCTCTCTGCCTCAGCTCCCGAGCCTGTACCTGCCTCGGCTCCCGTCTCTCTGCCTCAGCTCCCGAGCCTGTACCTGCCTCGGCTCCCGTCTCTCTGCCTCAGCTCCCGAGCCTGTACCTGCCTCAGCTCCCGTTTCTCTGCCTCAGCTCCCGAGCCTGTACCCGCCTCAGCTCCTGTCTCCTCTGCATTTCCAGTCCTGATACTCTGTACCTATCTCGGTGTCACATTTATTTATTGATTTTATATTTCGCTATTGTTTTTATATATATATATATATATTTATTTGATACCAAAATATAACAGTTTTCTGTATTGAGGACATGGTTCCCTTTCTTCCACTGAGCATCTGCCACCGTAGGTTTGGAGATACCTGGAGATTTGGGACATAATTTATGAAGAGCTTTTCATTACCTTCTCTTTTGTGAGTGGATTCAACACCTGGGGAATATTGATTTTGACTGTATTGCACTATTGGTTGTGTTTATGGGGTTTTTTTTAAAGATATTTTCTTCAAGATTGACTGAACCAGAAAAATCTATATACACCAGGTTCTGTTTGATCTAACACTGAGCACGCTTTATCACATTTTTTGGAACTGCCGGTACTAGTGAGTTATGCTAAGGCAGGCAAAAGGACATACAAAATGTAAATATGCTGTATGTGTGAGGGATCAGGAATATGGGAAAATCAGGTAGCAACTGATGCTTACAAAATTATTTCATGGGATGTGCAGGCATATTTAAGTTTGCAGTGGGCTGTATCTCACTACTCATAGCCCTGTTAGCAAGCAATTACATTTTGTTGAAGCTAATGTGCACAGAGGTGTAACAAGTGTGCAAACCATAGATAACAGTTAACATTAATCCATATTTCTGAGTAGTAAATTATTCATTGCTGCCCTGTAGGTTTTCACATATCAACATCAGTGAAATTGTGATTATTAATAAAACTCTTCTAACTTATATTTGGTCAACAGCGCTGAGCCCTTTTAGAATCCAGCAGAGTGACGATTTTCATAAGGCATAATGTAGACTATATGGGCATCAAAATGTTAAGATGAAATCTAATGCTGATCAAGTGGGGTAGGTTATAAACAAGTCTAAACATAATGTTTACGTGCAGTGAATACTTCTGTTTCCCTATAATTTGAGAATCAGTAAACATACACAAAGGTAATTTTTAATCAGTATACAGTCAATGTGGGTGAAAACGCTACAAACAGTTATTAATGATTCAATTTCAGCCAGAACATTGTTTGTAATACACTTCATGCACGGACTGAATCACTTCCATTAATGAAAATCTGTAACTTAGCAGAATGTGTCCAATTAAATTTGAGACAGTATATTTTCCACAATATTAAAACCAGTACGTATCAACACTACATGTTTGTGACAGTTTAGAAATACAGCCTCAGTATTTAATCACTAGTGTGGAGCTCTGTTAATTAAATTTAGTACATTACAAAGTGTGCAGAAAGTAAAACAGTAACATTTAACATTTAGGTTATAACATACTTATAACAAAATAAAGATGTGCCTTAATTTCTGCTAATTTCTTCTAAAACTGAAGGGTCCTTTGCAGTAGGAACAATGAAACAATAAACAATATTGGGGTTACACAGCCCCACAAGATAGCATTTAAACTTGTTCCAAGGAGGAACTCTAGTGCTAGTGATTTGTCAAACTTTTTGATATTTTTGAGGAAAAGAATGTAAAGACTAAATAAAAGCACCCTTAGGGTCACATCCTTTTCTGCTAGGATCCAGAATCCGCCCCTTCAGATGCATCCTCTTCATCCTCTACAGGACCAGAGCCATAACAAGTGATCTTGATGCAAGGGGCACACAACATAAAAAGTATTCCTAAGTTAGCTTCTCAAAGCAGGTCTCAATGAGCCCTGTGGTGATGTCATGATGTAGGGAATCAGAATGAGCTGCAGGGGCATTGTCACCAGGGTCTGTTCCTGGATTGCTCTCACAGCTTTGCCCTTTATACCTGTGCTATTCCTGTGCCGCCTTTCAACTATGTGTGCCTTCTCTACTCTACCTGTGGCTATATAGTTCTATATAGTGTTCTACCCCTGCATTCTGGGCTCCTATCCTGAAGACTTTGCTAGATGTGTAATTGTTTGTTAGTGTGAGTGTATGTTATAATAATTGTAAGTGTGTGTGCTAGTGTGTGTTATCAGGAGGGCAGGGGGGGGGGTCAGCTGTACTTCTCATACAGGCCACAATATATACAAAACACTGGGGAATTTTGAGGTCAACATCTTGAATTTGTTGGTGTGTTCCTCAAACCATTCCTGTACCATTGTTTGCTTTGTGGGAGGGTGCATTATCTTACTAAAAGAGGCCAATGCCATCAGGGAATACCGTATCCATGAAAGGGTGTATACGGTCAGCAACAATGGTTGGGTAGGTGGTACGTGTCAAAGTAAAATCTACATGAGTGGTAGGACCAAAGGTTTTCCAAGATTTTCCCAAAGCATCAGACTTGCCTTCTTCCTATAGTGCACCTGGTGCCTTATGTTCACCTTCTTCTATTGCTCCGTGGTCCAGTTCCTATGCTCATGTGCCCATTGTAGGTGCTTTCAGTAATGGACAGGGGTCAGCATGGGCACCCTGACTGTTCTGCAGATGCTCTGACTAAGTCATCTACCCACCACAATCTGGCCCTTGTAAAAGCGCTCAGATCCTTATGCTTGCCCATTTTTGCTTCTAACATATCAACTTTCAGGACGAAATGTTCACCACCCACTGACAGGTGCCATGATAATAAGATTATCAGTGTTATTTACTTCACCTGTCATCATAATGTTATGGCCGATTGGTGTTGTCAGGGTTCAGTCCCAGCCCTGCAAACTACCAGACATGGCCGCCCCTTTAAGTGGTGTGCCTGGAGTTAAACATCCTCTCCACAGCTTGCTGTCCTGTTTATTTCTGTCTGTATTTTATGCACCTTTGCCCTCTTTCCCTTATACATGTCAGCTACTCACTCCATCCACTGTGTTCTTTGCCTTGTTCCCTGTCTTTGTGGCATCCTGTACCATGTATGCATGTCTTGCTATGTATATAATTAATGTGCTATTACCCTGCCTCCCTCACCTGAAGCCTAGACCACTCACACCTGATCTAATGAACATGCTTTTTATCCCTGCCTCCCAGTAACAGAGGTGTGAGTTCATTAAGTTCTTTGGAGCCATACTTCATGCCAGACGCTGGATCTGCCTGCCTGCCTGCCTGCCTGCGACCTCTTTCACCTGGACTGCCTACTGGATTTCCCCTTTTTTACTTACTTACTTACCTGGACTTTTCTACTCTCATACTCCCCAGCAGTCTGTTTGCATGATATGCCTCCTACTCTGCTGCTTCTGGTGAGATGTCTTGCTTTGATTTTGTAATATAGCCTATAACCAAACATTCTGCTTGTGCCATTTGTGGCGTTTGTTTCAATCACTGCGTTCTTACACTCCTGCGCTCTGGACTCCAACATCCAGTTAAGGGCTGCAATATGATGAGCCTGACAGGTGTGTGTGTGTGTGTGTGTATATATATCTATATATATATATATATATATATATATATATATATATATATATATATATATATGTGTGTTTGTGTAAATTCCTATCCATTACCATCACCTGTAGATGATTGTTAACCCCTTGGTGCTTTAAAATGCACTTTGTAAGGCACATATATTATAAATAAACACGGGCTATGCAGTTTCCTGTTACCATTTTACCTGGCCTTTATTTTATTCGTCTGGTATTTGGGGAACAGACTAGCTCTCCAGTATGTTCCCCTATTGGCTAAAACAAAATAGAATCAGAACACAGTTGTGCTCAAAGATCTCTTAGACTAGCAGTAAATATGCTCCGCTGGTCTAACTTGTGCCCTTTCGTATTAATGCAGTGAGTAGGATGAAGCCTCTTAAGCGTATTCCTCCTATTTGTATTTGCAAAAAAAAAAAAAAGAATAAGTTCAGTGAAAATCTGAACTTTATTTCAAAACACATCTCGATGTAGGGGTACAATCTGTAATTGGAGGCAGCTTCTATTCGATATTATACTTTATGGGCATATGCTAATTATACAAACATTCACTTTTCAAACCTTGCACATAGTGCCATGGAAATCACTGGGTGATTTTATTGGTGATTAGCATAGTATTTTGAAAGAAAGTGCTGACATTTTACCATTCAAATTAGTAAGCAATTTAGAAAACAAAGCTATATTGTGGGAAGGAATATGATCCTCTGTGGAGTAAAACAGATGAATTTCCACCTGGTGCTCCATTTTTAATTGTACTAGAGAAGCAGACAGGTCTAGTGAATCCACTGTGCAGCTTATCACCCATAACTCATACACTGTTTGCTGAAGAGGATCAAGAGTGAATTTAATGTTTCATGAAGGAACAGGTGGATAGTATCTATTGTTGATTTATCAGTTAATTTATTTGCATTTTTGAACATCATACAATACATTTAAAAGATCAGATAAGTTTGCTGACTGATATCATTCTAAATAATGAAGTACAAATTGATTACATTGCAATTGATTACGTTTTGCAATTTCATTTTTCTTAGAATATTTTCATGTATATGCCAATATCTAAGGTTTCAAGTCATGATGTCATATGATATTGTAAGTCCTTGAAAGACAGAATCTCATTTTATTGAATTATTGCAATCATTAGAGTCATCTGGAAAGTTTGGTTTGCCAAATTGAGGGGAATCATTTGAAAGCCTAAGGTGTATTGTTTAATTTATAATGGGATCAAAAGCATGGCAAATGGTATAGGGGCAGGCTACAGCTTTATGAAGGATCAGTACTTTGAGTGAGTTTGTACTTAATTTGTGCTAAATTCATCAGGAGAGAAACTCTATAATATGAAAAGAAATAGAGGGGTACTTTCCCTCTGCATTTATATGGATGCGCCCCTAGACGGAAGTCATTTTTGGTATACCTTTTCAACACTCGGTGGAGAGTGTTTATAGGGTTGCAGCTATAAATCCGATCCAAAAGAAAGGAAAGTACTCTATTGTTTTCTTACTTTTTCGGACATTTGTTTCACCTTTTGCACGTTCTGCATCTATATGGATACAAGAAGACATTTATGCTAAACCAATTTCCCTAGTGCTTACAGGGAAACAGGGTAATTCCCCAAGCTCCCCTTTTTCATCTGGCAGTGGCTGTTGATGTAAGTTGGAAGTGGCAAAATTAAAACGTGCAAGGACATTTAATCCTAATGGTGCATATGTTCTTCAACTGGACATAAGGTTTAAGGAATTAGCTCATTTGCCAACCCTTTATTAACTGTGGAATTTCCTACCTTATTCAACCAGATTCCCTCCAGTCATGAAATATGGAGCTTGAACCTGTTACCTTGGGATGCTGTCCACCCATCCATTTCGCTGACAGGAGGCTTAGTTTCCTTCATCACAGTCTGTCTAAATGTCACTTGTCCTAGAACGGTTGCTCAATAGGTGATGAATTTAAAACCAGGTAGCACCCTGTCTACATTGCTGGAACATTGTTTCCTGGCCACCTGTTTATCCTGTTGTTGTATTACTTTGTGCCTTGATTTATTTTACCCTGTCTGTGGACTTTAGTTACATGATCTTGCTCACATTTTGGTACCTGTTTCTGTTTACCTTTTATTTGTTCATGATTGCTGGTTTCTACTCTATGTTCCCAACTTGACCCTTTGGTACCTCTTCTCGCTCATCCTCTGGTTAGAGGCCCCAGCACAGACATTGTTTTTTTTCCCCCTCATGGCACCATGTACTAGCTCCCATATCTGTGTGTGACCTAGCTTAACTTTGATTTCTCCATCATCTGATTCCCTGGTGTCACTACTATTTCTCTGACTTGCTTAGACTCAAGTATACTTTGGTACTGTTTACTATCTATCTGCAGGTCTCTGCAATAGATTATTGTCTACTAGCCTCTGCCCATAGGCACCTGCCAAGCCACAGTCTTTATTGTAAAAAAACTCTGAGAGAATTATTCAGCAAACCAGTCTTGCCATAGTTCAGTGATGTGCATTGCTTTGTACTGCTTCCTGTGGTCACCAGTAAAGCAACATGTACTGCAGTGTACTATCATTCTCCCAGAGACTCTTGTACAGAGGCCTCCCTTCTCTGCTCACCCTTGCCTTCTAGTCTTGGCCACAGTTTTCTGGTCATGTAACCCTAGTTATGAACTTGTTACTAGTCTTACGCTGCGGTGCCACAAACCGTAAGCAGCAGCAGACAACCTCTTGCAACCTCTTGTCAAAACTGCGGTGTCCAATCTGAGACCCAAGAGTCCAACTACCCAGGGTTCTGACCATTACAATGTCCCAGGCACCCCCAGATGTGACACCACCACATGTTATCCACATAAAAATGTTCACCATAAGATAATCTATTTCACTATAATTATCTGCAACTTAAATTTCCGAAAGATATAATCCGAAGAACCAGGCTATATTTCATTAAAATGGGCAAGGAGCAATGGGGGGAAAAAAATACTGTGACCTCCATCCAAGTTGCACCTTAAACCAACCCAAGACTCAAGAGCAGGCTGCTCTGCCATGACATCTCTCAATGCAGTGTGCTGATATTACCCCGGCGTACACCTTGGCTCAAGGCAGATCGCCCCAATGTACTGCGTTAAAAAAACAATATAAGGTGGAGCTTTCTAAATATCAAAATACAAAAAACTATTTAAATTTTAGTAGAGAATGCAGGCAAATGACACATCACAGAAACTGGAAACATATTTTATCTAAATTTCTGATGAATTAAGTAAAAGTCTGTCTGTCATTTTGCGAGGGGTTCACCAAAGACATTCATATTGCACATGGTTTGCTGAGAAAGTTCATAATGAGAAGGACAAGTAACATTTTGGATTGATAAGTGCTGTTTATAAATCTTTTCACGCAATATCCTGCTGCAGTTAATGATACCACAATGCCCTTTGGCTTTTAAGCCATCATTATCATCACTGCTATCTGTTTAAAAAATGTATATCAGGCTATTACTTTGGATTCTCCTTCAGTAATTATCAGTAGAAAAAACACAATTCTGTCCCTAATCTATAATTATACAGAAATTAGATAACTCATCATAATTGAATTGTACACAAGTACATGCATTTTGTGATCTTCATAGAGGTGTATTAGATTGCCATGGCACAGCCAGAGCTTCATGTGAAGCTATTCCCTAGGTCCTGGTCTAGAGTCGCACACAAGCCATGCTGTGAGGAGTCTGGTTTTCTACCTGCTCAGTTGTACGTTCGCTGTGTAGGCCGCAGAATCGGCCTTTAGTAGGTGTGTCTTTCTGATCGCTGCATCACAGAGGCCATGGTCCAAGGTAGTCAAGCCTCACGAGGGGGCTTAATGAAGTCCAGATTAGCTTAACGACAGAAACAGTCAGTTAATGACCAATCTTGTGCCAGGAGTCTCATGGCATTAAACAAGCTTAGAAAGCGATTTACAATGACTTTCTCCACTTAAACAGTGTAGCTGTAATGCCTAAATGTTGAGGCATTCAGCAACATAGATCAGCATCAGAGGCCATATCTGGCCCCTCCCCGCAGCCGCTTGTGCAAGAGATTTTGCAAGATGGTGGCATCCTTTAAAAAATAAGCACGTTTCCAAGAGGGTTTCTCCAGACTTTCCTGAGAACAGGTACTGCATTCAACCATGCAAGTCAAATGCAGGAGCACAGCTTTTTTATCACAATGTGATTAGTAAAATATTTAAAAAAATAATAAAACAATGGAATAAAATCCTGACATGGAAAGCATTAAAATACTAGCATTTTAAATACCCAAGGATTGTCTACATTAAAAAAAGGAATGGTTTGATGTGTAAATTGGAGTGGCCGGGTTCAAAGATAGGCCATAGGCACAGACTGATCAAAATGGAAAAATGCGCACTTACCAAATGTAGCCTTTTAGCCCCCAAACAATATGCATGGGTGGTATCAGTGTACTCGAGATGTTGCTGAACACATTTTGGGTGTTATTTCATAATGACTTATCCCAGGAGTGGTAAATTCATAGCTGAAGTACAATCTGTGTTAAGAAAAACACACAAAAAAATACCACCACAAATCTTGACAAAGGCTGGTGGTAAAATTAGTGCATGGGAAGAATTAAAATGTGAGATACCTTGGGATGTCTAGTTTTCAAAAATATATGGTTTGATGGGGAAAATTGCATTGGCCAGCTTTAAAGATACCCAAAATAGCACATAGGGCAGAATGACCAGATTTTAATAAATATAGATTTGATAAAAAATGGTTTTGAAATAGCAAAACTTTACTTGTACTTACTGCTCAAAAACTTGCAGAAATGCAATGGTGAGAAAAAGCCTAGCAGTTCTATTTGGCACTAGCTGAAAATGATTGGGAGGTAATAGTTCTTACTATCAGTTATACTGATACTTTTAATACTTCTTAGTTTAGTAAACAGTGTGTTTAAATCAAATGTGGTGCATTTTATTATTGCCTGCCAAGCTCACTGTCTGAATACAAGGTTTTCTCATGAATTGTTTATTGAAATTTAAACTCTACTTACATTTTACCACATATGCTCTTTAGGAGTGGATTCACTACAGGGAACGTTTTACATAAAGAACAAAGTTTCTTTAGTTATTTTGAAAAGTGGCAAAAGATTTTCTGCTTGCCAAAACTTATTTTTGTGCAGTGAAAATTCCTGCTGTTACTTCTAAATTGCACCACCTGCAGAGCACAGTGTACTTAGCACTTTTAAATATAAACCTGTATACATATAATTGTGTTTGTGTGTGTGTGTATATATATATATATATATATATATTTCCCAGGCAATACAGCAACGGATAGATATTTTTTCCACAAACAATGATCAAAATAATTTTCCATCGAAAAATGGAAGAGCACCTTGATAAGCCATTGCTGAATGGCCAATATGTACACAAAACAAAGCAGGGAATCAGCGCATACCCAGCAACTATACACAGAAAGTGCTATTTTCGCGCATCTGAAGCACACCTATTAAAGATTCCATTACGCTATATCTTCATTTCAGGGGTGTAACTAGACGCCTCAGGGCCCGGGTGCGAGAATCTGTTAAGGGCCCCCCCACCCCCCCAAAAAACATGATTTTTACCCAACAATCTAAGAAAAAGGGGCGCATGTACAAAGGGCATAATCCAGGGGTGTCCAAGTTTTTTCTGCAGTGGGCCACTTCATCAGAATTGTATACGTGCGCGGGCCGCACTCATTTTTCACTGTGACAAAAAATATGGCCTTTAATAAAATATGCAGATTAAAATAAAGTAAAATGACACAAAACCTTTACTCTTCTTCTCACTGATTTCTGGGCCTAGAAAGTTTTGCGACCACAAATTCAGGATTCCCTAGATTTATTCTAGGGATGAACTAAAATTAAAATTCTGGACCAAAACATTCAGGGTTCACTTAGCCAAAACCGAAAATGACCCCCACCTTTAAAAATAATAATACAAACTCACATTTTTAATAAAAGTAGGTAACACACAATTGGACAAAATTAGCAATATGACTTGGCATGATAGGAGTGTGATTGCTAACAGCAATCACACTCCTATCATACCCAGGCAACCAGTAAATGCTGGTACCTAGGCATGATGGGACTGTGCTCGCTGTGATTGCTGTTAGCAATCACACTCCTATCATGCCAAGTCAGCCAGTACATGCTGGTACAGGGTGGCTGTAAGCGATGTGCAGACCCCATACTGCTGGCAGCATCACTACACAAGGGGGGCAGCTAGCTAGGTTTCAGCATGTACTGGCTGACTTGGCATGATAGGAGTGTGATTGCTAACAGTAGTCACAGTCCCATCATGCCTAGGTTCCAGCACTTACACATCCATCCAGTAAATGCTGGAACCTAGGCATGATGGGACTGTGATTGCTGTTAGCAATCACACTCCTATCATGCCAAGTCAGCCAATACACGCTGGTACAGGGTGGCTGTAAGTGATGTGCAGACCCCATACTGCTGGCCGCCTCAATACACAAGGGGGCAGCTAGCCAGGTTTCAGCATGTACTGGCTGACTTGGCATGATAGGAGTGTGATTGCTAACAGCAATCACAGTCTCATCATGCCTAGGTTCCAGCACTTACACATCCATCCAGTAAATGCTGGAACCTAGGCAGTATGGGACTGTGATTGCTGTTAGCAATCACACTCCTATCATGCCAAGTCAGCCAGTACATGCTGGTACAGGGTGGCTGTAAGTGCAGACCCCATACTGCTGGCAGCATCACTACACAAGGGGGGCAGCTGGCCAGGTTTCAGCATGTACTGGCTGACTTGGCATGATAGGAGTGTGATTGCTAACAGCAATCACAGTCCCATCATGCCTAGGTTCCAGCACTTAAACATCCATGCTATCACACACACACTCATTCATTCATATAATCATTCATTCACAGATTCATTCCCTCAATCACACACACTCATTCAAACACCCTCCCCACCCCCTTACCTGCACTGCAGCTCCTCGATGCCGCTCACAGACTTCAGCAGGGGGCGCGGCCTCCCTCTGCCTTCTCTGCTAAAGCACAGAGGAAGTAGGATGTCACGTGAACTCCGCTTCCTCTGTGCAGTCCAGAAGACCCTCCCACAAGTAAGTAGCAGGGCTTGAGGTGCGGCTCGCGTAAGATCGGTTGCCCTGGCTGCCGATCTTACGCGGGCCGCACCTCGAGGTCTCGCGGGCCGCATGTTGGACGCCCCTGCCCGATTTCGGGCGGCCCCTTGGCTTTGGCCCCCCTGCCGCCGGGGCCCGGTCGCAGTCGCGACCCCTGCGACCCCGGTAGTTCCGCCACTGCTTCATTTATAACTTGGCCTGCCACTATCATTATTATTTGATTTATATAGCACCATCATATTCTGCAGTGTTGTACAATAGGTCAAAAGGACATAACAAGTAGTGTATAACATAACCGTTTTGACTTACAAAGACAAAAGGTAATTCATGTAAACGTACCCTAAACCCACTTGTCCATGTTTTCTAAAATTGATCTGAATAAGCGGCACTGCATTGCTTCTTAGCCCACTTAGACTCCTGCAATGTAAAGCTCTGTCTAGACACCATTTATGAGACTCTTATATGTAGGATGGATGCTTAACTCGAATATCTGGTCCAGCATATGTACAAAATTACAAAAAGTGAAGCACACACTAAATCCACTTTTCAGTCTACTGCTGAAGTAATCAAAAACTATATACAACAAGACAAGGACGCAATACGAAGCCACACAGTGTGACAGAATAACCAATATGTCTGCTTCAAATAGGTGTTTTAAAACAAGTTTTGTGTGTATTTCCTGGGTGTAAGGCTGATTCCTTGCATTGTTGCACCAAAGATAATTCCATATTTTTGTTCTTGTAAGTCTATCAATATTATGTTACTGGGTAACTACTATATTTAATAGCTCATTAATTAGTTCCTGGTTGGCAAGCCTCATCTTTCTAAATGTATCAATGCATTTGATCATAGGTTCAAGGTATCATTGACTATTTTGCTAACTTATACAGAAAAGGCTTCTGAGTATGGGTGACAACGGTCTCAAATGTGCTGGGACAATTACAACTGGGCTTATGCCTTTGCTGTCGGCCATTCTCGTCAGTTCCCCAACTATTGAGACTGTTAGCTGTTCCAGTAACCAAATGTCCAAATAAAATGTGTTATGACACCAAACATGATGGTGTCCTGGGAAAATGAATCCAACTTTAAGGCAATTAAGAACTCAATGAATGGAAAAATAGTGAAGAGCTTACATCATGAAAGGCTTAGTATATTAGCATACCTCCCCATATCTCTCTTTTAGGGTTATCAACCCCACTTTTAGGCCCTTGAGAATGAGTGGGAGTGAGTGTATTTCAACGTTTTCAAAGCCTGTAAAAGTTACAATTTTTATATATACACAGCAGAAATGTGTTTAGAGATTGTTATTATTTTGTAAACACTTTATCCAATTATATATTTATCAACAGATCACAAAATCACATGATCGGTCTTGATAAAGCACTGCCCCTAAGCCACTTGCAGTCTTTGACTACTTGAAATGTGGAGAGGCATTCTTTGATTACCTTGTTTAAGATATAAGAAATTGGAAAGTTAAAAGCACCTAGGGTGAAAGCAGTATTACCATTCTTGGCAACCTTTTTTTGTGGCAGTGGATATGTCAAGAAAATACACAGTATAAAGTAGAAAGAACTATGATAAATATTTTGTAAAGCAACAGAACAGAGCTACATAAAAGCCTTCTCTAAATAGAACAGTACACAAGTTCCTTGTAAATTAATGATTTCTGACATCCAATTTCCTTCCAACCTCCCTTAATGCTTTGACTCATGCATAAAAACCTATTTAAAGATCCAAGTGTTTCCCATAACATTTAGTCTACAAAATGATCATACATATACGAAATAAATCTTTCAGGGTTGATAACAGGAAAATCTCTAAATATATTTATCTTGTTCACTTGAAAAATAAAACTATATATTTCATTATTTATATGTCAGTAGGAGAATGTTCTTCAATGCATTTTATGTACACACTTAGCAGGGCAGCGCTTGCACAGGGAGATTCATCAGAAGGCAAACAGGGCAGAGCTTGCACAGGGAGATTCATCAGAAGGCAAACCTAACTATTAGTTGAGGAGCCTGGTAAAGGGCAGATGCCATGAAACCCTGTGCATATTGTGAATAAAAAGGAAGCGTGGACAAGTGTGGACACCCTACTTCATTACTGTGTCTAGGGCCTGGTGGAAATCTTAATCTGGCATTGAGTTTTAAAATGTAATACGAGTTGCAGGGAAAAACAGTAAGGTGTAGGATTTTTTTTTAAGTTTTTAATTTATTAAGGATCTATGTGTAATAAAAACAAAATAGGACCACATACTCGGGGTTTGGCTGCAGACACAAAGTTTTCTGTTTATGGAAATCAATTACAAGGGGTACCAATCAAAACCACCATACACAAGTAAAGCTGTAGAAAAAAGTAAAATCTAGGATTCTCCATGAGTCAATACCAGCACTTTACCCAAGACTCCAAGTTGTGATAGGTCCACACTATGTTTTATAGAACGTTTAATATGTACTGGTTGCTGCTTTTATTGCTGCAATCATTTTGCCCAGCAACCATCATGAATAGGATTACTTTAACTGGGGGAACAAAGTGGATATACTGTAGACGTATGGAGCATGGCAAAGAGAGTGCTGGTTGGCGACAATACCACACACTCATTTATCATTATACTACCTTCCTTATAAGTATGCTGGGGCATCCAGATTATAATAGACATTGCTAGTAGGTAATTCAAACCTTTTTGAGAAAGGAAATTAGTGCACAGCTGATTACTTTTCTTTAATATAAAAGTAATCAATACAAATGTCCATGTTCCTGTATATTGCAGTTTTTTAAAATAAACATATAAATTACATTTACCCTTTAAGCAGGTCCCAAATTTTAAATTCTGCAGTAAAGTCCAATAAATAAACCCAGGTCGTTGTGTTTAGTAATTAAAAAGCATTTGTAAGGTCAGGCACTGATGTTGGAGGAGAAGTCCTGGCTCGGAGTCAGAGTTCCAATTAATCCCATATGTGTTCAATGGGGTAAAGTTCAAGGGTCTGTTCAGGCCACTCAAGTTCCTCCACACCAAACTAATTAAACCGTGTGTTTATGGACCTTGTTTTGTGTATGGAGGCAAAGACATGCTGGAACAAGAAAGGGTCTTCCCCAAGCTGGTGCCACAAAGTTGGAAACATACAATTGTGTTAAATGCCTTTGTATGCTGTAGCATTAACATTATCCTTCATTTAACTAAGAGGCCTAGCCCAAACCCAAACAGCCCCATATCCTACTTCACCAAACTTTACAGTAGGCGCTATTGGTGACGTCCTCCCCCTTGATTGAACAATGAGGTTAAAGGACGTCACCGGACGCGCTGCCATATTGCCCTGAGTTCAAATTACGGCAAAATGACGGCGCTTTGGTGACATCCTCTCCACCGACTGGAGGATCAGGGGAGTCACCACAAATGCCTCCTCCAGGTTATGAGAATATAAGACAATACAAATTGTCAGAAATGGGATATTCAAATAAATGATTATAACATGGCATTATATTATATGTGCAAGATCTTTTTTGACTCCCTACCTATATAATGAATTTACCAAAAATGTTTTACAATGATGTGATATGGCTCTTGCTATGTGTTAAATTCAACGAGGATGATAGCTTCCAGGAAAGGACAGTCATGAAAATGAATGCCAAGCTTATAGGAAATGAATGTGTAATAAAAAATGATAGTTGTGAGTGACACCTTAAATAAAAGTGACACGTAGAAAATGAATACTCTGCAATTTCTATTTTATATTAAGTCAACAATATGCAGTCATAAGTATAAAAGACAGACAATAACAAATTTAATTGTTTTGTGTCTAACATAAGGTAAAGAAAATCTCCAAAGAGGAACATCAAAATATAGTTTGGTTATGCTGAGAAAAGGTTAAGCATCAGCAATTTTAAAAATGGTAAGCAACTCCTAAAACAAATGTTTTTTTGTGATGAGTCAGTTCTTTCCTGTAACGTTTACTTTTGCCACTATCACAGAGTCTGTACAAATCACCCAGTGGACCATTAAGGTCATCCCTTTCTTACAATTTTAACCATTTTGTTTAACCATAACTCGGAATCTCCAGGCTGTGGCTACCTGGAGCCCTCTCTCTTTGGGGCGGAAATGGCTTCACGAGGGGCAGCCTAGCCACATATGTTGGTGCAGGCTAATTGTATAGATGAGCGGGGATGGCCCAGAGCTGCTTCCATTTGTATGGGGGTGGAAGGTGATTGATTGCCTGGAGATTGAGTGCCATGACCCAGAGAACCTGAAAAGTTGCACCAGAGTACATAGGTATAACTTATTTTTCATGGTTCCTGTACCCACATGATATATTGTATTTCTAAATACAGATAGGCGTTTATTCAGGGGTGCTAAGGAGATTTTTAATAATATAATTATTTTGGAAGCATATAGCTTGTTTGATCAATTTGTATATACTTTTTCCATTTTCTTTTTTTCTGTAAGGATGAGAAGACAAATGTATATGGGTAGATTCTGATAAGTGAGGTGTAATGAGGGGTTACATAGGTTCACATTGCAGATTCTGATAAATCCCTCCATGCATTTGTAAGAGGAATCTGTTAATACAAAAAGGGTACGCTCAGCTACCGTATCTTATGCTTTAAAGTGCATATAATGGCTGGAGTGTCCCTTTAAGACATAGAACAGATATGAATTTGCTAAAAATGTGTTATATTTTTTTAAAACTATAATATATATTTGCTACATTTGTCACACTTAAATAAATACCACCAATAACTAACATTTTATAACCTTAGAGCAGAGATTAAGTTATGCCAATTCTTTAAGCTGTGGATTCCATAAACTTTTTTGGTTTAAAAATATTACCAAGAGGACCTCCCAAGCACATAGCAAATAAAGAAATATTTCAGATATATTTGCTCAGTGTATCCTATGAGCAATATACATCTATTGATGGATTTTCCAAGGCTGCAAGTAGTATAAATAACCTCCCTTTGTGTGTTACTGACAGAAATATATGAAACAATATATAAAACTAAGTACAGTTGGAGAAAGTTTGTGTTTATTGTTTGTAGAGATATAGTAGGATTGTCATGCCATGGCATGAGTAACTGGAGCTTGGCACTGAATGGGTTAAGGGATTTGACTGATGCTAGGTCCAGTAACATTTGTTCACACCTTTCCTTTTGGAGCCAGAACCCAAAATAAAACTTGATTACCCCATGCTGGGTATTGTCACCTGGGACAGGAAGGGATTCCTGTGGAAGAGTGAAGGGCCAGACATCCTGGCTACATCTCCCTGGGGTGTGGAGACAGGGTATCAATAGACACAGGGTAAAATGATGAAATGCATAATGTCCAAAATAACTTTTGGGCCCCATCGTACATTGCATCCTTATGCCTGTGATGTGCTGGTTTCAGGGAGACCAAACACGCCATGCAGGCATGACCATAACAAGTGTTGTGCGAACGTGTCCCTGTGCTAACTGATACAGGTGTGGAGTTTGGTATGAAAATGATCACTAGGACCAGAAAATTATGATGATCCTGGTGTCATAATTATGCCAAGCTCGGCCGGCGTCATATTACATATTTTGTGATCCCAGACCAAAGTTGAGAAGATATAACCCCGCCTTCAGAAGGTCATAGTTCTGAACCCCCTACTCCCATCCCCTTGCTCAGGTAACAGGAAAAGGGCGGTCTTGGGGGGGGGGGATAAAAAGGTGGGCAATTGGCAATGAGGAAGAGCCTGTTTTTACCATCACAGAGACAACATCAAGGCTCCAAGGAAGTATGGTATGATACTCTGTTTTATCCCTTTTATTTTCTACTGTTTTGTACTTGTACTATTTTAGTCTGTCTCTTTTTATATGCATTTTTGTATAACAGCACTGTGACCCATTTTATGCTCAGATTAAACATTTTTAATCAGTTCTGTCTTTGTTCTCTAATCGAACTCAGCCTAGAGATAGCCTTTTGTATACATATACATATGTCACGTTACTAAGTGGTTAACTATATAGATATCAGTTTGGGGATTGTGTAGTTATCGCAGTCTAATTGTTTTTGGGTAACCTAAGACGCCCGGTTTTAAAGTTCTTGGTGGTGGCAGCGTGTTTAACACTGGGAGTTTTGGGTTGACTGGTTGGGGTTGGTGGTGGTTGCTTGGTGCCCTGCGGGGAAAGTGACCAAACGCGCCGGAAGTCTGGTTGGCGTTTGACCCTTGTTACGCCCGTACTCCCACGTCGCGGCTCGGCCGATAACCCTGCCCGTGACAAGGATATTTTGTGATATTGTGTATAAGCAGAAGACAATTTAGTTAAAAATTATTTGATCAGTGACACATCCCCTATTTTTCATAGGAGGCTATGCAGGTTCAGGCCTGAAGAAAAAGAGTTAAAGTTTAAATTTTAGAACATGCAAAAAAAAAACCTATTCATGCTTAATCTTTGAGGTAGTGTCTATCAATTTTGAAAAGCTAGACAGTATTTCAAATAGTTATTGTATTTGACCTCTAAGGATCGCTCACCTTCCTGACACATGCATTCAATTTCAGTGTGGTTTTGCGGTTTAGCTATAGAGGTTTCCGTTTCATTTTGTTATCCAATCTCCTTAATATGAGAAGCTGTCACGGGGCTCAATGGAAAGCTTACCCTCATGTGGGATTTGTGTGATACTGAGTATTTGTCACTGAGCGTGAAATACAATGTAGAAACGCCAGATAAAAGAAAACAAAAAAATCTAAAACAAATACATATTCAAAAGATTGAGTTGTGTAATTGTCATGATTAAAAGGACACGTTGGCCATCATATGTACTATAAACAAATGTAATGTTTATCACTGAGCACTCATACTATCCTCTATTGCTGGCACATGCAATAGTCTAAGAGGAACCCCTTGCATGCATTTGAATAAGGGGGATACAATTGAAATCAAATTGTACGCCATTGAGGATTGATTTTCAGCCAAAAGCTGTGTAAAACAGACCACTTAGGGGGTTTTCCTAAAGGCAAGTACTTTTATTTTGTAATAGATGTTAAGGAATTATTTTAAAGCACTTGCAAAGTACTTTAATATGCATTCTTCAGTGAGGGGGCTGTATGGGACATTTGACCTATTGTGATCACTTTTACTAACAGATAAATTTGGGTGATTTAAATATTATGTTTACTTTTCTTTTTGGGTTCGATCAACAAAGTGTTGCAGGCTATACAAATGGATACATCAGGAGATTTTATTTTTAGCCAAGGCTAGATTATAGAAAAAAAAAGATAGGATTCAGATCTATTGTAGTTTGTAGCAAATGTCATATACAAAAGTCAGTGGCCTGGAGATCTTAAAGCTTGCGTAACGGAAAATCTTCTTTCCAGAATGCAAGTTGTACAGTCAATTAGGCCACAATAAGGAAGGATTTAGTGACTGGTTCCTTACTAGATGGAAGACAAAACATATACATTTGCACTGTTAACTTTTTGCAATAAGCACATTTTACTATAGCATATAAATCACTCATCTCCCTTCCTAATCCCTGTCCACTTAAGACTGTCTGGGGCTAGATCCACACCATGCACAGCTAGTAACACCTTGAGTCTTCACACAGTGTTGCCCATTCCTAGGAAGGAACTATTGTGGCAACAAGAGTATTAGACCGTGGTCTATTTGGAAAACCCTAGAGCTTCTAAGATTAAGAATACAGCTGAGCACAACTGGTGTTCATAAGAGAATTAAATATTTTTGAGTTTTGCTTCTTTATTACAATAATAGAATCAATTTCTACTATTTTATTATTTTGAGGAATATATACAAATGGCTATTTTAGTTTACCTTGCATGACTTGAGTTAATTTCCATTAACAGCCAAATGCTTTGTACCTAATGAACCAGAACATGATAGCAGGATCTATTCCCTTAATGCTTATAATTTAACTCAACCTTTAAAGGTTGGAATGACAAATGTAATTGTTCTTACTGTGGCCTCAATTTCAGTAAACCGCGTGTCAGTTTTAAAGCTGTATTTTTAGGTATTAATTTGAACATAGTTGCCTTGTGAAATGTCAGTTAGTCCTTCTTATTTTCATGAGACTATTTCAGTTTGCACCATAGCATATTTTAATATTATCGATACAATTTTGCCTTATGTTCATGTGACTTAGTATTTGAATGATTTTAAAAAAAGATCACATGAAATCAAGTTTCAAAATTGCTTTGCCAAATTTGTAAAAGCTGCATATGTAATCCTAAATAGATTCAAAAGCTGCTTCAGGTTGGCAGTTCATATTCATACATAACATTTTATTTATCAATAAACTATTTTTTCCCTAAATTGGAAAAATGAACAGTGTATTGTCAGCAACTACCGTGTTTCCCCGAAAGTAAGACAGTGTCTTACTTTCTTTTTATCCCTAAAAGCCCCACTATGTCTTACTTTCGGGGTATGTCTTATATTGGGAAAAAATTGAGAGTGATGGGAGTTATGATGTACTTTTAGAGCATAATTAGATCATGAAAAAGACATTGGAAATGGTACAGCATAACACCCATCACTCTCACACACTTACCAATCAACACACCTACCAATCCACACGTATACCAATCCACACACATATACACCAATCCACACGTATACACAAATCCACACACATATACACTAATCCACACACATATACCAATCCACACACATATACACCAATCCACACACACATATACACCAATCCACACACACATATACACCAATCCACTCTCACTTAATGCTTTCCTACCTTTCCTTTCTTCTTTCAGCTTCTTTTCCTCCTCTTCGCTCCTCTTCTTCAGTTCTTGTCTCCTTCCGGGTCAGAGGGCACGGACAGCGGTGGGCGCGGCTTCAGTGTTGTGCGCCGGGATCTGACAAGAAACCCCGGCGCACAACAGCTGTTGCCGCGCAGATCACAAGGGAGCGGTATCGGAGGTCATTAACAGACCTCCGGCTCCCTTGAGTGATTTTAAGCCGGGTTGAACCCGGCTTAAAATCACTCAAGGGAGCCGGAGGTCTGTTAAAGACCTCCGATACCGCTCCCTTGCGAGCCTGCTCCTCCAGCGGCGGACATTACTGTCCGTCTCTGGAGGGGTGCCGGGTGCCGCAGGTTGGCACCCCCTGGAGTGTGGCGCCCTGTGCGGTCGCACACCCCAAAGGTCGGCCCTGCTCTAAGGGGCCGGCCTTAGGGGTCTGCGGCCGCACAGGGTTTAAATAAAAACATCGGGGTTTTTTTTCAACTTTATTTAACATCCTCCATGTTAAATAAAGTTAAAAAAACTTTATTTAACATCCTCCATGTTAAATAAAGTTTTTTTTAACTTTATTTAACATGGAGGATGTTAAATAAAGTTAAAAAAAAACCCCGATGTTTTAATTTAAATCCTGTGCGGCCGCAGACACGTAAGGCCGGCCTTGGTGGGGACTTCCCGGCCCCTTAGAGTGGCGGACCCGGCAAATCCCCCGTGTTTCCCCGAAAGTAAGACATATGTCTTACTTTCGGGGTACGGCTTATATTAGCCGACCCCTCTGAAACTCCCGATACGTCTTACAATCGGGGGTGTCTTACTATCGGGGAAACACGGTAATTCTGAAATGAAATGGTACGCTAAAGTTTACGGTGGCATTTCTCTTGCGTCCACTGAGACTGTAAGTCTGTGCCAAGTATTTTTAGCCAAGACACTTGTGTTAGAATGAGAGGGCCAGGGAAACATCAATTAGCAGCTTAGTTGTGTTGTTGTTTTTGAAGCTGGCTTCTATATGTGTCTAAATATAACATGGCTAAAAGATAAGTGTCTGATTAAGCTTCCAGTGTAAGCAGAAACAAATATTTAAGAATTAAGTTCATCTGCTTGAAAGTTTCAAATGTATATAAGAACCAGACACGGAAAAGATAGATTTTAGCCAGCTTAACTCTGGCTTTAACCAAGGTCAGCTTACCAAGCTTTATTTCTACTTTGCAAATTGAAAAAAGACCAAAAATACCTTTCCATCATTTGAGATGACAACCCCCCCCAACAACAAAAGACAACAAAATATAGAGTTCCTGTTACGAAAACAAAATAAGTAGAATTTTAAAGATCATTAGAATCAAACAACTTGCTTGAATGCTACATCGGTCATATATTGCAACTATCCAAGTAGCAACTAGTCCTATCTTGAGAAATAAACCCATCAGCATACCCTTGCATAAGCCTTTCCATGGCAATGCAAAATGAATCGGTAACTTTTGGTAATTAGCCGCCCCAAGGCATGTTGTTTCCTAATAGATTCATAGAGCAGGAGAAGTGATTCTGCACCTCTCTTTCTCTGTGAATCTATTTAACTGGCCTCTTGTGCATGGGAGAGCATGGGAACAGCCTTTCTTTCCGTCCTTCCAATCAGGGGAGAGGGTGTTAATGTAAGCTCTGCTTTTTTGCAGAAGTGCATTGGGAGCAGTCACGTCCTGCAGGGGAGATCAGGGAGGCAGAAACATAGTGGTGTCATGTTAGGTGAGGCTAACTGCGAGGCTGCTCACATCCAGAGGGAGAACTGTGGTTGAGGTAAGAGAATGAGTAAGGGAGTTTGCAAGCATGGGTGTGTAAGTGTGTGAGCATGAATGTGCATGGGTAAATGTGTCATAATGAATGTGTAAGTGTGTATTAGCATGCATGTGTAAATGGTAGTGTGTGAGCATGGATGTGTATGTTTAAGTGTGTGAGCATGGATGTGTATATGTGTGTGAGCATGGAAGTATATGTTTGAGCATGGATTTGTAAGTGTGTGAGCATGAATGTGTATAGGTAAGTGTTTGTATGTGAGCATAGATGTGCGTGTGTGAGTGTGAATGTGTGCGCATGGGGAGTGCCAAATATAAAAGATTCTGCAAGGTTCACAAAAAAGTCATGGGGAGAAGCGGAGAAAGAAACAAGACACAAAAAAGAAAGCAGAAGAAAAAAAGGCACAAGAAGAAACGGAGCGATGGGAAAGGAGACAAAAAAAACAGCTGGCAGGTAAAGTAGACATTGACAGCATGAACGGGAGCATTAGCGAGAGTATATTTATCATGATACAACGTAATTTACGTGAGAGTGGTTTAAATGGTTGGAGGGGGGCAGTATTTTATCCTTTGACCCGGGCAGCAAACGGTTTTGGACCAGCCTTGGTGTGTATCTAGCTGTACAAATCCCTTTTCAGTGCTGATTGAATATCCGATTGAAAATGTATATAATACTCAAGCCATTGTGGCATTGCTAGTTTTTATTATTCAATACCTTTTCAGGCTATAAATTTACATGCTGATTTATGTAAAACCTTCTTCTAAAAGCCAAAGCCTTGACATATTTACTGGAATTTGATGAGAAAGCATTCCTCTTATCCAATCAATTAAATAAATAAAAGCAAAGCTTGCATGAAATTGGGTTACACTGTGTGAAATTATGTGCAGCACGTAGTCAGTTTATTAGCAGACAAAGGCAGTAAATGGTGGTGCTAATGAACATGAGAAGGTGCCCTGCCTGACTGTAGTACATCTGGAGGTTGACAGCTGGTTATTATGTACACCTAATTTACCATAACAGTAAATAAAGCAATAGAGAGATCACATCACCTACAACCTGTGGCTTAGCAAGTTTACCATTTAACACTGAAAATAAAGGACTAATAAATTATAAATTAACCATATTGTAAGTTTTTTAATGTATTATTAGTCCTTGTGGAATACAATATGCAATCTGCCTAGTGTAATTGTATTTTCATGTATTGCAACTGAAGAAAGTAATGATGGCGGTAAAAAGGTAATTATTTATTTAAATAGAGGCCAGGTGATCTAGAACCTTTTCATGCATGAGCATAGCTATGCTGGGAAACTAGGCTGTCTGCAGAGATACTTTCTCATCTTATAGGCATTCTGAGCTGAAGCTTCAGCCCCAAGCTTATTATGTTTATTAGCCCAACAGCAGCGCTGGACAGTTTAGTGTCCATGACACCCTCACTATAAGAAATCACAATAAATTGTTCTCTGTGTACTTTAATTTGCATTTTTACAACAGAAAAAAAGAATAAAAATACAGCAATTATCTGACCTACTGTGAATGCTGATGTCCTGTGGCAGAGCTGCCACTGGTTGGCTGCTTGAAGCAGCCAATCAGTGACATGAAAGTGGTCCCATTGTAATCAGTGGCGAGCTAGTACTACAGATGGCTGTGAGTATATCACATGCAGGAAGAAGTGTTCAGCTGAACTGGGATGTGGAATGTGGAAAATGAGTATGGCTGGATACTACAGATTCGGCCCTTGTTTTATTTAAAAGGACACCATAAACATTTTAAGGGACCACACATCTATAATTTGCTTTAAAGTGCATATGATGACTGGAGTGTGCCTTTAAATAAAATATTAGCAAAACTAGGGGTCCCAGAAGTGATATTGTCCCCCCTGGCCATTGCATGTTGCTATATAATTGTGGCTGTTCTCTTCTGAGTGTATTGTGTGTCAGCCTGCCCACTCGCTTTTATTAAAATGTCCATCTGCCTTTTTGTCCCACTCTACTTGGACCTGCTCGTTTTATCTGTAATTAAACCAATGGCAAATATAACAAACTACAATTGCATTGTTTAAGTGATCAGCAATGATCCTCCCTCACTGACAGTAATGATGTGATTTCCGAGTGTGCAGCAGAGTGAGGTAGCTACAGGCCACGAGTAACATTCAGTGTGCTGTGTGTGTCAAGGGAGGAGAATGAAAGTTCGAAAAAGGATGAAAATGTAAAACGTAGGCAAACAAGAAGGGGGGAAGAAGATAGAAAAAGGTGAAACAGGGGCCTACCTAGAGTATTTGGCACCTGGGGCGGATCCTGTATGTGGTACCCCCCACGCACACACACTAAAAAACTGCATTGTTTCTGTCATAATATACTGGCGCAGACATTGGCGGGGGTACAGCATAACTGTTATCAATATATACCGAGGCACACATTGACGGAGGTACAGCATAATACCTATCATTATATACTGAAGCAAACATTGAAGGTGGTACAGCATAACTGTTATCATTATATACTGAGGCATGGTGAGTTTATTTCACACAGGCAACGTTTTGACACACAGGTCTTTCTCAAGTAGGCTTGAGAAAGACCTGTGCGTCGAAATGTTGCCTGTGTGAAATAAACTCACCTTACCATTTGAGTGCTGAGCCTCTGCTTCTTTATTTTGGCTCGTGCTGGTAATAACAATACATATATATATATATATATATATATATATATATATATATATATATATATATATATATATATATATATATATATATATATATATATATATATATATATATATATATATATATACAGCAATCACACTCCTATCATGCCCAGGCAACCAGTACATGCTGGAACCCGGGCATTGTAAAGGTGTGATTGCAGCCTCCCTATGCCATGCTATCCTCCCACACACTTACACATCCATGCTATCTCACACACACATACACAAACACTCATTCAGAAACATTCACTCTCACTCTCACCAAATGTTTTCCTACCTTTCCTCTTTTTCCACTTTTCCAGCTACAGCTCCTTTTCCTCTTCCTCTTCGTTCTTCCTCTTGGCTCTTCTTATTCTGTGTACTTCCGCTGTAGTGAGCATGGAAGGCGGTGGGTGCGGCCGAGATATGACAGCGAATCCCGACACAGCAGTAGCTGCGCACATCGCAAGGGAGCAAGATTGGAGGTCTGCATTAACAGACCTCCTGCTCCCTTGATTGTCTTTAAGCCGTTTAGAGGAAGATCCTTGACCTCCCCAACCGAGGTTGCTCCTCTAGCAGCAGATATTACTGAAGAGCAGCACCCGGGGCGGGCCGGCAACCCCCGCTAGGTACGCTACTGAAGAAAGGATATCAGCAAGTGAGATGCAAAAAAAGAGAGACATATTAGGAAACAAAGTTTGCTGAAGCCCATGGGCGTGGGAACCCCTAAATATCTGGGGGGATAGCATTTTTCCCCCATCAGATACCTCTTTCCTCGCTATCCACCTCTGCCCCTAACAGCCTGTATGTGCCAACTCTGCTCACTTAACTCTGCCCACGAAACCACCTACCTGTGCCACCTCTGCCCCTTTAGCAATATCCCTGTGCCACCTCAGCCTGTACCACCTCTGTCCCCTTAAACAGTCTGCCTGTGCCACCTCTGCCCCCCCCCAAACAGCCTGCATGTCCCATACCTGCTCCTAAACACTCACTCATTCATTCACCATTAACTCTCCAGTGCTGGTTCCGGGGCCGGTTGAGCAGCACAGACATCTATGTGCCCAAGGACCATCTAATGCAGGCATGCAGCTTACGGTGGCATCCACGCACTGTGTGAGGAAACTCTTTTCCTGCCCAAGGGAAGCAGAAACCTGGGTGGGGTAAGCTACTGCTTGAGCTGCTCAGCTTTTAAGAATTCCAAACACATTTCTGAATATTCTCTGCAGGAAATAGAATTTCATGCCTTATTTGTATAAAATATTTCCTGTATTTGTAGTTTGCTCTCTATGTGGAGAGGAGTCAAAACTGAACTTTTCATATCTGTTACTGCTACTATGTTTTTAGTGGAAACGTTGCGTCCATTACTGATCATCATAACTTTTATCTTTTAGTTACTTTTCACCATAATTTGAAGAAATTATGTTTATGTTTGTAAAATTGTCCAATAAATAAAGTGAATTTTACGTTTTAGAAATACATACGTAACAATAATCTTGTAATTTACACATTTTATTGATTTAGAATGAAAAAAAAGCCAAAAACCCTATAAATGTTTAGTTCGTCTAGAATTTGATTTTATTTTTAATTCTGAGAATCTGTAGCTTGCATACAAATTTTAAATTTGAAAAAGTAACTTTGTTACTTTAGTGAGTGATATTCCTCTAATGTGCATTATCTACACAGTCATAGTTTAGAAGGTAATGTAGTGTGGAGAATCATTAATTGCTGCCAGCTGCTCTCATTTTCTGAAGCAGCATCAAGACTTTTTTGTATAATCAACCTAATATACCATTACATCTAGCAGGGTAAAGTTATTCTTACTATACAACATTTGAACAAAGGTCTTTTTGATCAGCAAGCTGGGTCTGGTAAAAAAAAAAATGTTGCTGCTGCCGATTCCAGGTTTGTCTATTGCTTTTTAATCTGCAGTGGTGTAGCCACGGAGCCTACAAGTGATTCATCTATTAGTGGCCCAAGGTCTCAAATGTTCCCAACCCAATGCTGATACGGAATTGTCTTCCTCTTGCTCCCAAGACCAACATTAGACTCCTTGTATGGACTCACTAGCACAGGAATGAGGCTTAAAGAATGGTATCCCCTACCAGCCTAGCAACCTAGGCTAGTTTGCCTATATCGTATGCCTGGCTCTACTGACTCCCTTGCTGTCAGCATCTTAAGTCACGATACTGTAGTGCTAATGGAGGGAGGAAAAGATTATCAATGCGTGATCAATATACATAATATATTGTGTTCAATATGGTAATTCTACTATTTCCTATTTTATCCTTTCATGGCAATTCAGTGATTGATCAAGTAATGGGTATTAATAGTAATCAAGTTTGATGAATTCAATAAGTAATGATCAAGACTTCACAGATAGTTTTATAGCTGCAGTTGATTATCGTTTATCATTGAAAAGTAGAGACCTTTGAAGGGATTGCTGATGTGCTAACAAAAATGAAATGCTCTAGTTTATTACTAAATATTTACTTGCAAAATGTCAATATTTTTAAAGTTCTGCAGTCACTAAAAATTCTATTTTAAAAACCAATATTGGTAATATTTTAAATTATATTTAATAGTGTTTTGCTGTAAAAATAGTCCGACTAGAACACTTGCCTATGGTTTTCTTATTACTAATGATTTTTTTCTGACAAGGTTCAACAGATATTCATGGTATGAAATGAATTCCACATTGCAGCACTCTTACCTTCAACCCCTGTTGCTTTTGTTATATGCAACCTACTGCTTTCCAAGAGAAAAGCACAGTAAAATACTTAACGTATAACCAACACTGTAAACATTTATAATATTTTAATAAAATAACTCTCTAGAGCCTAGACATGTTTCCTAATTATTTTCTTTAACAGTAGTATATTAAAAGCAGTGGACAAGCAAGGGAGATGAGTGTAAAAAAAAAAAAAAAGAAATAATATTAGTAATATAATCAGACTCCAAGCATCTGTATGCTGTGTATATATATATATATATATATGAGTACTTGTGTGGGTGTGTATTAAAACATACCTATCTTTGCTATGGTCCTCCAAGAACAGTATATTTATGTCACACTGTAAATTTATTTATAAGTAGACACAGCAAATATCTCAAAAACAAAATAAAAGCTTAACTTCCATTGATATACATATATATATATGAATGCTCAGTTGCGCAGAACTTAATCCTGTGTAATTCTCCCCCCAAGCACTAGTCGAAATTTAGTGTAGGGGTAAAGGAGTATAATCTCGACAATTTCCAGACAGCCCGGTGCCTCCATACAGTTTCTTCAGCCCGAAATACCCGTCTGGCAAAGAGTCCCAATTTCAGGGTGTTCCTAAGGGAGCTGCAGTGATCCTGGGGTATCAATGGAGAGCTCAGGGTCCCAGGATGTTATGATCCAAAAAGCGATTCGATCCGTGGTCAGGACCCTGAGCACCAGCACTGGAAAGGTACCCGGAAATAGTCCACAAAGTAGCCGTGCTCGAGTTTCAGAGTCACGGCTGGAGTTCCCGGACCTGAAGATGAGTATTAAAACCAGGTTTAATAGCTGCAATACAGTTCCATGGATTCACTGCTATCAGACACCAGGCAGGTGACAAGGGGTTTCTGGAACCACAAAGTTTAAACATAGTCTGGGAAAAGTTAGTGATTATACTCCTAAAATGTAAACAGTAAAACACATAAACTGAACATAATATAAATAACAAAATAACAGAGCAGATGGGACTGTCACACAACCTAAATGTTCACTAATTTAATCCACCTTGCAAGACCCAGCTAAGCCAGGCTCTGGGAACATATGGTTATTTGTGTAAGGAAGTAACTCAAAGATCGTCACTTCCTCCCTCAAGCACATGTCTCATTGAGTATGCGGCAGCCATCTTTATTTACTCCATGTCACCATGCTCATAATCAATACAGGGGATCCCTACCACCTTCTGGATTCGCACTTCAACAAGGTTTACTTCTAGTAGTAATATATCTGATTGCTGTACCGGGGGTTCACCTGTGCCAGTAGAGACCCCTGGTGTCATAAGAGACTCCCAAGGAAATGAATGAATGTTAGGGAGTGCAAAGAAAGAAAGAGAACATTACTTGTTTATTATATATATATATATATATATATATATATATATATATTTTTTTTTTTTGGCCTGTTTGCTATTTTACTTTCTGCATTCATATAAATTTGTATTCACAAAAAATGAATTGAACATATAAGAACCAAGAAAACATAAATTATTTTCTGTAAACCATGTAACAACTCTTTAGATTTTCTGCATGTGATAATAAAAAATCCTAAAGGAAAACTCGAGCAGTGATTTACTTTTTTAAATTTTCCCTGAAATATCCAGTGAAATAAAGAAGAATGTTTTCAAAACAGCTGAGAACGTTTCATGTGACTGCATTGAAACAGAGATGATATACTGTACTACCAAGCAAATTCCATTTTTTTAAAGATATATTTCAAAATGATTCTTCCCTTCAAACTCAAGCAAAACATTTATTATTTAGGGTAGAAAGAAACCCTGACAGTTTAGCCTTAAAGGAAAGTTCATCACTGACGGCGATCACTTATCCCCGCATAACAGCATGTGAACACATGGGGGGCAGACAGATGACAGAGGCGACAAAAATGAAATTGTTTGTCTATGACTTCTTGAACTTGAAACATGTTTGGTATACCTTTTTGTTAAAATGTTTTAAGATGGTGCAGAGTGAAATTCGAGACTTCTCTTTCACAATTCCAGGGTAATTCTTCAGGTTAATGAGGGGGCAGATCCTGGATTGCTTGGCTCTCACCATATGTGTTAAATAAAAACTGTTTAAGCATAGAGAAACATTATCAATACATCTCTCTTCCCTTTATGTACTGTGTATATACTGCATCTTGCAAAATCATGCTGACTTTGAAACACGGTTTTTCAGATGATGCGCTGTGTTTTCAATTGGATTACTATTATTATAATATTAACCACACTTTTATATCATAATAATTTATTTTTTATAGCCAAAGCAATACTCTGTTATGTAATAGTTTATCTTGTCTAATTATTTCCTGTTGAATCTCATTACTCATATATTTAATTATTATCTTAATCTTCTTATTGGCACTCATTTCATATATTTTTTTTCTTCAAATTGCTAACTATTATATGTTTGGATATGAGATTTGGACTTAATGAACTCTTTTTTTTTATTACTGTCAAATTTTTAATTAAAAACAAAATAATACAGATTATGTTGTCATTTAGCTGTGGATTTACTGTTAATACATTCATATGAATACATCATTTAAGATACAATTAGTGTATGTTGCTTGTTTGATATGGAAAATATTGTATATCTTAGTGAACAGCTTTTCAGAATAATTGATTTTTGCATATCTGGCATGGGTTTTTATTAAATAACAAACAATAGGCATTAGGAATGCTTAGGAAGAAACTAAGATGTTAAGAAATTTGTCATTGGTCATTAGGATTTTTTTTATGTTTCATTTTATATTCTGTTTTGTATTTTGATTTACACTGACATTTTATTTAGACAGAATATATCTATGTAATATATAACATCCAGTGCCTATAGTATATGTGTCCATTAATACCAACCAATACAACAGAACAAATGTATCAGAACTATTATAAGAGTGGTTGTAAGCCCCAACAAGTCAAAATATCACATCTTTAAGACGTCATTGTAATTATAATAGTGATAATGTCTGGAAATAATAGCAAAATAAGCAAGACAAATAAAATGAAATAACAAACATAAGTCTTAAGGTCCACAAGGAATGCAGAAAAAGACACAAAATTGTGTTAAATATGCATATACTTACTTAACTCTCATTGTCAACACCTTATCATAAAGTGATGAGTGAGAATATGAGACATGCTCGGTGGAGTTATGTTCTTTGAAAATAAACAGAATTTCCACAGTAGAAGGGGAACAAAGACCAGCATTCATCAATTACTAATGTATTAGTACTGAAAAACTGGGGTGGGGGGGTTAAGCCAATTGAAGTACCAAACTAATCAAAGTATACTGGTACACACATCTATTGTCCAGAGAAGTCTGGTCAGTTTGGTCAAAAATCATGGAAGACTTGTGGCCATAAAGCAGGTAAAAAAGTACTTGTCTGCTATTTCTTCATGGATGTCACAATGCTACCTGAAACTTAATCTTTCTAAAACTAAAATCATTATCTTCCCTCCTTCCATCTCTATTCCACTACCTGAATTCTCTATCACTATTAACAATACGATTATCTCTCTTACTAACCAGGCCCGATGCCTTGGGGTCATGAATGACTCTAACCTTTCCTTCATTCCTCACATTCAGTCCCTCGTCAGATCCTGCCACTTGCAGCTAAAAAACATCTCTTGCATCCACCCATTCCTCACCCAAGAATCCACAAAAACTCTGGTTCATTCACTTATCATTTCCCGTCTTGACTACTGCAACACTCTTCTGATTGGCATTCCACTGTCTCGACTCTTTCCTCTGTCCTAAATGCTGCTGCTATGCCTCTCTTCCTTGCACGCGGCTCCTCTTCTGCTTCCCCACTCTGTGGAACCTCCACTGGCTCCCAATTATCATTAGAATCACATTTAAAATCCTGGTACTAACATATAAGGCCCTCTATAACACTGCTCTCCTGGAAGTGATGGTATGGTCCCCACATAGCTCTGATCTTAACATCATTGAGTCTGTGTGGGAATACATGAAGTGAGAGAAGCAACTGAAGCCAGATGGCATGTCCCTGCTGCACCTCTCAGCAGGGGAAGGCAGGGGTATGCTGCAGGTACTACTGTCAGCAGGTGTGTGGGGGGGCATTGTTACCTCCTTTATGAGTTTCTTTTCTAGAGAGCAAGGGTACAAGATGTCACTATTGGCAATGGTTCAAAAGTCTTCCATGTAGGCACTCAGATATCCAGTTACTGTGTGTGCGGTCCTGAGCACCTCCTCTGCTATTTTCCTGCTGCCTGCCACTATCCATTGGAATTCTGATACAGATTTTGCTATGCCTGCCTGCCTGCCACTGACCTTTGGAATTGTTACGCAGAAATCTCTATTTGCCTGCTGCCTGCCACTGACCATCGGGCCTTTTCAAATTGTGTATCGCCTGTCTTAGACCTATTAAAGTATTCTATTTTTTACTGAATAGTGGACTCACTGCCTTAGCCTTCTCTAAGGGGAGCCTAACAACATATACAGTATCTCACATAAGTGAGTACACCCCTCACATTTTTGTAAATATTTTATTATATATTTTCATGTGACAATACTAAAGAAATAACACTCTGCTACAATGTAAAGTAGTGAGTATACGGCCTGCATAACAGTGTAAGTTTGTTGTCCCCTCAAAATAACTCAACACACAGCCATTCATGTCTAAACCTTGGCAACAAAAGTGAGTACACCCCTAAGTGGAAATGTTCAAATTGGGCCCAATTAGCCATTTTCCCTCCCTGGTATCATGTGACTCGTTATTGTTACAAGGTCTCAGATGTGAATGGGCAGCAGATGTGTTAAATTTGGTGTTATCGCTTTCACACTCTCTCATACTGGTTACTGGAAGTTCAACATGGCACCTCATGACAAAGAACTCTCTGAGGATCTGAAAAAAGAATTGTTGCTCTACATAAAGATGGCCTAGACCTAGAAGATTGCCAAGACCCTGAAACAGAGCTGCAGCACCGTGGGCAAGACCATACAGTGGTTTTACAGGACAGGTTCCACTCAGAACAGGCCTCGCCATGGTCGAGCAAAGAAGTTGAGTGCACATGCTCAGCGTCATATCCAGAGGTTGTCTTTGTGAAATAGACGTATGAGTGCTGCCAGCATTGCAGCAGAGGTTGAAGGGATGGAGGGTCAGCCTTTCGGTGCTCAGCCCATACGCTGCACACTGCATCAAATTGGGCTGCATGGCTGTCCTCCCAGAAGGAAGACTCTTCTAAAGATGATGCACAAGAAAGCCTGCAAACAGTTTTTTTGTGCATCATGTCCTGTGGTCTGATGTTACTGAGATAAACTTATTTGGTTCAGATGGTGTCAAGCGTGTGTGGCGGCAACCAGGTGAGGAGTAGGAAGACAAGTGTGTCTTGCCTACAGTCAAGCATGGTGGTGGGAATGTCATGGTCAACATGTACTGTGACATAATGAAGCAGAACATAATCTCCTCCCTTCAGAGACTGGGCCGCAGGGCGGTATTCCAACATGATAACGACCCTAAACACACCTAAACCCTGTTGAGCATTTATTTACAGTTATACAGGCTGTACACTCACTACTTCACATTGTAGCAGAGTGTAATTTCTACAGTGTTATCACATGAAAAGATATAATAAAATATTTACAAAAATGTGAGGGGTGTATTCACGTTTGTAAAATACTGTGTGTGTATATATATATTATATATTATATATATTATATTCAGAAAAATACTTAACAATAAAATATATATGACTCATAAAAAAATAACCTGTGATAATCATAAGATATATATTGCATCACCTAGCAAAACAGACTTACAGTACACATGTAGTACAGTAACTGATACCACTGGCATTTTAAATCTAAGTAATTTAGCAAAAACAATCTATAACTCTTCAGCTAAACTGATAAAAAAAAATTTGGGACAATTTCTGTGTTAATGTCTATTCTGATTCCATCTGTATAGGAATGTTAGGTTACTTTTATATTTTAGTCCTACTGGCTTAACTGTTACTCAGCTAAATCAATGATTCTCTGTGGGTAGGATATAAATTACAACCAGGTAATGAAGACATTATTACCTAAATGTCAGTCCGCAGTTTGCTCCTTAGTAGAGGAAAATATAAACTGATAGACAATTCTAAATTAGGGAACAGATGAAAAATTAAATGTTTAACTCCTTTCAATAAAGCATATCTAAGCTAAAATGCACATTTAATTCTTAGGTTAGATTACATCTGAAAAAGGGACCTCTAAAAACATATGTAATTCTACATCATATTTGATAAAAACTTCTACAGATTATGCTTTGTAGAAATTTTCCAACAAATTCAGTTTTGTTTTTTTTTATATTATGCTTGAAATGTATGAACTTCCAAAGCAGCAACTGGGGAAGTTACACAGAAAAAATTCTCCTTGAGCATAAAATACAGTGCTATATACTGTGAAGTATATTAGTAGTAAAAAATGGGCCAGTAAAAACAGAGATCTCTGATCTCAACAACCAATACTTTGAGCAATAACGCACTGTGAAATGCAAATTCTCACTGTGTCAAAGTGCACCTGATAATGCGGCAAAGAGGCTGCTGTCCTACGTCCTACTTGCCCAAGGTCAAAATTCTCCATGCACTATTTATTACCTTAAAATGGAATTAAATAGCACTCAAAATGATGAGCTTCATGTTAAACCATTTCAGCTATAGTAGACACCCATAATTAATAGGGAAAACAATCATTTTCTTTGTCGATAAAATACTATTTGACTACATATAAAAGCAGTTATTGTAAATTTGTAAGATATGGTTTAAACTATTTATTTTCATTTTTTTATTATGAAGCTCTCAATTCAACATTTATGTTCACTTATATCTTTCATAATGACTTTGATGGTATATATTTCAAGGACACTGTTCAATTTAGCACATTAAGCACATAAAAGTCAGTATATTTGCCATTTTATTGTTACATAATGACTGATTTTTTTCATACCCTTTGTGACAATGGCTGTTTTAACATTTCTGCGGTGCTTGTATTTAGCAGTAATTTTCTTCTTTCCCGTTTACTGAACCTACACAAGTTATATATTGTTGTTTTTTTCAGGACAAGAAGGGCTTTCTTTAGATGTCATTATTTTGATTGGATCATATGATTTGCTATAAAAAATGGTTAAAATTTAGAAAAAAGGACTTTTCTGACTCTTACTTGAAACATCTTTTACTCGTCTATAAAATCTAATGAAATAAACCTGCTAAATTGATTCTACCATTTTCCCTTTTTTTCTGCATGTTATAGGGCAATAAGTACAAGTAGCATTTTGCTATTTCAAAACCATTTTTTCCAAATCTGTGCTATTTTGGGTATATTTGAAGCTGGCCAATGCAATTTACCCCATCAAAATATATATGTTTGAAGACTAGACACCCCAGGGTATTTCAAATGCTAGTATTTTAACTCTTTGCATGCACTAATTCTATCACTAGTCTTTGCTAAACTTTGTGGTTTCCCCACACACATTTTACCCTTACAGGTCCTGATATATGTCACTGTCACACAACACCCCAATATGTGTTTAGTAACATCTCCTGAGTACAGTGATAACCCCATGTATTGGGTTGTAAGGTTGTTTGGGGGCTAAAAGGCCACATTTGGGATAGGTGCATTTTTCAAATTGGAAAATTGACATGTGGTCATCCTGCCCTCTGTGTTACTTGGGACATTGTTGAACCCAATTAAATTTAATTTACCCCATCAAATCATACATTTTTGATTAGTAGACACCCCATGGGCATTTAACATGCCAGTACCTGCATTTATTGGAACTGGAAGGTACCCCTGATGGTGACATCAACGGGATTTTAATGTATGTAAATGTATTTTAGTAATCATATTTGTGATTTCTTTGTGATTAGAAAGCTGGTCTTAATTAACTTGCATGGTTGAATGCAGTACCTGTATTCATCCTGCAAGGGCCAGAGTTCTCAGGAAACTTTTAAAGACGTGCAGCCATCTTGCGACTGGCAAAATCTCTTGCAGTGGCAGTTGTGACCAATCTCCGGAGCAATCACAGCGCGTCTTGGGTGGGTGTTTGGTGTTGCTGAATGCCTCGGTATTGAGATCGAACGTAGATCGCTTTCTACACCCGTTTAAAGCCATGACGGTCCTAGCATGTCAATTGTCGTTAAATGAATGTTTTTGTGTGATGTACCCGGACTGACAATTCTCGTCAAGGGGTTAAGGTGTAATGCATACAAACGAGATAAAGTTTTAAGAAACTTTTTTGTTTTTATAGTAATGTGTTAATAGTGCATGCTTTGGCATCACATCACAATTACAGTTGTCAATTGCATTAAAAATAATTAATGAGGAAACAATTATACAGTGATTACTAGAAAGATATATGAACTGATGTGTCTAATGCTGCATTTAGTCGTAAACATATAGATGGAATATCACCTTTATGGCTTTGTTATTGTACATTAATTATTTAGACTCGGGTACATTTTATAACTAGGCACATTTATATTTAAACCAATTCACAAAGCAATAATATAAATGCAGGACAACTTCCAATGCATATTTTATCTGGTCCATTTATTGCACTATAGCATTTACATTTTAATTTATTTGCCGGGAATAATAGCTTATATTAGCTAGAAGGTCAGTTCTATCAATACAGAAAATTCATAAAACATGAATTAAAATTGTCTCCTATTCTTTTTTTGATTTTTTTTAAAATATTCCAACTGCAGGTATTTCGAAGCTATACACTTTTTCTGTTGATAACACGTACTTGACACTCTGCATTGAAACTGAAAGATCAAGATTTAAATAATTATTTTTGTCCTCTTTTCCCTGAATCATCTGAGGATCGCGGTTCGTCTCCTCTCCCCATGTCCCAGTTAAGGTATCCTATCCTTGCTTAAAGAAGAAGCGTCTGAGGATCTCGGCTCCTCACTCCATCCCTTGTGTTCCTTGTTCCCTGTCCATTTATGTCTTGTCTGGTTATGTTTCTTGCTTGGTCTCCCATCCCTGTCCCTTGCTTGCTCTGTCCCCCTTGCTCGCTATGTTTCAGCTGATACTCTGCTTAGCTTCCATACTCCCAGCCTGCAGCATCCTGCACATGATTCTAGTGCTGTGTCTCATGCCTGCTCCAGGGTGCGTGCAGGATATCACTTTGTTTTGTTCTGGACAACATCTGCTGCTATGTCAGGGTGCTGGTATTGAACACAATCTTTGGGTGCTCTGGGTCATTACAGTCATTTGTATGGACCCAGTTCCTGACACACTCACTCTCCCTGCTTGGAGGGTCGAGGAGAGGTCGTCACCGGAAGTGCCACCATTTGGCAGAAATTCCCATAGGGTTATGTCTGTGGAGATGTGGATTAAGATTGGTGTTGTGACACGGCCCACTCCCTTCCCATTTCCCCCTTAAACATTGATGTGCATGACCGCATTAAGGGAATAAATCGTTTTTTAGGTTACTTTGGTGTTTAGAGGTAGTTTTACCTCCGAAATCGTGAACTGTGCCCTCCTGGTTTAGCTTTAAACAAAATTTGAAACCACGTTACACTCTCAGGATGTGAGGGTCTCTTGTGATCACGTAACATTGACATAACATATATGTTATCAATAAGCTTAAGAAAAATGGAAAATTACTTTTTGTATTTTGTTTCCAGGTAGCTCATCATGCAACAAGGTAATCCTGTGTTCCTGTTAGATTTTTGGTTGCAGTTGCAGTGAGCCACCAGGCAAGGTGAGAGGGTCTTCAAAAACCTCTGGGGGTTTGATGTAGAGAGTAATTAAAGAGAATAATAATAAGAGAATAACCAAAAATTCTCTGTTCTTAATACTATAGTTGATGTGGGCCACCTAGAAAGGTATACTTTATGGACAAAAGTATTGGGACACCTGACCATTACACCAATAGGGAATTTTATGACTTTGCATTTATATACATATATGTTACTATGTAGTTGTTTACTCCTTTGCAGCTATAACAACTTCCTTCTGGGGAGGTTTTCCACTGGATCTTGTAGTGTTTGTTTGGGAATTTTTCCCATTCATCCAATAGAGCATTTATGAGGTAAGGCACTGATGTTGCATGAGGAGGCTTGGCTCGCAATCTCCTTTCCAGTTCATCCCAAAGGTGTTCCAATCGGAGCCATTTTGGAGGAAGAATCGAGGAAGTTCTCGATTATGTCCATGGAAATGCAGTCAAAGATATAAGATAGCAGATTGAAGATTGAAAAACAGAGAGAAGAGAAGAAGAAAAATAACAAAGAAGAAGCGGAAGAAGTTATGGTCATGAGAGGGGCTGGCAGAGAAGGTAGGGAAACATTTAGAGAACATGAGAGAGTGAATGAGAGTGTCAGAGAGTGAGCGAATGTGGGATCATGAATTTCGAAAGAAAATTCTGAGCTTATCACTTTGGTTTCATCCGAGTTGGGAGGGGGGTCTAGCCTCGTTTTCAGGGCTTCGTACGAATCAGTACATTTGCAATTCATATGAATTTGAGTGCACAAGTCTATAAAATAGCATTTAATATGTCATTTTTTTTTGGATGCTTTCTGAAAACTTTATATAGTGTCCTATGATGCGTAAATTACATTAAGTCAGCTAACAATAAAAAGCTGAACAGTATATAGCTTTCCATGGGTAAAATCAAAACTCAGAAAAGTATTAAAAATATCCAGGCCTCCCGGAAGGATATTTTTGGCCAGATATAATATGTTAAATAATTCGTTCTAATAAGATATTACATTTTTACAATTTTTTCTTTGTAACTGACTTATTAACAGTGACTCTGCCACAATCAAAACACACCTTCATACAATTACATGATCCTGAAGCAAATATAATTATGCTTTTTGAATTTAAATTGCTATCAGCTGCTTTGAATGTTTTATCAAAGCTGTCATAATTGCAAGGAATGTATTATTAACATGAAAAGTTATAAGTAATATAAAAGACATCTTAGTTTCAAACAATTATGAGGTGGATAGAATATTGATTTTTAATGGAACAATATGAATATTGCAGAAGGATGCACAGGAAATATTGGCGACATTGTGTCATGTTAGTGCAACACTGTCATTCAAAGTAAAAGCAAAATATGGAAATGACTTTACAAAATATTTTACAATTATATATAGTATTGTATAGTTCCTAGAACAATAACGATTGTTTTGGTTCGTTTTTGGCCCGTTCTTTTCGTGCAATGAATTTAATTTATGCAATTAATTTTCCAGTGATGTCCTCTCCGCTATTTGAGTGGAAGTACGCCTTGGGGCAAAATGTCGGCACTTTCAGTAACCTCCTCTACCCCTATGGAGATGGACCTATGATAGAGAGGACGTCAACGGGAGTGCCGACATTTTGGCAGAAGTGGTCAGCAGACAAGGTAGGGAAACATTTAGAGAGAGTGGGAGAATGAAGCAGGGTGAGAGTGTGAAAGTGTGTGTGAAAGAGCCCGCAGATTTTGGACAATTTGTTTTCATCCAATTCTGGCCTTCCAAACGTGGCCTTTTAGCCCCCTAACAACCCAACAAACCCATGCATGGGGTGTATCACTGTACTCATGAGATGTAGCTGAACACATATTTGGGTGTTGTGTGACAGTGACATATACCAGGACCTGTAAAGTCATACCTGAAGTAAAATGTATGTGGAAAAAAATGCAAAAACAACCACAAAGTTTGACAAAGAATGGTGGTAGAATTAGTGCATGGAAAGAGTTAGCATTTAAAATACCCTGGGGTGTCTAGTCTTCAAAAATATATGGTTTGATGGGGAAAATTGCATTGACTGGCTTCAAAGATGTTCCAAATAGCACATGAGGGCTGAATCACTAGATTTGGAAAAAAACATTTTTTGAAATAGCAAAACGTTACTTATAATTTTTTCCCCATAACGTGCAGAAAAAAAACCCCATAAAAACATTGGGTATTTCTAAACTCAGAACAAATAGTAGAATCTATTTAACAGGTGTTTTCATTAGTTTTTATAGATGAGTAAAAGATTTTGCAAGTAAAAGTCAGAAAAAGTCCTTTTTTCTAAATTTTAACCATATTGTATCATTTTTTATAGTAAATGATATGATACAATCAAAATAATGACATCTAAAGAAAGCCATTCTTGTCCTGAAAAAAAGATGTTTTAAGTGTCAGCACGTGTTCTATGCTGATGCAAAGTTTGGTTGTAGGAGCTAGGATCTAGGGTAGCACCCTCCAAAGATTCACCACTGGGTTTGACAGTTGTGGTCTACACATGTATACATAAAAACAAAATGTACAGGTATCCTATTTTTATTTTTCTTGTTTGCATCATTAGAGATAATTTGTAGTGTCACAGTATTGGAAGCCTATAAAGGTACAAAACACTTTACATGACTACATGTAACTGTACGGTAACTGATAAAATGTAAAAACTACTCCTAAAATCCAGGCTTCATGGCACTTAATGAATCCTACTACTACTGGAGTGATTGAGCCAAATTCCCACAGTTTTGATTAGTTAAACTGTGACATATATGAATATTTAATAACATTATTCATAAGCATAGTACATTTCCAAATATCACCTCTAATTACCTAAATTAAACCTTGTGTATTCCTAGTAAGTGAAGAATATTTTAAAGAAAATTAGCAATGTTATAGATTTTAGATGTTCTGTATTATATATAGATTTACTTCCAGGGAACCACATGCCTTTTCTGATTTGAAAGTCAGATGGAATTTACAGAATAAAAGGCTTTGACATTTAGATGAATATCTGCATATAAATCCATTTGGAAATTACATGCTTATGTGATACTTTTTCCATAAGTCTGCAGGGAACGGTCTGTATTGCATTCCAACAGCTAATATTGTTGATTGAATAATGTTTGAAATATTGTTCTTTATAACAAATGTGTGACATTAAACAATCAGGATGTATTACAATATTCATTTGGTTTTATTGCACGAAATTCTGAAATGCATTTTGGTCCTCAATAAATCACTTTAGCATTGTTATTGGCTTCATATTTGCTTTAATTTATAGATAACACAGTTTGGGTAAAATGGTGTTTAATATTTTGCATGTTTCTAAAGCTGTACTGGTTTAACCTAAATCCAATGATGCATTTTGAATCAAGGTTCATATGGAACACAACTAGTACCCCGGTAATAAAAACATAACATAAAAGACACCTTAAATTCTCTGCTACTCCAATGACATAAACATTTTTAACTGAAGTTTCTTTCCAAGCCATGGCTCCATAGTCCCTCTGCAGCAATCATAATTCTGAAAGCAAACAGTGGCTCAAAAGACAAAAATATCTCTTCAACTGACAACATTCATTGAATAAATTACTCAGCATTTGCAATGCGCTTGTCCAAACTATAATTTGAATAGAAAAAAATAACACTATAAATCCCACTGCATCTGGCCTCGGTCATCTAAAGCAATTGGTTTTGAGTATCAGTTAACCAAACGTCAGAATATTTTAAAACAAATGATTTCCCTTATCCTTTGTGTATTTCTAAATATAAACAATACAATCTTTTTACACTTCATATAATGATGTTCTATTCTCTTGACCTAAAATACTGGAAGTTTTAATAAAATGCAACTTTCAAGGATGGACTGTTACCAAAAAATATTGTTCAAATTCAGCTCCAACCCCCCCCCCAAACACATTAATGTCCCTTGTTCTTGTGTCCATTGCTCTTTTCTACTAGAGAGTCAAATTAGCTATAGGGACCTTAAGACACTTCTAGGGTCCCAGAAGTTTATGTCTTTACGTGACGTGGCAGGCGAGCTTCCACTTTAAATGGCCATTGGAGTGAAACTAAAAACCTCTGTTTGTCTTAATAAGCATAGGGGTTTGGGATAGTGCGCAGGTAACTATTTGTTTGGTGTTTATTCTATGTATTTTGGGCTAATGAATACTAAAGCCATTGCTGCCGCCCAAGAGTGATGGGAGTTTGAGCGCAGGACTTTCTTCTGTGTGTTTGTATTTCAATTTTGTATTTCAAAGTCAGGTTACCAATGCTGCCGCCCACCCCATGTGGTCCCTATTAAGGGCTAATAAGTGTGTAGGGGTTCAGAGAACACCCTTTCCTGTATCATTAGAGATTTTTACCTTTAGCTCAAAGCAGCAAGGTGAATTGCTCAGTGTAGGACTCAACTAAGAGCTTCCACCTTAAAAGGCCATTGGAGTGACAACCTCCATTTGTCTAAATAAGCATAGGGATTTGGGATAGTGCTCAGGTAACTATTTTTTTGGTGTTTATTCTATGTATTTTGGGCTGATTAATACTATAGCCATTGCTGCTGCCCAAGAGTGATGGGAGTTAGAGCCCAGGGCTGTATCTTTTTTTTTCACTGTTGGCCAAATAAATGGTATCACCGTCTACTAACATTAGCTTTAAAAATCAAAGTAAGCTTAAAAACATTTAAACCGTGCATGTTATATTTAATAAAGTTAATCAAAGTTGACAATTCAGTATAATAACTAACGTGAAAAGTGTTCAAATAACTTAAAAAACACCCTCCTTTCAATGCCAATTGAGAGCACTAAAAAGTAATATGATACCATTAAAGAAACAAGGTATAAAATGCCGTACCAAAATAAATATAGTTAAAAGAAACAATAATAATATGACAAAGGAAAAAAAATATAATATATATTCACTCTGATACAATGTCTACCACCTGTATGTATATGTATATATATATCAATCACACTTATTACAAGCCTTTTATGATGTATAACATGAATAATGAACTCACGAACAAGATGGAACTTGACAAATAAAGCGCTATATGTGCTTGTTATAACAACATCATTAAGTGTTCCCTGTTAAAATCATCACATCGTCAGACAGAACTGTCTGCATCTTCAAAAGAAGGGCAGAGTAGGCATACTATTAGAAAAACACAGCGTGGTTGATCACACCACCTGAGCAAAAATCCCGCAATGGTGGCTTGAACAGTGGATGCAGGATGCAAAATAGTGGCGTTCCTAGCCACAAAACACAGCAGTGACGAAAGAAGTATGAGCAATTAATGCATCTCCAACTGTTGAATCCACATGAAGTCCAATGAGTATAAAAATTAGATGTTGATTAAAAAAAAAATTTGAGGTACAGTAGGTCGTCTGTTGGATTTGACCACACAGACCAGCCTTTGGCCCCACGCGCATCAATAAACCATGGCCACCCATGACCCTGTCGCTGGTTTACCGCTTTCCTTCCTTGGGCCATTTTTTATAGGTACTGACCACTGCAGACTAGGAACACCCGACAAGAGTTGCAGTTTTCAAGATACTCTGACCCAGTCATCTAGCCATCACAATTTGGCCCTTGTCACAGTCACACAGATCCTTACACTTGCCCACTTTCCCTGCTTCTAACACATCAACTTTGAGGATGAAACATTGACTTGCATCCCACCCACTGACAGGTGTCATGATAACAAGTGTTATCAGTGTTATTCATTTCACCTGTCAGTTGTTATAATGTTATGGCTGATTGGTGTATATCTCTTATGTATGTATTAACGACCCCATTTAAATTGCGCAGCTCTGCCAAAACTGCTGGCACTTAATAAATAACAGATAATAATAAAGCTCCCGGTGTACAAAAGGCATCCCTGGCCTCTAGTAGATGGCGTATGCTGCATCCCTGACCTGACTTAGAATGAATGGGCTGCAGCTGCAGGGGGTGTGTACAATAAGGGAAAAGAAAAAATGTCGGTGCGCTAAGCTAGTCACAGGCTCAAATAATACAAATGTATAATACGAGGCCTACCAAACAGGTGTAAGCATGCTGCAAAAACAGTGTATTGGCTGTACAATGTATACAAAAAACAAAAACTGTCTGCGCTTCTTACCCTAATAAAGTTGGCAACAAATATATAAACATAATATAAATGAGAGGTTTTGGTTATATGAATTGGCCAAAGCATAATTAAGCTCACCCGCCACGTCAAGGCACACTCTCAATAGGGTGAGAACCTACTCTCACCTCCTATGTAGTGGACACACAAAGCAGTTGTGTACAATAAGCCCAAGGAGCATTCCCATTGGTGGATAATCTAAAATAGACACACCTGCACTGGCAGGTGGAAGTTACCTGCAGTCTTATTTAAACCATGCTAACCCTCCCTATGCTGCTTGTGTATTGCTGAGCTGTGGTATCAGTCTGCATGCAGTAACCAACCCCTAGTTCTTGTTACAGCTGCTTACTCTACTTGAACCTGCTTGATCTCCCAGCTTTTTGACCTTTGACTTATTACATTATGCTGATGATCTCCTGCTCCACAAGCTTGTCTTGTTAACTTTTTCTTTTCCTGTGCTACCTACCTTTACTTTCTGGACTGATAATTGACATTTGTTTTTGGACTGCCTACTACTGGGTATCTACACCTTCTGCTGTGTTGGAATGGCTGTGTATGTGCGTATGTAAGTGTTACACTATGTGTGAATGTGAGGGGTCACATTCCGTGTGTGTAAGCTGTTACATTATGTGTGCGCGTGTATGTATGAGTAGAGCTCCCCCAGACAATCATCACATCCACATCATAACTTACATAAGTAATTTCCTCCAACCACCATATTCACACCTTCCACCATCATTTCCATTCATCACCCCTCCAACTCTATATCTAGCATTATTTCTCCTTCATAACATTCCCCTAGCATGCCCTAATTCATATTTGTCTGTGTGTGTTAATCACCTTACCTCCTTGTTCCCAGCTGAGTCTCTCAGTCTAGGCTGAATGTCTGCTCATCGTCGCTCTGGATATGATGTCATAAACTTGCTCCAATGATGATCAACGATCGCCTCCTATCTTTGATGGTGTCACTGAAATGCCTGGATAGCGAGGCATTTTGCGACACTGAAAATCCAGAGAGAAAGGCTGTAGCAGAAGTCAGTTTGTTCCGCAAAAAGACTAGAGAGCGGTACAACAATAAGTGTTTCCAGGCAACAGTAAACCATGGTGGAAGTTCCCTGCAAGTTTGAGGCTGCTTTTCTGGAAATGGAGTTGGGGATTTAGTTAGAATGAATGGTCTCCTCAATGCTGAAAAGTACAGGCAGATACTTTTCCATTATGCAATACCATCAGGGAGGCAGCTGATTAGCCCCAAATGTATTCTGCAACACGTCAACAACCACAAATATATAGCCAAAGTTATTAGGAACTATCTTTGTTGTAAAGAAACACAAGTAATCCTGGAAATGATGGTATGGTCTCCATAGAACCCTTATCTTAACATCATCAAGTCTGTCTGGAATTACATGAAGACAGAGAAGTAACTGAGGCTGCCTAAATCCACACCAGATTTGATTTAGATTTCTCTTCTGTTCACTCACTTCGCATTTTGTTAAACGATTCTCCTTTCGAAAGCATTTTCTACTTTGCAGAATTTCTTACCTGCATAAAATGTTTGCAGAGTACTATATTTCCCCTATAGAATATCTAACCCTTCTAACAAAAATGTATCTAGACCCCATTCAATCACTTAAAAGCAGAAGTTTCCAATATCTTTAATTACGGTATCTCAGTCTATCTTAGTCTAGATTATACAGTTCAAAATGTGTTTTTAAAAAGGTTGTTGAATCGCTAACCATGCTTTTTTCAAATTCCCATGCCTATATTGCAATGTTGTAGGAGTAGGTTTCATGCATCAGAATAAAATATTTTGTGGCGGTATCCGTGCTTCTAGGGGGGCTGGGGGGACCCCTTTGTCCCATACTGGTTTAAAATAGTTTAGAAAGAGCCCTTCTGACCTGAACCACACCGCTCCAGCTCAGATGAACCCTTCCTAAAATATTTTGAACTGGCACGGGGAGACAAGAGTGTATCAGGGTCACATGACATCAGGGAGATAAAGTTCTTGGAGCGGTAAGAGGTAAGCGAGGGCGTGGGAGATGTATGTATATGTGTAAATGTATATACACTCACTGGCCACTTTATTAAGTACACCTTGCTAGTACCGGGGTTGGACACCCTTTTGCCTTCATTCTTTGTGGCATAGTTTCTATAAGGTGCTGGAAACATTCCTCAGAGATGCAGTTGCTGCAGATTCGGCTGTCGGCTGCACATCCATGATGCAAATCTCCTGTTCCACCACAGCCCAAAGGTGCTCTATTGGATTGAGATCTGGTGACTGTGGAGGCCATTGGAGTACAGTGAACTCACTGTCATGTTCAAGAAACCAGTTTGAGATGATGTGAGCTTTGCGATATGGTGCGCTATCCTGCTAGAAGTAGCCATCAGAAGATGGGTACTCTGTGGTCATAAAGGCATGAACATGGTCAGCAACAATACTCAGGTAGACTGTCGCGTTCAATCGAACCTGTGCGAATTGTAGCCTTAGTTTCTTGTTCTTAGCTGACAGGAATAGCACACAGTGTGGTTTTCTGCTGCTGTAGCCAATCTGCTTCAAGGTTGGACGTGTTGTGCATTCCGAGATGATATTCTGCATACCTTGGTTGTAACAAGTGGTTATTTGAGCTACTCTTGCCTTTCTGTCATCTCGAACCAGTCTGCCCATTCTCCTCTAAGCTCTAACATCAACAAGGCGTTTTTGTCCACACAACTGCTGCTCACTGGATTGTGCTTGAAAATCCCAGTAGATCAGCAGTTTCTGAATAACTCAGACCAGCTCGTCTGGCACCAACAACCATGCCACATTCAAAGTCACTTAAATCCCCTTTCTTCCCCATTCTTATGCTTGGTTTGAATGTCAACAAGTTGTCTTTACCATGTCTACATGCCTAGATGCATTGAGTTGCTGCCATGGGATTGGCTGATTAGTTATTTGTGTTTAAAAGCAATTGAACAGATGAACACAATAAAGTGGCCAGTGAGTGGATATGTATGTATTGTAGGGAACAGCTCACACATGGGGCGGCAATGACAGTATTCGCACAGGCAGCAGGTTTCAAAAGTTCAAGAGGGTGTTTATTTAAATGATGTAGGCGCAGAGCACCTTGCAAACAAAACAAACTCTAAGCCTGTCCGGCTCTAACTAAACATCAGGATACCTCACTATCCCACTACAAGCCTAAGGTCTGGCACCAAGCAAAGTAACAAGTTGTCCATAGGGAAAGCTTCATACCTGGTGGGCTGCATCACTGGCTGTAGCTACTCCTTGACTCAGTCTCTCCTACACCCTGCAAACCTAACAGCCCTCTCGTTTAAGGCTTCCTCCCCAGTAATAAGCATAAGAAGCCTCACCTGAGGACCCCTGGGAGTAAGGAAAACCCGTAGTGGACTAGGGGTGTGGACTGGAGCTCTCCCACTTCCAACCTGTCCTCCAGTCCAAGAAATCCAGCCCATGTAACTTTAAACAAAAGAGTCCTAGCAGACTACGCTCTGCTAAAGCAGCATGTATCCTCCTGGATTTCTGCTACCGTGCCTGGCTGAGAAAACCAGGTGAGATATACACCCCATCCACCACTTTCCCATACACTTTACCACAGTATGTATGTGAGCATGGATGTGTAATTGTGTGTGTGTGTCAGCATGGATGTGTCATTGTGTATGTGATCATGTATGTGTACTTGTGTGTGTGTGTCACCATGGATGTGTAATTGTGTATTATAAAAATAATCAGTTGTCCGCAGAAACTAGCTGTCCTTTTCCATCAGTTGAATTAAAAAGCAAAAAAAAAAGAGAGATGCATAAACAATGACATCCATAACCTAAGATGACTTCTCCTTTCTAAATGCAGAAAGGATTATTTTCACAGCAAAGTCAGCAGATATATAGAACTAAGATAGTTATGCACCATTAAGCTGTCACTTTGACAAAGTTTATTTTTCTACCAAGGAGACATTTCAATATCATAGGAAAATATTGAAAAAAATAATGCCCCTGTTTTCTTTAAGTTATACACCCCTATACTTTCTCTTAAAATCTAGGTTGTAAAAAAGCCCAACACTTTTATTCTAAAGGGCACTGTGTATATTTTATATAGATACACATTTTTTTATTGGAAAATATTATGCTTTCATAGACATTCTTGAAAAAAAATACTCAATATAATAAATATGACAAGCACTATTAACATTTTGAGAGCTTTGATATCAGATAAAGAAAACAAAGGTATAAAAGTCAATGTTGTGGCAACTTCACATCATTTGTATGAAATATTTCTTTATCAAAAGTCAAATTCTCTGTGTACAGTATATGACTGAAATAAGAGTGTGGTTTTGCTTCCTTTTTCTCTGTTTTTGTTGCTCTATGAACCATATGGCAAATAATGTAACTACAACAGAGGTGTGACAAACATTGCCACCTCCCCCCCCCCCAAGCATTGCCCAGAAGTCATCTACCCCATGTGTCCTGTTCTGGATCTAAATGTCACTGTCTTGAAACATGTCATTGCATATGCATAAAACCAGTACTCATTTGTGCGCAATTATATGAGTGATAAATGTACTATTTTTGCACAAGAAAAGCCAGATAAACATCCTCTGCATGTAAACTTAGAAATGGATTCCTTTATTGTCACCTAAGTATCTCAACAACTACAGGGTAGGGTATATATAATAGTAAGCATTATTAAACACTCATCCACATCCACCATGCAAGCCAGAAAACTTGATTTGCCCACAGAATTCTTGTAGCGCTACCACCACTGCAAGGGATTCTAGATAGGCATATGCAAACAAGGCTGTTTGCATATGTTGGTCCAGTGTTCAGAAGGCAAAGTTTTATACTTTTTACCAGAATATATCTTAAAAATTAACCGGGTGCACTTAACTATTTGAAAGCTCTTTTTACCTGGCAAAAATCTCCATTACATCTAAACCTATGTTGGTCACTATCATACTCAAAGTTATGACATACAAAATATAGAACAGTGGGGAAAAGGAATGCAGGAAAAACAATTTCCCTAAAAAACATGGTAAAACATTAAGTCTATTGACAGTTTCTTTTTATAAAATATTAACTCAAGGAGTTCACGATTTGCTAATGAGGAAAAATTTAGCTATTCTAAATCAAACCTCCCACCACATTCATCATCATTCTGGCTGATGGTGATGGGAGATTTGGTCCACAATAGCTGTTGTAGCCCTCAAAAGCGTGTGCACCAGACAGGGCCAGCCCAAGACATAATGCCGCCCCCCTCCTCATTATCTTCCTCTTCCTCTCCCTACCTTCTCATTATCTACCCCCCTCCCTATTATCTACCCTATCCCCCCACTTTGTACTTCACTTACCTTTCAGCAGCCCTGCGGCGAGTCTCCCTGCTCTGCCACGGTGCTCGCTGCTTTACTGCTGAGTGCCGGAAATTATGTCATATTCTGGCGCTCAGCATTACAAGCCAGCACCGGGACCGAGCTAGAAGGCTTGCAGAGGAGAGAGAGGGGCGCCGAGCAGGTACTGAAAACTTGATAAGCAAAAACCACTCTCTCCCCCCTAAAAAAAACAAAAAAAAACGGCGCTTGAGGTGGCAAAGTGCCGCCTCTTCAAAAGTGCCACCTGGGGCAATTGCCCCACTCTGCTCCATGGTAGAGCCGGCCCTGGCACCAGAGGTTGGCATATTTGTGGACTTGTACACTTTCTACTTACTTTTGTGTATTTAACATTAAAATACACTTGATTGTGCTCGGATACATAGACCCTGTGTGCAAGTTACTGCTACATGTATGTACAATCACATCTATTTGATTGGATACAATCAGGGTGGGCGATTTTGGAATCTAATAAAATAATAGTGGGGGAAATATGTTTTTTTGAGTATTTTATGAAGCATGACAATGCATCATTTTTTATATATATACTGGGAAAAAAATTATCATTAAACACTGAAAATTAAAATAACTATAAGCCATTGATCTATTTTCTAATTCAACGTGATATCATTTTTACAGAATTTGAAATAAAATGTGAGGAAGGAGAATTTCTGTTTGTTACAATATACAAACAAAGTGGTATATTTTGCTGGTATATTTTTATATTATTTATCCAACTTTCTGTAAAACTCTTTGTGATACAGTACTAATAAAAGTGAAGATCACTCAAAAAAAAAAAGATTCAAGAACCAGTGCATTTGTATGCTTTGATTCTAAGAAAAGCCAGTCAATGATGTTTGGTACAAAATTCATGAGTTCCCTGATACATGCATTGCTCTGCGGGAGACATACTTAGGTCTCCCTGCACAGTAGATTCTCATTTACAATATTCATAAGTTCCTTGTAAGACTTTACATTTGATACGAGAACAGCTCAAAAATTGAAGTGCTTTAAAGTTCTATAAACTGAATGCAGGTTATGCATCCGTTCCACAATATATATAGATCTATGAGTTTAAATTATTAACTCTAGGTGGATTGGGGGAGAGGATGTCACCAAAAGCTCCGATACAGACAAAAAAAAGCAGCATAAGACAATAGAGAGGAGAGGAGAAGAAGATGCAAGACACAGAAGCTGAGCTGCAAATGGTCGGCTGTGAAGGTAGGCAGACATTCAGGAAGCATGAAAGAGAGTAAAAAAAAATGAGAGTGTAAGAGAGCGAGTGTAAATGTGGGTTCGGACAAAAAATGTTGACCAAAAGTATCTCACAAAGGTGAGTACACTCTTCACATTTTTGTAAATATTTTATTATATCTTTTCATGTGGCAACACTGAAGAAATGACACTTTGCCACAATGTAAAGTAGTGAGTACACAGCCTGTATAACAGTGTAAATTTGCTGTCCCCTCACAATAAATCAAAACGCGGCCATTAATGTCTAAACCTTGGCAACAACAGTAAGTATACCCTAAGTGGAAATGTACATGTTGGGCCAAAAGTGTCAATATTTTGTGTGGCCACCATTATTTTCCAGCACTGCCTTAACCCTCTTGGGCATGGAGTTCACCAGAGCTTCACAGGTTGCCACTGGAGTCCTCTTCCACTCCTCCATGATGACACGGAGCTGGTGGATGTTAGAGACCTTACGCTCCCCTACCTTCCGTTTGAGGATGCCCCACAGATGCTCAATAGGGTTTAGGTCTGGAGACATACTTGGCCAGTCCATCACCTTTATCCTCAGCTTCTTTAGCAAGGCAATGATCGTCCTGGAGGTGTGTTTGGGGTCGTTATCATGTTGGAATACTGCCTTACGTACCCCCTTAATTGAGCTATTGGAGTACCTAGAACCTTGGAAGAATATTTAAACACTTTGTTGGTGATTTCACCTTGACTGTGCCTATTGTGCTTCACTTGCATTTCTATTGCATGAGGTGATTCTCATTGCTGACCTTTGGCTTGTTTATTGACTATGTTGTTTCCTGCCTGACCCGTGATTTTGACCCCGATTATCCATTTGCCTTGCCCAATGATGTACGTGACCGTTCCAGTGACCCGCTACTGCCAGTCTTTTGATCCTATTGTCAATCCGACTGTACCTGAGCCATTACTACAAGACTCTATTTCTACATCCATTAGAGAGCATTATCTTACCACTCTGCAATGAGGATTCATATCTGATTATTGCCGCCAGGCTACACTTGAAGTTACACTTGACCCTGCTCTGTCCTTCATCCCTCACATCCAGTCCCTCAACAAATTCTGCCTCTTTTACATGAAAATATCTCTCAAATTCACTCATTCCTCACCAAGGAACTACCAAAATACCAATCCACTCCTTGTGATATCCCATCTGGTTTACTGCAACTCCCTACTAACTGGTCTCCCCCTCTCCTGGCTTTCACATATTTAATCTGTCATCAACACTGCAGTTAGATTCATCTTTCTCTGTCGTTGCTCCTCCTCTGTTGCGCCACTGTGTCAATCACTCCATTGGCTCCCCTTACCCTTCAGAATCAAATTCAAACTTCCTGACCCTGCCTTAGAGAGCCCTTAACAACTCTGCACCCCTAATGTCTCTATCCTCCTATCCAAATACACCCCTATCTGCTCTCTTCGTTCTTCTCATGACCTGCATCTCTCTTCTACCGTCATTACCTGTTCCCACTCACATGTTGGATACAGACTTTCACACTTGCTGTCCTCCATCTCTAGAATTCCCTTTCTCGTTCTGTCAGACATTCTCCCTCGTGTGTGACTTTAAAAAGCTCCCTGAAAACCCACTTTTTATAAGAAGCACTTTCTTCCTAACACTCTCAGGCAACATCCTAATCAAGCTATCTGAATGGCCAACAACCTCTACAGATCACTGTGACTCGACAAACTCACCATCATGCAAACAGTGCTCTCCTACTGTTTCACCTCCCTTCAACTACCGACTAGATTGTAAGCTCCCAAGAGCTGGGCCCTCTTTTCCATTTGTACCAGTTTGTAATTGTTGGTGATATAATTTTTACTTATTCTTGTGACAGCGCTACAGAATATTCTGGCACTATATAAATGTAATGTATCTATTGTGATGACGGCACTGATGGGCTACTAGTGTTTTTACATTGCTTGGATCTGACTTTGCTGCTCTGGTTTTTGTGTAATTGTTTAAAAATAATTGTCAACATAACTGACATCTGTTCTTAAACAACAACAAAAAAAGTGTAAACTATGAAAATAAACCTGATATCGTCATCACAGTTAATTCCCCCAATAAACAATTGAATTAATTGATTATAACAGAATCCAACTGTCAAAGAAATACCATTCATTTCACTGAATATGATATTATCTAAAGACAAGTAGATTCTACAGTATTACAGTGTCTGCCCTGAGGTTTTCTTGCACAACATTTTCCTACTGCAATATCTGTCTTTGAAGTGACAGCCTTACTTGAAGAATACATGTAGAGCAATAGCTATTGCCCTCAACCATAATACTAAGAGATAGTGGGGAAGTTTAATTAAAGTTAGGAAGAAAACTATACATTATTTATTTTTCAGGAGTGAATGACCCTTTGTTATGAAGTGCAATTGACTATAAATTATAAATGTTCTTTCATAAATGTATCACAATATTCAGACCACCTGGGATTTTGCCTTAGGGTAGTACACAAAACTTAAATATTTTTAATATACTTTAATATTGGTTTGCAATATCTAAAATAATGAAAAAAGGCTGTAGTGGCAAAAGTAAAAATAATATTTCAAGCATAGCTTTAATTCTCAGAAATAAGCACATTATAAAATAAAATATTTCAGTATAAAATATGAATTTGTAGTGACAGATCTACCTATAACCTTTCGCATAGGCAGGGCCAATATTTTGTTGCATTCTGATGGATAAACATTGTCACCTATAGCATTTCAAAGAATCATGACAAGTTGATAATTTACGGACTAATGGCCTGATATGTCTTTACCGAAAAAAATAGCTGCCCACGAGCATAATACATAGCTGTCCGCTTCCCTGCTGATTAGAGGCAGAAAAACTGCTGGGAATTTTAGCTAACTCTGAGGCAACAGATGTCACCATCTCCTACCTCAAGTGGTTTGTGTCATAAGAATTTATCTGCAGTGTGAGCAGAGAGTGTTTCCTTTGACCAAAGAGGTGACCCTTTTATGCCAAGCTCAAATGTATGTAGGTAAGTTATGGCTATATAATTAATGTGCTATATCAGTTCCTGAGTTCTTTTGGCCATTGTTGAAATACCTATCTTGTTTGGTCAGAGTCTACTGAAATGTAATTATTTATTAATAACTTTGATACCCCTAAATAAAATTAATAGTTTATACAGTAAGATGTGTGTGTTTTATTATTTATAAACAAAAACCAAATTGGTGTATAGCTAAACATAAATATTAACCCCTTAATGACAAGACTGTTTCTTACTTGTAGTACATTTTGGGACAATGGCTCTTTTGACATTTTTCAGTGTTGCTGTTTAGCTGTAATTTTCTTCTTTCTCATTTTGTGCACCCACACATATTATATATTGTTTTTTCCAGGACAAACAGGGCTTTCTTTAGATACCATTATTTTTATCATATAATCAAATTTACTATAAAAATGATAAAATATGGTGATTTTTTTGTTAAAAAAATGACTTTTTCTCACTTTAAAAAAAAATATCTTTTACTAATCTGCAAAAAATAATGAAAAAACCTGCTAAATAGATTCTACTATTTGTCCTGAGTTTAGAAATACCCAATGTTTTTTTTGCTTTTTTCTGCACGTTTTGAGGCAATAAATACCAGTAGCGTTTTGCTATTTCGAAATCATTTTTTCCCCAAAGCTGGTCATTCTGCCCCATGAGCTATTTTGCGTATCTTTGAAGCCAGCCAATGCAATTTAGCCCATCAAACCATATATTTTTAAAAACTAGACACCCCAAGGTATTTCAAATGCTGGTATTTTAACCCTTTCCATGCACTAGCCTTTGTCAAACTTTATGGTACTAAAAATGTTTTGTATTTTTTTCACACACGTTGTACTCTAAGTATGAATTTACTGCACCTGGTATATGTCCCTGTCAAACAACACCCATATGTGTTCAGTAACATCTCCTGAGCGCAGTGATACCAGCCATGCATGGGTTTGTTGGGTTATTTGGGAGGTAAAAGGCCACCTTTGTGAGGTGTGTAATTTTTTCCCATTTACATCTTTGAAGCCGGCCAATTAAATTTACCCCATCAAATCATACATTTTTTAAAACTAGGCACCCTATGGGCATTTATAATGCCAATATTTTTTTTGTGAATATATAGCGTGAATTGTAGGACTTGCACATGAAAAAAACAATTTTTTTTATTTTTTTACTAATCACACTGATTAGTGAGCTGGGCTCTATTGACCTTGCATGGTTGAATGCAGTACCTGAGCTCGAAAGTTCTCAAGAGGGCCTGGATAGACCCTCTGTGAACTCATTCAGTTTTCTATCGTTGATGCCATCTTGTATACACCTGTGTGTGTGATCTCATGCACTTCATAGTTTGTCCCTCAATGGCGAAATAAAATGTTGTCACCCTAGGCGCCAGGAGCCGTCCTATCACCAAGGCCAGGGCCGTGCTGAGGCGGATGCACGGTGTGCACCCAGGCAGCAGGGAGCAGAGCCGAGAGTACAAACACAAGTGTCTTGCCTACAGTCAAGCATGGTGGTGGGAGTGTCATGGTCTGGGCCTCCATGAGTGCTGCCGGCACTGGGGAGCTACAGTTCATTGAGGGAACCATAAATGCTAACATGTACTGTGACATACCGAAGCAGAGCATGATCCCCTCCCTTCGGAGACTGGGTCGCAGGGCAGTATTCCACCATGATAACGACCCCAAACACACCTCCAAGGCGACAACCACTGCCTTGCTAAAGAAGCTGAAGGTAAAGGTGATGGACTGGCCAAGCATGTCTCCAGCCCTAAACCCTATTAAGCATCTGTGGGGCATCCTCAAACGGAAAGTGGGGGAGTGCAAGGTCTCTAACATTCACCAGCTCCGTGATGTTGTCATGGAGGAGTGGAAGAGGACTCCAGTGGCAACTGGTAAACTCAATGCCCAAGAGGCAGTGCTGGAAAATAATAGTGGCCACACAAAATATTGACAGTTTGGGCCCAATTTGGACATTTGCACTTAGGGGTGTACTCACCTTTGTTGCCAAGGTTTAGACATTTATGGCTGTGGGTTGAATTATTTTGAGGATACAACAAATGTACAGACTGAACAGTCACTACTTTACATTGTAGCACTGTCATTTCTTCAGTGTTGTCCCATGAAAACATATAATAAAATATTTACAAAAATGTGAGGGGTGTATTCACTTTTGTGAGATACTGTAAGTCCTTTTTTTATAAACTGAAAAAAACAATACTCATTAAACACTAATTACAGTGTAAAATGCATCAGGATATAATTTTTACAAATTTCAAAATGGGAGAAAGGAGTGGTTTTATTTTGTTTGTTACTAATATACAGAAAAACTATTGCTGGTATATTTTGATATCATTTATTCAGATTTCACCAGACCTCTTTTTGGGACTAATAAAAGTGAAAATCACTTTAAAAAATTCAAGGAGCAGTGGTACACTGTAGGGAATCATTCTGTTTGTCAGTGGTGATGAGTAGAAAATTCATGAGTTCCCTGTTACATACACCGCTCTTTGGGAGACATACTTAAATCTCTGCACAGTAGATTCTCATTTACAATATTCATAAGTTCCTTGTAAGACCTTACATTTGATATAAGAAGAGCTCTAAAAATGAAGTGCTTTAAAGTTCTATAAACTGAACACAGGTTATAAAGGTGTTCCACAATATCTATAGATCTATGGGTTTAAAATGTCAAAATATCAGCTAACTGAAAATGCTATTTTTGGATACAATCACAATTGTGATACAAGGTGATACAAAATGAATCAGTGAGGGAAATCTTTTATTTCTTGAGACCGACAACAACTTAAGACAAAGAAGGATAAAAACAGAAAAAGAAGCCAATAAGTACAGTATGCATAGGGCAGTATGCACAATACAGGGCTAGAGGTGATATTTCTTCACCTTACAATCATCAAGTTAACATCTCAAACTATATTCACTCAGTGTAGTCTATAATCAGGGCCGTAGGAAGGGTGAGGTGAGTGAGGCACTGTCAGGACCCTGGTAAGCAGGTCGGGTAGGAGCCCAGTAGCAGGGGATACAAGGGGTTCTGTTTGCACCCCACGATGCATGACGGTAAGTGATGTGGTACGGACAGGCGAAATAACACACAGCACAACAGAATACGAGGAAAGGTACTGTATTGATATAGGATATCACCAGCAAGTAAAGGCAGTAGTCTCTAGGCAGGATGCCCACTGGCATGGCTGACGGGTATGGAGGCCCACTGGGTGGGCTGACAGGTACGGAGGCCCACTGGGTGGGCTGACAGGTACGGAGGCCCACTGGGTGGGATGACAGGTACGGAGGCCCACTGGGTGGGCTGACGGTAGGAAGCCCACTGGCAGGGCTGACGGTTCAGGCAGGTAGCTCACGATATAGGCAGGTAGCTCACGATATAGGCAGGTAGCTCACGATATAGGCAGGTAGCACAGGTATTGGCAGGTATCTCACGGTACAGGCAGGTAGCACAGGTACTGGCAGGTAGCTCACGGTACAGGGCCAAAGCAGAGCGGTCCATGCACTTCAATGCAAAGGCCCTCACTGCAGGGCAGGTTAATAAAGGCAGGTTCCACTCAGGTGATCAGACCCAGCTGACCTGTTAATCTGATCCTGAGCACTGCAGAGAGAGGGAGAGGGTGGCCACTAGTGGTAACAACCGGACAGAACGCAAAAATCATCATGCATGGTCCGGGCTAGCAGGGTGGAATCCTGACAGGCACTCGCCTCGGGCGCAGCTTCAAGGGGGAGCACAGCCGCCCGATCAGCAGCTGCAGCCTCCACGACTGGTTGCAACATTAAGGAAACAAGCCCAACATTAAGGAAACCATCTAAATGCATGGGCACTCTGGGAAGTTGCCCAGGGGCCCAGCATTCTAGGGGCCCTGTGGTGAATTACATTGCTGCCAGCTGATCACCACCTTCTTCTAGACTCACTTGCTTCTATAGGCATTCAAGATGCGGCTCTCTCCTGGATCTCCTCATATCTGTCTAACCATTCCTTCTCTGTCAACTTCTCTGGCAAGACATCATCACCCCTTCCACTTTCGGTTGGTGTCCCCCAAGGCTCAGTCCCTGGCCCTCTGCTGTTCTCTCTTTATACTTCATCTATTGGCAAACTAATCAACTCATTTGGCCTCCAGTATTGTCTATATGCAGATGATACCCAAATCCACCTGTCTTCTCCTGATCTCTCTCCATCTCTCATGTCCCGTATTACCAATTACTCGTCTGCTATTTCTCCATGGATGTCACGCTACCTGAAACTTAATCTTTCTAAAACTGAACTCATTATCTTGCCTCCCTCCGTCTCCACTCCACTACCTGAATTCTCTATCACCTTTAACAATACCACTATCTCTCCTACTAACCAGGCCCAATGCCTTGGGGTCATCCTTGACTCTAACCTTCATCCCTCACATTCAGTCCCTCGCCAGATCCTGCCACTTGCACCTAAAAAACATCTCTCCTATCTGCCCATTCCTCACCCAAGAATCCACAAAAACTCTGGTTCATTCACTCATTTCCCGTCTTGACTACTGCAACACTCTTCTGATTCTACTGTCTCGACTCTCTCCTTAACAGTCTGTCCTAAATGCTGCTGCTAGGCTTATATTCCTTACACCTCGCTCCTCTTCTGCTTCCCCACTCTGTGAAACCATCCACTGGCTCCCAATTACCTTTAGAATTAAATTTAAAATCCTGGTACTGACATATAAGGCCATCCATAATACTGTTCCTCCATACATCTCTGCCCTCTTCCTTTTCCCGTCTTCAAGATTTCACTCGAGCTGCCCCATATCTCTGGAATCTACTCCCAACGAACCTTCAGCTTTCACCCTCCCTCTCAACATTCAAGAAACATCTCAAAACCCACTTCTTCAGAGAAGCATACCATCTTAGCTACTAGAACCTTATCATTGATACAACCACCGCACTACATCTCACCCTTTCTCTGTGCCTTATGTTTGTCACCCCATTCCCTCAAGATTGTAAGCTTGCGAGCAGGACTCTCTCTACCTAATGTATCGGTTTGTCTTAGTCTGTCAGTTGTTGTCTTGTCATACCCCTTGAATTTATGTATTGTATTAAGCGTTGCGTAAACTGTTGGTGCTATATAAACAAAAGATAATAATAATAATAAGACTGCACAGACTCTCACAGTCTTCCCCTAATCTGTAGTGAGTGTGACAAATATTTTTTATGGTGTGGTAGTGGAGGGAATTGTCAGCATGGGCTAACAGTAGAATATATTGTCAGCAGGGGTTAATATTAATATACATCGGCAGCAGGGTCTAATATTAAATAATGAAAACTAACTGTCAGTTCAGCTGTTCACAGTCTTTACTTCAAAGAGATATATATATTATCTAGTTACAAATGCATGTCTAACGTGTATATACCCGTGTGTGTGTAATCTCATGCGCTTCCCTCAATGGCAGAAATAAAATGTGGTCACCCTAGTGTGTGTGTATGGGCAGTACGTGTGTATATATATATATATATATATATATATATATATATATATATATTGTCAGTGTAGTATATATGTGTTTATGCATATGTATACTGTAAATTATAATGTATAACTCTAACAATTCCTTTACTACATCAATTAATTGGATGCACTTTCTGTGCATGCACTTTCAGATTCTCGTTACTTCCCCTTGGAGAGCCAACACTGAAGCCAAGTAGCCAGGGATCGAGCAATAAAGAAGAATTGTAAAAAAGATTCTGATGAATGTCTCTATCTATTTTCATGCTAAAAAAAAATTATATGTATGGTGTAAGATGCCTTAAAAATGGGATTGGACATTTGTAAGCCTTTTTTATGGTTACATTAAATTTAACCTTTCATGTTGGGTTACCTTCTGCAACTATCAGTCATTTTAAGGGGTTAACTCAGCTGCTAATGGTCTAATTAAAGCAGTTGAAGCTAGGCACATGTCTTAGGGATGCAACTGCCCATATTCAATGTGGAAAGGCTGGTGCTTAGGTACAGCAGTCACATTATGCAGATCAGTATATGCCGGTAAGCCAGTAAACCAGTTTATTTGCCAGTCTTTCATTGGTAGAGAAAACTTAGTGTTACTGAGTAATTACATTTTGCTTTGTTAGCTTGTTTTGCACACTTAAAGGTGTATCCACAGTGTATCCATAAAGCCAGTGTTTCCTATAGTATTTACTAACCTTCATATAGCAGTAGACTTACTGTAAATTGTGATTACAATATACGAAAGAGCATCTTGCATGCATACAGTTGAAACTTCAAATCACTTAGTTCTTTCATCTTTGTCTAGAATATGTTTGATAAATGTCTACATTGGTCACTTTTATGTTTTGCTAAGCGAAAAGCTCTTTGATTTTCACATATAAGTCATATGCATGGGTAGGTGATTACAGGTTGTGACTGACATTTTGTTAAATGTCCTGGGAGCACTATATGCTATGTACATGTATATTACATTAGCCCACAGTAACCAACCATAAAAACCATATATTTCCAAATTGCAACAAAGAAAAAAAGGGTTTTTACATGAATAAGTTAAACATGAAAATTAGCACGCCGTTTGTCATTATATAGAGATATGCAAAGTCACAATGTCCACTAGTGCATAGAAACATTTTCTGTTATATACGGATGAAAGAATATAATGCATATAAGACTGTATAGTAAAGCAATGGTGTGGGGGAAATACCATCTAAATGCTAAATAGTAGATACATATAATCTCACTGCTATACTGTGTAGGTCCCAGATTGAAATATGATAACAGAACATCCCCGGAGAATCTATGCATCAATGCATTGGTTGTAATCTCTCCTTGCTGTCTACAGAAATATAGGTTAGCGTTGACGCTTGGTTTTATTTGATTTTGCTTCAACCAACAGGGGGTTACCATTGTCAGTCATGTGATATTTTGGTTTCCTTTTCCTGCTCAATGCCACACTGTTACTTTTTTAAGGCAATAGTAATTAAGACCTGCTTGTCTACCAGGGCCAGCCCTACCATGGAGCAGAGTGAGGCAATTGCCCCAGGTGGCACTTTTGAAGATGCAGCACTTTGCCGCCCCAAGAGCTTTTTTTTTTTTTTTTTTTAAGTGGAGGAGAGAGAGGGGCACCGAGTGGTTTGCGCTTATCAAGTTTTCAGTACCCGCTCGGTGTCCCTCTCCTCTGCGAGCCCTCTAGATCAGTCTCGGTGCCGGCTTGTAATGTTGAGTGCCGGAATATGACGTCATTTCCGGCGCTCAGCAGTAAAGCAGCGCGCACCGTGGCAGAGCAGGGAGACTTGCCGCAGGACTGCTGAAAGGTGAGTGAAGTACAAAGAGGAGGGGATAGGGTAGATAATAGGGAGGGAGGGAGAGGAAGGGTAGATAATAGGGAGGGAGAGGAAGGGTAGATAATGACCCCTGGTGTCCGGGGGGGGGCAACATTTGTCTTGGGCCAGGCCTTTTGTCTACCATAGACTTTCATTAGTCAGCGTGTCAGGCTGAGTGATTATCACTGAGGAAGTTTCTAGGTATACCACTGTTTATAACAAGGTCTTGTTATGATAAGGGATTTGTCTAGTAGACTGGGCTAGAACAGATTTAATTACTAATTTACAACTGGAAACATATCATGCAAAAAGGAACGTTTTATAAAAGAAAATATTTTTGAAAACCTTTTTTTTATTTCATACTAATAACATGGAGTGATTGGAGTTGCCCTTTAACCAGCGTGTCTTCTGTTGCGTGCCAGTGCTTTATTGCTGTTGAAATACTGCCATGCAGTGTAATTGGTTCATCTCCACTGACTGACTGTTTGACTGACATTCATGTACTTAATGTGGGCACTTCATAATACACACATTAAAGTTTATAAATTTAACCCTTTAAAGACCTGAGCGATTTCCATGCTTTTGCAATGCCTTTCTTTAATGGTTATTTCCCTCTTTTCTCATTAAGTGTACCCACACACATAATATATATATATATATATATATATATATATATATATATATATATATATATATATATATTATTTTTTATTTAAGATTATTTATTATTTTTTCTTGAGATACAAAATGATCCACACTAACAGGGGGGAAACATATTCTTAAATTCTCAGGATCAAAGCACAATAACAATTGTGACAAAGTATCTTAGGCTTAAAAGACAAAGTTGGCAACGTACATATGTAAGTGACAGAGGTGATGTTTTTCCTATTACAGGACAATGACGGGAAACTAGTCATATGTCCTTCACAAGCACCATTTATATTCTGCTCTAAATATCAGCTGAATGTATTCTCATGGTCAGATACTTCTATGTTAGGATTGCTAACTAGACAACGTACAGGCCAGAAAAAAACTGTCCAAATCTGCTTTTATAAAATCAAACTACTTGTTCTGTATTTTCATTATATTTTTAAGTTATGATTTTTTTCAGCTGGTTAGCAATTACTGATTTTTATATATATATATATATATATATATATATATATATATATATATATATATATATATATATATATATATATATATAATTGGACATTAATTGATGTTATGTAACAGGTACAAGAATTCCAATGCTGAATTTAGTAAATTAGATTTATTTTATTTTTGGGAATTGTAGGAATATTGTTTTGAGATGCATCTATCATTAGGGAAGTCTTAACAAGTGCAGATATGCATAGTTCAAGAAATCAGTCTTTTCGTGGCTAGACGTCTCCTGGAATTAGTCTATTGTTGGCAACCAGCACGTTCACATGTCGTCATTAGCATAACACTGGGCTTCATGAAAATCTCCCGTTATTTTGACTTCATTAATGGACAGCCTTTTACAAACCAGTCATATATGTTTGTTTAAAAACAGTTTTTCCTTTACATCGTGCCCTGACTGGATGAAATGAACTATATCCTTGAGTCATTTAAGCAAACGATATGATGAACGTTACATGTACTTCCTTGATTCATGGTTGATAAAATCCATCGCTTGTAATCACATTACTTCTTCATCAACATTTTGTAAAGCCATTTAGTACATATATTTGTTTCTTATAGTCAAGCTATGAGGGCCTTAAATTTGATATATATGTATAGTACATGCAAATATATATGTACTTATCTATAACTCATCTTTGTATGTTTGTTTCCAGTTTTTAAATTGTAACCATAAAGGTATAAGTACATAAAATTGTTATGTATTTCTGTAAATGTGTGTAAAAGTCATTAAGCATTTTTAATAGTGACAATGTTATTACACAAGTAAAATGACTTAATTTAATGACATTAGTCACATTGCTCCTGTCTTTGTTACAAGGTTATTGAAACTGTTAGTACTTCATTATTTGGAAGGTAACAAGGCGCTTCTGATGCCTTGACATTTACATTGTCCAGTGGATTGATTTTCTACTCATTCCAGGTGCCAGATTTTGTAAGTCAAAAGAAATAGCATTAATGACAAATCAATTACACTGAAGCATGCAGCTGATCTTATCTTATTGTTTTTGAATGTGTCTTGATAGCTGCTACAAGGCAACATATCAAGACCCATCTATTTAAACTCATTTAAAGAAGTGTTTCATGAAACTAGAATATACTCAGAGGATGGCACAAAAGAGTAATAACAGACTTCACCAATATTATTTTCAGTCTTGTTTTCCTATTGAATTACTATGTTTTTAATATATATTTGATTGTCTAAATTAATACTGTTCAGCCGAGGGCAGCTGGGTGAATGCAGTACTCAAAGTTCAACATGTTGTGACAGCCTAAAAATCGATTACCATACCTGGGAACTCTCCGGGTCTTACCTGGAGATTGCCGGGTGAGTGCTGCTCCTCCGGTTCTCCGGGTCAAGACCCGAATCCTCCTTGACACGCCCCGCTCCCCATCCATTTTTCCTTTAAATGGGGGTGTTGATGCCCCCATTTAATTGATTGATGCCAGAGGAGCACCCTGCAGGCGACCAATAGGCTCACTCGCATTGTCCCTTAACCCGATGCTGTGTAGATAAGGTAGGCTAGATGGGGAAGGGACCAGGGAGATTAGTAGATGAAGACGAACACGAAGATTCTTCGTGTTGTGTGTCTTCGTCTACGTTTTACCGCAGATATCTTTGCTTCTTCGTTTCTTCGGGACAAACAGCGAAAATGCACTCTTCGTGTTCGTTTTCATGTTTGCCCGAATACGAATGCACAAGTCTAGTATATATGATGCAAGTTTAACATTAATGCTAATAACTGTATTTAGTTTGTGTAAAAAAAAAATCAAAACATTTTTACCTACTATGTGACATCTGCACTTTATTAAGCCAATCCTAGGTGTAAAATAATTTTTCATTTAGAAAAAAAAAATTGGAGAGGAGAGTCCCCTTCCTCTAAAACTGGCATTGTCACCAGGCAGAGATGAAGAACCTGCCTTCCCATATGGCTGGTAACTGAAGTCATGACAATCTGAAAGGATAGACCTGTAACATGGTGGCTGCAAGCTCTTCTGTGGTATTTGCTAAATAGTAAAGGAAAGGATGTTGTAGCACATTTTGGGATGCCTGCTATTATCCTTTTGACATTTCTGTTTTTACCACTGAACTATCTGCTTTCAACTTGGGTGAGAGCTGATATTTTCAATTTATTTTAAATTTATTTAGAAAACATTGCTAAAGGTGATTACTCCCCTGGAGTTGTGTACAGGGTGGAAGGATGCTGGTCATTACGATACTGAGAGTTTGGGGAAATTGCTGGTTACTTTTTCATACTCACTGTTTGCATGTTCTTGTATGACTATTTGGACTTATTGTGACACTACAGTGTTTTGATTAAATCTGCTACACTTTTTAGTAGATGTGTTTGTTCAGATGATTGCCATCGTACCATCCCATCACCAATAACCATAAAAAGGTAATAGCCAACCGCCACATGCCCACCCTTGTGTTCACAAAGATGAAAGGAGGGCGATCCTTGTTCCTCACTCCAGTCATGGTGCCCCTCCACTGATTCTCTTGCTCCATGGCTGGTCTTGAAGAGCACATTCTGCAGCATCCTCTCATACATTTGTAACAATGATCACACAGAAATTTAGCAAATGATTGCTGGAGTGTTCCGTCAAGATAACAGTTGGGTTGAGTTTCTATTTTTCTAGATTAATTTGCTGGGAGAGAGTTGAGGAAGAAGCGGAATATAACATGACCTTAAAGGGGGTGATAATTAAATGTATTTATTTAGTAGAGAAATTGTTTATTCCCTTTTATTAAACCACGAAGTGACATTCATAAACTTGAATGTCAGCGACAATCATCACTCTGGTACGAAGGCAGATAAGTCTAAAAATGTCAAAAACATAAATCCTGAAAATGAAATGATGAGGAAGGTAGTAGGAACAACATACAGAAAGCATATATTTTTGTTGTGAGTGAGAACAATAATATTTTAATATTTCATATTCATTTTGACTCTGTGCCAATAACAAATTGTTTAAGACAAATGTCTCATAGTTGCCAACTCAATACTTCACCCTTTCAACTTCAACAGTGGACTAATATATTGGCCATACCAGTTATAATGTAATGTTTAAAGCCCTAAGGTCATTATATTATGTTTAAAAAAAGCATGCGTAGCATTCATAGTGGAGAAGATTTTGGGTGCAAGCACAGTCCCCCCAACATGTTTCTAGTTTTTATCTTACTGTCTGTATTGAGATAATAGGGGTGATATATAGTGTTTAGCACAATGTAAATTACTATATACAAAGTGGTACCTTGTCATTTTTCAATGGTATTTAAATAATAATAAAAAGTGTTGGAAAGAGAGTTGAAAAGAGGTTGACGGAGGGTTGTGGTTGTAACACCCTAACTTTACCATTCATTAAAAAAGACCAACACTGGCAGGGTTCTCCAGCAAGGACTAAGCTGACCCTGCATAATGCATAGTTCAATAATTGAAGAAAGTTTTTTTAAAGTCTACTGATTTAGCTATGCATTATACAGGACCAGTCATACTTACAGGGACTGGCAATTCATAATGTATAGCGAAGTTTGAAGCACACTTATCCTGAAACATGGGATCGTAGTTTTGATCCTCCTCTGTTTATTTCAGAAGATCTTAACAAAGCATGACTTTTGGTGACGGCTAACATGATCTGGCAAGGGGGACAAATAACGCCTAGTGGCTCCAGCCACGCATACACTCCCTCTATCACATAATTTCACAAACCCATAGGTTTAATTTTTGAGTATTTGTATTTTTTCATTATTTATGGATTTATATAGTGCCATTATATTCTGTTTTACAATGTGTAAAAATGGCATAAGTAGTGCAGCATCTAAGATTTTAGACAAATTATAAGCAGGACCATCCTCAGGCATAAAGTATGGAAGACGGCTTTAATTAAGGCAGCTTTAAATTGAAATAACTGGAAATTATATATTCTGGAATACAATGAAGGACATTTAAGGAAACTCAAATTTAAAAAAACAAATTGATCTTTAATATAGCAATAGTACAAGTGTTTTATTAAATGGCATTTGCAGACATCGTAATGTGAAACTGGAAGTTAAAATCTCACCTGCTATATTTTATTGAACACTACTTATAGAAATGTTTTCCCTCTTGAAGTGAATATTTCGATATTTAGAAGCAGAGTGCAGCAAAAGACATCAGCAAATTATTCGCCTCACTCCTTGTTTAATAAGATTGAGAATGAACAATTAGCAGGTCAAGTACTTTATTTTTATCAAATAGACTGCAGCAAGAATAGATCTTGAAGAAATGACCTACGAATAAATGCAATCATTCTTTATGCTTGTCGTTACTTCATGACTATGGCCAAAAGATAATTACATTATAAATTCAGTATCACATTAGTAAAGAATCTTAGCTATCAGATTTTTTTCCTACGCTGCAGTCAAGAATCAGTCTTCATGAGAGAAAAGTTAATTTTACATGAAATACATCAAGAAATAACTATAATAGAGATTCTTGGACATAAAGCAAGATCATTTACACTGACCACAAAACAAGGTTTGTAATATACCGTATCATTTTATTGTTATTTCCCATATTCTAGGTGTGTGTGAACCACAAATGTTTAAGTGAAGGTCTGGACAAAGCTATCACTTTCATAGTGTTTGCAACAAACGTGTAGTATATAACATTTTAAACACAATTATGGTGCTGAATTGCAAACCTCAAGTATGAGGAAGGACAATTAAAGGGACATTCCAGCCATCATATGGACTGTAATGCTCATGATGGCCGAGTGGACTTTTTACAATTTGCTGCAAAGGTAAGGAGGGATTCATCCCATATGCATTTGCCCCTTTCCCTGCCACATGTGCTTGGCTTGCAAATTCCTTTTAAAATCAATACTAAATGCCGTTTTACCCTCTGTATATAACAAAGAAGAGCCACTACCTGCTGATTGGCAATTCAGCACTACAGAAACCTTAAATCAATTGTGGGAATGGCTGACTCAAGATCAAGGATACTGTGGTAAGTTAGTCAAGAAATAGCAAGACCACTGTTTTTGATTTTCAAAGATTCTTTCCAGTTGGGAATTGTACCAAAGGATTGGCGGAAAGCTGATGTGGTTCCCGTTTTTAAAAAAGGATCCAAATCTGAGCCTGGAAACTACAGACCTGTAAGCTTAACACATGTGTTGGGGAAATTGTTTGAGAGTTTATGAGTTTATTAAGAGATGGCATACAGGAATATATTGTAAACAAACGGTTTTGTGAAGAACAGATCATGTCAAACCAATTTAATTGCAATTCATGATCTTGTAAGTAAATGTATAGATCATGGTGTTGATGTAGATGTTGTCTATTTAGAGCAGCTGCTCTTCATTGGTTGGTGTCAGACGAGCCCCCTACCGGTGATCAATAGAGACGCTCGTACGGGCTTTTAAAATCCTGGTGCCGAAACTAGGCCTGGGGAGACCTCTGACCTCCCCACTCCTGACAGCAAAACTCTGATTGGGGAGGTTCCAGGAGTTAAAGATCTGTGCAAGCGACTCTATTGGTCGCCATCAGGAAGCTCCTCTGGCAGAGGAGCTGCCTGCGGGCGACCAATAGAGTCGCTCCTACGGACTAGAAGTGCCATGTGGGATCCAGGCCTTCAGCCTGGCTGCTTGGATGAAGGGCACAGCCTACTCTTGAGTCCTCCAGCAGTGCCTCCTGTCCAAATGCAGTTAGGCTCAAGAACTTCCATAAACCTCTTCACACAGGCCACATGGCTCCAGCGGTGGTTGATGCTTTTGGTCTACCAGAACAGGGCGCTGCCACACCTTGGCCTTTCAGAAGGGGTCAATCCCTAATGGCAGATAATCTTCAGGGAGCCTTATTCACAACCCCCGTTTTGATGCTTGGCAATTGGTTTGGCAGCATTCTGTTTCCTGATGATAATGAAGATGTGTGTCCTATACCTCAAGGGCCCCTTCTTGACCTTCCTGGATTGAATTAACATTGCAAGGCCAACCTTGTAGTAAGAAACTTGATACATCTTGTAACGATGAGTACTTCATTATTTGTTACCAGTTGACAAAAAAAAAATCCCTTCTTGTATAGGCACAACCATCCACAAATATATATTTGTTTCTTTTACAATCAATCTTGAGAATGCATTTGTATTTAGAATTTTGTGTACGGTATTTGAGTAGTTGAAAGCCACAAGAAAAACGTATGTAAATGTGCTGCAGTTGTTAAAATGTTTTCATCCCGGCTAAATATTGTTAGTAATGGTTGATGATCAGTAAATAGTGTGAAAGATCTCCTATAAAAGGTACAGGTTGATTTTTGTAGTCCCCAAATCAGGACCAAAGCTTATTTGTCTATCTACTCTTTGAATATCTGCTCTCGGTTTTTGTCAAAGATCTTGATCTTGAATCCTTTTGGATTTATCTGAATAAGTGTGAGAAAGAACAGCACCCAAGCCATACACTGATGCATCATAAGTTAATGTTAGTGGTTGATGTAATAAACCCTTTTTGTGTTATTATTAAGCAAAGCATGTATTGGGTATAACATGCACTAAATTTTGAAGGCACTTATAATAATTCAGTAGGGCTAAGTAAGAGCGCAGCTGAGACACATTCTTTGGTGCTAGACCTTCAACAAGTGCAGACACTTTCATCTACAATATGCCCTCAAAATTCAAATGTGGGTGCTATAAAGATGTATTTTTCTAAATTTGCTTTTACTCCATGCTATTGAAGATGACTGAGTACTAGTTCTACATTGTGTTTGTGTTCTTCCATGGATCTTCCTGTTATCAGCATGTCATCTAGCATGCACTGAGTTATGGGTATTCCTGAAAAAAACACTGTTCATCAATTGCTGCCAAATTGTAGGCGCAGGTATTATTTCAAACCTGTTTGGTTGTAATTATACAGACCCTGATGTGCGTTGATGGTGAGTAAACATTATTTCAGCATTATTTTTATGAACTGGCAAAATGGATGGTGCCTAATCAGTATGATTAACTTCTGTGATGAAACCCATATCATCCAATCTAGTAAGTTCTTTTTCCACACTTTGTTTTAATGCAAATGGTACAGGCCATGCCAAAATGTAAATGAAGATGCACAGAATCTTTCATTCTTCATTTTGCCTAAAGTGCCATAGAAAACATTGCTGAATTTGTTTAGACGTTATGCAATGAATCACAACTCTTTAGACCAATTTCAGGCATTCCCAATGCAGCAATCTGATTTCTACCAAAGTGGAGACCCACTTTTCATCTACGTATAAATTAAAAGCTTCTGAGTGTAACATGTACATGAGCATATCCTAAGGAGTCAAATAACTGTAGTTAATAAGCATGTGATTTCAGTTTTAATATGTAGCCATTCTTTAATTATCATACTAGATACTGCTACTCCCATGTCTAAATCCAAGTTAACTGGAATAGTCAAAGCTGGTGACTTTGAGTTAATGGCATAAGCTGAAAAATATTAAGTTCCACTTCATCTTCTGAATTCGAACAATCTGTGTTCACTTTAAAAGCGTGTCTCATAGTATGCTTTCCTTGTGTATTTTTAGTTTCTTAAGCTGCTATGACATGGCCTAGCGTAGCAGAGTAAACGGCGCAGTACCTCACAATAGAGGACTGCACTGGGAGGCGGGTCCCGCGGGACCCGCCAAAAAACTTGCGGGCGCGGGCGGTCTTGCTGGGGCTGCGGGCGGGAGCGGGCGGTCAGGCACTGTACCTGCACTGTAATCCCGCGCAGTCCCGCAAGGCTGCCTTCTTGCTGCTTCCTTACAGCGTCTCCTAGCTTGCTCCGCCCAGGAACAAAACGGAGTCACGTGATGTGACGTCACTTCCTATGACTCCGCCTTGTTCCTGGGCGGAGCAAGAGAAGAGACGCCGTGAGGGAACAACTCGAGGGCAGCCGCGCGGGACTGCGCGGGAAATCAGGCAAGGAGGCGGGCATGGATTGGCCACAAAAGTGGCGGGAGCGGGCGGGAGCGGAACACCCACATTGCGGGAGCGGGCGGGAGCGGGATTAAAAACCGCGGGAGCGGGATTAAAAAAATAGTCCCGCGCAGGGCTCTACCTCACAAGTCTTTGCTCCAACAGCAGTAAGAAATATCGCTACTTGTTTATCAGATGATAATGCATTTGCACCGAGAAATTGTTTAAACCTGTCTGCCCAAGATGACCAGTCATCTGTGTCTTCATTAAATTCTGTTACATTATCAAATAAAGCCATTTGCAACACTTTTTTTCATTTTTCACAATACAATACCATTACTCTTATTACTTTTATTAATTGCAGTATATCATACAAATTACTTTGTTTAAATCCAACAGTACATATGTACAACAGCTCACAAAACAGGTGGATGGTCAGTTGATGGCAGTTATCTCTTTCAGTTTTTGAATGGCTGGATTGAAATCCACATAAACCCTTGTTATATAATTTATTATGATGCTTATTACTTGAGCATGAGATCACAGCTATGACCCATGCCACTGAGAACACCCGATCTAGAGATGAGACATCACAGGGAGCGAAAGCGGAATATATAGAAATATTTTCCTTACTCTCCTTAAAAAAAAATAACCTAGATAAGATTTCAAAGGCAGATGACAAAAAGGAGGAAATGAAGAAGCAGCGGTATCGGTTAATTCAGTTGACTTTCTCCAATTGGTTGCAGGCCTTTTCTATTTTGACTTATTTTATAAGTGAAAAAGCTCCTGATAACTGCATTACTGACGTAAGGCCTTTTTTGGTTGCGCTCTTGAATCAAAAGCATTGTTTGGTGAGACGTTTTAGATGGTTTAAGAGCAGCTGAGGCAGTGTAGGTAGCCCTTTGGGTCATTCCCTGGGTTTGGTTTAATGTATATATGTATGCACATAAATACAGTTATGTGAAAAGTACACCCTATTTGAATTCTATGGTTTTACATATCAGGACATATGACACTGTCATATTTTTTTCAACAAGAATAGAACCAAAATGGAGAAGCCATGTGTGAAAATCTAAGTACACCTTATAATTCAATATCTTGTAGAACCACCATTAGGAGCCAACTTCAGAATGATAGCTCTACAGAGAAATATGCAGGATACTGCAGGCTGGGATTAGGGAAGCTAAGTAGAGAAAAAGCAGAGGGTATCAAGAAACATAACAAGCAAGGGGACTCAGCGAGCAAGAGGGGAAATAGCGAGCTAGAGGGACAGAGCAAGAAACAGGGAGACCAAGCAAGAAACATAGCAAGCGAAAAAACATGGGAAACTTGATAAAGCATAACCAGCAAAGCCAACATAAATAAGAATACACAGAACTTAAATTCTAAACTCAACCAGACAAGACATACATGGTACAGGACACAACAAAAAGGACAGGGAACAAGGCAAGCAACACAAGGGATGGGGAGAGGAGCTGAGATCCTCCAACACTTCTCCTTTAAGTAAGGATAGGGATTTTAACTGGGACATGGAGAGAGAAGAGAGGAACCAAGATCTTCAGATAATAAAGGGAAAAGAAAGAGGGCAAAGGTAACAAAATACTGACAGACATAAATACAGGACAAGCCTGGGACTATACGATAACAATTGGAGATTTAGTCACATCATATGGCCATAGTATGCTTAGCCCACCACTACACCAAATTACTCCAATATTCGAGGGGGGTCATAGCGCTCAACCTGGCTACTGCATTTCTAATAGGCTGAAACTAAACATTAAATCTAAACACAGAATGGAGATAAATACATGCAGACTGAGACAAACATAATAAACATAATTGTGGGGCACAATTTATAAAGGAAACAGCTGAAGCTAAAGCTAAGGACAGGACCGAAAATCAAGAATCAGAAGTTAATGATAGAGCATAAGGAAATCCAGGAATGGATTATAGCAAACAAGCATAAAGCATAACACTGAAGAAAATACAACAAAGGGGGAACTGCAGCGAGACAGGGGAACTGTAGCAAGACAGAGATAAGCAGCTCCACAGTCTGGATGGGGCCTGACATACACAATTCTTATGTGTATGTCAGCATGATCTGCAATTATAACCTATATGATCATTTTATACCATTCTATGTATTTGATCATTTTATATTCTATGTTGTGATAGGATGCATGTATTGAATTAAATTGGGTATCTCTGAAAAACTTAACATGTCTTGGGAAAAAGAAACGTATATAAATATATATATGTGTGTGTGTGTTCCTAGTTATACCTGGAGATTAGCATCCATCACTGAACCTTTGTGCCATTCGTTTTTTTTTATTTCCAGTCTCTACATGTGGACTGAATTGTAAGTAATTACAGCAATTCATCATTCTAGTCTATTCATGCTAATTCTGCTTATATCAGGATTGTGTGGCAATTAATCACTCACACAATCTACTATACTAAATTACATAGTTTAATTTAAAAAACGCAGCTGTGTTTGTTCACAAATTCACTATTGAAAATAAATATCACACATGGAAATATGTAGAAAGGTACAGGACGGGGGGCGTGGCTAGCTGGCATCCATGGTGGACATATTCAGTTGATCTTTCTGGACCAAGAGCGAATCTAACCCATCCATCAAGATGGGCAAGCAAAACCAGACCATGCAAATGCCTAAAACTCAGTGGAGCCCCCTGAAAAATAATCCTGTATCAGTTAAAGATTATTTTGGCATGCTCAAGAACCTGTAGCTCCGAGCCTACTTCAGAAATGGCACCATATCTTGCTAGCCCAACAGGGCTCCAAAGCACCGCATAGCTCATCAGATCAAGCCTCAACCCCCTTGCCTCGTCCGAGGAATGGGGAAAAAGGTGTTAAGGCACTTACCATCCAAGAAAGACTTAACCAGCATCATAACATCAGCAAATGAGTTGCTCCGTGGGAAGGGGGCTGTTATGTCTACCAGTTGGTGTTTTTATCACAGGTCATTTGAGCTATCTGATTTGGGATTGGTCTTCATGGAGATTGGCTGATGGAATCTGAAGATTTTCATCACCCCCAAGGACCTACCCCAAACAAAGAGGTACGCACTCATAATGTGAGAGTGCTGAACACCCCACAGAGGTGTTCCAACCTGTGGTCAGATCTGACATCTTTTAAAACACAAGTGCTCTGCTTGTAAGAATTTTTTTTAATAATTATTTCCTATAATTTACAGTATCTCACAAAAGTGAGTACACCCCTCACATTTCTGTAAATATTTTATTGTATCTTTTCATGTGATTACATTGTAATTTCTCCAGTTTTAAGTAGTAAGTGTACAGCCTGTATAACAGTGTAAATTTGCTGTCCCCTCAAAATAACTCAACACACAGCCATCAATGTCTAACACCTTGGCAACAAAAGTGAGTACCGTATTTATCGGCGTATTACACACATCGGCGTATTACACGCACCTCCATCTTGCCTCCTCTGTGGTCCGGCACTCAGTGTGTCACTTGGAAATGTCCAAATTGGGCCCAAAGTGTCAATATTTTGTGTGGCCACCATTATTTTTCAGCATTGCCTTAGCCCTCTTGGGCATAGAGTTCACCAGAGTTTCACAGGTTGCCACTGGAGTCCTCATCCAATCCTCCATGACGACATCACGGAGCTGGTCTCTCCCCCACCTTCCGTTTGAGGATTCCCCACAGATGCTCAATAGGGTTTAGGTCTGGAGATATGCTTGGCCAGTCCATCAGCTTCTTTAGCAAGGTAGTGGTCAACTTGGAGGTGTGTTTGGGTCGTTATCATGTAGGAATTCTGCCCTTCAGCCCTGTCTCCGAAGGGAGGGGATCATGCTCTGCTTCAGTATGTCACAGTACAAGTTCGCATTCATGGTTCCCTCAATGAACTGTAGCTCCCCAGTGCCAGCAGCACTCATGCAGGCCCAGACCATGAGACTCTCACCACCATGCTTGACTGTAGACAAGACACACTTGTCTTTGTACTCCTCACCTGGTTGCCGCCACACAGGCTTGATACCATCTGAACCAGATAAGTTTATCTTGGTCTCATTGGACCACAGGACATGGTTTCAGTAATACACATCCTTAGTCTGCTTGTCTTCAGTAAACTGTTTGCGGGCTTTCTTGTGCATCATCTTTAGAAGAGGCTTCCTTCTGGGACAAGAGCTATGCAGCCAATTTGATGCAGTTTGCGGCATATGGTCTGAGCACTGACAGGCTGACCCCCAATCTCTGCAGCACTCATACGTCTATTTCCCAAAGACAATCTCATATATATCGCTGAGCACGTGCACTCAACTTCTTTGGTCGACCATGGCGAGGCCTGTGCTAAATGGAACCTGTCCTGTGAAACCGCTGTATGGGCTTGCCCACTGTGCTGCAGCTCAGTTTCAGGGTCTTGGCAATCTTCTTATAGCCTAGGCCATCTTTTTGTAGAGTAACAATTTTTTCAGATCCTCAGAGAGTTCTTTGCCATGAGGTACCATGTTGAACTTCCAGTGACCAGTATGAGAGAGTGTAAGTGCGATAACACCAAATTTCACACATCGGCTACTCATTCACACCTGAGAGCTTGTAACACTAATGAGTCACATGACACCGGGAGGGGAAATGGCTAAAAGGGCCCAATTTGGACATTTCCACTTAGTGGTGTACTCACTTTTGTTGCCAAGATTTAGACATTAATGGCTTGAGTGTGTTGAGTTATTTTGAGGGGACCGCAATTTTATGCTGTTATACAGGCTGTACACTCACTACTTTACAATTTAGCAGAGTGTCATTTCTGCAGTGTTGTCACATTAAAAGATATAATAACATATTTACAAATATGGGAGGTGTGTACTCACTTTTGTGAGATACTGTATATGTCCAATCCTACAGCATCAAAAATGAAGCGACTAGCCCTCCTCATGCATAACCCATTGGATACTTGGCAGGATTAAAAAGGAAGCATGCATTTTGTCAAGGGATTGGACAGCAGTAGTTTATCTTTACTCACCAAACATAAGTCAACAGATATTCCTATCTAGAGCTCTGGCAAAAATGATGTAATTTGCAGAGGGCATAAGCTTAGTGGGTGGAGATCTAACCATTACCTTTAATTCCATATTGGACCTCTCCAGCATGACACCTGCTATGATGAATAAAGAGGACCTGTCTCATAGCCCAATTTGCAGATATCTGGTGCTGGCCCTTAGAAGCTGGTGCATCCCTGAGACCCAATTCACTTTGATAGTGGTGGCAGTTTGCCAATTTTAGAGATAAAGAATTAAGTGATGACACTCATACTTACCTTTTTTATTTAAAATTGTTAGTAGTAGGCATGGTCATGTATCGTCGTTTTGTGACCCCACGAGAGTAGTGCTAGCTGCACTAAACACCTGCTGAGGCTGCATGGGGTAGGTGAGTTTCTTCTGTGTTTGTGTGTCTGGGTATGTTAGTGTCTGTCAGGTTGTGTTAATGTGGTAGATTGTGTCTTAGTGAAAATGTGTGTGTGTGTGTGTGTGTGAGTATGTTGTGTGAACATGTGTCTTTATCTGGGTATGTTAGTGTGAACATCTGTCTTTGGGTATGTCAGCATGTTTGTCTGGGTATATTAAAAAAAGTGTGTTTCTGGATATTTTAGTGAAAGTGTGTGCCTGTGTATTTTAGTGTACAAACATGTGTCATTGGGTATGTTAGTTGGTGTCTCTCTGGTTATGTTTGTATGGCTATATTAGTGTGTGACCATATATTTATTTGGATATGTTAATTGTGTGAAGAAGGAATACAGAAGAACAAGAAGAGGCAACAGAAGGAGCAGAGCTGTGGGAAAGTAGACATGGACATGGACGCAGTAAGCAGAGAAGGTAGAAATACATTGAGTTAGAGTGTGAGAGAGCCTGAGCGTGATTTTTATGTTTGTGGGGGCAGCATTTCATGCTTGGACACAGGCACCACATTGTCTTGGGGTGGTCCTGCCTCCAGCACCCAAACACAAGAGACTACACCTACTTTCCCACATGCACAACAAATACACACACATAGATGCTTTTCTCCTGTCACAAAGACATCTACACTACTTGAAATACTATAGGACATATACAGTGGGGCAAAAAAGTATTTAGTCAACCACCAATTGTGCAAGTTCTCCCACTTAAAAAGATGAGAGAGGCCTGTAATTTTCACCATAGGTAATTTTCACCATTTGAAACTGCCCGATCGCGTGATCGGGCATTTTGAAATGTAACAGCTTTCCGGCATTACAGCAGATCGAACAGCAGAAAGCCGGCGATGTCGGCTTCTGCTGTCAGTGGGGAGTCCAGACTGTCAATATCGTCTGTCTCAAACATTGTAATAAAATTTAGCTTTTTCCATTTTTACCAAACACATTATATACAAAGTATTTCAGTACTTTTCATTTGAGACAAAGAGGTCCCATATTTAAATTTTTCTGAGTGGATATCTGAAAGAAGTTGGATCTAAATTGAAACATATGCATTTCAGTTTTCAAACTTGGAATTTTGACAGAACACTTTGCTAGGCACATGTATCATTTGAGACACAGTAGAGGTCCCAGATTTCAATTTAACACCATACAACTTGTTTGTAAAAACACACACCTTGGAGATTTCAAAGACACTCTACTTCCCTTTGTAGGTGGACCACTGCAATCACAAATCTAATGAAAACACAATGTTCCGATGCTTCATATTGGGCTACAACAAAGAAAACATAAAACAATAATTTCACATTTTCCTGAGCTTGTAGATACCACATATGTGTGTTATGTCAAAATAACAGTCATAAGAGACCTCCAAATCATGAAAGGGTACAAATGTTCAAACATTTTTACAGTTGAATCAGGAAGGCACACTCAATGCTACCAAAACCAAAATACCCAAATAAGCTATATATTGCCTTAACCCCTTTCTGCGGTGCTTGTGTTTAGCTGTAATTTTGTTCTTTCACGTTTACTTTAACCAATTCTCTGTTTATTTTACATATTGTAAATACGATACAGAATAACATTGTATAAATACAGCATAAAGTGTCTGGACAGAATCATACAGGATATACAGAATTATACAAATATGACAAAAAGCTGTACTAAGTCACAGTGACAATATCATCCTGAAGGTGACCAAAGGTATCATATCACAGAGTAGATAAATACAGGCTTGTGTTTCTTGTACATCACAGATCAAATTCAATAATTTAGTAGACATAATTTAGTGTAAAGGGAGAGAATTCAGTTAAGGGCATTGCCACTGGATCATTAATGTAAACAATAGAAGCAATAAAAACATAAAACAACAACTAAATGAAGCCCGAACAGGGGGCAAAAGATATGTGAGATGTGATTAACTGTCAGTCGATGTCCCAGGAGAATGTTGACGAGACAGTAGAATGTGAGCAGTGGGATAAGCAGGCCCAAAATCTGTACTCATAACTGGGTAGGCGTGCTCTGTGTGGGGGGGGGGGGAGTGTGGAACAGAATAATTGCAACACTGTCTGTAAGAGACCAAAAACTGTCAAACAGCACCAACATGAGTATTAAGAATATTTAAGGCAAATTGAGACCATGGGGCACAATAGATACCTATAATTAAGTAACTGGAATGTGTATAATCGACCACTCCAGGTCGATATGGATTAAGTGAAAACAAAGTATGTATGGGTTGAAACGTGCGTACTAATCATTGGTATAATAGGTATTGGACCCAAGCAAAATATAAAAAATATTTCAATTCAAATTGTTTCAAGTGTAAGTATACAATGGTCGGTAGGACCCCAATGACAAATGTATGAAGTGTGATATCAAAGCCACTCAATGAAGGGTAAATAAGAAAATAAAGTGTAAAATAAATCTGTGTACATGAACATCTAGCATAGGACTTATAATGTCAGGAAGAAATATGCGTTCTTTCAAGAATGGTAAATTACTTGTGGGATCAAATAGCATAAGGTCCAGAGAAGAGTAAGTGGTATTACTATCATAGTGAATGAAAAAGAAAACCCTCTGTTCTGATGAATCAAGTGCATCTGTAAGTGTACGGTCACAGTAAGGCTCAAATGGAAAATATATAAAGTTTGACATCAATGCTACTCAACTACAAGTGTTAAAGTAGGGGCAATGAGCACAAGTGGATTGCATAATTAATGTGTGTATAACATAGTGGTATAAAATCCCACTACAATTGCTGTGAATAGTAAACCATGAAAATAAAATAAAATAAAAGGACATGTGTAGAGGCCAGTGTCCATGAACCAGATCCTTACCAACGATCAACGAGAAGATGAACCGGAGTATAAGTCCAAGTTTAAAGACGTAGTCGTATAGTCGACGGAGAGAGGGGCATCAACCTTCATAGGTGAAAATAGGAGGAAAAGTTCCCCGAAGTCGGTGCAGTCCTTTGGTTGAAGAAAAGCAGTATCAGATGAAGAACTTGATCATCCTACTTTGCTGTTCTCAGGAGCCGTATGACGAATCCTTCTTCTCATGTTGGTATGCGGCGACCACGTCCTCGAGGGGTCCGAGAGAGACAGATGAAGCAGAGGCGAAGATTCCCAATCAGGAGTAGGGATCCTAGGTAATCCTAATTTTTCAAGAAAGGGACCGGTGTCACTGGGCTGTTGAATAGTATAGGTCTCCTTGTCTTTGCGGGCTATCAGCAGCATGAAAGGGGAAGCCCCACTGGTACGGGATATTTAGCTTCCCTAAGAGCCATCGTGACGGGTTTAAGCGCCCTACGTTTCTGCAACATAATGGGAGAGGGGTCTTGAAAGATCATAATTTTCGCACCCTCAAACTCCAAGCCATCTGAGGATCGACAAGCTTTCAGGATGGCTTCTTTGATCGGGCAACCACTGTATGACGGATGTTGACGCCCACAGGGAGGGGCCAGACATGGCCCATGATGCTGATCTCAGTGTTGCCGAATGCCTCGACATCGCGCACAGACAACCTCCGCTGCTGCTGCGTCTCTCAGGGATGAAGTAAGAGGACCCTTCAGATGCAGTGCACAGTGTGCGTAAAGCGTAAAAAAGCAAAGCCTCACAGACGGTGTGCAGAGCTGCAAGGTTAAGCAGCCATCTTGGTTGATCGCTAGCTCCGCCGCCTTCTCTCCCGTTTACTGAACCCACACAAGTTTTTTTTGGGGGGGGGGACAAGGGCTTTCTTTAGATGTAATTATTTTGATTGTATCATATCATTTACTATAAAAAAAACGTATAAAATATAGTGAAAAACTGAGGGGAAAAAAAACTTTTTCTGACTTTTACTTCTTTTACTCATCTATAAAACCTGCAGGTTATGTGGCAATAAATTACAAGTAGCGTTTTGCTATTTCAAAACCATTTTTTCCAAATCTGGTAATTCTGCTCCCATGTGCTATTTGGAACATCTTTTGAAGCTGGTCAATGCAATTCTCCCCTTCAAACCATATATTTTTGAAATCTAGACACCCAAGGTATTTCAAATGCTGGTATTTTAACTCTTTTCATGTATCACTTGCAGCGCGTCCTGGGGTGAGTGTTCAGTGTTGCTGAATGCCTCTTGATCGAGGCATTTCAGCAACACCATTGAAGTTTAGGAGGTGATCGTTGAGGGGCCAGACATGGCCCATGATGCTGATCTCGGTGTTGCCGAATGCCTCGACATCGCGCACAGACAGGGTCATGTGATGCCGGTGCTCAGTCAAAGAAGCTGCAGAGGAAGTGGCAGCAACAGCGGAGGTTGTCTGTGCACATCGCACAGACCTCCACCTGCTGCTGGAGAGGAGGATCCAGGTCCCCTGCAGCGCTGAGGGGGATCTGGATCTTAATCTTGTAGTCAGACCTCTATTTGAGGTCTGATTAGAAGAGGACCTCAATTTGCCCTGAAAAAACCTTGTCTTGTAATTGAGCAGATACGGTATATAACTTGTGTGGGTTCAGAAAATTACAGCTAAACACGAGCACCGCAGAAATGGTAAAACAGCCTTTGTCACGAAGGCTACAAAAAATAAAATCAGCCATTGTCACGAAGGGGTGAAAACATGTTAAAAATGAAATCTCCAGTATATTGTTTAAGATGTTTTAAAAACGTATCGCTTGTAAGTGACAAGTTTAGCCCACTGGGGCCGATCAATAATCTATGACTGTGTCACTGATAAGTGAACAGGTAGTTATAATTATGTATTAAAATAATAAAAAAACATTATTAATACTTTTGTATGTTTTTTTTCTACTTTAGATGATCGCTCTGTCTCTCTCTTTAGTGTATTCAGTTGACAGCTTATTAACAGAGCTTTGGTTTGTTAAAACATTTATAACTTTATTATAAAGAATCAACTCTGATGAATATTTTCAGATGTGAAGGCTAGCTTATGCTGGTCCATCTTAAAGGGACACTCCAGATAACATATGAACTTTGATATGCCTCCCCCAAGGCATCCATTAGAGAGTTGAAAGGCGAAAACCACTGCTGACCAAAGGGCAACACAAAGGCTTATTTTACATTTGCCAAAAAACATCCAGAACACTTTGGGATAATATTCTATGGGCTTATGAGTCAAAAGTAGAACTTTTTATAAGTCATAGGTCCTGTTGCATCAAACAAGGTGGTGGTAGTGAGATGGTCTGAGAGTGCTTTGCTGCTTCAAGACCTAGCTGACTTGCTATTATTGATAGATTCAGGAATTCTACCAGAAAATCCTGAAGGAGAATGTCCGACCATCAGTTGGTGACCTAAATTTTAAGCGCAGTTGAGTTATTCAGCAGGACAGTTCCTCCACAGAGATATAAACTACTAATTGCCGATTAACGCAAATGTTTGATTGCGGTTGTTGCTGCCAGGGGTTAATTAAGGTTTTACCTTCAATAAATGATATCACCATTTAAAAGCTGCATTTTAGCCACAAGTAAAAATTTATGAAATCTAGAAAGGGGCCTATTCTGTTTCACAGCCCTGTAAAAGATTTAGGGCAGGAGTGTAGAACCCCAGTGTTCGAAGGCTACAGACAGTCTACAATACCTGGGTATCCCAGCTTAAGCACCGGTATCTCAATTAAATATTAATTAAACTACCTTTTTCATGCAAGGCTATGCAGAATTTGCATCTTGTTTGCAGCCCTCAAGCTGGAGTAGAAAACACAAGTATACGAATTGTGTAACAATATACAACAATGGGTTAAGATTTCAGAGTGTTTGGCTAAATATTTATAACAAACTGAATATTCATTTTGCGTACCAGGTATAAACAATGTTTCCTGCTCTCTCAATATATAGGCTATAGGAAAAAAACAATTACCTCAAAACTTTACAATCAAATATATTTGATCACAATGGAATGCCTGAGGGTAATAATTATTTTACTTATTACTCTGGCATTCAATTGTGATCAAATAAGTCCTTTGATTCGGAAGGACTGATGTTTTCGTTGCACCCCTTAGTTGAGCTATTACCTCCAGTTCCGGTTGGATCATATATTTGGTGTATATACCAGGTTTCACAAGGAATGAGCTAAGATAAAAAATGTATAGGTGTATGTAGTCTGATACAAAACTTGATTGTAAATAAGACCTGACAATTTATTTTTCTAATGAAAGACTTTCCATATTTTCTTTACTTTCTTATCTATAGCTAACAAATTAAAATCCTCATTAAAATAATCTACTACATCTACCATCTATATTTGCAGGCGACTGGCATGGGCTCTCTGCTGTTGCTTAGAATTGATTTACTGTAGTAACAACATTATTGAAATGACCTTTTCACATGTCTCTAAAAAGCACTGTGCACTTTCAGAAGGTTGAATGCCAAGATAATGTCAAAATTACCTGTTGTTCTCCAACATTCAAAGTTGAGTAAAATCAATATAGTGTGTTTTGCTGGGTACTTCAATAGCTCCACACTAGGTACAATAGATGGATTTTAGTTAGAACTCCCACCACAAACACAATGCCATGATGAAAATAGATTTTGGAGAGAAACTTTTTTTTTTCTTTACTGTTTCATATAAACGTCAGAGCAGGACAACTGTTGTACAAAGACAGGTTGTGTACAAGCTGTAGCTGGTTGCTTCCCCCCGCAGCAATTTAAGTGTAGTCTGATGGTGATATTCAACGCCATTGTTGTCGAGTGAAATATGTTATTTATAAAATAAGTAAAATGTCTATAATAAATACTGCTGTCACAGAAAACAAACATTTTTTCTCTGTTTTGACTGAATTTAGAAAGAAGATTACAACTTGAAACGGGGCTCCCACCAAATATGTTTTAAAAGTATTGTCATTGTCAAAATAATCATGTACATAATAGTATTAATTGTTGTATTTTGTTAGCTCTGTTTTCTTACCCCAGTCTGCAAGTTGAATTTGCATGTTCTTTTGTCTAACTCGAGCATTCTCGCTAATGTAAACATTTTTAGCTAGCACTCAGGTACCTGTAGTTGAGGGAATAGACCCCAAAATCTTACTAATTGTCCTTACATTACTTCAATTACAACGTTAAAATCTCTCCAGTGGCGGAACTACCGGGGTTGCAGGGGTCGGGACTGCGACCGGGCCCTGGAGTTCTGCCAGTCAGGGGGGCCCAAGGGGTGCCGAGCGGTTGCTGAAAACGACTGCTCGGCAACTCTTGGGCCCCCCTGACTGACAGAAATCCAGGATGCCTCCACTCCCCGCCGCTGCTGCCGCTGTCGCCGCTGCCGCCGTCGCCGCTGCTGTCGCAGCCGCCGCCTGCCTCAGCGCTGCCCAGAGTGCAGTGTTGGGAGCGTGAGGCCTTTGTCTCGGGTGCCGGCGCTTCACTCAGCAGTGAAGCGCCGGCACCCGAGACAAACGCCTCACGCTCCCAACACAGGAGTTGATGGTAAGTGACCTACAAAGGGGGGATAGGGAGGGAGTGGGTAGATTGTGAAAAGGGGGGGTAGGGAGGGAGTGGGTAGATCGTGAAAAGGGGGGGTAGGGAGGGAGTGGGTAGATCGTGAGAAGGGGGGGTAGGGAGGGAGTGGGTAGATCGTGAGAAGGGGGGTAGGGAGGGAGTGGGTAGATCGTGAGAAGGGGGGTAGGGAGGGAGAGGGTAGATCGTGAGAAAGGGATAGATGGGTTGGGGTGGGGGGGCCCTTAACAGATTCTCGCACCGGGGCCCTGAGGTTTCTAGTTACGCCCCTGAATCTCTCCCTATTTCCCTTAAAAGTTCTATGGAATTCTGGTATTCCATCAAGCATTGCATAGGATTGAAAATAAAATTATTTCATCAGCCCCTTTCGAAATATTTCACAAATATATATATATAATCTCCCAGTTAAACCTTGGAAACTGGAAAGATGGAATTTAATATTGGTAACTCAGAATTCTTTAATGTATTAAGGATTAAGTATTATCTAAGCACCCATCTGTATGTTGGGGAATCACCTGTACTGAGCCAACATATTGAGGATCTGTTTTCCCTAGAGATAGTCATCAAATGTTTGAGGAGATGGTATCTATTGCTGGAGGAGATTGAAACTCCAATACATATTAATGCCTTGATTTCTTGGCAATATGATCTCTGCATCCAAGTTGATCAAATACAGTGGATAAGATCCTGCAATCCTGGCATGAATTATTTGCGTTAATTTCAGAATTTACAAATACCAACCCCAGATAAAGCACTTCTAAACTTGGATTTAGTTAATATATCCTTTATTCAAAGAGTCTTGGTCATACAGTGTTTGTTGGCCATGAAGATAGCTATAGCAAGGAAATGGCAACAAAAGATATCAATACATATAGAGAATGTAATCAAATAAAATATCAATGCTTAATGGAATGTGGCTACTTCCAAGCACACCAGAGATTACATAAATTCTATACTATCTGGAAGCCCTGGTTGGGTAAGTATCCAATTAGCCACTAATATACTAATATATATAGTAGATTGTGAACTATTACATTCGAGTAGGGCTGCAACAACTAATCAATAAAATCGATAATAATCGATAATGAAAATCATTGCCAATGAATTTCATTATCGATTAGTTGAATAGATTTTTATCAATTATATAATCCAGTTCATTCAGTGTGACTCACAGCAGGCGCAGTTACTACTACAGTCCCTCCCTGCAGTCACTGCCTATTGGCCACGCCCATTTCCTTATAGCATCCACACAGCTCTAACTTTGAGTATAAAATTAATATTTGGGCTGCTGAAAGTTAGAGGAAGTGGGGGTTAATTTAGGGGCAGTTATGGTTAATGGGGTGTTTAGGGTTAATTTAGGGGCAGTTATGGTTGATGTGGTGTTTAGGGTTAATTTAGGGGCAGTCATGGTTGATGGGGTGTTTAGGATTAACTTAGAGACAGTTATGGTTAATGGAGAGTTTAGGGTTAATTTAGGGACAGTTATGGTTAATGGAATGTTTAGGGTTAATTTAAGGGCAGTTATGGTTGATGGGGTCGTTAGGGTTAACTTTGGGGCAGTTATGGTCGATGGGGTAGTTAGGGTTATTTAGAGGCAGTTATAGTTATTGGGGTCTTAAGGGTTAATTTAATGGTGCAGTTAGAGGTAAAGGGGGGCAAACTAAGTGAAATCTAAATCCTGGGGGCCGTGAAGATTATTAATGTATTTATTTGTAAAAGTATTGTGTCAGTGTTATGTGAACGAGTCTGTGAATCTGTGAGGGCACTATGGGATATCTGGGGAGGACAGAATGACATCTGGGGGTATAAGGCATATCAGGGGGCACAGTGGCATATCTGGGGGTATGTGGCGTATGTGGGAGGCAGTGTGGCAAGCCTGGGCTCAAATGTGCATAACTGGGGGGGGGGCAGGTTGGGAAATAAAAACAAGAAATGCATTTTTATCAAAGTTTTTTTATTCTACTGTTTGTTTTTAACATCCTGTTTGTTAAATTATTTTAAATAAATGAAAAATGTACATTTATTTTTTTATCTGATTAATCGTTAGATGCAGCCCTAGATTTGAGCTCCCCCGAGTGTATGAGTGGTTTGTGAGAATAAGTCTTCCTTGTTTTTCTTCTTTTTCTCGATGTGATGGGACTGTCTTTAATTCTGCAACAGTTGCGCTGACTATACTTACCATAGTTATATGCTGTTATTTATTAGCATATCTATGCATTTACATAAAACTGTAGGATTATTGTTATTCTTAAGAAAAAGACCACTCTCTCATTTTTATCAATGTCTTGTAATTATATATTATTGTTAAAAAAAAAAAAAAAAAAAAAAAAAGATTAATTGATGTGTATTGGCTTGGCATAGAATAACCACCATGTTTAGGTAGGCATCTGTGTCTCCAGTTCATTAGATTTTAGTAAACCCGCTTGGTTTGCAGCAGTAAAGGATGTGTATAAAATCTTTGTTGTTAGGGGCATACTATAGATGTCCCTGCTCTCTCATTACATCACTAGGAACAGGGTCTGCATAAGATGCTACCAAACTTTAATTGCCCCCACTAAAGCACCACTACATCGCCAGGTAAAAATCTGCTCATTCGGTCCATGACAATATTCTGTAAAATTAACAAGGAGACAACATATTCTGGTATGCAATGTAATGATTAAATATAAGGTAAATGAAACAATGTTTCACATAATAGCCTTGTGGAATTGCAAATTGAATAAAAATTTACTTAAGGGTTAAGTGGATATGATTAGGCATAATCAAAACCATGCAGTGAAATGATATGCATTGATTGAAGTGCCCTGAAATACCACTGATGACTTGCTCGCTGCATATGCACTGAACATTTCAATTAATTCCAAGTATATGCAGTATAACATTGCTGCATTCAAATAGCTTTCACTATCTTTCCAATAATACGCTCCCTTCTGTTACATGGTGTGTATGTGTAAGGACTTACCAGAAGTTGGAGCCCAGTTGCAGCAGATGGTGCACACCCTTGCAAAATAACACTGCTCAGAGCGACAGGATGGAGAAATAACTTGGGTACGAGGTACAGACAGGGGATATCCAAAAGCAGAGTCAAACGTAATGCAGAGGTCAGGGCTGGCAGGGTTCATAAACGTGTAGCAAAGCAGAGGTCAAAGTCCAAGAAATCAGGCATATGAGAGAGGCAGGGTTCAGTCCATAACAGAACTAGGTGATAACACATCAGTGAGTTCAAGTCCAGCCAGGCCTCTTAAAAGGGCCAGCCATGCCTCGTGGTATGTGGGACTCTGGGTGATGCCTGACAGTATGAGTTAGTGATCTGGTGTTTTATTGTTTGCCTCTTGAAACTTTGATAATATTTAATTACTTGTTGTAGAGAACTTACTTACTTTCACTCATTTAATTATACACATTACATTTTCATATGAAATCTAGCCTAAGTATACCTGGGAACCGTATTTCCCCGATTATAAGACAAGTTTTGTTTTCAGAGCAAATGCTCTGAAAATCGTCCCTCGTCTTATATTTGAGGTCATCTTCTAATCAGACCTTAAATTGAAGTCTGACTACAAGACTAAGATCCAGATTCCCCCGCAGCGCTGCAGGGGACCCGGATCCTCCTCTCTAACAGCCTCTGCTGCTGCCGCCGGCATCACATGACCTTTCCGGTGCTCCACCACAGAAGCCCGGCAGCAGTGCCAGCAGCAGCGGAGGGTGTCTGTACGCATCCCGCAGCCAGTGAACGTTTGCGGTATGCACACAGACAACCTCCACTGATCAATCATAGAAGCCCTGGCGGGAGTACTGGCCAGCAGCAGTGGAGGTCTGCATCGCACAGGTCTCCACAGCCTGCCCCACTAGACACCAGGGAGTCTGAAGCACGGGTCACAAGTAAAGGGATGCACTGGTAAGTCAAGGGGGGGTTAAGAGTGGCATGGGGGGGTTCAATGGTTTTCTGGAGGCAGAGTGGCATAGAGGGGGTTAAAATGCATATCAGAGAGGCAGCGTGTCATATAGGGGTATAAGGCATATCTGGGGGAGTGGCAAATAGGGGGTTAAAATGCATGTCAGGGAGGCAGAGTTGTATATACGGGTGTATAAGGCATATCTGGGAGGCAGAGTGGTAAATAGGGGGTTAAAATGCATATCTGGGGCAGAGTGGCTTATTAGGGAGGCAGAGTGGCATATAGGGGGTGTGACAGAATGACCTGTCATACAGGAGCCCAAGGTACTCAGAGATAGCTCCAGCCTGGCTGCCAACAGGTGTTGGAGGTGTCTATCCCTTTATTTCACAGGGGCGGGGATAGTTTGGCATAGTTGTTTTGGTGTATGGGTGTCTCGGTATGCCCCTGCATTGGTTATTTGGTTAATTTGGGTGGTGTAGGGGTGTCTCAGTATGCCCCTACATTGGTAATTATTTGGTTATTCGGTGCGGTGTAGGGGTATCTTGGTATGCCCCTACAGTGGACAATTGGTTAATGTGGAGGCACCTGGTATGTGGTGGTGCCCATGTTCATATGGTTAATATGTTTATAATTTGGAGATCATTGTAATACTTTATGAAGGGGAAATTTGTTATCACTGTCTCATTGGGATGGTTCATAAAGCTGTGGAAATTATATTTGCACTCAATAAAGGTGTGCGTGTCTTTTTTGGGATGTTGGTTTGTGGGTATGGTTATCCTGGGGCCCATATGACTGGTCTGACCATCCCTTTGAGCAGTGGTGCATATCAGGGCAATATTTCCCCAGATATACAGATGAGGGCCTGCAACCCTAGGCTTATTTGGCCCAATCCATAATATGCCAACAATAGCTGTAGTGTACAAATTTTCCAATAACAATACTGCAAAAACACTAGGAGAAGACACATTTTTGCACAGAGGTTTATTTTCTTGGAGTTCCTGCCTGTGTACCCCTATTTTAAAGTTAATTATACTTGTTATGCACTGAGACTCATAAGTAGTTTGTTTAGCGATGAGTAGTTTTTGATTCTTCTTGTTTGCTAAATGCCTTGTAACTTGGTATTTCAAAAGAGCTGCATGCTAAACAACTTTAAATCAAAATGTGAGTTTCTGTAAGTATGAATCATGTTATATTCCACAAAGAAATATTGTTATAGTCCACAAATATGTTAAACTGATCTATTACATTTAATTTTTATTCACTGTTAATATCACATTGAAGTAATTTATAGCTGAGTTATTGTAGCCTATGTTACAATATTTATTTTTTTATTTATAGTGACTCCATTCTGCACTGGTTATGTTTTTCGTATGAAGTTACAAGTGTCAAAGTAGTCGGTTAAATGTTACCAAGGGAATGGCAATTATATGGCATAACAGCAGCAAACACTACACTTTAAAGCAGACAATGGTCAAAACAGGTCAGAAGAACTTAAATATTGTCTTCTTAAAAAAGGCCCCAGTGGGGTTTTTCCCTTAGCAGGCAACATTTTAGAAGAATTATGGCAGTTTCTAAAATAAACCATGCTAAAATCACAACTGCTTTTTTTGTTGAAAATCTCTAGATATAGAAATGAGTTCCCCATAAAGATATGTAATGTGATCCATTGTTAAACTAATTGACCATCCTTAGTGCATCACTATATTAACATATATAGTAAGCCTGTAATTTATTTTCTTATAGGGGAGAGCTGGCACCCTCTGGTCAGAACCTTCTAGCATGCAAAGCCAAGTGGCTCCTTGCCCCTTCTTCCGTAACTAACACACTTACACTCAGACTAACACACACGTACTCCAATACACATATTGTATACAACACACATTTAATCACTCAGTCACACAGTGTCTGGGCCTATCTTCAGGGCAACTGAGCTAGCACCATTTGGAGAATTGGGACCAGCCTGGGGCGCAATTGAGCCCCGGGTCAGACCACCCCTGACAGTGGTAATAACTAAAAAGAAAGATTTTTCTGCATTTTGTTAAATTCTGCGTTTTGTATGAGGCCAAACCCCCCATGAATTGGCTGAAAATTAAGCAAAAAGCTAAAAGTTGCTGAAATTCATAGGCCCGCATCCGCTCACTCTCATTCTTGTTTTCCTCCCTTCTCTGCCGACCACTTCTGTTTCTGCATCTTCTTTTTCATCTTCTAAAAGATAGGTTTGAGTCTAGGGTCACTCCGAGGCATCGGACTTGTGGTGAAGCAGAGATAGTGGTACCGTTGACAGTGATAGAAAGGTCAGAAATCCAGGAGAGAGCAGTGTCACGGAGACCGAGAGAGATGAGAGTCTGTAGGAGGAGGGGGTGGTCGACTGTGTCAAAAGCAGCAGAGAGGTCAAGTAAGATTAGGATACAGTAGTGACTTTGGTGAGAGCAGTTTCAGTTGAGTGCTGTGGGCGGAAACCAGATTGCAGGGGGTCGAGCAGGGAATTTGAGGACAGAAAGTGGGTTAGACAGTCGTAGATTAGTTTTTCTAAGAGTTTAGATGTTATTGGAAGTAGTGATATGGGGCAGTAGAATTTGGATCAAGGCAGGACTTCGTGAGGATGGGAGTGACCTGTGCATGCTTGAATGGGGATGGGAATATACCAGTAAAGAGTGAGGAGTTGAAGATGTGAGTGAGGGCAGGAGTAAGGCTAGAGGAGAGTGATGGAATAAGATATGATGGGATGGGGTCAAGATGGCATGTAGTGAGGTGTGAGGAAGACAGTAGAGCATGAACTTCGTCCACTGATTGGGGGGAAGATGCAGAGAGAGGCAGTGGTTGTATAAATGCGTATGTGTGATTGAGGGAATGAATGAGTACCTGTGAATGAATGAGTACCTGTGAATGAGTGAACAAATGTTTGTGAATGGATAAATGAATATGTGTGTGATAGCATGGATGTGTAAATAGGGGGAAGCATGCCACAGGGAGGCTGTTTTGAGGCTAGGATGCCACATGGAAGATGTTTGAGGCTAGGAAGCCACATGCAAGCTCTTTGGGGACAAAGATGGCAAGTTCTATGCTACCAATCTGGGTCCTGTGGATGCAATCTGGGTGCCTGGGCTGACATGATACTAAAGGGTGGGGGGTACATATTGCTGACCAGTCCATATAAAATGCTGCCCTTCAGTATGGGGGATGTATAGACTTATGGAAAGTTATCAATTAGTCAGATATGCATCCCCCATACTGAAGGGCAGCATTTTATCTGGACTGGGGGCATCAATACACAAGGGGGGTAGCTGTGGCCATTAAATAAATCAATACTAAAGGGAGAGGCAGGCTGGGGGCATAAATACACATTGCGCTGGCTGGGAGTGATACACAAGAAGGCAAAGCCATAAAAGGTTGGTCAACGAGAAGGCAGTGTGAAAAATGATTATTATTTTTTTATTGTTGTAGCTTAGCCCATTCTGATGTGTGTGTGTCTTGGTGTCGGTGTGGCAAAGCCTGTCATGGTGTGTGTGTCTGGGTGTCAGTGTGGCAGAGCATGTCCTGCTGTGTGTGTGTGTTTGGGTGTCAGTGTGGCAGAGCCTGTCCTGGTATGTGTGTTTGGGCGTCCATGTGGTAGAGCCTGTCCTGGTGTGTGTCTGTGTTTGGGTGTTGGTGTGGCAGAGCCTTTCCTGGTGTGTGAGTGTGTTTAGGTGTTGGTGGGGCAGAGCCTGTCCTGGTGTGTATGTTCGGTCATCTGTTTCCTGGATTTAACTTTCTGTAGGAATAAATTGAACTATTACATTTTTACTTAAAACACCCTCGTGAATTTGTAGTCACTTCAAAAACGGACAAATCGTTTTAGGCCCAGAAATCAGTGAGAGGAGAAGTATTTGCGTTATTTAATCTTCATATTTTATAAAAAAAGAATTAGTGGCACTAAATTGTGGCTTGGGGCATCTCATGTATGATTTCTTTTTAGTGTCATCACATAAGATTCTATATTATCTGCCTAGCACTGATGTCATCTTTATCCAGTACACATGGATGCCAAGAAGTTAAGAGTCTGTGTTTATTTCCATAAAAAGGCCCACCAAAATCCTCAGCACCAGGCCAATGATGCTCTTAATCTGGCCCTGAGTGAATTAAGGTTTTAGAGTGCAGTCTGTGTTTTTCTGAAAATTGAAGTTTTTAAGTAAGTAAGTTTATGTGTTTCTATAGGCACTATTGTGTATGACCCAAGTCGCCATTGGCCCACTAGCCATGCGTCCCCATGACCAGCTATTTTGGAAGAGAGCATAAAGTCAGGTCAGTGAGAGGCATACTCCAGGGTAGATCTTTGGTACCTGAGCATTTTCTGATGGGCTTTACTAATGAGTAAGGGTCCTTAATGTGGTACTATTTTAGTACATTTTCTAGTCACCTAAACATTTTCTAGTGTGCATGAGCATAGAGTAAACACATAAGAGTATGTCCCACTTCTGTCAAGACCAGTGAAAGGCACACAATTCAAGAAGAGAAATGGTTATAAAAGTGATGTCATATTCTGACAGGCAGTAAACAAAGTGATCTGCATGCTCCACGAAAAGAGCTCTACATGGAGATGTCAAGCGGTAGAACTGGAAGAAGGTACGCTGTGGCTTTGGGAAGCAGGTGGGGGTTGGAAACACTAATGATAGTTGTTTATTTAGAATGCAAGAAATAGAAAAAAAGGGCATGGAGGCAGAAGATAATTAAAAAAAAAGGTGACTTGATAAAAGTTAGAAAAAGAATGGAAAGGAAAAAAATATGAAAAGAAGCCAGAAGGGAGATCCAAAAAAGAGACATGGCAAAATATAAAACTGCAAGAGAAAAAAAAGAAAGCTACATGAAAAAAGAGTTGAAAAGGAAATGAGAATGAAAGAGAAACAGAGGAGCAAATGGTAGAAAAGCAAGAGAGAGGTACAAATGAAGCTGCAGAAAAAAACAGCTTTGTGTGTTTTAACAGTGTTTTGCACATATGTAAAGCAATTAGTGTACACTCTAGGTCGAGCGAATACATTTTATTCTGAAAGTTTAATCACATAAAACATCTCAATAATATGTAAGAAACCTCTTACATTTTATATGGCAGCAAGCTTTTGATTCCTGGTTTTGGGTTGCATTGCAATAAAATATTTCTGGCAAAAATTTAGAATGAGTCACATTTTACTTGATTCAAAAATGTGTATCAAAAATGTTTGGGCATTAAGCAGTACCAGGAATAACATTTCTAATATTGCATTTGATTTTTTAAGAAAAAGTTAAAAATCATCAAGATAGGTGGAGTTTTCCCTTGGATATGTCTCAAGTAGTAAAAGATTGAATACAGCTCATCACATCAGACATTATTGTATGCCTTAATAAATGGGGGGTTTATTAGGGAAAGATTTTGCTAAATAGCCTAATAATGCTTTCATCACTTGCACTTGATTCCAATTTCAGCTGAGGGTTTATTTTATACGGCATTAGTATCCTCATCAACCCATTTTGAAGCCCTGCTTTTAATTAGTTTATATATTCATAAAATACTTACACTGTTATGTAAGTTTATATTCAGCAGTTTTCTTACAGCATAATTAAACCTCTAGATTGTAAGATTGCCCTCTAGATTGTAAGCTTGCGAGCAGGGCTCTCTCCACCAAATGTATCGGTTTGTCTTAGTCTGTCAATTCTTGTCTTGTCATATCCCTTGAATTTATGTATTGTATTAAGCGCTGCGTAAACTGTTGGCACTATATAAATAAAGGATAATAATAATAATAATAAATGTAAAAAACATCCCAAAAACTTGTCAGCGCAATATCAACACTCAACATTATAATATATGCTCAAAACAATGCTTTAATGTCATACAGTGACACCCAGTGTATACAACGTATACAATAGTGTTAACAAACATTTACATGGTTCTGAGCAGACAAACTGCTCAGTCACACAGCCACCTAAGATGATCAGCAAACAGAACTTTACATTATAATATTATTATAATAAAACACAACTGCTTTGCTTTTATTACTCTACTAAACAATGCCTGACTGTACCATGCAAGATGACAGCCTGACAACAGTTATGTTTTGGGATTTTTGTGTATTTGTGTGTATGTGTTAGGGGAGTGACACAGAATTGGATGTTTGCTGCATTCCCAGTTTTTGTGCTTTAAAGGTATATACACCCTAACTGTGAATAAGCTGGTATTGAGATTTTTTTCAAGAAAGCCCATATTTACTATTTTGCACTGATTTATAATAAAATGGTTACTTATTTTATTTAACCGAAAACTTTAGATAATGTTTCTGTGCTGCAAGTTTTGGAGCCCTGACTATACTTTATATATGAATAATGATTGAAAAATAAGTTTATTTAAGCTCTAACTCTTAAGAGATTTTTATGCATGGGTCTCTTTCTGGATTTATTTTTCTAGAAGACCTCTACAAATTCTCACTGTTGTACTTTTAGACTTCTGTAGGATAAAATGCATGTTGATTGGAAATGTAGCTGCTGTGCCCTCTTCCCAATTTGCCTCCTCATAAGTAGATAGTTAAGAGTTACACTGGACTATCCAGACACCCATCCCTAGTCTTCATGCTTTCATCCAACTACTCCTCTGGCAATTACTAATGTCTGCCATATCCCCTTCTCTTACAGGTATGGCCATAACATATTTTATTTGAACCCCTCATCTCCTGTCGTTACCCCTGTTTTCCTCCCGGTATGACCATAACATATTTCATTTGAACCCCTCATCTCCTGCTGTTACTCCTGTTTTCCACCCAGTATGTCTTTATCCTGCATGTCTCCATACCCTGCTACTCTCAAAGGGTTACATTAGGTGCCTGCTAGTCTAGCTTAATTGCATTTTGTAGCCAAGGTGTGAAACATCTGCCTCCTGTATGCAATCACCTTGTGAGGCAGCCCTATAAATTCCTAGTCCTCACTTGGAAACAAGCTTGCTAGAAAATGTAGCTGCTGTTGCCTCTTCCCAAGTGGCCTCCTCATAAGTGGATAGTTAAGAGTTACACTGGAGGGAAACAACATACCAAGTACCACTGCACAGGGCCGGCCCAAGGCAAAATGCCGCCTGGGGCGAATTTTAAAATGCCGCCCCCCTTCTTATCTACCCTTCCTCTCCCTCCGTCCCTGCCGCCCCCCGGCCATTATCTACCCTCCCCCCCCGTACTTACCTTTCAGCAGTCCTGCAGCGAGACTCCCTGTTCGGTCTCGGTGCCGGCTTGTAATGCTGAGCGCCGGAAATCCTCCGGCACTCAGCATTACAAGCCGGCACCGAGACCGAACAGGGAGACTCGCCGCAGAGGAGAGAGAGAGGGGCGCCGAGCAGGTACTGACCACTCGGCGCCCCTTTCTCTCTCTTTCGCTTTAAAAAAAAAAAAAAAAAAAAAAAAGGCGCTTGGGGCGGCCCATTCAAAAGTGCCGCCAGTAGCGGTTGCCCGACTCGGCTCCATTGTCAGGCCGGCCCTGCCACTGCAGAAAGCAGCTTTAACACATCATCAGAACCAGATCAATTCATCCCCATCCAAGCAGTTCTCTCTTATTGTCTCACTTCCCCTCAACTACCGCCTAGATTGTAAGCTCGCAAGAGCAGGGCCCCCCTCTCCTTTGTACCAGTTTGTTATTATATGTGTTTTTGTATGTGAAATTTGTTCTACTGACTGTAACAGCGCTGCGGAATCTGCCGGCACTTTATAAATAAATGTAATGTGAAAAACATAAAATTGTTTTGTTGACATTATTGTTAAAGGGCCCACTTAACGTAGAACACAATGGTCTAATGGACAGTATGTTGAAAATAATGTATTAATACTCAGTGATGTATTGTACTGGGGATAGATGGGCACTGCGACATCACATTGCCTAAATACACCACTGCAAGTACATATGGTACCACTAGAAAGACTATTAACAATTCTGATATGTTATGGTTAATGTGAAACATGTCCCAGTGTTTACATTTGTAGTCAGCAAACAACTCATTCAGTTTAATCCATTTATATTTGCATTTATATAATATCTGTAACATGATTATGCATAATGAGGAGAAGACATTTCTTTAAATACATACAGTGTGCAATTAAAATAATCAAAATATGTAAAACATTGTAAACATGGCTTGAAATAGGGGATGACTTTCTCTATATATAACAGGGAAATTCACTGTATTTTTTGATGTTTTGGTAAAAGTCACTTAAGTAGTGTTATGAAATAATGCTCTAGGAAGAAATACCTACAACCATCTTTAAAACCCAAGCAAGTTGCACCTGGCATAGTGATGGCATTGTTTTAACACCTTTATCACTAAGGGTTTATTGTACCCAAAAGTGTAGCGCTATTTGGTATTTGAACCTTGTTTGTTCAATTGATTATATATTTTTCTTTTATGTATATATTTGAATGTATATAGTCCAAGATATCTCACCACAATGGTACAAATGTAAAAAAAAAAAAATTCCCCCCCCCCATACATGAGAAAGCCCACCCTGGTGATAACCCATAACATATATATATATATATATATATATATATATATATATATATATATATATATATATATATATATATATATATATTTAAAAAAAACATCAGTTGCCAGCACTTCCTGTAGCCAACTGAAAATTTCCAGAATCTGATAATTCATCCGAGATGCGTAAATATCCAATGTCAGAGGAGCCTGGCTTCTGTTGAGCTGTTGGAAAACCTGCCAATTGCTGGTGTCTTGAGAACCTATTCACCATCTGATTTTCTATTCCCAAAATCTTTCTTCTTGAAGAAAGATGTTGGTGTCAAAACAGAACTAGTACATTTTTTTCGTCAGTTCCGTAAGTCTTTTTAACCTTGTACCGCCAAGACCACAGAGAAATTGTCCACTAGTAATAGACAACAATCTGATCGATCAGTTCCAGAGAGCGTTCTTCCAGGGACCAACAGCCTCCAGTGGTCTATGTAAGAGATGCCGCGTATCATCCTATCATGCTTACATCTGATTGTAGGATGAAATCCGGTTGAGAACCAAAAATGACCCGAACATTCCAAGCCTGCATGTGAAGAAGCCACCAACAGAGTTCTTATCGTACCTCGTTGGTGAGTTCAACTGGTTGATTGTAGGATGGAAGATGTCTTAAATAATTGGCTTTGAGGCACTGTAGAGCATGATAATAGAGGGGACCTGGAAAGATCGCCTGGATGAGGATGACAAAAGGCCGACAATTCTCGCTAGTCTTTGCAACTGACAAACCTGCACATGAAGTAAGGAACAAATCTCATTCTTGATAGCTACAATTTTTGAAGCTGGTAGACTATAGCTGGAAGAGGAGAGACGATACTGAATTCATCTTGAAACCCCAAAAAGTATCTTCTGAGTTGGGGATAACTTTGACTTTGGAACTCTGCCTTCCTGCGTTCTGTCGAAATGGCTATGTTGGCAATGCCCAGCAGGCAATTCCTTGTTATCTTAGGGTCCAGTGCGGAGCCCTGCAGTAATGCGCAGTTGAACAGCGATAGAATCTGAGTAATTGGACCCATGATATCAAGTAATTTGTCTTGGGCCGATTTAAGCCCCTGTTCTAGACCCTTGCGTGGATCCCTTCTTTTCTGAGATAGGAGAGTGGCCACGTTCGGGTAAAATTGCCCATAAATAGAAACTAATGCACTCAAAGGGGGCCCATTCCGTGGCCCTTGGATGTCACATGGCTGTGGGCTCAAATAAGACCACCCCTGATGGATCCTGTACTGCAGCATCAGCTAAAGGAGTCTGCACTGTTGGAGTAGCCATGACAGTCGTGGACTGGAGGGGCTTACCCACAATAGACTCATGGATGAAACTGAAGTGACCTTCCCTGGATGGGGCCAGGGTAACTGAATGTTGTAAGTCATCTGAGGATCTAGCATGCCATTTGTTGGGTAGTGTAACAACAACCTCACAGCCCTTATCTAATGCACTAGACAAAGTTCCAGACTTCTCATAAGATGCAGCAGGAACCAACCTTTTTGGGTGTTTGGCCAGACCCTTACCTTTGCCTGCTGTTCCCCTTCCAAGGATGTTTAGCAGTATGTGACTCCTCATACTTGTTAGAGTTATAATCTGTATGTTCCTAGCAGGTTGAGAAGTAGCAGAACCCGTAGGCGCAGCAGGAGGAGACGAAAAAGGTTGGGCCATCGATTGCGCCATTTTAGTTGGACAATAGGGGCTTACCCTATGAGAAAATTGAGAGTGATTACACTCCAATTATAAACGGGTTCATCCTGAAAATAGACCAGCAAGCAACTGGTCAACTGGCAGAAAAATGTATATTTATATAAAATATATATAAAAAAATAATGTATATATATATATATATATATATATATATATATATATATATATATATATATATATATAGCAATAACAGGGGCTCGGCCTGAACAACAACATTCTGCAGGTAATACTACCTCAAATACTAAGTATGGGACCCCCAGACAATCCTCTTAAAGCAGGAGCTCACCCTGCAATATCAGAGGAAACAAAGTAAACAAAAAACATTATATAAGTCAACCCTGGAAGGGTTAGTCAAATGCTCCCCGAACTAATAAGGCACCAGGACTCACACTGGATGAAAATAATTAAAAACACTGGAAATATGAAAATGAAACTTTGAGCCTAACAGAAAACACATCTGTACATCAGCCTTGTCACCCAAAACTGCGCAGGATAGTTACCGCTTGGCATGAGGTAAAAGAAAATGTCGGCAAACTCTCGCAAGAGTTCAACTGTCCCAGATGGCAGCCGCAACGAAGAAACAATGCAGCAGCAGGAACACGCCAAATACGTACCAAATGAGCTGGAGAGGGACAAGGAAATAGAAAACAAAGAGAACAAAGCCTGAAATGCAAACCGAAGTGAAAATGGCGAAAAGTTAAACTAGTAGGGACAAATAAGTAGAAAACGAAACTTAAATGGGCGATAAGGTAAAAGAAGGCAAACTAAATATATATATCTAAAGGTATAAATCAGGAAAAATATCAACAATAATAAAGAAAGGAAAAAAGTGACATCAACACTGGAATTAAATTGAGCTGACCTGTTAACCTGGCGAGCAGCAAAGAAAGAGGAAGATGGAGAGAGTGCATTCAGCTATATTTCCTTCATCTTTGTTTTGATTGGTTCGGTTTATTTTCTATTTTTATCCTTTGCTGCTATGGTGAGAGTAAAGAAAGATAATGCACATATAAGCCTCCTGTTTTCCCTTAAAATTAAGCGCCCTCTCTTGAAAGCTGGTATGGTGTAACTCAGTTGCAAAGAAGCACCCTTCTGGCAAAACCATTCACCTATTATGATTAGTTTAATAAAACCAGAATAGGCAATGGTGAAGCCAGAAGACAGGCTAGGTATCAGAAATTTGAGCCAACAATCAAAGGCAAAAGTGAGGGTGCAGGCCTACAGTTGAGTTAGGTAACTAGAATCAAAACCACGGATCACAGACCAGCAACCAGTGTGAGAAAGCAAAATGTTGTTGCTTGAGTCACAAGGATTGTTGGTTGCAAAACAACAACATGACACCTGTGCACCTAATGAGGTCTTCAGGGATTTTATACAGGTACTGACCAGCAAGAGGGTCAGGCACTCCCTAACACACATTCTCAGTTGAGCTGAATGTTAGCGCAGGAGTCCCATAGTGTATTTTACCTCTGTACAAGGTACACGTGTGGCTGGTTGAGTCACTGTGTCCACATACTCATCTGTTCTCAAGCCAGGGAGTAAGACAACAACCCCATCAAGGAGCATGACTGGCCCCAGATCCAGGTAACTGCCACCCAAAATGGATTTATTCTTTCTTTTCTGCCACATTAATAGATGAACGTGTCTTAGTTTTGTGGGGATTTGTTTCTTGCTCCTATCCAATTGCTCATTTAACCACATGTAAGCTGATATGGAGTTGCCAGAAACCTAAAGAAAAGTCTGAGATTCTTAACCAGACACACACTCTTCCATTCTTGTCAAGCCATGTTGTGCTCACCCACATATAAGGGGGAAATTCAGTATAGTAAATTATTTCAAATGATTGTGTTAGATTCCTATACTTAACAAATATTTGTTTGAAACACACTTGCAGTATAACTCATCACTATTCTGATCTATGTATGATTTATCCCTTACTTTTTACTGCACTGTAGTTCATCTATAGTCATGGTTCCTTTTTTAATTTGGGGACATACAGCTCCTAAGTAGGAATTATATAATTCAAAACTGTACTTACTGAGTACAGTGATGTTTTAAATTCAGCTCTTGCCAGCAGTGGTACAACAAATAGGAAAATTAAGATAGGTAAGAAATAGATAAATTATGTTCTAGAGGATCTAGTCACAAAGACTTGAGTTTCTATAGGAATAAATCTGAGATCATTTCTGTCTCACAATATTCCCCGAGATCCCCTAACACAAATGAAATGTTCCAGGGTCATGTGCTACTTCAGACAAAAATAACCTGATTTGAAAACAGCTGGAATAGCTTCCAGGAGTTCTTCAACATTCAAAAAGCCATCGGGATCTTGAGTTTCATGTACACAAACATGTTCTTACAGGTTCAAGAGTGTACAGGCCTTTATACTACATGGAGAGGTCAATATGTGAATTGGTAAACTGAGGACAGTTGCTTTACATATCTTACTAGGTTGATTGTGTATTACGGCTTCACTCTATCTAACAAAGTACTAAGGGGAATCCTAACTCAAGGTCAAACATTGGACCAAAAGGTTTGACAGGCAGACAAACTCAAGGAAAAACTAAAGTAAAAATCTGGGAAGAAAATAGCAATAAGTTCACCCAAAAGCTGACCAAACTAGCTCACTATATGTAGAAGGTGAAACTTGCCACACCAGCTTTAAATAGATGCAGACCAGCATGACCTTGACCATTCATCAAGCAGCATAAGGGAAAGGTAGAATCCACCTAGGAGATATCTGTTCATCATGAAGATGTGATGGCATCCTGCACACGTACAGAATGCTACTCAGTATAACAAACCTAAATATATGACTTCTAAAGCTTATTTATATTGTTAAATCTTCCCATTGTACAAATAATCTATACTTGTGTAAGAACCTGATATTCTACTAAATTGTTATGTTCTGAGAGTCTATAATAGGTTTGGCAGATTAAACATTCATTTAAATGATCAAGTATTCTATTATTTATTAACCTCTTAATTCTCCAACATTTCATTATTTTATACATAAGTGAAAGTGCTTTATTTTATTTCTTTTCCTCCACGTTTTTATTCCAGAAACATCTATGTAACAAGTGAACCTGAAATATTCTAGATAAGTGTATATCATTTCCAGACCATTCTGAAACCATGCATTAGGATGAACAAAACCATCTGGATGTAAAGGGATTTTTGCATTAAAATGCATGAGGATTTTCTACAATTCTTTGTACTGCCACCAGTTCCACCAGGGATACAATTTGCTGTATCAAATGTTTTTCATCTTGCAAATCAAGCAACCCAGGTTTACTTCATTCTAAATAGTTTTGCAATTTGCTGTCAGTATGTTCAGATATATATTATAGATTTTTATTTTGTCATTAAATGTTTGTAGCTTAGATGGTGAATGAGACATTTCATTTTCTATTTTGCAAACTTGCTACCAAACTCCATGGGATTTTATAACACAAAAAACAAAAGCACACAAAAGTGCAAGCTAATCAGATGTCTAAGTCCACAGAACATCATGGGCATTTTTTGCTTTTGTTGGCATTCTTAAACTGCAAAGAGCCTTTATCCATGCAGACAATATACTTAGATTATATACACTATATGGACACCTGACCATTACACCAACAGGGACTTTTATGACATTGCATTCTAAATACATAGACATGAATATGTAGTTGGTCCCCCTTTGCAGCTTCCACTCTCCTACAAAGGCTTTTCACAAGATTTTGGATCCAGTAAAGCATTTGTGAGGTCAGGCACTGATGTTGGACGAGAAGGCCTAGCTTGCAATTTCTGTTCCAGTTCATCCCAATGGGGTTGAGATCAGGGGTTTGTGTGGGCCAGTCAAGTTCTTCCACACCAAACTCATCCAACCATGAGTTTATGGACCTAGCTTTGTGCACCACTTTATGAACAAAAGTATTGGGGCACACTTCTTAATTATTGAAATCAGGGTTTGGCTGAAGCACAGTGAATAAAAATATTATTGCTTCATTACACAAAGACATTTTGGACAATTCTACACTTCCAACTTTGTGGGAATAGTTTAGGGAAGGCCCTTTTCTATTCCAGCATAACTGTGCCCCAGTGCACAAAGCAAGGTCCATAGAGACACGGTTGAATGAGTTTGGTATGGAAGAACTCGACTGGACAGCACAGAGCCCTGACCTCAGCCCCATCAAACACCTTTGGGATGTACTGGAACGGAGATCCTTCTCGTCCAACATTAGTGCCTGACCTCACATTTGCTCTGCGGGTACCGGATCCAGCGCCGCTTCTTGCTCGATCGCATCCCGCATGGCCGCGCGCCCCCCCCACTCCACTTTATCCGTCCCTGAATGGAGACGGCGGGGAACGTGCATTGATGACGTCACTCACAGAGGCGGGGTGACCTCTAGCGGCAAGTTTAAAAACTGGCACTGAGTATCACTCAGTGCTCAGTTATTGTGCTGTATTTAGCTCTTATTGCCTTGTTACGTGTACTATTCCTTTTGCTGACCTCGGATTTACTTTGGATTTGCTTCTCCTACCCTTACCCCGGCTAACGTTTACTGGACTACGCTGATATCTGTGACCCTGACCCCAGCTAACATATACTGGACTACGCTGCATTTGGCGAGCCTGACCCTGCCTACGCTTCCTGGACTGGGGTTATCCTGAATACCGGACTCCTCCGTCTCCCAAACCTTACAATATGTTTCTCAGAGACTCAGAGTTATGCTTCAATATATATACAATAAAGGGCTTGTAAAGAGGGCTGGTTGGTCTTGACAACCCAAGTAACACTGATCAGCCCTCCATTGATTTTACTTGGTTCATGACATTTCAGTCAGCAATTATTTTGTCAATTTCATCCAACATTTTCAAGTGCATTTTTTATCTCTAGATAGTGATGTTATTAAAACTGTAACTGCCCTAGACCTGACTCAGAGTCTCTACCCACCCCTGAGCTTTACCATCATCTTGTTTTCTCTGTTTTCTTCATACAGGTAATCCGAATATTAAGTTCATATTCCTATTTAGCATTAGCAGTGATGCACTATGAAAGTTCATAATGCTATAGGAGTTCATAGGCTGCTATCCTTCCACCGTTCTGCTGGGTTATTGTTGCACCTTATGTACAGAATCAGCATTACTAAATTATTACAAAAATTCAATTTTAACTATATTAATAAAATTCCAAATATTGTATAGGGGATGCAGTAACCTTTTAACCATTAAATGATTTAACCATTACAAAAAATAAAGCGCGTTGACATATGGCTTGGATAAAACAGAAAGATCACGTAGCAGTGTATGCAATGAGCACTTCAATCTGTTTCTATACAACATAAAACTTGATGACCTTGAGTTAGCTGTATGATGCTTATCAGAGCGTACATCCAATTTACGTTTCCATAAGTCTCTTGGGAAGCTTTTAAAAGCATCAAAAAATAATTAGAACTATGCGTAAGAAGGTGAACCTTATGTATAGCATGGCAATAAATTAGTTTTTAATTTCTTGACTGCTACATTTCTTTAAATGGTCATATTTTTACTCTTTGATGTCTTCATTTTTCTGCTTTATTATTTTTGTTTTGGTTGCCTATAGCATTTAAACTATGCCTATAAAAAGATTGGCATAATTAGGATCATCATTAAAAAGTAGTTACACATATATACAAGACAAACTAAGTCAGGTTCTAAAGCACCGCCTCTTAAGGGCCACCCTAGATTACTAGCATCATGGGCCTGGTGCTGAGGATTTTGATGGGCCTTTTTATGGAAATAAATAAAATAGACAGCGTCTTAACTCCTCTGCATCGATGTGTACTGGATAAAGATGATATCAGTGTGAGGCAGATAGTCTAAGATATTATTTTATGTGATGGGATTGGGAGTACACTAAAAAAAGTCATCATACGCAAGGCACCTAAAGCCATGAAGATTGCAGATTAAATAACACAAAACCTTTACTTTTCCTCTCACTGATTTTTGGGCCTAGAAAGTTTTGTCCTCTGAAGTGACTGCAAATTAAGGAGGGCCTTTTATCTCTGGATAAGAAAAAATTAAATAGTTCAATTTATTCCTACAGTAAGTAAAGTGCCAGGAAACAGATAACAAAATACACACACTAGGACAGGCTCTGCCACACCGACACCCAAACACACACACCAGGACAGGCTCTGTCACAACGAACCCCAGCCACACACACACACACACGAGGACAGGCTCTACCACACTGACACCCAAACACACACACACGAGGACAGGCTCTACCACACTGACACCCAAACACACACACACCAGGACAGGCTCTGTCACACTGACCCCCGCATCCAGACTGGCTAAGGTAACATTTTTTTATATTATTATTTTCCCAACTGCTTATGTCTTTTGTTTTTTGGCCTCCTTGTGTATGGCCCCCAGCCAGCACTATGTGTATTTATGTATGCCCCCGGCCTGTATTTATATATGTCCCCGGCCTGCCCCTCACTTTGGTATTGATTTCTGTGATGGCCCCAGCTGCCCCCCCCTTTGTATTGATGCTGCCAGCCCCACGTATATTTGTGCACTCCTGCGAGCCCCCCGTTGTGTATTTATGCTCACAGCCAGCTCCACATTATATATTTATCACCAGACAGACTCACATTTTGTATTTATCCCACTCTTTAGTATTGATTTACGTGATGCCCCAGACAGCACCCCTTATGGCTTAATGCCCCCACACCCTTTGCGTATTGCCCCCAGCCAGCCCCACATTGTGGATTTATGGCACTCAGTCAGCCTCCCCTTAGTATCAATTCAGCCCTGGCACTCAGATTGCATCTCCATATATGCGCTCCATTATTCCTGGTTTACTCAGATTGCATCCACAGGACCTGCATAGCACCCATAGGACTTGCCATCTTTGCCCCCAAACAGCCTTCCTATGGCATATTTGCCCCCAAACAGCCTCCCTGCGGCATCTTTGCCCCCAAAACTGCCTGCCTGTGGCCTCCCTGTGCCCAACCCCCACTTACACATCCATGCTATCACACATTAATTCACTCATTCACAAATATTAATTCACTAATTCAGAGATATTCATTCACGGATACTCATTCATTCACTCAGATATTCATTCACAGAGTCTCATTAATTCCCTCATTCAGATACTCATTTACATATATGCATTCATTCCCTCATTCAGATACTCATTCATTCACTCAATCTTACATTCTTATTCATTCAGCCTCCCCCACCCCCTTAACTGAACTGCCGACCTCTCGGTACCGCTTGCAGACTTCCGCAACTTCTGTTTTACTGCACAGGGGAAGCAGACGTGCAGTGGAGTCACGTCACGTTAGCTATTTCAATAGGGGAGAATGAAAACCATAACATTAATATTGAAAATGGCATTAACAAAGGTTACAGAAGAAGACCTTGCTTGAAATGTAAAGTATCATCTATCCCAGGATTCATGTGCTTACCACAAAACATGTAATGATACTGATGTTAAGAAGATTAGGAGTCCTGCAGTCGCATCAGCAGGGTGGCTGAAAGAGAAAGGCAATAAGTCAGGCAAGCCGAGGTCAGTGGGTAGGGGAAGGCTGCAAAGCTGGGTCGTCCAGAATCGGCAACAGGTAAATATAAGCAGCCGCAATAAAAGGAGCTAACAGAAACCACAATAATATGGCAAAACTTAGTCACAGGAAGTGGTTTTTTTATAGGCAGAGAGCAGACACTGGCTGAAAAGTACCTGCCAACTGGCCCATATGGCTGAATGGAGACTCTGGGGCTAAGATATGCCATTCAGGGCTATGAAGTTGAGATTCAGGACTTTAACCCCAGTAGCTTCCTGTTGATGCCCCTGGTTAATAGACTGAGCAACCAAGATAGTTTTGTTCTTGCTTGGCCCATTCCAATACCCACTTTTCCTGTCCACATATTCAACATCAGTAAAACAAAGCGGAAAATACTTTGATAATTCTGTAATGAAAAAAACTTGACACAAACAAGTGTGACTTAAATAGGCACCTACAACACTTCTTGTTTTGCCCTTTGACAAATATGCACTAATTACGAAGATTCTTACTTGTTTTTATCAGTGTCTGGACAATAATTATCTTAAAAAATAGGATTATAACACACTGAGCCATCATAGCAATAGTATACAAGAAATACTAACCTGTAGCAGTATCTACAACGCTATTGTGCTTTTTCTTCAATCCAGTAGTATTTTCTGGTAAGTTGTACCTATTGCTGTAAGTAATGCATTAATTTAACTATCCCTGTTTGGTCTGTGACTGCAGTGTCCATCTTTTTGTGGGGATGAGGTCTCCAGTACCCTAAAAAACACAGAGATGAAACCTGATCAGTAACTTCTAATATCTCATTGTTCTTTTATAGTAATCTTTCTCCTAATATATACCAGTTTATTTCTTGCAAATGCCAAGTGAGATGATTCCACATATTAGGGTATTGGATCCACTGACCCAATAGTTCTGGTCCATCAGTGAGTGATTTTAATTGTTGTTTAATTGTTGTTAATGTAACTGAATTCTGACCTCCAAAGGTAACAGATCAATCATTTTATGCTGTACTACACATTTAGAGCATCAGCAATGCTCAAACACACATTGCAACATTTTAGCTTTATTTCACAGAGCTCAGCGGAATTTGTACCTGAGGCTGGACTATTTACAAGCATTCTAACACCATGGCATTTTATTTAATGATGCATGTTAACCCGGCTCTGACTGGCAGGGGAGACTTAGACAGCATGATCTCCTATGTATTGACTGGGAAATCTCCACTCCTCTTTGCTTGGGCCATTTTCTAGTAGGTGATTGTTTGCCGTAAGGTAATCTCCTATTAATGTGGTAGCGCTTAATATGGTTACACTTTCTATATTCTCAAGTGTTGTCTGATTTCTGATTCTCAATTGTGATTTTGCTAAATATTCACTATTAAAGTTACAAAGGGTTTTTTTTGCCATTGCTATACCAAAACTACCTAAGATGTGTTTTCAGTTGTCAATATTTTCAATAATTCCGATTAGCTCTTTTACATGCAATCATTACCTAACCAATATAACGCAGCAGACAGTGTTTGACTAATTTAACCATCCAGTTAATTGTTATGTTATGTTACTGAGGCTTTAGGGTTAACTTATCTTTTAACGTGCTTCTTTTATTAGCTGCTTAATGAAGCTTTAGTTATATTATTAGTTTTTCAGAAGCAACCAAAGCAAACAGTCTGCTTTGCAGGCCCTGCCTTTGTGCAATGTTTATATGTTTATTGGGTTGATCATTCCTCACACAAATGTGATTTTTGATATTTTTGTCTATTTATGTGCTACAGTGATCAGCTTGTATCTCACTTGGGTGTCCACCTTTTTCTTAAGAAAATACAGTCTATAGTTGTGAGTCGGTGAGGGTGGAGCCACAAAGCGGTGGAGCTACAAAATGGGTGGAGCCAGTCAATGATGACTGATATATAAAACAATGACAAGGTGAGTGTTATCGTCAGCAAAAGGAAGGGCCCAACCAAGACTTAATTTTTTACAAAAATAAAAACCATAATTGTAAACCAAGAATTGATTTAAAAAAGGATAAGATATTTTTCAGACATTTGTGTGGTTTATGATCAGTTTTTATTTAAGCTACCTGCTATAGGTATAAAAGGGGTTAAACCAAGACTAACACATTAAAGAACCATTTGTCTAGTACAGTCACCCTATGCTTAATATATTTTACCCTCCACTCCAAACCTTATTATTTACTATTGTGCTCTGCACTCTGGCAGTATATCATCTATGATTTATGACTCTCAACAGCATTGTTTATTATTGGCCAGTCATCCAATATCTTGTGCTTTTTTTTCTATATTTTAGCAGTAATAATACAGGCCGCTTTTGTTTGCTTTGACAGGGTGTTCATCATTATATAATACTGTCAGAACCTAGTTTAAACAAAAGATAAATATGTGTAGGAAATGATTCATAAAAAAGTCTAAATGTGCAACACACTTTACCATTTTACCATGCTAGATATTTTAATTTAAAATTTTAAAAAAATATTCATTCCGTGTTCTATAATATTAGTTGAGATTGTTTTGTTGAACTAAGCATTGATATCATGGAAAAATACTTGGCATTTTAGAGAAAATAATAAATATTTATGTGGACTGGAAACTACATTAGAAGACACCCCTATTTAGATATGAACATGTGATCTGCATAGCACACATGAGTATGGTCCTTAGGTTTTTATTTTTCTATTCAGCAACATGTATGTCATGCCTGATGGCAGTTGTCACAATCTTGTGTGAAAGAGACTTACCGTATGTGGCTCCAAAAGCTATACACTTGCGGAACCACATATTGTATGGCCAGGGGGCGAGGTCTTTCAACACTTTAACATGAGTTTTTAGCTTACAGTGTCTTGTGTGTGTAATATATACATATTACTGCCCAGACTAGCACTAGCACTAGCAAACATCAGCAGATCAGGTGCTGCAGCGTGTGGCCACAAGCTTGATATGCCAAGCTGCATACTGTATGCACATACAAAGGTAACATGCAGCATCTCATATCCAGCTGTCGGACGCACATCATGTGACGGCTACCGGCCTTAAAGTGACAGGACTGCCTTGTCATCCCTAGTCTGGCCCTGCATATTTCTATTGGAAGTTCAAGCTGGGAACCCACCTGATGTTACATTTTATTCTGTTATCTTAAGACTGCCATGCATAATAACATTGATATTTTTTCCTTCATCTGGACACAAAAAAGTAACAATTTTTTTACCTTTGGTAAGTTGAATAATGGAGCAGTGCATCTTTTCTGTCTTCCTATGTCCCAAAAAACTGGTATACTATAATTAACCCCTTGATGACAATTGACGGTCCAGGCACGTCACACAAAAGTGTTAATGACAACTGAAGTGCCAGGACCGGCATGACTTTAAACAGGTGTAGAAAGTGATCTACATTGGCTTTCTTTACCCAAACGGTGTTGCTGTAATGCCTCGATGTCCCTTCCTGTATTCCCATACATCCTTGCTGGATACTTGTTTTTTGGATTCTATGGACTTTGACCTTGGCTTGCGTAACAGACTTTGCTGATTCTCTCTGCCCCAGACCACAGATTGCTGTACGGTAATGTTTTTGCCCTTTCTCATTGCTCAGTGGAATAAAACCATTGTTGTTGCACTATACCCTGGTTTTGCATCTGCTACTTTATCTGGTATCTCCCTGCGCTGTGCTCCAACCCCCACACACCTGACAGTTCAGTAAACAGGAAAGAAGAATATTACAGCTAAACACGAGCACCGCAGAAATGTTAAAACATCCATTGGGCACAAAAAATAAAATCAGCCATTGTCATGAAGGGGTTAAACAGAGTTTAAACATTTCAAATGCAGCCCTCATTTGTCTGTGTGGAACAGTACTTTTAATGTAATTTTGCCCCACGTAACTTACCCCCCCCAGCGAAACACACAGTTCCAGCATTGTTATTATTTATTGATTTATATAGTGTTATGACATTCTGCAAAGTTCTAACATGAGCAATAATGACATATCTTTACTCTTGAAACTCATATTATTTTTTCAAAAAGAAAAACTTTCCCTTGCATTTTATAGGTGAAATGCTATCATTATTTTTGATAATCCATAGATAACTCCTTCAATGTTTTCCCCGATATCATAATTAATTTATTTACAGTTGGCAAACGACATAATTGTAGAATTAATGACTGATACATTTTGAATGGAATATATACAATGGGCCCATTCTACCAATTAATAATAATAATGTTTGCTAAAATTTAGAAACATTAAGTCTTCCCTCTAATTTCTGTTTATTTTAAACTTTATTTTAATGTCTCTTTTTAAATGCTGCAAAGCACTGTTATAAGCGTACAAATGTATATCCTCAAGCCTTTTTGTATGTATTGTTAAAATAAAGGTCAGGAGGACAAGGAAAAGAGATTGCATTATCATTTTACTATTAATGGTGTTAACCATCTCAATAAAACTTAAGCATGTTTGTTTAGTGTAGTGCCTGCAGGTCTTGTGACTCTCCACGCTCTGCTTGGTATCTGGATTAACAAAGTACTAATGGATTTCACTGCATTGGTTCTGAATCGTAAAGTCCATAAAATATAGCTGAGTCAATGGAATTACGTAGATAATGGTCAATGGTATTAATTTGATTACTAAATCCTTTGCTGTCACACAGTATTCTGTTGCATCTTACATTCTCAATGATAGAAAATAGCAATAAAGGAAACAATAATAAATATATTTTTTATCATCTAGTTTATCTCCTATATAATTTGTACAACATTAATTAGATTTGTATTTAAATGAACAGTTTTTGCCATTTAACATTTTGAAAACAACATTTTTCCAGTCCTTCTAGCAGCATTATTGTAATAAAATATATATTTCCAATTACTAGAACTGGATATGTTTTTTTTTAAACTTTGCTTAGTTACATTAAACACATTTTTTCTGGCCAGTTCAAAGCCATACAAATATACAGTCCATAATTATTTTATTTTAACATCTTAAAGACCATTTTTTTGAACCCTTTGTGACAACGCGTGTTTTTAAAATTTCGGTGCTGTGTTTAGCTGAAATTTTCAATTCTCTCGTTTAGTGTATCCACATAAGTTATATATGTTTTTTTTTCCAGAACAAGAAGGGATTTCTTCAGATACCATTTTTGATCATATCGTCTAATTCCCTATAAAACATTAATCAAATATGGTTAAAAATGTTAAAACCTCCCACTTTTTCTCATGTTTATTTAAAAAAATTATTTACTCATCGACAAAACCTAATAAAAAAAACAACTGCTAAATACATTCTATTATCCCTGAGTTTAGAAATACCCAATGTTTTTATGTTTTTGCAAGTTATAGGGCAATAAATACAAGTAGTGTTTTGCCATTTACTTTTTTTTTTTTAAATCTAGTAATCCGGTCCCCATGTCCTATTTGAGACATCTTTGAAGCCAGCTTATTGAATTCACCCCTTCAAACCATATTTTTTTTAAAATAAACCCACTGTCCATACACTAACGCTACTATCAGCCTTTGTTATATATCTGTAAGGTCCCCGCCGCGGAACTCCCATCCTTCCCGTGCCGCATCCTCCTTTCAACGATCTCCCTCCTTGCATCGTGGTCCTCAGGACGGCTGGAACACGAGGGAAGGGCTGTCCCAACAGAGATGGAGGACTCGTTCTGTCTCTCGTGCGCCCGCACACCAGATGGCTACTTCAAAAGACCGTAGGTGGCAATCCCAGCTGATTGGAATAAGCACAATCATGACATCAGAGGGAGTACCCCTCCCTCCTCCCTATAAATCTGTGTCTTTTTCTATTCACAGTGCTCAGATGTATTGCTTTCTGTGTATTCACTTCAGTGATTATCTGCATCATTTATTTGTCTTCTTGGAGTTTGACCCTTTGCTTGCCTAATTGTTTATGAACCTACGCTGCCTGAACAGACCTCTGCTAGTCTTGACATCACCTACACCTCATCCCTACCGGTACCTCACTTCTAACTCTCCAGCCTTGTATTCTGGGCTCCATCTTCTAAACCCTGACAATGTCACTGCCAAACAATATCCCAATATGTGTTTAGCCACATCTCCTGAGTACAGTGATACCACCAATGCATAGGTTTCTCAAGTTGTTTGGGACTGAAAGGCCACATTTGGAAGGTGCAGATTTATTTATTTTCATTTTGACATCTGGTCAGTCCTATTTTGAAAGTCTTTAAACCCGACCAATTCAATTTACCCCACTATTACCCATGGTAATTTCAAATGCTAGTACTTTAAATCTTTCCATGCCAGGATTTTTGGCATGATACAGAGCTTATTTTAGTACCTGCTCATTAAAAAAACTTTATTTTTCATATTTCTGGACATTTATTTTACATTTTTTTGGAAATGGGTGGTTTTTCTGATGGTGAATCACTGCATAGTTATTTTAAAATGTTACCACATTTTTATTTATTTATATTTAAACTATTTTTATTTTTTCCATTTTCTAAATTTTACTAATCACATTAACTTGACCTTTTAACCTGCAGGGGAACCCAGAGTTCTCAGGAGGGTCTAGAGAGAGAGTTAATTTTTTGTTAATGGGCACTGCAATCTTGCGAGAAGCAAAATCTCTTGAAATGGTGCTTATGACCGCTCTCTGGAGCGGTCACAGTACATCCTGGGGTGGGTTTTTGGTGTTGCTGAATGAGTCAGCGAGGCATTCCAGCAACACCATTTAAGATCCTAAGCTCTTTTAAATCTGCTGACGCCCCGGTTGCAGTTTTTGGTATTACTGAATGCCTCAACATGGCATTACATATGTGCTGCACTACTGTATGTTGTATTTAACTTTCACAGAAAATATTTTTCTATAGAATTACATTTTATCCTCGTTAAAAGATTTTGATAACCCCTTCAATCAATTTTAATAGGTAACAAGACACAGAGCACCAAGTTTACAAGCAGCAGACAATGATGCCACATATAGGATTTACAAACAATTTAGGGCTTTGGATGTTAGATGCTTTGGATAATTATTGATCATGGCTTGTAGTTGCTTTGACAACTTCAGGTTTGTAGAGGTCAAATCACACTAATAGGCATTTATTTTTATTATATACTTTCATGACATTTCATGAAGCTCATTTCACGAATGACCTTGTGCTAAGACCGTTTCATCCAGCTGTATACTATAATAGATCACAGATAATAGACAACAAAAGGCAAATGGTTGCCTACATCACAGAACCATCTGGCAAGGGAGGTCACATTTTTTACACACTTTTTTTCACTTGCTATGGCATTACGGTGTGACTTTTTGTGCCAGTGTGTGTGAATTTCCAGTAATGTAATGGATTATGTACCAGACTCTTATGTTTTCTTCTTGTAAAGAACTTGATGCTTGCTAGCAGCTGTCAGCAAAGTCCCATAAAGTCAGCAAGTGCAATTAAAAGAAGCAGTGCTACTCTTAGAAGCATCAGAGCCTTCACTCTCTTTTATTAATATTATTATTATTGTTTATTGTTTTATATAACACCATCATGTTCCCCAGTAACCTGTAGTATATAACTGAGTTACGGAAAACAACAGGTAAGGCGGGCCCTGCTCAAACAAGCTTACTATTTTTTCTATGTTAACAATATAATAATATTACTTAATTATTAAGAAGAATAGCACTTTTCAAAATAAACACAAGTATATGTCTGTTACTATTTAAAGTGAATATGCAGCCATGTGAAAACATGGGAAATTATCTGAAAGTTTCACTAGGAAAATCACAAGCAAATCTACATTTTTGCTTTCTCCAATGTCTCATATCACCATGTGACACTACATGCAAATTAACTATTTAACAAACCAAAATAATTGGTCGTCAAGATTCTGTTTTAATGTTGTAACTAAATGAATTTAATTTTGTTATAACAGAGGAGCCCAAATATTCAGTTATTGCTGGCTCTTTTAATAATTTTTTCAAGCACAATTATTGTCAGAAGATGGCATTTTCAGCAGGAGGTTTTACTTTTACAATTGATTATGAGATTAAAATGAATAAAGCATTCCAAATTACAAAATTAGGCAAACCAACATTTCTGAGTATGTGTTTGCAAGGTTTTCAGAAGTACACTGACAGGTAAATGGAAATCAAAGAAAAGTACAATACTTTCTAAACTAAATTCCTGCATGTAATGAGTTTAATATACTGTGCAGATACACATCACCATTTATTTTATTTATTGCAATGTTTTTTGTAAATGTTGTTAACTATTTACTGCACATGTGTATCTGTAATGATGGTATGTGGAATACTGCCGTAATTTACTCTTTGTATACCCTGTCACTGCCAGTATTTTATTTAGTTATCTTTAAAGATAAGGGTTGTTGGTAGTCTTTAAGTGTCTAGATGTTCTAAGATAAGACCTGTCCATTACTGTTCTCATTCTTTTAATTTTGTTTTCTTTGTATATTATTCACTTTGCAAAATAAAAGAAATTAATTTATGTAATATTTGTGCAATGTATTTTTCTTAGATTTGTTGATACCGCTACACAATAATTTTTTGTTAACATGAAAATGAGTGTGACATGCAGCAGACAATGTGAACTTTTTTTTGCAGTGAATATAACAGATTATGCAATATGCAAGTTAAAATAAAATGATTTAAAAAATATTGAAATACTAGTATATTTTTTATGTATTTGTGTCCAGTATCCATTTCAGTATATAAAATAGTAATAAAAAACCATATTTTTTTTATTATTCCCTATTTACATCTTTGATCTGCAAACAGATTTAAAGGTTATTTCAATTTGTGGGAATCAAAAATGTTACCGCATTTGCGGGTTGCTGGACAGTAAATGGACACATTCCAATCTGCTACTCTTGTTTGAGGAGATACTATGATAAATGAAGACACGGATCACCTTGGAATTGTTCAGTTTCACCTCTTTAAAATACAATTAGGAAATAAAATATTTATATGCAATTAAGATTTGAATTCCCATAGAAACCGTGTACTGCTTTACCCTTGGGCTTTGAGTAATTCAGCAGGTTGCAGAATCTCACAGTATTGTACTGAGCTAACTAGGGCTTTTACATCCTGAACTCTCAATAAGCTGGGTCCCAGCCCCAGGGCAATACTTAGTGTGATCTTAGCTTGCGTGGGCGAAACATTGGTGAAACAATGGTAGATCGTTTAACATTTAGAAGAAATAAAGTATGCATGTATCAGATTCTCAACAATCCATCCTAGTAAACTGTAAACTGTATGTTCTGACACCTTTATATCAGACCCAGCATTAATGTTTTCAGAAATTTGAGCTACGGTAGCTCGTCTGCTGGATTTGACCACACGGGCCAGCCTTCACCCCCCCAACACGTGTATCAATGAGCCTTGGATGTCCATGACCCTGTCACTGGTTCATCGCTTTTCCTTCCTTGGGCCACTTTTGATAGGTACTGACTGCTGCAGACTGGGAACACCCCACAAGAGCTGCAGTTTTGGAGATGCTCTCACCCAGTCTTCTAGCCATCACAATTTAGCCCTTGTCAGAGTCTCTGAGATCCTTCTGCCTGCCCATTTTTCGTGCTTCTAACACATCAACTTTGAGGACATAATGTTCACTTTCTGTCTGATATATCCCACCCACTGACAAGTGCCATGATAACAAGATTATCAGTGTTATTCACTTCACCTATCAGTGGTCATAATGTTGTGGTTGATCGGTGTATAATTTGTGTGGTTACATCAAACTATTTACACATAGTTATAAACGTGTTAAATTGTGTCATTTAACTGAACTGATAAGAGTTTAAAGGTCGATGTTATAATCACCTCAAAAATATTCAAACTAGTTAAGGATATCCTCTGGATTTGACCAGGCCACAGAGTTTTCTTATTTTGTACATAACCTCTTAAACTTTGTAGGGCAAAACATTATCTGGAGTCTTCAGGTGAAGCCCTGGTCAGTCTTTTTCCTGGTAGGGGAGCGGTGTATGGCTTGGTCAACTGAAACAACCAGTCCCAGTAAGGATTGTGGGCAATGATTCTGACCTAAGTAGAATGTAAGCAGTTTATTAACCGACAATATACTTTATTTGGTGTATATAGTGAAAAAAGCAGGTAAGTCAATTGCTACAAATTATGAAACTGTTTACTGCATTACTTGTATCTAGCAAAATGTACTGTATTCATTAGCTGTACCCTTAGAACCAATTTATTTTCCTTCAGTCTTGTCCATCTCATAATAGTAATGCATATAACTTATCAAATGAAAGATAATACATTTTAATTCAAATGTACTGCAGTTGTCTAAATGCATACATTTTTATATTTATTATGGATCAATTGATTTACTCATAAAGCTATCAAAATAACTCTGTCTTTTTTAATTAACGTTCAATGAAACAGTTATAATTATTTATCTCAATTTTCAACTTTGAATTAACACATTTGTATACATTATTTGTGCCAGATTTACTTTAAATATAAGTGTATTAAAACAGACTGGAATACCAATCAGGTGGTTGTGAGCATTCAACCCACAAATACCATTTTCACACAGAGACAAAAAAATTACTTTCTTTTTAGCCTGCACTGGGGAGTTCTCAAAAACGTAATGAGTTACAGCAGCCACCTGCGAAAATACCCCTATGTGACTGTTTGAAATCAAACCAGGAATGGAAAATAGCTGAAGAGAAAGTAACTCTACATCCATAAAAGAAAAATATGCTTCTATGAGATCTTTAATGTTTGTGAACTAATTAGAAATGGGAACACTCAGACAGCAAACTTTTTTCTTAAATTGCTTTTTATACTACAGTGAAAGAACTTTTTCCCAGTAGGTAGACGATTGACTAAGTATGATAATTTACAATGGTAATGAATAAAGTCTATTGTGACTGACATTAATGTTATCCCTGATGTGCTACATTTTCCTAGAGTAAAAGTAAATATATATATATATATATATATATATATATATAATTTCATACCAAATATGAATCTTATTTTATGTGCTAGTTTTTTAAAACATGTTTGTGATAGTTCTACTTGCAAAACTGTAAGATGGACTAAATGATTTTAAATATCAGTAGCAATAATTTATTATTGAAAAGGGATTTGAAAACTCTAGAGATACAGTACACGTGGTGAATAATTCCAAAATAATGCCCGTTCAATGATTATGTACAGTGTATATGTTACAGGTAAAGCACTGTATTGTATGCAATACCTCAATACTTGTTAGATGTTAGTGTGAAATCTGAATGTTCCTCCATGCTTTGTGACAGCATTGCATATGATGCCTTAACAGACATAGGCAAGTATTACATATATTGAAAAACTTTAAAAGCTAATTTAAAAATAAAAAAAAAATTGGCTTTGGTTTAAGGGGGTTGTTATTATTAATCAGTACAAGTGACATCTTAAGTATTGTTTCTTTAAAAATAATACATTTCTGTACACATGCATAGATAAATGGACACAACGATCAGCCATTACATTATGACCACTGACAGGTGAATTCAATAACTCTGATAATCAGTGGGTGGAAAAGTGAACCTTTTGCCCTATAAATTGATGTGATAGAAGCAGGATAAACGGGAAAGTGTAAGGATCATAATGTTATGGCTGATTATTGTATATTGCCAATAAAAGCACATTTTGAGTATGTATCTTAATCTGTTAATCCTATTAAATAGCTCTATTATGTATACTGAACTGTAAAACACAATAACATGGGATTCATTTTAATTACAAAAGCCTTAAAACTACAGTCAAAAGTACACTGTCTTCCAAATTGTTTTCTTTTTTGTGATATGAGGGTTCCACCATTGCTAAAAATGACTTATGAAGTGGCTATTCTGTCTTTTCTTATGAATTGCCATACTTGGACCCTCTTTAGAAAGAGATTGTGCCTGATAGATGCTAGTACTCTGATTTAGATTAATGCTTTGGTGAGTGAATTAAACTGCAAGCAGTCAGTTTCTTAATCAAAAAGGGAACATAATCTTTCAACTTCTGGCTTGACTGAATTGTTTAAAAAATGGTAAAATGGCATTTTTCTTGCCAAAAGCTGCAGTTTTCTTTAACCCCTTCAGGACCATATGGACTATAATGGGTGCTGGACCCCCAGTTTATGAAAATGATTGGGACTACAATTTTACATTGACTTACAGAGGTTAAATTATAATATTTGGTACACTCACTCTCTTGTTTAATTCCTATGTATATTAAGAATGACTTACTACTTGGTCTACATTTAAGTGTTACTTGCCTTATCCCTTGACCTCTGTTGTGTATTTGCCATTGTTGAATGTATGGAGATACAGTTAGTCTGGTGCTGGTGTTGTCTGCACAATCCCTTGGTAGTAGGTTTATCCTTTCTTGTTTCCTGTGATTCAACTCCTTTCCCCCAGGCTATATAAACCATGCCCAGTACCATTTAAGTGTGTTTTTTTGCATCCTCACAGGTGTCATGTCGTGACTGGTGGTACAGTCCTGCTAGACCACCTGTTTCTTTTACATGGACCCTTTGGATGTTATTGGAAATCTACCATTTTTTTATACTAATGGAGGTACCAGGCAAACTGGACTCTCTCCTGGCAAAAGGGACCAGCATTGTGAACTCTGTGGTGACAGCTTCAGGTGCTTCAACTGTGTCCTATGGTCACACCAGGTGTAAATGTAATGTAATGTACCCAGCACTTGTGCAAAGCTGATCAATAGAGTGGAACAATGATCCCAGTACACCAAGGCTAAGTAATAAACAAAAGGAAACCTGGCAGAGGACTGTAGCAGGCAGATGACAACATAATCTTCTTTGAATGAGGGTAAGAAGTCAGACTAGACAGAGAGTCTGTAACCAGGAATCAACAATTTTGCAAAATTGGGAGCCGCCATCAGAGTCATGCATAGTCAGAAGTCAGCAACCAGGAATCAGTAATATAGCAGTATCTAACAGGAATTCAGATGAGGTTAGAGCTCAAAGTACTTCCACAATTGGGTGAGAGGGTGTGCCCAGAGGCTATGCTCTTTTGCAGAAATGTAGAAGAGGGCAAAAAAGAAGACATAGAACAAGAAGAGGCAAGAGGAGAAGTGGGGTTGTGGCAAAGGAGACAGGGACATGAAGAAGAAGTGGCACAGATCTCGAGCCAGAGACGTAACGATCACAGTCACAGGGGTCACAACTGCAACAAGGTCCACCACTCTAGGGGGCCTCATCGACCCCTGCAACCACTTGTTCACCCCTTTAAAGCCGCCGGGTGTAGGTAATACCTGCAGCTAGCAGCACAGACAGTGTAGAGATCATCTGATTGGATGATCTCTTACACTCTCTCAGAATGCTGTGTCTGGCTGATCTAAATTGGGATCATCACCAGCACTATGCGATGCGCTTGCACGCTTACTGCACCCTTTTATAGGGTTAGCAGCACAGACATGGTAAAGCGACACGAAGATGACATCATGCAAGGGGGCTGATAGATAATCAAGCACTGGATAAAAGGGGCAAGCAGGACCTTATTCGGTGCGCAGTTATTTTGTTGATATTGCAGCAGTCAGACGTTTCTGTGATCCAGATGACAACCTTCCTTATCAAGACTATTTCAGTGACAAGTAATAGTGGTCTTTAGACTTGCTGTTTAACCCCATCATCACTGGAAGCATTTTAGTTTTTTTGTTTCTCATTAACCCCTGCATTGCTGACTACTTTCCTGAAATTATTTGTCAACATGCTTTTCGCCAATAAAGGAACTTTATTGCACTATTCCTATTGCCTGTGATTTCCTGCATCTGGATATCCTCACCTTCCTAACAGTTGGTTGGTGAAGTCGGGGACCCCTGAGCAATATTGGCTGCCGTTCCCTGTGGTTTCTAGTTAGGCCTCTGCTTCCATCCTTGAGACAGTGAGTTGCAGACTCACAGGTCTGTGTCCACTGTAGAGCACTAAGCTCTGTCTGTGTGGCAAGCGCTGAGCACCCTGGGTAACAGGCTCAGCACTGTTTGCATCACATTTTGTCTCTGTGTGTCCTTGAAGTGTATTAAAGTGTAGCTTTACTCTGGAGAGTGTCATCTTGCATCCCCTCATGAAAACACCCCACTAGTGTGACTGAAAATATAACTGGAAGATCAAGTAGCAGTGCCAGGTAGACAAGCCAGGTCAGACACAATATATAGAAACGTGGTCAATATTCAAGCCAAGGTCAAGCCAGGGGTCAATATACAGAGATACACCGGAATAATCACAATAAGCCCTGAGGACTGCTAAGCAACTCTTTAGCAGGCAATTAATTAACTTAAATAACCCTTGCTAAAGAAACCCTGCCCTATAGTTGATTGGCGGGGTGGAGAAAGAATAGGGAGTGTATACCTTTAATTTGTGGCTTGAATGTGCAGAAAGTAGTTGACTGTGCCAGAGGGCTTTTTAGATGTGTCAGAACATCGAGAAGATGGTGTTGCAGAGCTCTGTTTCTGCCACCAGAAGTCTCCACAAGGAGTCCCTTCCGTGACTGCTGCCTTAGAGGATGCAGCAGTGGTGGATGAAGGGGGGGGGGGCACACTAGATCACCAGGGGACAAGTAAACTAGTCCTGAGGGTGCAAAAAAGGAGGAAAATGTGTCCAATAAATATTGCAAACATATCATTTTTCTAGGTGTTTTTACATATTAAAGTGGGGGTGGCTTATTTGTAGCCCCAGCTTGTCCCTACGCTGTGGGACAATCCATGCCTTATTTTTATGGATAATGCAAATTGGAGTGCTTTTTGCATGGACTTCATTGGATTTGACTGCATCTAAATTGGTAGATGCTTTGTTTGGCTATTACGAAATGTGTCCCACTTTCCTCATCTCTGAGGGTACCTCTACGGAAAGCTGGAATAATGAGCAGGACTCTTACTGAGGCTAGTTGAAGTTGAAGTTAAAGGGTACTCATTTTCCACTGAATCAATAAGAGTAGTCCCAGCCAGTTACATCTATCATAGTTTCGCTTCTGTCCTGATTCATTGGTACCCTGACAGGAGCCCTGCTTGCTGATTACGGTGTGATCAGTGCTGGGAAGATTGTAGAGAAGAGCGTTTGAAAGCAATGTTTCTCCCTCTCTCCACAAAGCAAACAAAGCAAATTATAAAAATGTTATTTTTTAATGAAATACAAATGAAACATAAAATAAACAATACAATAAGCTCAGTTATGTCATTGTGACATCACTAGTATACATGAGATGTACAAGAGACCCATACTGCACTGATAACAAAAAAAGATATATTAAAAACGCCCTGACAATCATCTCACTGCCCTTGCACTACATGTAAAAATTATACCCCCCCCATTTACTGCATCCAAACCCCTAAGCCAGAAGTAAATATACTACCCTATAGGTTACTATGTAAGGGATAGATGTAGCAAAATATCTGTGTGGGGTTTGTCTGTAATCAGGGGATGTTGCAAATATAAATTTGTGATTGTTCATCAGTGGCACCGACTATGTAAAAGTCATTTTAAGCAAAATTGCAAAAAAGAAACAAAAATTACATACTAGCACTCACAATTATTATTTTTCTGTATTTCCATGGTTTCTAATCAAAGCCCTATTTAAAAAAAAAACAATTAAAATGTGTGTGAGTACATCAAACATGTAAAAGGAACTAAAATAGCACACAAAACGTACATAGGGTACTAAAGACCTTGGTACGTAAAGGGTTAAAGAAAACACATGTGTTATCAATATTCTGTACACTGGCTTTAATTTATTCAATGTATACACTTTACATATAAAATAAATTTGCCAGTATTCTTTTTTGTCAGCTCTATGAAGTGGTTGAAGGTGAGAATGTCTGGAAGTTTCCTTCTTCTTTAGATATACTTCAAAGCTTCTATGTAGATAGTTAGTATCCTACAGGAGTGGAAGTTTGCAAGCTTCTCAACTGGCTTTTGATGCATCTGTTTAATGAGTACAAATCACAAGAGATGCAGAATGTACAAAGAGGCAACTGTGGCTGATTGAAGTCAAGAGCTGAATGCAGAAATATAATCTATTCCTTTTTCTATCAAATTGTTCATCTCATTTTTAAAGAACCACTTGCAGTTAACATCTGTGATCATTTGGCAAATTATTTTTGTACTGGGGAGCATTTGGAAAAGTTGGTACTAAATATGATACCAGCCTGGGCCATTGGTAATCTACAAAATAAAAATCTCAATTTGTTTTTTATATTTTATGACTAACTGGAAACTTTATATTAAATAAATGTGATTTATAAATTACTAGGATTCTTTAACTTTTTACTGAGTAAACCTTAGCAATTTCTTGCAGTTTTAGTGGAAAAATAACATTGGGAGTAAAACATGTTTAGGTAAAAATTATGATAAACATATATGAAAGTCATCTGATACTATTCATTCAAAAATGCATAGTTGCAGAATCTTCTTTACTAAACAACTGGTTTATTGATTGTACTTTGAGATGTAGCAGTTCTTGTGAAATACTTACAATTATCTCCTCAGGTGCATATTAAATGATTCTCTACGCATTTTTGGCAGGGTCCAATGGAAACTGTAATAATGCAGAATGAATGAAGAATCCCTAACTGCAAAATCAAATTCAGTTTGAAAGTCAACTTGCAGCTAAGTGTTCAGTTTCTGATCTTACATTGTTTGACCAAAAGTATTTGTACTCAAAAACCATGGGCATTTATTGTGCACCCACTTCTTGGAAGGCTTTCCACATTTTGAAGGGTTTCTGTTTCTTTATGGACCTTGCTTTGTGCACATGGGCACAGTCATGGAAAATAAAAAAGGGCATACCTCAAACTGGTGCCACAAATTTGTAGGCATACACTTGTCTAAAATGTCTTTGTATGCTGTAGCATTAATGTTACCTACACAGGAACGATGGGCCTAGCCCAGTATGTGGTAATTTTCTAGAATCTCCCAAACCCAGATTTATCCATTAGACCTCCTGTTCGGAGAACATGTTTCCACTATTCCAGTGGAGGTATGTTTTACGCCATTGCAGCTGATGCTTGGCATTGCACATTGTCATATTCGGATTGTGTACAGCTGCACAACTATAGAAACCTTACATGCTTAAGCGGCCCCTCTCTGTGTTGAGCTGTTGTTACTCTTAGATGTTGCCACTTTACAATGATTGTACTTGCAGTGAACGGGGACAGATTTAGCAGGGCATACAATTTCCCTTACTGACTTGTGGCATCCTATGACATGTTTAAAGTCACTGAGCTCTTCAGTATTCTACTGAATTTTTTTGTCTTTGGAGGAGGCATGCCTATGTGCTTGATTATATACCCCTATTGAGTGTTGCTCAAACACCTAAACTAAATAATTAATACTAAAATTAATACTTTTTGACACAGCTTATTGCTTAACTGGCTTATTAGCTTATTGAATAACATTTGTAGGTTTGTAAATATTTATAGAGCATTACAGTATAAAGAGAGGCAATAGTGCAGTCACATAAGAAGTACAGCAGTCATTTAAATAATATGATCAGACTACAATAGGTATGAATGCATTAGAAAGCATAATTACATGCCCTGTAAAGCAAAAAGTCAGAGTATACACCGATCAGCCGTAACATTATGACCACTGATAGGTGAAGTGAATAACACTGATAATCTTGCTATTATGGGACCTGTCAGTGAGTGGGATATATTAGACAGCAATAGAACATTTCATCCTCAAAGTTGATGTGTTAGAGGCAGGAAAAATGGGCAAGCGTAAGGATCTGACAATTTTGACAAATTGTGATTGCTAGACGACTGGGTGAGAGACTATCCAGTTTGCAGTGGTCAGTACCTATCAAAAGTGGCCCAAGAAAGGAAAAGAGATGAAACAGCGACTGGGTCATGGGTGGCAAAAGCTCATTGATGCATGTGGGGGGAGAAGGCTGGTCCGTGTGGCAGTTACGTACCTAGCGGGGGCGGGGGCAATCCGCCTAGGGTGCCGCTCATCAGGGGGTGCCACCTATGGTGACCACATGTCCCCGGATTGCCTGGGTCCCGGGCAGCCTCGTCACTTGGCGTCATATTCCGGCGCTCAGCAGTGAAGCAGCGCACACCGCGGCAGAGCAGGGAGACGAAGGTGTCGCACTCCCACTGCAGAACTTCTGAATGGTAAGTCCAAAACTTGTTTAACTACAAAGGAGGAGAGGGTAGATAGTGGGAAACAAGAGAGAGCGGGGTAAATAGTTAGAAGGGAGGGAGAGGGGGTAGATAGTGAGAAGGGAGGGAGAGGGGGTAGATAATGAGAGGGGGTAGATAGTCAGAAGGGTGAGAGAGGGGGTAGATAGTGAGAAGGGAAGGAGAGGAGGTAGATAGTGAGAGGAGGTAGATAGTGAGATGGGGTAGATAGAGAGAAGGGAGGGAGAGGGGGTAAACAGTGAGAAGGGCGTATAAACGGAGGAGAAGTAGTTAGTGAGAAAGAGGGTAGTAAGTATATTGAAATAAACAGTGAGAATGAGTGAGAGAATGAATTAATGTGTGGATGCATTGTGTGGATGAGTGAAAATGAAAGAATTAATGTGTGGATGAATTGTGTGAATGAGTGAGATAATTAATGAGTTTGTGAGAATGCATTAATCAACGTGTAAATTATTTGTGTGAATGAGTGAGAATTAATGATGTGAATGAAAGAGTGAATTATTAATTGACTGTAAAAGTGTTTGTGTGTATCGTAGATGTATAATTGATTTGTGGAAAGGCAAAGATGGCGCAAGAAGGATGTTTGAGTCTTGGGGATCAAGATGACACAGGCAGGGTGTTTATGGGATAAAGATGGCACAGGCCAGGCAATTTGGGGACAAAGTTGACTCAGCATGAGTTATGTTTGTAATTTGAGTGCTGGTCAGGTTCTATGTGGGCAGTGTGGATGCCAGGGCTGGCTTTTGGATTGTGCAACCTGTCATCTATGCCTGTAATTTAGGGGGGTTTATCTATACCTTTATTGCTGAGTTTTTATGTGATTTCCAGTTGATCTATACCTGCAATGCTATGTTTCCATACATTATTATTGTATACCTGCAAATACTGGATTTGTATGCCTGATTCTATGCCTCCAGTGCTGAGTTCACATGTGAACAATAATAAGAATATATATATATATATATATATATATATATATATATAAAATTGCTAACAGCAATCACACTCCTATCATGCCCAGGCAACAAGTACATGCTAGAACCTGGGCATGATAGGAATGTGATTGCTGTTAGCAATCACACTCCTATCATGCCAAGTCAGCTAGTACATGCTGGAATCTGGGTATCCCTGGGCATGATAGGAGTGTAATTGCTGTTAAGGATCATATATATATATATATATATATATATATATATTAATATTGTTTTTGAATTTTCTCCAATTTTGGTGTGTTAATTACTTTTAATAAAAGGGAGATTTTTTTATGATGGGGGTCATTTTTGGTTTCAGTCCAGAATTTTCATTTTGGTGCATCCCCACTACTAAGTCAGACGCTGAAGTGGTAGGCCTACACCACATCAATGTTTGGCTTAGTATAGGGGTTATGCTGCACTATTGTCAATGTCTGGCTCAATGTATAGTGATAGGGATTACAATATACCACTGTCAATGTCTGCCTCAGTATATAGTGATAGGTGTTATGCCATACCCCTGTCAATCTCTGCCTCAGTATATAACGCTAGGTGTTATGCTGTATCATCGTCATTGTCTGCCTCAGTATATAGTGATAGGTGTTATGCTGTACCCCCATCAATGTCTGCCTCAGTATATAGTGATAGGAGTTATGCTGTACCACAGTCAATGTCTGCCTCAGTATATAGCGATAGGTGTTATGCTGTACCCCTGTCAATGTCTGCCTCAGTATATAGTTATAGGTGTTATGCTGTACCACCATCATTGTCTGCCTCAGTATATAGTGATAGGTATTATGCTGTACCCCCATCAATGTCTGCCTCAGTATATAGTGATAGGTGTTATGCTGTACCCTGTCAATGTCTGCCTCGGTATATAGTGATAGGTGTTATGCTGTACCCCCGTCAATGTCTGCCTCAGTATATAGTGATAGGAGTTATGCTGAACCACAGTCAATGTCTGCCTCAGTATATAGCGATAGGTGTTATGCTGTACCCCTGTCAATGTCTGCCTCAGTATATACACAAAAAGAGAGGTTGGAATGCAGCACTCAGCAGTGAAATGGTGCACGAGCCAGGGTACCACCAAGTCCCTCAATAAATCCAAAATAAAGAAGCAGAGGCTCAGCACTTCAAATAATAAGGTGAGTTTATTTCACACAGGCAACGTTTCGACGCACAGGTCTTTCTCAAGCCTTAGAAATATTAGTGCACACATTCAAGTTTTTATGCAACAGCAAGTGATTAAGGGGTCGGGCACACCCGATCCTACATAACAATTTAAAGTGACAGTGCAAACTGACCAGTCTATATATAAAGTGACAGTGCAAAGATAGCCAGTCAATGTGTATATATCAATAAACAACATTATATAAAAAATATGAATAAATATGAAGGTGAAGTGATAAATATATTACAAATATATATATATATGTATCTATTATATAAAAAAGTGTACACAAATTTAAAATCAACACTGTACTACAAATACAGACACTATATGATCTAAAGATATTACTGTAACAAAACTGTGGTATGATAATATACAATATTAAAGATCGGTCTGTCAACGCAGTGGCACAAATATTATATAATCTCAAAATTTACAAAGAGGCATTAAATAAACCTACAGGGCCAGCTACGTCCCGGAATAACCATCAGCCGAGCTAAAATAAGGAGAATCTAAAAGAGATAAAGGATAATGGTTAAGTTAATAAATAGGAATATCTTTATATAAAAGTATATATTACCAAAATAATTTGATTCCCAATCATCCTAAATGTCTCATATTAGGGCAAGGCTTTCACACAAGTTAACAGCCTATGACACTTGGTATTTCCAAGTAGTCTCCCATCCACATACTAACCAGGGCCAGCCTTGCTTAGCTCCCAAGATCTGTCGAGATCGGGTGTATTCAGGATAGTATGGCCATAGGCTCACAAGAACGGCATTAAATCCAGTTCCCTATTAAGTCCATTTGGAAATAATGTATCCAATTCATAAATCCACCATGCTTCACGTTGTTTTAGAATATTAACTCGATCACCCCCTCGGTTAGGTCTAGATATCTGTTCAATAACACGAAATTTAAGGTCCGTCAATTTATGTTTCAACTCATCAAAGTGGGATGGGACCGGTAAATCCAATTTTCTTAATTTGATGGTGGATTTATGTTTGGAAAATCTATTTTTGATCTTCTGTGTAGTTTCTCCTACATATAAAAGGTTACAGGGACATGTGAGTATATAAACTACATAGGATGATTCACATGTATAATGGGATTTAAGATTGTACCATTTATCTTTCTGTGGATGTTTAAATCTGTCCCCCTTCAATATATCAGGACAGGCCACGCAACCTAAACATGGAAAATTGCCACATTTTTTTAAACCCATAAACCGCTGTGAATTATCACATTTAACATTTTTAAGTTCAGCGTGGACCAATTGATCCCGAATAGTACCACCCCTTCTATATGCCATAAGAGGGGGCGATGTAAACTCTTTTATCATTGGGTAGCCATCAGATAATATATGCCAATGTTTTCTAAAAATCTTTGTAACATCTTTGCTATGGGTACCAAAGTTGGACACAAAAGCCAGTCTGTTCTGAGGAACCCTATGTGTTTTAGATAACAAATCCACTCTAGATGTTTCCTTAACCGATCTATATGTATCATTCAATAAGTTTGGGGGATAACCCCTATCTAAAAACTTTTTTGACATGTCTTTAAATCTCGTTTCTTGTGTCTCCTCATCAGAAACAATACGTTTTACTCTTATAAATTGACTTTTTGGTAATGATTTTAACAATCTTTCTGGATGGGCCGAGTCATATCTAAGAAGATTGTTTCTATCCGTCGGTTTAACATATATATCGGTTATCAGAGAGTCATTTTTTCTTTGGATCATAGTATCTAAAAAGTTAATCTTGGTATTATCACATGTCATCTCAAATTTAATATTATCCGAAAATGAATTAAGATTAACTAAGAATTCCTGTAAGGGTTCAAATGGGCCCTCCCATATGCAAAGTATATCATCGATGTATCTATACCATATTCTAACATGTTGATGGTATGCTGGGAGTTGATATATATACTTCTCCTCAAACATGCCCATGAATATACCCGCATAGGTCGGGGCCACATTCGAGCCCATAGCTGTACCACGAATTTGTCCAAAAAATCTAGTATCAAAACGAAAATAATTTTCATATAGGACCAAATGTAATAAGTCCATCAAGAATTTTAAAGAGGCTCCATTATATCCCAATTTTTTAGCCGCTGTTTCCATAGCATTTAAGCCATCCACATGGGGAATAGAGGTATACAGACTTGCTACATCAAAGGTCACTAATATGGCCTGATTTTTAAGTTTAATATCTGCAATTTTATTTAACAAATCAGTAGTATCGATAAGATATGATGGAATCTGAATGAGAAAAGGGCGAAAGATCCTATCCAAAAATATAGATAATGGACTAAATACAGAGTCCACCCCTGCTACAATGGGCCTCCCAGGAGGTCGGGTCGGGTCGACAGATCTTGGGAGCTAAGCAAGGCTGGCCCTGGTTAGTATGTGGATGGGAGACTACTTGGAAATACCAAGTGTCATAGGCTGTTAACTTGTGTGAAAGCCTTGCCCTAATATGAGACATTTAGGATGATTGGGAATCAAATTATTTTGGCAATATATACTTTTATATAAAGATATTCCTATTTATTAACTTAACCATTATCCTTTATCTCTTTTAGATTCTCCTTATTTTAGCTCGGCTGATGGTTATTCCGGGACGTAGCTGGCCCTGTAGGTTTATTTAATGCCTCTTTGTAAATTTTGAGATTATATAATATTTGTGCCACTGCGTTGACAGACCGATCTTTAATATTGTATATTATCATACCACAGTTTTGTTACAGTAATATCTTTAGATCATATAGTGTCTGTATTTGTAGTACAGTGTTGATTTTAAATTTGTGTACACTTTTTTATATAATAGATACATATATATATATATTTGTAATATATTTATCACTTCACCTTCATATTTATTCATATTTTTTATATAATGTTGTTTATTGATATATACACATTGACTGGCTATCTTTGCACTGTCACTTTATATATAGACTGGTCAGTTTGCACTGTCACTTTAAATTGTTATGTAGGATCGGGTGTGCCCGACCCCTTAATCACTTGCTGTTGCATAAAAACTTGAATGTGTGCACTAATATTTCTAAGGCTTGAGAAAGACCTGTGCGTCGAAACGTTGCCTGTGTGAAATAAACTCACCTTATTATTTGAAGTGCTGAGCCTCTGCTTCTTTATTTTGCCTCAGTATATAGTGATAGGTGTTATGCTGTACCACCGTCATTGTCTGCCTCAGTATATAGTGATAGGTGTTATGCTGTACCCTGTCAATGTCTGCCCATAGCTGTACCACGAATTTGTCCAAAAAATCTAGTATCAAAACGAAAATAATTTTCATATAGGACCAAATGTAATAAGTCCATCAAGAATTTTAAAGAGGCTCCATTATATCCCAATTTTTTAGCCGCTGTTTCCATAGCATTTAAGCCATCCACATGGGGAATAGAGGTATACAGACTTGCTACATCAAAGGTCACTAATATGGCCTGATTTTTAAGTTTAATATCTGCAATTTTATTTAACAAATCAGTAGTATCGATAAGATATGATGGAATCTGAATGAGAAAAGGGCGAAAGATCCTATCCAAAAATATAGATAATGGACTAAATACAGAGTCCACCCCTGCTACAATGGGCCTCCCAGGAGGTCGGGTCGGGTCGACAGATCTTGGGAGCTAAGCAAGGCTGGCCCTGGTTAGTATGTGGATGGGAGACTACTTGGAAATACCAAGTGTCATAGGCTGTTAACTTGTGTGAAAGCCTTGCCCTAATATGAGACATTTAGGATGATTGGGAATCAAATTATTTTGGCAATATATACTTTTATATAAAGATATTCCTATTTATTAACTTAACCATTATCCTTTATCTCTTTTAGATTCTCCTTATTTTAGCTCGGCTGATGGTTATTCCGGGACGTAGCTGGCCCTGTAGGTTTATTTAATGCCTCTTTGTAAATTTTGAGATTATATAATATTTGTGCCACTGCGTTGACAGACCGATCTTTAATATTGTATATTATCATACCACAGTTTTGTTACAGTAATATCTTTAGATCATATAGTGTCTGTATTTGTAGTACAGTGTTGATTTTAAATTTGTGTACACTTTTTTATATAATAGATACATATATATATATATATTTGTAATATATTTATCACTTCACCTTCATATTTATTCATATTTTTTATATAATGTTGTTTATTGATATATACACATTGACTGGCTATCTTTGCACTGTCACTTTATATATAGACTGGTCAGTTTGCACTGTCACTTTAAATTGTTATGTAGGATCGGGTGTGCCCGACCCCTTAATCACTTGCTGTTGCATAAAAACTTGAATGTGTGCACTAATATTTCTAAGGCTTGAGAAAGACCTGTGCGTCGAAACGTTGCCTGTGTGAAATAAACTCACCTTATTATTTGAAGTGCTGAGCCTCTGCTTCTTTATTTTGCCTCAGTATATAGTGATAGGTGTTATGCTGTACCACCGTCATTGTCTGCCTCAGTATATAGTGATAGGTGTTATGCTGTACCCTGTCAATGTCTGCCTCGGTATATAGTGATAGGTGTTATGCTGTACCACCGTCATTGTATGCCTCAGTTTATAATGGTAACAGTAATGCTGTACCACCTTCAATGTCTGCCTTAGTAATTAATGATAACAGTTATGCTGTACCCCTGTCAATCTCTGTCTCAGTATATAGTAATAGGTGTTATGCTGTACCACCGTCAGCGTCTGCCTCATTTTATAATGATAACAGTAATGCTGTACCACCTTCAATGTATGCGCCAGTATATAACAATAGAAGCTATGCAGTTTTAAAGCGCGTGTATGTGGATGGGGGTGCCACATACAGGATCCGTCCCAGATGCCAAATATTCTAGTTACACCCCTGCCGTGTGGTCAAATCCAACAGACAAGCTACTGTAGCTCAAATTGTTGAGAAAGTTAATGCTGGTGTTGATAGAAAGGTGTCAGAACACGCAGTGCATTGCGAATGGGCTGTGTTGCCACAGACCAGTCTGAGTGCCCATGCTTACCCCTGTCTACTGGCAAAATTGCATACAATAGGCATGTGAGCATAAGAACATGTGTATGGCCGGGTGTGTACACATCGCTTACACGGAAAACACATGGATGCATCCATGGAGGCCTCACCTCTCAACTTACAGAACTTAAAGGATCTGCTGTTAACGTCTTGGTGCCAGATACCACAGTACGCCTTCAGAGGTTTTGTGGAGTCCATGCCTCGAGGGGTCAAGGCTGTATTAGCAGCAAAAGAGGGACCAACACAATATTAGGCAGGTGCTTATAATGTTATGGCTGATCGTGTAAATGATCAGCAAAAAGTTCTAGAAAGACAGTCTTTGTTTTCAGCATGACTATCTATTACAAAACACCCCAACCCTTCTATTTTTTAATATTAAACTTCATATTTTACTTCATGTCTCTGGTGGAATATTTTTTCTTGGATTATCTAGTAACAGCTGTTCTCCCACAGCCAATTTTTTTGTCACTTCATTTCCTATGATAAACAAGCACCTGCCTTATATTAGTTAGAAATTATCTTAGCTTTGGCAGATATGTCCATCTGCTTCAGTCTCCCTGCTTTAGCAGTTTTGTATTATGTACTTGGGAAATCGAATGAAAATAGAAATAATATAGATAAAATGTAAAATATAATATAATTTAAAATGTACAAAATTATACTATTTTCTTTAATTGTGTGCTGAAAAAATGGCTGCTGATACTGTTCCTTCAAAGGAAATGATATTAAAATAGCTCAACAAATAGCAAAGTTGCTTTTTTCCTCATCACCTCAAGGTAGGCATGTATGGACAAGCTTATAGTAAGATGTAAAAATGGTTTGTAGTACCGTGTTAGCCGAGTTTAATTGCAAGCTTTCAAGACCAAGTTGTTAGGTCCCTTCCTCATTCTGCATTAATGAAGCTAAAACAGAATTTTCTAAATACAAAAGGACAATTCACACATTAACAAAAGCTTAAAATAAACACAGATATATTGGGGGATCCCGAGCAGTAAATTAGCCAGACTAGCAAAGATCTAATAGACAGATAAGGTTCAGTCAGAGCATCTTTGGTCAGTTTACTCCTTGTTTAGAGGGGCCATGAAACCACTAATTCTCTGTCTCTGATGAGGCCAGTAAGTAGGGTATTAAACTGGCAGATTAGTTTGACCTCCCATATTTTTCTCTCCTTCTGGGTGCTGAACGATCCCGAATGTTGTGTCCATGCTGACAGAAATGTTCTCCAGCATGTGTATCTATTTTTTTCTGGTTGATGGTATGTCTGTGGGAATTAAACCGTTTGTGCAATGCTTGGCCTGTTTCCCCCACGTACATCGCTGTTGGCCATTTAGCACACATGATGAGGTACACAACGTTAGATGATTTGCACGTAAAGCAGCCAATGATTTTGTGGTGTAAGTGAGAGCCTGGTATCTGTACTTCATCTGTGGGAAGGATGTGTGCACAGGTCTCGCATCTGTTTTAGGGAGAGGTACCATTTGCTGTTCGCCTGTGAAGGGTGCTCTTCACTATCCATTGTTTAAGATTGGGAGGCTGTTTGAATGAAAGCAGTGGGGGATGTGGGAATATTGTCCGAAGTCTTTCATCAGTGTGCAAGAGTTCTTGTAAGTCCTTTGAGATCTTGCGCAGGGCTTCCATTTGTAGTTTGTAGGTTACCACAAATGGTACTCAATCTTGCAAATTAGCAAGTGAGTTGGCAAACAGAAAATTTCAAAGATGGATGAAATTGTGAACTATTTCTAAGTATTCAGCTAAATTTCTCCCAATCTCAGCAGTCTTCGCATTTCAATATGCACCATTGAGGTTCGTTTGGTGGGGACTCCACCACACCTTAGATCCATCCAGACCACAAATAAATAAATGAAGTTGTTAATTTTGATACGTTTGACTGGAGAATAGACCCAAATTCAATAAAGACAAACCATCTTTTTGAAGCATAATGCTATGTACACACATATTATTTACAAATAGAGAGCATCTTCACTCTCATTGCTCAGAGGCAATACCTGCTTTACAAACGTTAGACTTAATCATATGGACTATCACCCCCCCCCACCCAGTCAATAAGAAAACAATTACATAATAACACAAGCGTATTAGAATGACATCTTCTTTATACAGAGTACAGGGATTCGAATAAACATTCTTGCCTACTCCTATAAAGTCCACAAATGAATAATTTAAAAGTATAACACCATCCTGTTATAAAACATCATACATAAAAGGCTAAATGAAGTCATAATGCCACATTCTGGACTAATTTTCAGTAACATTTGAAATGCTAGAAACTTTGGCAAAGGTAATAATGTAGTTCTAATCCTAATTTCTCACTACTGACACTTTTTTAAAAAAAAACAACAAATGGTCTATGCTTATGTGTATATTTTTAAAATACATCAGTATCATTTTTTTTTAGAGGTGCAGTCGCCTCAAGAAAATATGCATATTGAAGTACTTTGGAATGTAATATATGCATTCTGTAGGAGAAAAAATAGATTGCCTTTAGAATATGCTGCCGTTCCAGAGCCCTCTCCGTGGTTACATCTTCTCACCACTGATACTTAAATTTCCAACTGAAAACTAAGGGTTTTGTCAGATCTTTGGAATCTGAGCTGACTGGTGGTGAATATACATTTAGATCAGCCTTTCATAACACAAATTATTTATATAAATGTACTTTGGTATATGAGCCATCCCTGACCAGGTGCAAGAAGTTCACTGAACATTGCAGTCTACCAGCTATCCTGATGAAGGTGCTACTTGCATTTATATGCATTGACAGCATCAATGATTCTAAAGTTATGTTTGTGGTTAATCTTACTGTAATTTGATCATATAATAAGCATCTAGTTATTCTTTTTACAGTGCACAGTTCTGCCACCTATGCTAAATATGGTAGATTGTTTATATTCTGTCAAAAACGCCGCCAACGTCAGAGGGAACTCCCCCAACATCAGCGGGACCACCCACGGACGTCAGCAGGACCGCTCACCAACATCATTGTGCAGTCCTGGCCGTGTCCCACAAGGGAAGGCTGCGGGTAGCCGGAGCCGAGAAGTTCCCAGGTTTGCTTATGAGCTTACAGTATATTCATGGTTGATAGGGGAAGTGAGACAGTAGGAGAGGACTGCTTGAATCAGGATGAGTTGATTGAAGCAAGAATGATATGCAGAGGTTGTTGATTTGCGGATATGTTGGTTGAGCGTGTTAGAATGCTTCTGGAAAAGGTGGGTTTTAAGAGGGCATTTCTAATTACAGTAGTTTAATGAGTATGTGGGATCTAGGGAAGGCTTAATAAGATGATTACATAAATCAGATGCTTCATACATGGTTCTAACAATTTTAATTATCTAGACAGAAAGGCACCAAATGTAACCCTCTGAAATCAGCAGACATGAAGTAGACATACTAGGTGAAAACAGGGGAGGGGTTGAAAACAGGAGACAAGGGGTTTGGGGTGGATCAGCTGCAATGAGATAAACATCCCTCAAATTTATTACAATTACAATTATTACAAACATCTATTACAAAAAAAAACAATAAAACATGTCTGGTATATTTTTTATGTATTGTGGTTAGCAATGATATCATGATTATCAATCTTAATATCAGACATTGTTGAATAGCAAACCCAATGGAGTGACTTTTGGAAAAATATAATACAGAAAGGAATAGGGAATATGCTTAAAAGTGAAAAATAGAATGATTAAATATGGTGGTTATTGATGGTAATTTGTTAACTAGAAAACAGAGCATAAAACATCTTAACTTGCCATATGGTACTTACTTGTAATTTACTGATTAATGCCATATTTGTTAAGGTGATGGGGAACAAGCATCATTTATTTTAGATAATATATTTAAGACCATTACGTGTTACTTATTTCTTATAGAATTTTAAACAAATACACAAACATGTATATTATATTTGTAACGTGTACATTGTACATTGGGTATTTTCACAGAAACCTTTTTAACATCCATGCTATCATTTGTTTATTGAGTGGATTCCAGTTTTATTTATTCATTTATTTTACAGCAAGAACCTAGATCCACATCTAGCTTTTATATAAACACAATGCATATTGCATTGTGATCACTATTTAATAGCCAAAATGCCTGCATATCTATCAGTTATTAAGAATCTTAAGCATGATGCAACAGATCAACTGAGAATATTTGATGATGTAAGTATATCCATTCACCTATAGTCACTAGATATAAGATGAACAGGTACCTAAAGAAAACATTCTGTAGAAAAAAAGTTCTAGTATCTGCAACAACTGCAAATATAGTGACGACTCTATTGGTTGTCTTCAGGGGGCTTGTCTGGCATCAACCAACCACCTAGATCCACATCTAGCTTTTACATAAACACAATGCATTGTTTACACTTTTTAATAGCCAAAATCCCTGCATATCTATCTTTTATTAAGAATCTTACGCATGATGCAACAGATCAACTGAGAATATTTCAGAACATGATGTAAGTATATCCATTCACCTATAGTCACTAGATATATGATAAACAGGTACGTAAAGAAAAATTTCTGTAGAAAAAAAGTTCTAGTATCTGCACTCTCACGTTGCAACAGCTGCAAATATAGTGACAACTCTATTGGTTTGCCACCAGGGGGCTTGTCTGGCATCAACCAATGAAGAATGCCCTTCATTGGTTGATGCCAGATAAGGCCTCTGCCGGCGACCAATAGAGTCGCTCTTACAGACCTTTCACTCCTGCTGCTGAAGCCAATGGTCTCCCCAGGCCAAGTTTCAACATCAGCAGTTGAAGGTCCATAAGAGCGACTCTATTGGTTGCCGGCAGGGAGCTCCTCTGGCATCAACCTATGAAGAGCAGCTGTCCATCATTGGTTGATGCCAGAGGAGGCCCCTGCCAGCGACCAGTAGAGTTGCTCTTATGGAGCTTAAACCCGTGGCGCCCTAGCTAATGCTCTCCCCAGGCCAAGTTTTGGCATCAGCAGTTCATAAGAGTCCATAAGAGTGACTCTACTGGTCGGCGTCAGTGTGTCTCTGCCCAGGCAAGGACTATGTGCCTGTGAAGGGGCAGCTGTCAGAGGGAAGAAGAAGATATTAGCTAGAGGGAGAAGAAAAGAGCAGACCAAACAACCCTGACAGCAGAGGGTGTATAGAAAAATAAAAACTTTGTTCTGCACTTCCCTTGACTACCAGGTGTTCTTTCTGCTCTCTATGTCCAGTTAACTTATACTATACACCCTACTGTTTCTCCCTCCTGGGTACTGCCCCCTCTGTTTGGCCATGGTGCTATATTAATAAAATATAATAATAATAATAATAATAATAATAATAATAATAAACACAAGTTGAAACTCTCTTGCCATATGCCAATAGATTGTAAGTTCACAAGTGTAAGGCCTTATTTACCTTTTGTAACATTATTTCTCTCACACATCACACCTCAGGCACATCATATGTCTGCCTTGCTTTTCCTTGCAGATGCTCACACATCACATTATGTGACCCTCTGTAATCCTACCGCTTTGTCAGGAATCACTTACTTTTCTCCGGTAAGGGGCGTGGTGTTTAGCCATGCCCACTGCCCACCCTCATTCTTTCCTACTGAATACCTTTTGGGGCTATCCCTGTCCTTATTTCAGGCTAGCTCACAAAGCTAGCTTTACCGACATGGCCAGATATCAGTGGCGAAAAGAGGGAGAACTCCAGGTAGCCTGTCCTGGAAAGTTCCCTGGTGTGGATATATCTATGCAGGTCCTAGGTTGTCAAAATAGTCTCCTAACCACAGACAATTCTCAAATTAACTACACTGTGCAACAGAAATGTCCTTTTGCATTACATTTGAGTCCCTTCAATAAATAACTATGTTTTCTATATATCTACATTAGGGTATCCAGGATGGTGGTTATGTGATAATAATTGTTATTGCTGTAATTATTAATAATCAATCAGACATAAAGGATTATGCACTGACCAAAAATGCAGCAGCTCTTAAATCTATTATTTCTTAAATTAATAGAATCTTAAGAATATCAATATATTACCTCAAACTTGTACTATGTGTATGTGTTTGTCTGTATCATTATTTTTTTCCCAGTAAATCTGACTTTTAGATTATAGTTTGTCTTGTGTTAAGCCTGCACTTCTCAAATGGGCAAATGGGCCAAAAACAGTTTGGACAAAATGTTTGGTTTGTTTTTGGCCCATTTGTTTTCAGACAACAAATTATGTTCCCTCTATTTGTGGTGGCATTTTTAATTTAGTTAAATTCAGATGTTTTAAATCACACGAACCGATGAATATGCAGGGAATATGAAGGTTTGGCCGGCTCCCAAGTCTAATAACTACCTTGTATCATGTTGCTGTGCTCAGTCTTGCCATGTTGTATGATTTTTTATTAAACTCTCTTTCGCAAACTCATCTTGTTAGTTCCTCACTCAGTTTTATCCCCCACTCTATACAGCTGTTTATCATGCCCCTCTCAAACTTACCTAGACCAGTGACTGTTTTTTGGACTACGATTTCAAAAAATTGAACGTACCCACATGACCCAAGAGGCAACCCCTCACGATACTTCTCGTCGATGCCAGCAACATCAATTCTGGAGACACCAAAACAATACCCATTACTGTATGCATTGGAGAAAAGCATGCTTAGTTTCAATCTTGTCCGATCTCCTTTATTTCCTTTAATCCTTGGACTTCCCTGGCTGAAACTTCACAACCCCACCATAAATTGGGCTACGGGACGTATTACTTTTACATCTCCACACTGTAAAGAACACTGCTTTTTCCATACTTCCGTTTTCACCCTTCATGCCACATCCTCTGAGACCCCTGAGATACCAATGCCCTGCCGAGCTTTCAGTAAAGTCAAGAGGCTAATAAACTACCCCCCCACCGCCCTTATGACTGTCCTATAGACCTACTTCCTGGGGCCCCCATACCATTTGGCTGCATATAGCCCCCTCTCTGAACCCGAATTAAAGACACTAAAGACTTACTTCGAACAGAATATAAGAAATGGATTCATCAGACCATCCACTTCTCCTGCCGGAGCTGGCATATTTTTTGTGGGGAGGAAGGACGGATGGCTTCATCCGTAAGTGGATTACAGGGAACTCAACAAGGTCACTATCAAACATAAGTACCCGCTGTCTTTAATTTCAGAAAAATGGAGAGACTAAGAGATGCACGAACATACACCAAACTAGACTTAGTGGTGCATATAATTTGGTAAGGGTGAAAGAAGGACACAAATGGAAAACGGCTTTCCAATCATTGTATGGCCACTTTGAATACCAAGTCATGCCATTCAGGCTCTGCAGCGCCCCTGCCACTTTTAAGCACTTCCTCAATGACGCGTCCTTTCTCGTATCCAGCAACTTGGACTCTATGTGAGACCACCTCTGTCAAGTTCTTGGGATTCGTGTTAACTTTAGGGAGCATCAAGATGGATCCTAAAAAGGTATCAGCCATCTTTGACTGGCCCAGTTCCTAACTCCGAGAAAGCTGTACAGAAGTTGATGGTTTTTTTTCGAACTTCTATAGGAAATTCATTAAAGGCTTCTCCAAACTCATCACTCCCATCACTCAGTTAACCAAGAAACATGTACAAAGAAAAGCTTTTGATGAATTAAAGCAATGTTTCACTTTGGCCCCGCTTTTCGTCCTACCCGAGCCTAAAAAAACATTTTTTGTGGCAGTAGATGCCTCAGAGACTGCAGCAGGTGCTATCCTGTCCCAAGGACAAGGTGATGGTGAGACGCTTCATCCTGTGTCTTTCTTCTCCAGACAGCGTGGGGGATAGAGAACTATTGGCCATAAAAATGGTACTAGAGGAATGGCGTCATCTTCTGGAAGGGGCTAACCATCCGGTTACTGTTTTTACTGAGCACAAGAACTTGGAGTATCTGCAAGGTACTTGTCGTCTATGTCCTAGACAAGCCAGATGGGCTCTGTTTTTCACTCTATTTACGTTGCATATAACATACAGACCAGGTTCAGGTAATGGAAAGGCTGATGCCTTATCCCGATTAGATGAACCACATACAGACTCTAACACAAATACCATTCTCCAGCCTGGTCACATCTTTATAACCCATAATTCACTAATAAAAACCCTGCAGACACACTCTCAATATCCTTTTCTCACCCAAAAAAACCATATTCTACTGTACAAAGATGCTGTTCTTTTTGTCCTTCCTGCTGTTTATACCAAAGTACTACATATGGTACATGATCATCCATTGGCTGGCCATGGAGGTGTTAAGAAAACTCTAGAATTCACACAACGATCATTTTGAGGGCCCAACATGAAAAAAGACATTAAACAATACATATGATCATGCGACTTACGTGAGTGATCCAAGGGCACCAACACAAGACCCACTGGGTTATTGCAACCGTTGCCAGTGCCAACAAGTCCCTGGGCCAAGATAACGGTAGACTTTATCATAGAACTCCCACCCTCACAAGGATATACCACCATTATGATGGTTGTGGATTGCCTAACCAAAATGGCTTACCTACTGCTACTGAGACTGCGGATATGTTCATCAAAGAGATCTTCCATCTTTATGGCATCCCACAGACTATCCTCTCTGACCGTGGTGCTCAATTTACCTCTCACTTCTGGTCTGCCTTTTGTCGTGGTTTAGACATACAAAGACTCCTGCCATCCGCATATCATCCTCAAACCAATGGACAGACAGAGCGAACTAACCAAACCCTAGAACAATATCTATGTTGCTATGTCACCCACTTTCAAGATGACTGGCTTTCCCTGCAACCAACAGCGGAGTTTTCCTATAACAATCATCTACATAGTTGTGTCAGCATGTCACCCATCAAGGCCAACTATGGTTATCATCCATCCTTTATTCCACAACTTCCTGCTATAAGCCAGGTTCCTGAGGTCATGGACCAAATCAGACTCCTCAACCAAGTTTTTGCTTTATTGCAGGAGACAACTGAAAAAGGCATAACAGACCTATACAGATCAAGCAGACAAACAACGTAAACCTTCTCCCGTGTACCAAATCGGGGATAAAGTATGGCTATCTTCAGCTCATCTTAAACTGTCCTGCCCTAGTACCCTAGTACTAGGTCTCTAGTACCTGCGTCCCGTCACTAAAATCATCAGTCCTGTCGCAGTCTCTTTATAGTTGCCTCATACATGGCACCTGTTTGGTATAATCTGCCTAAAACGTATGCACAATACAGTAGTACAGTAGATGTGGCATTTCTAAAAATGTTAGAAATTTATTAAAGAAAAGAAACAAAGAAAAGAAATTAAGTATCACACTTTTCACTTTTGTTATTAGCTCAGCCATTAATTAAGAGGAACTAATTGGGACTAGGTGTTAATCACTTTAAACAATTTACTAAAGCTGTTGGGGACTTGGGGAAATACTGGATATAATATTGAAATGTGCAGCTTATTAGATAAATTAAATAAAACCTTATTCTAAAATAATGTATATTAAGGTTTGGGGTGTGTTGTAGCACCGTACAACATGACCAAGAAAAAAAAGCTATTTAGTTATAGTTAAGTGTGTTCAAATACAAAAGTCTTCCTGTATCTATTTTTAAATTATTAGTGATAATGGTAATTCTATTTTTTTTCCATACCCCAACATGGATTATTCTACCATATAAGCAGCTGCTAATGGCTCCCATTAATCTCATATTTCTATTTGATCTGTGCATTTTGGAATGGGAAATCTGAGGTGAAGGGCATGGTCAAGGCTCAACAACAGCTCCCCTGCAGTTCATTTGCAGATGGGTGTCCTCCTAACACGGCCTGTAGCCAGGACTGTCAGTAAAGGTATTTGCACTGGTGCTGTGAAGCAGAGCTGCCGAGAAATGCTGTCTGCGTGTGATAAGAGAATGGGACTGGAACACTGAGTAGGGAAAAATCCAAGCATACTGCCCCAAATTGTACCCTTTTTTGTTTTAACCTAGTGTGATAAAATTATAATCAAGCATCTGAAATTATGGGTACTTATGATATTCTAGTTCAAATCCTCGCTTTCATGCAAGTCACTTAATTAGTGATTGTATCGAGTCCGCCCACACCAGAAGCACTTACCGCGGAGATTCTTCTGCCTAGAATACCACTACCAAGGGAGATGCCCTCAGTAGGAGTAAACCAGAATTTAGAGGATCCCAAAAGCAAGGTAAGTTTCGGTACTGAGTAGATATAGCAAGGTTCAGGTGCCAGCTCAGGACAGGATAGACAGGAAACTCAGCAAAGCAGAGGTTAGCCCCGCCCCTAATCCAATGTAATTGCCGCACCTCCAGCCGTCTGTCAACACCGTGTCTCCAGCCACATAGCAAAGCTGTGCCCCCGAGTTGTTGCTGCCAGAGCCTTCAGCGCACCAGGAACTGGTGCGTATATTGCTTTGGGGGTCTCTGCGCCGATGGGCATTTACCTGCCTACCGGTAGCGGGACACAAAGACAGATCCTCCTGTCCACGTGTTGATCGACGGACACCCGTCCGCCGGCAACAGAGACCTGCGATACCTGGTGAAGCCCCTGATACCCGACATCTGCAGGCAGCCGGGGCTGTGACAGATGGAATTTAATAGTTATTTTTTTTAACAGTTTCAGGGTCAGCTCCTTTATCAAGTTGATGTTAAATCAAATACCCTATAGAGTTAAACCAGCTATATTCATTATTATTTGTCTTCTGTTCCATTTTAATCTTTTTTTGTTAGACATAAGAACTCATTTCTAATCAGATGTCAAACATCAGCTTCTTATTGCTATGCCATTGATTGGTATTCATTAGAGATCCATTATGTTCCATATGTCATTTGCCATTGGTAATCTCTGCCTCGATTCACTCTGGCTTTGTCATTGGAATGATATTAAATTCCCATACACTCACAGAAGGTCTTGTCTTTAATAATTAATGTGCTTTGTACAATGTTAACTGCCGTGCCCATACATTAATCTCTGACATTGCCATTAAATGTTCTGAACTTTCCTGAGCTTTATGCATGCAGGTATTATTTTATATTCATGAATTGAGACAAAGGGGAATTGTGACATGCATTAAGCTAAGACAAGGAGTCTAAGAAGTTTTCTCAGCTAGAGAATGATTTGCAATGCTTGAAAAGAGAAAAAAAAAACTACACTGAGAATTGGAGCAGCTTTCCAGGTTATATATTATTATTATTATTATTGTTAAAAAGGCAACCACCAAGACTAGAGAATAATGAAAGCTTACCATAAGGCAATTTACCGTAATATATACTCTTAGTATTTTTATAATATATATATATGTGGACTAGTCACTATAGCTTTCTGGATTCTATAGTCAAGGATAAGTAGATGAGGTGGTATATGAATGTTTTTAAAATAATAAGATGATGAAGATATGGGTGCTTGGCGATAAACACAGAGAAGAACAGACTGAGCCTTTTTCTCCAAACATAGCTTGTGCCGGCCCAAATGCAAAGGCAATGCTTAGCTTGTGAGCCCGTTGTAGTAATAGCGTCAGGCTATATTTGTGTGTGACTGTGAGTGTGTCTCTGTAAGTAAAATAGAACGCATGTGTATTAGAGTGTTACTGTTTGTGTGTTATGTATTAGTGTTTGTATGTTATGGAGGTGTGGGATCACTTAGTTTTACATGTACCCCAGGCCTTAAGATGCAATAAGCTGTCAGGGTTTATCTATAGAGTTATATTTACTTCAGGTATCAAGATTACTTTATATATTTAATTCTATGATACATATAATCTTATATTTTATTATTTCGTACCATATTTGCTCGAATAGAGGTCGGACTATAAGACTAAGATCCAGATCCCCCGTAGCTCTGCAGGGGACCAGGACCCTCCTCTCTGGCAGCTGGTGAACGTCTTCGAGATGCACACAGACAACCTCAGCTGCTGCTGGCCGGCACTTCCTTTATCTTCACTGGCATTTAGTCAAATGGACCATAACAGACACTTCTTTTTAAACTAACAACTTAAAACAAATTTTTTCTAAAAACTCTTCCTTCTTTTGACTAATTTTGAATTTCCATCTCCTCTGATTTCCAGAAGCTGGCCCTGAAAGTTAGGGAGTTCAGAACCAGGCAACGGCAAGCTATAGATGCTGCATCTTTGTCCACTATTCAGTATAGATTGTTTTTTTCTCATATATCCAAAACAAACACATAATTTAAATAAAATGTATATTTAGATTAATTCCCAAACTTAAATGCTCAATGTGTATATTGTGTTTTATATATGAAAATGTGATTATCTCATGAAAATTAAAATTGTATCATTCCTTTTTAATCCCTTGCTCATAAAACATATTACTGTCATTCATTAAGACTGTTTTGATAGTTTTATGGTTTTGCTTATCCAGATTTCTGTTGCTGTTCTGTATCTTTTTATGCCGTTTTTATCTTTTTAAATAATTTAATTATTTAATTATCTAAAAGTGATTTATTATTGCTGTATGAGGCTATCCTCATCCATGTATGGATACATGTAAGAGAATTTGGTTCCTAATTAAGGGTTAACACATATTCATAACCCTTGACAAACTAGTATTTATTTTTTTGTGCATTAGCAGAAATCATTAGCAAGTGGGAAAAATGAGTGCATTTGTCTCTTGAAAAGTGATATTCTTCATCTCCAAGCACTCAACCTGATTATTAAGAAGCTGCTGCAGGGCCATTTTTTTATCATTAGCAAATGATTCATCCATTGATATTTTATAATTAAAAGCTCTCACACTAATGCTTTATTTAAATCAAGTGCTAGAGAATTACCATAAATGTAATTACCACTAGTTATAAGCGGGTAACTTATCCTCAATGTGTTTCTCAAACAGGCTCTTGGTATTCTCAGGAGATGGTGGTTATTCATGCTAATAGCATCCCTACACTTCATTGTTTGTATCTTGGCTGATTGCTCCTGACTATATCATCTCATGCCTCTATAAGAACTTGCACCCTTTCAACAGCTAAACCTATGTGTTAATATGTCTTGAAGGTAAATATCTATTGCCTAAAGATGATTCCTGAGAATGAAGCACATTTATGTACTGTGAGTACTAATGTACTACAGAAAATCTTTCAGATTTATGTAAAAAAGCCATAAACCATAATCATTTAAATAATTTGTTTCTAACTATTTAAAGATGGTATATTAAGAAAGGTTGCCATGGCATCCTATGAGCCCTGCGAAAAACATATATTCAGGATTCCTATGCAAAAGTGAATTTGAAGCTCTGTTTTAATTTCTTGTGCCCACGGTAAAGGTCTTTAACTTTTTTTGTGTAGTGTTTCATGCTTCTTAGTTCTTATACTCTGTAATATCAATAGTCAATAAGTATGTGCGTGTCTAATGATCCGTTTTTGTCCTTCAAGATTGGATTGGTCCTGGTCAGATGCTTCTTTTACCTGACTCAGAGAATTAGTGGGGTGCAATTACATTTCGTAAGGTGGAATAGTTTCTTTATCTGTCAAACGCCCAGTTTTCCATTATGAGTCAAGGTAGTAGGAATATTTGTGCCCCAAAACTGTCCTCTTTCCTCCTTCTCATTCGTGGTCCAATTGTATAGAGACATAGGGTGCCAAAATACATGCCGTCGCAAGAAAAATAGAGATTTGTGTCAAGGGAGGCTAGACCTCTAGACAGTGAATTGCAGGGTATAAAGAATCCAATCAAGACCTAGAGGCTGGCCACAGATCCATCTCCTGGCCCAAGATTCTTAGTCTAGTTCCAATGAGAATTTTAGTAGGGCAAAATGGTGCAATCATAGACTTTACAAACAGTACTAGAATACAGTAGCACGTGTGGATGAAAATTACATTAAGAACCTTAATCTGTTGTGCACATGTGCATAAAAAATGCCTACGTGATTGCATTTGATAGTTGATGTGCACGAGAACTTGAATGAGCCAGCCAAAGCCCAATACATCATTTAAAACAGAAATTACTACATAACTCAAGAATAAAGATAAAGGAAGGATTTTTATAATTTCAGTTATTTTTGCCTGCACCATTGTAGTAATTGAAGACATAGCTGGAAATGTAAAAATATATAAAATAGCCTTTCATCCATCTCTATATAGGACATCATACAAACCCTATTACAATGCTACAATCAATAAAGTATACTGTATATATAGCCTAACCATGACATACTACCATTACCATTTGCTTATGAACTCAATCTACATGAACAGTACAACTAATTCAAGCACCAATAAAATATGCAGACAATGTAACCTTGGTAATGGATATTCTTTACATATCTTGGCGTCTTTAATACATTACTAAAATAAAGGAGCTCTGCAAATGATAGAGCTGTTATAATGTGTCCTTGTCAACACCATTAGTAAAAATATCTATTCAATATCTGAAGGTCAATATACATTCAGCATATGGGAACTGGAGAGTTCTGGATGACAGCTACAAAATGATATATGTATTGTATTTTCTTCATATTTATCAATCTCAATGATTGAATATATTCTGCAGTTTTATCTAGTTCACCATTTTTTCTCTAGATTTACAAAAAAAGATGAAACAAATTTAGTAACAGTATTTTGGGAAAGTGGAAATATATCTTCTGAACATCAAAAATGTAATATAACAAGATGGAACATTACATAAAGTGTGCCTTATGGGTGCCACTGAAGGATTCTTGCTTGTATGTACAAAAGTATGTTTTATAATCATTAGAATCAGGGATCTTGGTGTCTAAGGGGAAGCAACCAAATAACCTCCCATGGCATTAGAGCAGTTGGCCACCAGTGCTGCACACTCCAGCAGCAGATTGGCTGTAGCCAGAAGCTATATACAGTATCCAGGGCCGGCCCTACCATGGAGCAGAGTGGGGCAATTGCCCCAGGCGGCACTTTTGAAGAGGCGGCACTTTGCCACCCCAAGTGCCTTTTTTTTCGCTTATCAAGTTGTCAGTACCTGCTTGGTGCCCCTCTCTCTCCTCTGCGAGCCCTCTAGCTCGGTCTTGGTGCCGGCTTGTAATGCCGAGCAGCAGTAAAGCGGCGCACATCGTGGCAGAGCAGGGAGACTCGCCGCAGGACTGCTAAAAGGTAAGTGAAGTACAAAGGGGGGGATAGATAATGAGAAGGTAGGGAGAGGAAGGGTAGATAATGAGCAGGGGGGTCGGCATTTCAAACTTCGCCCCAGGCGGCATAATGTTTTGGGCCGGCCCTGACAGTATCTCATAAAAGTGAGTACACCCCTCACATTTTTTAAAATATTTTTTTATATCTTTTCATGTGACAACACTGAAGAAATGACACTCTTTGTAAAGTAGTGAGTGTACAGCCTGTATAACTGGTCCCCTGTCCCCTCAAATATAACTCAACACACAGCCATTAATGTCTAAACCTTGGCAACAAAAGTGAGTACACCCCTAAGTGGAAATGTTCACTACTTTATATTGTAGCAGAGTGTCATTTCTTCCGTGTTGTCACATGAAAAGATAAAATATTTACTAAAATGTGAGGGGTGTACTCACTTTTATGTGTCTTGCATATCCAGCTGTTGGACACACTTATATTATCAGGCAGCCGGTGGCGTTCACCAGTCCAGCCCTGCCTGGGTAGTCAAAGGAAATGAATGGTGCATTGGCACAGGGATGTTCAAGCTATCCCCTCACATTAGGGCAGCTGCTTCTCTTGCTCTATGAAAGTTGCAGCCCTGCTTAAATATATGCAAGTTTAATATATGTTATGGGTATCGTGTAATGGGTGACATGGAGTCACAGTGACATTAAGATTAAACAAGACCAAGACAGGGCATCTGCACTTTTAATATATAGCATCAGATATACAACAATTAGTACACAGGGTGCTGTGTTCTAGTTGGAAGCAAAATGTCCATTTACCCTAGTTACCTAGGTCCACGGGTATAGCATGTCCCATAGAATGTCATTCTATGCTTTTGAAATTATGTGCCCAATGGGAGAATAATTTAAATATGAAATTTTATGCGGTCATTATATTCTTGCAGCTTCTAAAATTCCTGTCAGTAGTGAGTTGTAGGTACTTGCTCCATGTATGGAACATAGTACATTTATGGAAGAATAATTAGAACCACCCTTAAACATTTTGGGGTTTTTTCTTGTTGGGTTTCCTGTTTTGCTTTGTGAGCATGTAATGCTTAATATTGCCCCCATCCTTCTCCCAGTATACTTCTTCAAATTCTCACTGCAACAATTTCCCTCCATATTTATTTTGTATCATCATTGTTCTCATCATTTTACTTAACATTAAGTGATACTTGCTCACCTTTATACCATCTATAACACTTTAACATTAGTTGGAGCTTTTTTATTCCTCACTAGTTTAGATGTTTTGCACAATCCTTTCTTCTAGTCCTGCAAATTACATCTTGGAAAAGCTCTTTCCAAACCCTTACAAAGGATTACAAAATATACATCTTTGTGATGTAAGTGTCACGTTCTGCCCAGGCTGCGGAGCTGCATATCTGTCTTGCTTTAGTTTCTCTGTTTTGCTTCGATCCATTCCTGGATTTCCTTTTGCTCTGTTCTGATCTTCCATTCCTTGCTTCTGCTTCAGCTCTGTTTCCTTTATAAGGTGTGCCCCACCCATATGTTCTGTTTGTCTCAGTCTTCAGTCTAAAGGTATGTCTCAGTGCTATGTGTTTGGTTTACATGTTTGGCTTGCATGTTTGGTTTGTTTCGTACCACTGTCAGCAGGGATTAGCGTTAGGACTCACCGTCATTGGAGTACTTTGGCGTAGTGGTGGGCTAAGCATACTATGGCCATATGATGTGACAGAATCTCCAATAGTTATCAAACAGTCCTAGGCTAGTTTCTGTATTCATGTTTGTCTGTCTCTTATGTACCTTTGCCCTTCTTCCTTGTATCATCTGAGGATTCTGGTTCCTCTCTCCTCTCCCCATGTCCTAGTTAATATGGCCTATCCTTGCTTAAAGGAGAAGCATCCGAGGATTCCGGCTCCTCACTCTTTCCCCTGTGTTCCTTGCCTTCTTCCATGTCCTTTGTTGTGCCCTGGATCATGCATATCTTGTCTAGTAATGTTCATTCCTTGTCTGGTTCACTGTAGTGCCCTGTAACATGTATGTCTTGTCTGGTTATGTTTCGTGCCTGGTCTCCCTGTCCCTTGCTTGTTATGCTTCTGCTATATCCTTTGCTTAGCTTCCATACTCCCTGCCTGCAGCATCCTGCACGTGAGTCTAGTGATATGTTTCATGCCTGCTCCAGGGTGCCTGCAGGATATCACTTTACTTCATTCTGGACTTCAACCGCTGCTATATCAGGGCGCTGGTGTTTGGCTGCACAACCCTAGGTGCTCAACACCTGGGTGAGTGTGGTTGCCCTGCAACCAGGCCCTGTCCAACTCCACTACTGCACTGTGACTCCTGCATACAATCTTCGGGCGCGCTGGGTCCTTTCAGTCATCTGTTTGGACCCAGTCCGTGACAGTAAGTAGTAGAATCCTTTCTCCTTCTTTCATTTGTCACATAGATTTTCCTTAAAACTCTTTAGTTTTGAAATATATTTTTTTTTAGCTAATCACAGAATGTGTTGCTTTAGTTTTCTTAGATATTTAATTGCTTCTTTGAAAAATTTGTCCTAACTGTAAAAGCTAGATATTACCCCCCTATGTATGACATTTCCAAAATGTAATGAAAATTTTCATCCGTACAAAGAGGAAAAAGTGAAGCCCTGTTTAATAGGAAACTGGTAATAACTGAGATTAGATGAGTAAGAGAGAGTATGATAAATGAACAAAGACACAAGATAGATACTGCAATCCATTCTTTTATAAAGAATAACTCACTGGCTAAATCGTTTTATTGCATTAACTGGAAAAAGGATTTTATGTTCTTTGTACAAAGGTTTTTCTTGAAAGTAAGTAGTTCCTCCTTATATTTAACAATATCAAAAAGAAGAGGTCTAATAGTATCAGTGTTATTTATTAATAATCCCCAATAAAATGTCCAATAAAAAAGACAAAAATAGGGGATAAACCTGATGATACTGAAAACAAAGCAGATGACGGATACCGACTGAAGAACCAGTATAAAACAAAACATTTGATATATTCTAATTGTAAAATTCAATTTTTTATATATGAATTTTACAATAAGAATCTATCAAACATTATATCTAACAATAAATGATCATTGACATTAATAAAAATTTAATTTGTAACAAAGGTGCAGTTTTTTTTCCAATAACACACGTGTGTGTTTGTGTTGTAACTGTACAAAGCTAACATACAAGGAAATATTATCTCTAACATTATTGATTTTTATCCTTCCCTTCTTTTCTCTCTTTTAGTGTACAATTTAAATATGCCAACTGCATGAGTTGTTTTTTTACAATCTTCGAGTGCCAGAGATCTGGGCATATTTTTTCCTTGTGGGAGGCAAGGCCAGTTTTGCTATAGTAAATATACATGCGGGAGATAACTATATAAGCAGTTTACACTGCTATCAAATTTAGTTATGGTAAAAGCATTGGCGTGAAAGCTGTGGTGACAACTTTCTAGAAGATACATTATGCTACTAATATATTCAGGCTACTCTTTGAAATTTATTCAGGCCTACCAAGATTTTACAATTTTTTTTCTACGATATATAATTCTTAATGGTCTGCGGAAGTTGAGACACATACGGCTGATGAACTTGACTTTGATTTATTGAACTGTAATAAAATGAAGTTTGGAGATGGCTCAGTGATGTGTAACATGTAAGACTGCTGGAGAAATTCATTTTCTCCTTTTAAAAACTGTAACTACCTGCACTTTAAGATGCTGCTTCAGCTTTGATTCATTAATTAAACCCAAAGTTGTATTTTAAGTTATGTTTGATAACATTGTAGCTGAATTGTAGCTGAATGTCAGGGTCAGACTGGCTTACTAGGAAACCGGGAGATGTCGTGTGGGTTGACCGTTTAAGGGGCTGGTAGATCAGCATTAGGGATGCGCTAATATATCTATCTGGCCTGATGATCTCAACTGCGACCAGGCCCGCCACCTAGGGCCCAAAACTTACCACCGCAGGGCTTGCATGCTGAACGAGCAATCTCTCTTTTACAGCCTTTACTTTACGTTACCTTTTAGTTACATGACTCTGCTGCATTCCTGCTTCCCCTGGGCACTAAAAGAGAAGTTGATTGCACAGTGTGCAATTGCCACAGAGAAAGGTGCAGGTAAAACAAGGGGGTGCAGGAGGAAGTATGAATAAGTGAATGAATAAGTGAATGAATGGGTGAATGAATGAATGAAGGAATGTATAGGTGCGTGTTAGCATGAATGTGGATGTGTAAGTGTTAACATGGACGTATAAGTGTTTGAAGGGCAAAGGTGATGCAGGCAGGCTGTTTGGGGCGGCAAAATTTCACAGCCAGTTGGGGGTGAAAAAAGCACATGCAGGCTCTTTGGGGAAGAAACAGCATTGTAGGCTGTTTGGGGATAGAAATTACACATGCAGGCTGTTTGTTGGCAGAAATGGCAGAGCCAGGCTGTTTGGGTACAAAAATTACACAGGCAGCCTGTTTGGGGACTAAAGCGATACTCTGGGCATGTTGCTAATGAAGTCAAGGGTCTGTTCCTCTGATACTTATTTGAGCCTTTTAACATAACTTTTTGGTTTCTATGATTTTAATAACAATGTGTTATTCTGTTTTCATTAATATAGTTAATTTATTTTTACAGTAGCTATTTGGATGGCTAGGTATTTATAAGAGGTATGGCGTGTGGGCACAAGCGCTCGACCTCTCGATAAAATATATGGCAGGTACATATTAGCAGAGGTATAGTATGTAGAGTTCTGATATGTAGAATTAGCTGTGACAGATCCTGATAGAGTGTGACCTCTCTGCCTTCAAAAGGCCATCATTTGCTGTTCGTGTGACCTAGCCATGAACCTCTCCTTTAGAAGGAACTATTGGAAGCAAATTACATCCCTAGGCATTCACTTAGGCAGCAATTGTGGGTGTCAGAGTCCTGTGTGCTCTAGCCAGCATCACTGGTGTACTTAGTAGCCTCCCATGTATGGAGTTAAAGAAGCACGAGAGCACCTAACATAAATCTTCTGGTCCCTCTTCTTCTGTTGTCCACACACTCTGACATTATTAAGACATCCCCGGTTATCCAGGTCTTCAAGAGACCTTAAGAAGAATGCAGACAGTTCTGTAAGGTTTCCTGCCGTACACTCAATCTCTGAGGTTTTATGCTGCATCTGAGAAGAGCTTGTCTCCAGGTCAGTGATGTGTCTGTACAGAGTGTTTCCACTTCATTATGCGGTGCCTTCATATCAATTATGCAGCACTCAATCCAGGTAGTGTGGGTACCATTGGGATTGTTGAAGTGGGCCGACTCGCATTGTGTGGCCCTATCACGTTGGTGTGCCTTGCGGCCACCACCAAAAAACGGCACACTAACACTCCCAAGGGCAGAACACAAGCATGGATCCTGTTGATAACAACATGAGTGGGCTCCTCTCAACCATTTCTATTCTTCTGTGCCTGGGCACATAGATTGTGATGCAGTCTATGTGCCCAGATGTCCACCAATTCCCTCCAGTGCTAACCTCAGCTTGAAACTTTGGTCTAATAGTATCAGAGTTATTTATTAATAATGCCCAATAAAATGTCCAATAAAAAAGACAAAAATAGGGGATAAACCTTATGATACTGAAAACAAAGCAGATGACGGATACCGACGGAAGAACCAGTATAAAACAAAACATTTGATATATTCTAATTGTAAAATTCAATTTTTTATATATGAATTTAACAATAAGAATCTATCAAACATTATATCTAACAATAAATGATCATTGACATTAATAAAAATTTCATTTGTAACAAAGGTGCAGTTTTTTTCCAATAACACACATGTGTGTGTCTGTGTTTTAACTGTACAAAGCTAACATACAAGGAAATATTATATCTAACATTATTGGTTTTTATCCTTCCCTTCTTGTTGAAGTGGGCCGACTCGCATTGTGTGGCCCAATCATGTTGGTGTGCCTTGCGGCCACCACCAAAAACCGGCACCCACACTTCTTGGGTGATGTTTGCAGTGAATGCAGGTCCTTGGTCGCTTTCTATAACCTCAGGGACTCCAAAACGGCAAATAAGTTCTTGAATGAGTTTCTTTGCGGTAGTGGGTGCAGTTTGATTTCGTACTGGATAGGCTTCTGGCCATCCGGAAAACACATCTACCACTACCAGTACATATTGAAATGTCTGACACATTGGCATTTGAATATGGTCAATCTGAATCCGCTGGAAAGGGTATTGAGCATTCCATAAACATTTAGACAGTGTAGGTTCTGTTCTTCCGGTGTTACACGGAGCACAAATTAAACATGATTGTGTGGTTCGTGCTAGTATTGGGTACAAATGCTATGTCTGAGGACAATGGGGGGATGACTGCGGATATTAGGGTTCCGTTATAACCAACTCAGGTACCGAGTGGGGATATAAACCCCCGGAAGCCTTAGCCCTTAAAGATCAGTATGGTAAATCTTTGCTCACACGAATGACCCTTTTGTCTACCGGAACAGGCAGCAATCAACGGTACACCCTCACTATAGAAAACCCCTGGCCGACTGATGCCCAAAAATATATTTTTGGAGTCTATAAGACAAACCAAGCAACAGGTGCCAGGGCCCCCTTCTATCTCAAAGATATGTATAACAATTCAGAATGGAAGGAGCCTCAAAGTAATCCCTCAAAACCAGTGGCTCCACCAAATCCCTTAGCTCCTAATGCTGGTCCATCCATCAGACGTATGGTAGCTATTGCAAACCCCACTTATGATGATACCGTGGCCATAGAAACCGGATATAATGACCATAATCTATGGCTCGAATGGATGAGGTATTCTGCCATCAAGCACAATAAGTCCAATTGCTATGTGTGCGGCCGAGCCCGTCCACAACTTGGAACGGTACCGCTACAGTTACCCTATCAGTCACTATTATGTCTATTGAGTCTTTACGCCAACACCAGTAGTATACTAACCGAATGTGAACAATGGAAAAGTGAATATCCCCTATTATTTAAAACTCCTAAGCTCAATGAAGGGATAACCATATATTCTGGTAATTAAACCTGTGTTTCAAACACAAAAGGAACTGGTAAATTCTTTGGTAATTTCTCAGATGGTAGTTGTGCCGAGTACAGTAATCTGACCGGTTCCCTCACACAAAATCAAGTGTATTCCCTGGGAGATATCTATTGGCTATGTGGGGACATGAAACTGCGCACCAGGTTAGAAGGTAGTTGGACTGGCGAATGTGCGCTGGCCAAAGCTATAATGCCACTACTTATAATGTCGGAAAAGCCAGAAACTATTGAAGTCCAGTCCACGTTATCTCGTAAAAGACGCAGTACATCGAAGACCCCCGAAGGAAGTTTAGACCCACATGTATATACAGATGCGATAGGAGTCCCTAGGGGGGTCCCAGATGAATACAAAACCCGAGACCAAGTAGCTGCTGGTTTCGAATCTATTTGGCCAATTATTACTGTGAATAAAAATGTTGACTGAATTAACTATATCTATTATAATCAGCAGAGATTTGTCAACTACACCCGAGGTGCACTCCAAGGACTTTCGGATCAATTGGAGGCTGCAACCCAGATGACTTTTCAGAATCGTATGGCATTAGATATGATTCTGGCAGAAAAAGGTGGAGTCTGTCAAATAATTGGAGAAACTTGTTGTACCTTCATCCCAGATAATACAGGCCCCGACGGAAAAGTGACTGTGGCTATTAAAAAGTAAAATTCTCTAGGAGACGAATTAAAGCGCAACTCCGGAATCAATGGGCCGAATGGTTTGGATGGCTCAAAGGATGGAAACAAGCCCTGGTCCAGCTGGGAATAATTTTACTGATTACTGTGATTATTGTTGCTTTTATGCTATTATGTGTAGTCCCTTGCCTTCGACGCCTATGCGATAAGATGCTTGCAGTAGGCGAGACTACCCCGTTAATGCTTATGTACGATGACACGATGCCAAGCTTTGCATCTTTTTACGAAACACCATTCAGTTCGATAGTTCCCCCTGACGGTAATCCCTGCCCCGTGTAGGGACATATAGATCCGAGGGACATGTCCAAGACCTGAAACCGGGATTTTATCCAATAGGGATAATTTGTCGCCACTGCAGGTGAAGAGGATGCGGGATCATGTCCGGTAGGATCTGTCAGGATTAGGGACAGTCAGCCATCGTATATTCAAGGGGGGACTGTTATGGAACCAGAATATATCAGCAAGAAACGCTTATTGCTTTAATGAATATAAGCTGGCCTCGACCAATATAAAGGGTTACACCTCACGCAGATACGTGAGAGATGCAAGTAGCAGTGTATTCAGTTATCTATGTTTTACTAACCGCAAGCGCCATCCAGCTATATCTAGTTGCAGGAAGGTATCTAATATTTGTTTCTAACGGTTTTCTGCCTTTCTGCCTATTTCCGCATAGTTTCAGGATTAACCAATTAATAAGCTTTACGTAACCTGACGTCCCTCTTTCCGGACACTATATAATCTATAATATAAACAAAATAAAGCAGAGTGATTTTGGACCTGACCCAGAGTGTGTCGTGTGTCTTATTTCTCTCTCCGTGTACGTACATTTATATTCACATAATTTGGAGCAGTTCAACAATTGAAGAAAGGCTTTATTGGAAAGCATCCAAAACACACTAACACTCCCAAGGGCAGAACACAAGCATGGATCCTGTTGATAACAACATGAGAGGACTCATGTCCTCCACCAATTCCCTCCAGTGCTAACCTCAGCTTGAAGATTTGGTTGCCATCTTAGTTGGCTCCACTCCTGGAAGTCCAGTGACACATTTCCATAGTTACAAAAAAAAAGGGAGAACATAACATTAACGTATTGCTACCAAGCATAAAACAATGGTAGTGGGACTGCCTGGGATGTTGCCAGTTATAGCAACAACCAGATTCAAATGTATAAAGGAAGTTATGCAGCATCGGTACATTTAGTTCAGAGTTGTGATACTGCCAAGTGAAACTTGACATTTTTGCATAAATAATGTTTGGTTTTTTTGCCCATTAACTAAGCTGAGCATGTGTCCCTCCATAATTAATCAACCCTATTGTGTTTTATCAGTTTGCAAATATACTGTTTTTTTTATATTGGATGACTAAATTCTTCCATAAAGAAAGATGTTAGAAAACCAATGACTAATTTCTAACTGCAGTGCATAAATAATTGTTAGAAAGAACACAAACTCAAAAATATTTGTTAATGCCGTGTACTTGTAATCATACAAGAATCCTAAATAACTGGCCATTGTACACCAACAGGATTTTATTTCTTGCTCAGTGGTGGTGGTTTTTTTAGCTATAGCTAATGCCCAAAGAACACCGATCTTCCAACCAAGCGAACATTACAATCCATATTGCCTTAATATACAGAATAATCCTCAGTACACGTTCAAAGAGTCAGATTGAGGCCGACTAGGTAAAGAAAATGATGTCATATCTTTATAATATCAAATGTAAGGCATATTGGTCTTGTAATCTGACCACCAAAAGGAATATATAATTCAGTCTCAGATTTGCCATATGTTTATGCAATATTTTGGTTTGTCTTTCTCAATACTCAAGTCTTCAGTTTTAATTGTTTTCTAGTTTTTAATTTTATAGCAAGACGGGAGGCTTCATAATTTGCATAACATCTTTACTCTACCACCAATAGCAGCAAAGAGACAAACATAAAAATCAAAATATATAACTAATCAACATAAAACAGGGACTATAAAGCCTGAAGACAGCCACTCCTCCTCCTCTTTGCTGCTACCACCAACAGGTCAGATCAACTATCCATTCAATTTTCCTATATTGATTGTTTCTATTATTGATTTTCATTATTATCTCTATTTTGCTGATATTATTATTGCAATTGCATCACCTCTATTTGTTCCCTATTCTTCCTGCAGAGACTATGCTTTTAGGGCCCTCTCTTTAGGCCTTAAACCCTCTACTTGTGCGCCTCCCGCTTTATTTTCCCTTTTATTTTCTCTCTCTAACAGGTTTTCCCTTACCTGTCTGTAGCATTGAGCTGCTTCCCTTGCTCTCCGCAATCCACTTCTTTGCCCTCCTCCCTTATGGTGCTGGTTCCCTGTTCGGCTCCTTCTCTCTCTTAAGCAAATGTGCTTTTACTTTCACTTTCGTTATCTATTGCTGGTCAGTTTTTCCTTTTGTGCAGTTGTTTTTCCCTTGTTTCTAACAGTTTCTAAGTGGTCTCTCTAGGCCTAATTGTTGTTTTAAAGAATCTTGCCTCTTTTTTTCTGTTTTTTTAGATTATTTATTTATTTAAACGATATATTACATTTGTTCTGACATATACGGTGCTTGCTGGCACATTTTCTCACCTGGTCCCCTGGTTTGATACTAAAAAGTACATATTGCCATGCAGGGTGATTCAGGGAGGCCTACCAGATGTGGGCCTCCCTTAAGATTGGTCCCTGTCCCCATCTGGGTGATACTTTTACTACACCTGGGACCTTACCATTACTACACTACTAGCCTCTCCCTTGTGGTTTTATAGATACTGTGTCTTGCACATTTATTGCTGATCTCTCTCAGATCTCTGGTGCCAACATCTTCATATGTTTTCTGCTCATACTCTCTTGCTGTGAATACCACCAAGAGTAGTGCTTAACTATGTCAGATGAGACCCACACGCCTTCAGTGGCAGACCTGTCATCATGGCTCTACGTAGCCAGGGACTCCTCTGATTTGCCCCTCCAACAATCCCAAGCATCACTTTCCCATCCCTGTCAGCCTCCCAGGGCTCTTCGGGTGTGTGCCTCAGGGATGACACTCCCTATTCAGATATTGATCCTTCACAAAGTCCCAATCCTTCATGAGGTAAGCTTTCTCTTCCAGCCAGCGTTTTTCTGGCAGGGCTGGATATCCAAAGAGCTGTGCCACCAGCCGTTCAGCCACCAGAAGCTCCCGTTCAGCCACCAGAGAGTAGCTCCAAGGGTCCAGGGTCCTTCAGTTGGTTTAGAGCTTCCTCATTCCCCCGTTCAACATGCCCTTCCTTTTCTCCCCAAGCTTTCTCTTTCCCAACAGGAGCTGATGATCTTGAAAATCCACCTACTGTCCCTGAAGGGCACCATAGAACCTGTGTCGTGGGTCCTCTTCACTTCGTCAGCAACATCTTCCTGGTTCACGAGAAGTCGGGGAAATCTCGACCCGTTACAAATCTCAAGCCTCAACGTATTCGTCAATTCATCCACGCATTAATTCATACTCTCACTCATTCATACAATTCATCTACACATTAATTAATTTATTCTCTCACTCATTCTCATTCTTTACTTTAATATTCTTACTACCCCCTTTCTCACTATCTATCCCCTTTTTCCCTTTTCTCACTATCTACCCCCTCTCCCTCCCTTCTCACTATCTACCCCCTCTCCCTCCCTTCTCACTATCTACCCCTCTCCTCCCCTTCTCACTATTTACCCCTCTCCCTCCCCTTCTCATTACCTACCCTCTCCCCCCTTTGTAGTTCACTGACCTTCCAGAAGTCCTGCAGGGGGAGCGCGAGGCCTCTGTCTCCCTGCTCTGCGGCGTTTCAAAATTTGAGCCGGGACTTTAAGTCCCGTTGTGGGAAATGTGGTCACCCAAATTTCACTTTGGTTTTGAAATCCTGTAATCTGACCTACATGCATGGTCTCCTATCTATGTTACCTGCGAAGCAGCCTGAAATGCAAACTTTCACCTCACCCTGGCCTGCATCCAATAGAACAGGACAATGTGATCACCCCACCACAGCTCATATCAATGCCAAACTTAAAGGATGTTTTAACTAGACTTGTGTATTCGTATTCGGGTGAACATGAAAACGAACACGAAGGGTCCGTTTTCGTTGTTCAGCCCGAATACCGAAGAAACGAAAATTGTGGCGGCAAAGACTACCCGAAGACGAAGACACACAACACGAAGAATCTTTGTGTTCATCTTCGTTTACTAATCTCCCTGGTCCCTTCCCCATCTAGCCTACCTTATCTACGCAGCATCACAGGTGTTAAGGGGAGCGGAAATCCGTGGGTTCACCCTCAGGAGTTACAGGGTAGTGCAATCGACTCTATTGGTCGCCTGCAGGGGCCTCCTCTGGCATCCTGATAGTTTTCTACCAGTTTTCTAGCCTAAGAGAAAAACAAATATTAAGAGCCCGAATGAACATGGGAACGGACGAATAGAATATGGAAAAAACTAAACACAAAGACTTTGCTGGTGCCCAGGTCTACTTTTGAATGTGTAGCTACCAGACTCCCAATAGATAAAGGATTCCGAATACTGTAAATATACAGACTCCCAGAAGAGGGGAAGAGATTATTTAACTAACTCTTTTGAATTGTTTAATCCTTGAACACATCATATGGCTTATACTGGGAGACTTCAACACTTGAATTGATGACATCCTTTTCGAACTTGAGCAGGACCTCCTCAAATTGATGAGTGTGCTCGGTTTTATACAAATCGTCGCTACTTGTAGCCACAGATTAATGTTGATCTAGTATTCCATTCTGGAGTAGAATTGTCACCAGTAACAGTAAATCCAGTTATACGGTCAGACCACCACTCCATATGCTTCTCTATTGTATCGCACTGGGCCAGACCACAGCCTGAGAACCTGGTCATATCATTGGACATAATTTCAAATGCGGATCTAAGTGCACTGATGGGCACTTGTGAAGAACCTAGCTGACCAATAGAGACAACCTAGAGAACATAACACCAACACGCACCAAAACTCACAACAATGCACCTTGGGATGATAAGAGATATAATGAGAACAGGGCATAAACCTGAAAGGAGGTGTCGCAGGACACATGATCCAGAGAATCAAGACGCTCTTACCAAACATCGCATATCAATTGAAGAAAACTCAGAAAAAATCTTTAAATTCCTGCAATATACTCAAGCAACTGTTTCACACAGTAGGACGACTCTGTAAACCAGCATACACCAACCTTTCAAATGCTACATTTGAAGAATTTGCAATCATCTTCACGGATAAGATTTCCTCCATCTGAGCTATCACAACAGGCCCACCAGTTACACACCAAAACCATTGAAGTGGAGTGACATATGTGGATATAGAGGAAGTTAAAAGAACCATGAAAAAAGTTGCACCCTACTACATGTGACCAAGGCCCTACCCCAACTCGTCTCATCTTCGCATGCATTGAAACACTTGCCTCACTACTGCTGTCCATCACCTTAAAGGGGGAGTACTGCCCTAAGTCAGCACAGTGTTCTTTATCCCTGGAGCCTGGTTACAGGCTCTAGGAAAGGTGAGACGTTAACTGTAGCCACCTTTTTCTGGTCCATTTTGGGTGTGTTGCAATACTGCTCTGTGTGATCTTATCTCCATTCAAATACAGTTGGGTGTGTGATCCCTAATCACACCAGGCGTTGATGATTTGACTCAGTCTTTGTCTGGCTCATCAGAGTTTTTTATAATTTTTTTAAAAAAAATTGCTATATTTTATGTTACAGAATGCACTATTATTATTATTTCTTTTCTTGTCATTTTTTCATGTCATTTATTCTACATAACCCATTGGGGTGAGGGTGAGTTACGTTTATATTTACTTCTGTAACTCCGCTCACTGTTGGTGGGTTGCACCACTAATACCTGTCTTTTAAATGTTAAAACAATACCTTCATATTCATGCTGCTAAGGATCTGTCCAATTGGACAACATTACTCCACTTTCCACTTTCCTACAATTGCTCATCACGATTTGAACCTAACTTATGGCCACCAAACTGTTTACCATCGGATGTTCATGCGGCCGATTCCTATCACAAGAATCTGCAACAACACTGGGAAGAGATCTCCGAATCTATCACTAGGGGCAAGTTACTCCAAAAAAGGGCTGCTGATAAATGACGTTCAGTAGAACCTCAGCTGTCTCCTGGGGACTCGGTCTGGTTACACAGAATCTCAATCTCAGACAGAATACAAAGATATTGGGACCCAAATACATGGGTCCCTTTAAAATCCTTGCAAAAATTGATGATGTATCTTACGCCCTGGAGCTTCCCTCTACAATGTGTATTCACAATGTCTTCTATATATCACTCTTGAAACCAGTTGTCCGTAACAGATTCTCTAGACAGCTTCCTCCGCCTATACCCGTTTTGGTCCAGAGTCCTGGCGCATATGAGCTTGAGGCTATCAATGACTCCAGAACATACAGACGCAGACTACAATATCTTGTTCCCTGGTTGGGCCCGGAAGAACAACCCTGGATAGAAGCTGCAGATGTCCACACTCCCCGTCTGGTTCATATCTTTTCACTGCTGTCATCCCACCAAACCGTCCACTCTGAGGTTCCTTGACGCCAGCAGCCACCGCTAGGATCTTCTGCCTCTGATGTCAGCCACATGGAATCATTCAGTCATGTGTTCTTACCTGCCATATTCCCCTGGTGGTCACTAACAAGTTCCTGCACTGCTGGTCTTCTAGCCATGGCTGGGGTACTGACAAGCTGGGGGACATATAACACAGGCAGGCTGTTTGATGGTTAGGATGGCACTGACAAGCTGTTTGGGGGAAAAGGGGGAACCCACAAGCTGTTTGAGGGCAAGGTGGCACTGTGGGACATGTTGTTATGTGAAGTTGGGAGGCCCCAGAGCAACTAGCTTTCAGGTAGCCTTCGGTTTCTATTTACAATGCTGGAAATGAGGCTACAGGGTTCATCTACTTTTTTGTACACGCATGTCCTTCATGTCCTAGAATCGCTCCTTCCTTACAGACATTTCCAAATAAAAAATGGGGGGGATAAAATGTATACTCCCCTACTCGGAAATTTCTCAGTTAAATGCCAGATTTTGTCACCAATATTTAGCAGTCAATTGAATATGATGAGGTAGAAAAATAATTGAGAAAAATTCACATCGTCCAAAAATGTTTTTTTTTTTAAACTACAACACAGGTTTTAACTTTTAAACAACTGAAAGACAGTCACACTGTGCACAAGTGCTTAATTTTGTCATCAATATTTATCAATGAACAATAATATATGATAATATCTATAAAGATAATTACAAATATTTGGTGTTGTCCATAAATTAGAATAGCCAGGCACCACCAGGACCCTTAATAACGAATAAACAAATGAAGGCTCAGCGCTTCAAGTTGTGAAGTGTTTTAATGTCTACACCCCAACAGTGGCAACGTTTTGACCCCTAGAGGTCTTTATCAAGCCATAAACCGTGGAATAAAATGACAAGTAAATATACACGTGTAGATTGAATACATGTGCAAATCAATTACATAGGCGGGATTTTACATTCCGGAAAGTGACAGTAGCAATTTTTAATATAAAATATATATATATTGTGGTGTTGTCCACAAATTAGAGGCTTGGTTGGCCTGGTAGCATAAATGGGAATCTTAATCAACTGAACTCTATTCCGGGACAGTATATATTTAACAAAACGCCTAAAATTCACTGTGTGCAAGTATAGTCAAGTATTGTTGAGTTGAAAACACACACATTCTACTTAAGGTAGCTACCTTTCTACCTTTGAACCTACCTTTCTACCTTTGAACCTACCTTTCTACCTTTGAAGCTCCTGGTATGTGTCACTGCCAAACAACACTCCCATATGTGTTCAGCAACATCTCCTACTGTATGTACATTGGAACTCTTTCAATGTGCAAATTTTACCACCAGAATCTGTCAAAATTTGCAGTATATCTTTTTGTGTGTTTTCCTCAGACATTCATCCTTTGTCAAACATTGTGGTAGTAATTTCTTGTCTGTGTTCTTTCACACAATGTACTTTAGGTGTAAATTTACAGCTCCTGGTATGCATCAGTGCCAACTAATATATGCTCAGCAACATCCACCCATGCAAAGGTTTGTCAGGTTGTTTGGGGGTAGAATGCCACATTTGTGACATGAGCAAAAAAAGTTATCTGTTCTTGGACGATTCATGGTTGCTGTGGGAATTATAGAAAGAAAAGTTTAGTGTCTTTGAAATCTCCAAGGGGTGAGCTTTCAAACAATATATATCTTTATTTCACAGGGTTATTTTTATGTTAATGGTTAAATCACAAATGTGCAAATTATTGGTTTTGTTGTAAAAACTTCCTTGGCTTCAAACTGATTTGCAAACTAATGATTTGGAGGCACTTTTTGACTATGTGATCATATAATGTAACACATGTGGCATTGTGTTATTCAGGAGGATTTGGAGATTCATATATAATATTTTTTTTCTTTCATTTACCTAACATGGGGAAATACATAATCCTATATCACAATGTTGTATTTATGTAAGAAAACAATGAAGAAAGGATAAAAATGTATACTTCAGAGTTGTTTGTGACTCACTGTGTTCATACAAAATATAAACTTGTGCTTATATTATTGCCCTTAATGAAGCCCCTGGAGCAAGTACAGCTTAGCGGAGGGGGCCCTTATAGAGCTAGGTAGGGGTTTTATTACATTTGTTAGTTGGTTATGGTAGAGGCTGGGTTTTATAAAAGGGGTAGCCATTTTAGGTAAACACATTTTAATCATTTTTCCTCAGATCTATTGTTGTCGCTCCCTCCCTATTTTAAGTCTATGGGGGGGTCCCCTTTTTTTTAACAGCAGCGGGGATGTAGAGGCAAGTTGGGATAGTAGAATGGGGGTTTGGTGATAGGAGTTAACGAAAGGTTGTTGGTTATTATGTTGGTGTGGTAGGTTACGACCAGGGCTTCTATGGTGGAGCACCAGAAGGTTATGAGCATTGTGCAGATGCGCAGACATCCATCGGCTGCCCCGCCTAGACACCAGGGAGTCTGGGGGTGCATTGGTAAGTCTGGGTGGGGTGGCATTTATAGGGGGCAGAGTGGCATATCAGAGGCAGAGTGGTATTTCTAGGGGGCATAAACCATATCTGGGAGGGCAGAGTGGCATATCTGGGGGCAGAGTGGAACATCTATAAGTAAGGGGCATTATGAATTAAGGGGGAGGACCTTAAAATGGCTATTGGTTTTCCAAATTTCTGTTTATATATAACATATGCTGACTAACTGCATAATAGATACCAAAAATGTTACAATTATTTGTTAAAAAAAAAAAATGTTAAATATTTTTTTCTTTAAAATAGTCCTAAACCTTAAGGCTGCAGCCTATAATTGGGTGTGGCCTATAATCAAGCCAATACAGTATATATATATATATATATATATATATATATATATATATATATATATATATATATATATATATATATATATATATATATATATATATATAGCTTTGTTTAACAGCAAAGATGTGAAAATTGTTGAAATTGTCTTAGCTTCCCAAGGGGGAAAAATTGTCCGGACCTCCAGCACATTTAAAGGGTTAAAACATGCATGGGATAAGGTTTTGGCTATAGTAAATATAAACCAAGTCCAAGGACCAAGGACCAGATATAAGGTTTTTATGGCAGGCAAAAGTGAGCAGAATAGATGGATAGAATGATTTTTATCTGCTGTTAAGTTCTCTATTTCTGTATATATTGGGGTAAATGTAAATAGTTTCTTACAGAGATCACATAACCTTAACAAAAACACAATGATTAATATACTTTTAAATTAAAGGCAAGCTTTAAATAGCATCTTTTCCACCTGCATTAGATAAGTGTCACACTAGATAATAGCTTCCTGGGAGTACTTGGTACACAGGTGAAGCAGTGGGAACAAGCAAGGGACATTGAGGAAGGCATGCTGACAGATGGCAGATCACATTGACTTTTAAACATAATGATGGGGTTGTAATGCTAAGTGTACAATACTGATAGCTATTAATTTCTCATCTTGTCAGGTAAGTGCAGGGTTACAGGTGCAACCCTTTATATAGCTGACACATTTCACGGCAACATTGCAATGGTCTTTTGCAAAACCATATACAGTTATATACGGCAAAAAAGGAAAAAAGCATAAGAAAATGCTACATAATCATGAGAAAAATGCATAAAAAGTTAGAAATACTGTATTTACTCAATTATAAGACAAGGTTTTTTCTAGAGCAAATGCTCTGAAAAATACCCCTCGTCTTATAATCAGGGTCATCTTATAATCAGACCTTAAATATGAGGTCTGATTAAGAGACTAAGATCCAGATCCCCCGCAGAGTTGCAGGGTGATCAGATCATGTCTATGGTCGACGAGCCCATTGTCAAAGGCATCCAAACAGATCCGTACCTGATCAGAGAGTGGGCTCAACGCGCAGTTTGCCTATTGGGCAATGCGAACATGGCCATTTCCGCAGAGCGTAGGAGAGCTGCTCTGTTCAAGCTGGACAGCAAGCTGGCAGAGTTGGCTCCTATATAGCTGGGACCTGATGCCAAGGGCCTGTTGTTTGGAGATAAGTTCCTTAAGGAGTTAAATCAACACGTTAACATCTTCACGACATTGAACAAGGCTCAAGCTTCCATGCGTAAGGTCTTCAGAGGAGGGGACCGTTTTTTGGCAAGGGCTGGTCGGCAGAGGGACCGTGCCACCAGCAGGACTGCCTTCCACGGGAATAGGCCCAGGTTCCAAGAGAGCACGACGGGACATCGGTTCCATTATTGATCTCCCTTCTTCAGAGTCACAGCCAGAGTTAGAGGATCCTCTTCTTCCTTCAGTACCAGAGGCACGTCAGGTAAGACTGGTTTCTTTTATGCCTCATATCCCGTAGCGGGGCGGTTGGTTCATTTTCTTCCAGCCTGGGAGTCTCTCACCCTAGATCCTTGGGTTCTGCAATGTGTGCAGGGTTTTCGTTTAGAATTCCTTTCCCATCCTTGTCCCTTTTCCCTCTTTTCCCCGGGTGGCTGAGGATGCGCAGGTTGCGGGACAAGCAGGTGATCGAGCACGTGTCAGGGGGGCCGGTTTTTGTCAGCAGTATCTTCCTAGTGCGGAAGAAGTGTGGGGAGTTCAGACCGGTCATAAATCTTCATGTGTTGAACTATCGGCACTTCAAGATGGAGGGGATTCATCTCTTATGAGGTCTGATGAGAGAGAGGCACTGGTTCACGAGGTTGGACCTGAAGGACGCTTACCTTATCATGCCAATTCACATGGACCACAGGAAATTCCTACAGTTTTGGTGGAAGGACGGCCTGTATCAATTCACCTGCCACCTCTTTAGCCTGAGTTCCGGTCCGTGGTGTTTCACCAAACTTGTGAAGCCCATCATGGAATTCCTGCGGGGGTGCGGGATTCGATCCATTGTGTACTTGCACAACATCCTGCTAATGATGCAGAGACACTTACGGTGCGGCTGTTCCAGTCATTGGGCTTCATCCTCAACAAAAAAAAATAGGAACTGTTCCTGACTCAATCAGTTCAATTCCTCGGGTTCATGGTGGATTCCACGGCGGCGGTTTTACTCCTTCCCCAAGCGAAACTCTCGTCCATCAAGAGAGACATTCGGCCACTCTTGTGTCGCTCATGCGTCTGAAGGCTTCATGTCTCCGCCGCTCCGGTTCGTAAGTCATCCAGCTCACCGACGAGTTCGTCTAGAGCTGCCATGGTGGCTTCATCACATGGAGGCGTGGAATGGTCGAGCCATTTTTGGACACACCCTAGATTTCAACCTGGCTTCATGTCTCCGCCGCTCCGGTTCATAAGTCATCCAGCTCACCGACGAGTTCGTCTAGAGCTGCCATGGTGGCTTCATCACATGGAGACGTGGAATGGTCGAGCCATTTTTGGACACACCCTAGATTTCAACCTGGAGTCAGACACAGCCTCTGGGGTTGAGGAGCAGCCTGCAAGGATTCGGCCACATTGGGGCCTCTGGACGGACGAGGAGAAGGGTTTCCACACTGTTTGGAACTCATTGCCGGATCTTTTGCCTTCCGCAGCTTCACCAAGAACATGTCACATTGTTCCCTGGTTCTCCAAATGGACAAGGTATCAGCCGTCCGTTATATCAATGGTCTGGGTGGCTCGCGGTCAAAGCTCCTGTCAGACCTGACCAAGGAGCTGTATCAGTATAGCTTGAATCATCACCTCTCTACCAGGGTGGAGTACATTCCGGGGAAGGAGAACTTGGTGGCGGACTGGTTTTCCAATGCATTGGAGGCATTCACACTCTTTCTGGAGATGTCATGCGCCGACCCGCTGATGCTTCCTCTGCATCAGGACCTGCTTTCGGATCTGGAGGGCAACCTTCATCCTCTAGTCCTTCTCGGTCAACTGTCGTTGGTGGCTTGGATGGGATTCTTGGGCTCTGGGCTTTGTGCACTAGAAGATCCTACCTTAAGACTTGGAGGTCCTGGAATAGCGGGTGTATGGAATGACACGTTGATCCTTTTATGGCACCTGTGGTGATGGTCCTCAATTTTCTGGCGCACTTGTTTTGGGAAAGTAAGTCGTACCGGGCTATCAATGTGGCATGCTCGGCCATTTCCGCTGCTCACGTTCCCGTTGCGGTGTTGGGAAAGATCCAACGTTCTGTCGCGTCCTGCGTGGAATTTGGGTCTCCAGGCCCCTCTCTTCAAGGTATTCCACTTTTTGGGACGTTTCCATTGTTCGTGGAGTTGTGGTCGGATAATGACTCCCTCTCGCTTCGCCAACTTTCTGCCAAGCTGGCGCTTTTGTTTTGTCTGCTTTTCTTTCAAGGGTGTCTGATATTATGTCTTTCGGTACGGATTCATTCACTTTTTCTCCTGGTTGTGTTATTGTTTCTGTTGCTCGTAGGACTAAATCTTATTCCTCGTTGGTGTCATACCCTTATTTTCCCGAGCATCCTCGTTTGTGTGTGGCGCACTTTTGCCGTAATTACCTTACGGTCACGGCGGCTTTGCTCTCTTTGTCTCCGGGTCCTTTGTTCGCTTCTTATGTTGCTCCTTTTAAGCCTGTTTTTGTTCCCACTGTGGTGAGGTGAATCAAATGAATCCTGTCCGGGGCGCAGCGGTTTCAGCGGCTCCAGAGTTAGGCAGTTCTCTAGCTGATATTCTGTCCGCGGTCCAGAGAGTCTACTTTTCATACTTTTACTTTCGCCCCGGGCATATGCTGCTTCTGTTTTGGTGGTGTAGATTTAAAATTGCAAATATGAAGCCTCCTGTCTTGCCATAAAATTAGGTATTACTCTAACCTAGTGTAGAGATAATCTAAATTTTATTAAAGACAGGAGGCAAATATTAACCCTCCCTCCCCCTCATCTATATGTATATATATATATATATATATATATATATATATATATATATATATATATATATATATATACACATACACATATATATATATATATATATTGTATGTTTCATTCTATTTTTTGGGTGTTGTTATGTTTGCTTTTGTATATTGCATTGTCGTGTGCAGTTTACGTTCATGGTGTTGTTTCAGTTTTCTTGCATAGTTTGATTCCAAATGGGTTTTTCTGCACTTCGTAACACGGAAGTTTGTTTTCCTGGTTTCCTTGCCTGTTGTGGTTCCGGTTGTTGGATAGGATTTATGGACACATCTTATTTCTTATTGGTTCATTTCTTTGCTGCTGGATGTTTTAGTAAAGAAGATTATGCAAATATTCGCCTTTCTGTCTTTCATAAGATTTAGATTATCTCTACACTAGGTTAGAGTAATCCCTAATTATCAGCAAAACTGTAAAGTATTTCTATGTCTCTAGGTAGTTTTCATGTTGTTCTATTTGGAAAGTGCTATTTTCTGGGTTTTTATCTTTTTCTCCAAATTGCAGTTTATTAACATGTGAAGCAGGGGTCTAATTTGTATAATTTTTTTATATTGTTTAATGTTTGGAGTTGTCCTTTATGGCCTGTTAGCCATCATATGCAATACCCAGTAGTTATGATGAGCATAGATCATAAAGTGTTATAACAGTATGAATATAATCCACTGAAAAGCATAAGGGGTCCATCATGCAATATTCTTAATTTTGTCTGATGTGTTAACAAAGCACTTTGTGTATAGACAACATGACCTCTCATTATTTTCTGATGTATATTAAAATGCCACTTCAAACTGTGCTTTAGATTTTTTGGTATGACTTATACTCTGTTTTCTGATCTCTGTTGTGGCAGCAGATTCACTTCATTAAAAAAAAAGCATCATTAAACTGCCCTCCAAGTCATGACCAAACACACAAGGGTGGTACATGAAGAGTTCACAATAATATTTATGATGTTGAATTTAAAGTCTAATTAGCACTTTATAAATATTGAAAGCTAATCATTATGCATTGTGGGCTGCAGTGATAAAAAAAATGTCTAGAATATTTCAACATTGTTTCAATGTGAACCTTGAATTAAAATCTAAAACAGATTAATTAGTTGGCATTTCAATGCCTACTTTAAAAAAAGGTCATTGTATAAATGTAACATTTTAGAAGACTTTTCCCTTGTCATATACAGGTCAGAATATTGTAAAGGTACAATTGGGACTTTTATTCTGCAATATGCAAATCTATCACACTGTCATTTAAAGGACGTTTGTGGTTTTAAAATTAATATAGCAACATGGCTCACAATTCCTCAAGGGTGCAAGTCTTAGATTTTCATCTACATTACTGTGACAAAGGGTACAGATGCATAGAAATATTCTAACCATATATTCTAACAAGCAGAGGCAGCAGGTTAGAGTAAAAACTGGGGGCTGCACCAGGTGATCTGCACTTATCTGCACCAGATGATAAAACATTCAGTTGGATATTATACAGACACACTCTCTGGAATTTATTAATTAAATGGATAGGGGAGTTTTCCAGAGTTCTTGCTCCCGCATCTTATTACATAAGATTCCAGTGGTCAGTGAGATAGGTGTGGGGGATGCTGTGCTGGGACAGGCCTAAGACAATGTCTGACTAGATGTGTGCTATAGTTTTTGTGCAAGCTTTATTTTTTTAAAAAAAATGCCTGTTTCATGCATTCATAGGAATCCGTGATAGCGAGCATGATCTCCGATGAAACTGACAAAAATGAACTGCAAAAGCGCTGAAAATTCCTCATGATTCATTTATTCGTCACCAGTTGCAGCAGCCCCCATTACGAGCTGTTTTGGCGCTTTTTGATGAGGTAGAGTTGGGAGGGACTGTGAGTAGGAGGGTACAGATCAATGACTTCAATGACTGATTGGTTGAAGTAGCCATAAAACAGGGGGTGGTCTCAATGATGGTTATGGCTGTAACTGATGGGTCCAACAACAGTGCATGTTTTTCTTACTTTTTCCACTATGCGCAATCAGCATTTACAAGGGAAGGGGACACACATCAGATATATATAAGTGTGCTGACACCATTTTAACTTGTCAGAAGCAGTAGTTACCATACCTGGGAACTTCTGGGCTCCGGCTATCTGGAGCCTTCCCTTGCGGGACGTGGCCAGAACTGCCCACTGACGTCAGCGGGTGGTCCCCCTGACGTCAGCGGGAGGTCCCCCTGAAATCAGTGGGAGTTCCCGCTGACATCAGGGGGCATTCCCACTGATGTTGGGAGCGTTCCCGCTGACGGCAGTGGGAAACACCCCCATTTTAAGGGAAAATGGGTGGGGAGCGGGGCGTTTCAAGACTCCGCTCCCTCAATCTGGAGGATTCGGGTCTTGACCCAGATAAGCGGTGCTTCCCCCGGCAATCTCCAGGTCAAACCCAGAGAGCTCCCAGGCAGGGGCGTACCTAGAGTATTTGGCACCTGGGGCGGATCCTGTATGTGGCACCCCCCCACACACACACACTTTAAAACTGCATAGCTTCTATCGTTATATACTGGCGCAGACATTGAAGGTGGTACAGCATTACTGTTATCATTATATACTGAGGCAGACAATGATGGTGGTAAGGTGTAACACCTATCACTATATACTAAGGCAGACATTGATGGTGGTACAGCATTACACCTATCACTACATACTGAGGCAGACAATGAAGGTAGTACAGCATAACACCTATCACTATATACTGAGGCAGACATTGATGGTGGTACAGCGTAATCCCTATCACTATACATTGAGCCAGACATTGACAATAGTGCAGCATAAGACCTATCACTATATACTAAGCCAAATATTGATGTGGTGTAGGCCTACCACTTAAGTGTCTGGCTTAGGGATGCACCAAAATGAAATGTCCGAAAATTCAGCATTTACTTGGCCGAAACCGAAAATGACCCCCCAACATAAAAAATAAATCTCACACTTTTATTAAAAGTAAGTAACACACCAAAATTGGACAAAAATTCAATAACAATATTAATATATATATACCCAGGCATACCCAGGTTCTAGCATTTACTGGTTGCCTGGCAATGATAGGAGTCTGATTGCTGTTAGCAATCATCTTTATATATATATGTTAATATTGTTATTATTATTCACATTTGAACTCAGAACTGAAGGCATGAAATCATATAAATCCCATATTTGCAGGTATACAATAATAATGCATGGGAACATAGCATTGCAGGTATAGATCAATTGGAAATCACATAAAAACTCTGCAATGAAGGTATAGATAAAACCCCCTAAATTACAGACATAGATGACAGCCCTGGCGTCCACACTGCCCACATAGAACCTGACCAGCACCCAAATTACACACATAGGACTTACCATCTTTTCTCCAAACAGCCCAGCATCAGTCAACTTTGTCCCCAAACAGCCCGGCCTGTGCCATCTTTGTCCCATAAACACCCTGCCTGTGTCATCTTGGTCCCCAAGGCTCAAACATCCTGCTTGTGCCATCTTTACCTTTCCACAAATCAATTATACATCTATAATACACACAAACACTTTTACAGTCACTCACTAATTCAGACTTTCATCCACATAATTAATTCACACAATATTTTATGCTCTCACTCATTCACACAAACTCATTAATTATCTCCCTCATTCAGACAATTTATCCACACATTCATTCATTCTCTCACTCATTCTCACTGTTTAGTTATTTCCAGATACTGACTACCCTCTTTCTCACTATCTACCCCTTCTCCTTCACTTCTCACTATCTACCCCCTCTCCCTCGCTTCTCACTATCTACCCCCTCTCCCTCCCTTCTCACTATCTACCCCTCTCCTTCCCTTCTCACTATCTACCCCTCTCCCTCCCTTCTCATTATCTATCTCCCTTCTCACTATCTACCCCTCTCCTTCCCTTCTCACTATCTATCCCTCTCCCTCGCTTCTCACTATCTACCCCCTCTCACTATCTACCCCTCTCCTTCCCTTCTCACTATCTACCCCCTCTCCCTCCCGTCCCGTTATCTACCCCCTCTCCCTCCCATCTCACTATCTACCCCACTCTCCCCCCCTTCTCACTATCTACCACACTCTCACTATCTACCCCCCTCTCCCTCGCTTCTCACTATCTACCAATCTGGGACATGTGGTCACCCAAGCATGCATGGGTTTGCCTGGTTGTTTGGGGACAAAAGGGCCACATTTGGGTCATGCGCAGTTACCAATATTGAACTTTAACATTTGGTGATCCACTGGCCATGCCCAATTTAGTACATCTTTGAGCCTGGCCTATTTAGTGTGCCCAATAAAACCATACATTTTTTAAAACTAGACACCCCAGGGTATTTCAAATGCTGGTATTTTAACTCTTTGCATGCACTTTTGCAGTAGTTGTACTTTAGGTATGAATTTACAGCTCATGGTATATGTCACTGTCACATAACATCCCAATATGTGTTTAGCAACATCTCCTGAGTACAGCGATACCACAGATGCATGGGTTTGTCTGGTTGTTTGGGGGCTAAAATGCCACATTTGGGACAGGTGCATTTTTTAGATTGGAAATTAGACATGTGGTCATCCTTCCCCCTGTGTTAATTCTTCAACCCAGCTAATTCAATTTACCCCATCAAATCATGCATTTTTTAAAAGTAGTACATTTTTTTGCCCTTTTTTTCTTTTTTTTTTACAAGAAGATTCCCCTGATGGTAAGTTATTTTTACATGTTACCATTTTTTCTTTTTTTTGACAATTTTTATTATTATTATTATTATTAATCTTTTTTTCTAATCACATTGTGATTAGAAAGCTGGGCTCCATTGACTTGCATGGTTGAATGCAGTACCTGTAACCAGAGTTCTCAGGAGGGTCTGAAGAAACCCTCTTGGAAACGTTTTCAACGTCTTTATTTTTTTTATAGGACTCGACATCGAGGCAGTACAGGAACACCGTTTGGGTGCAGAAAGTGAACATAGATCGCTTTCTACACCTATTTAAAGCCATGACAGTCCTGTCACGTCAATTGCCACCAACTGGATGTTTGTGCATGATGTGCCCGGACTGTCAATTGACATCAAAGGGTTAAGTCCAGCCGCCACGTCATTATGTAGGGTGAGCCACATGCGGCAGCTTGCTATGTTTTTATGCTCGCCTAACGTGCGGCCAGCCACTGGCCCCAGGCTGCAGAGTATGAGTTGCTGATGGCCAGCGGCCCAACAGGTATTTAGCGGGTGTCAGTCTTGGCCTGGCTGCAACAACCTTGTAAAAACTTCCCTTTTTTATTGAGGACCTAGGAAGACTCGGAGATTAAAGATCCAAAAACTTTAGTTTCAACCATATTTAGTGCATATGAACTGAAACCTACTGAGCTGAATTGGATGTTCCTAGCCACTCTCACACAAGACTCTGTGATTTGAATTAAATTACTTAGGAATGCTAGAGCCTGGGGGACTACAGATACTATTATTGTAGACATCTGGTAAGCTGAGGATGATGGTAGTTGTCGTCTACAATAACTGAGATCATTATTCCTGACAATAGCTCATTAACAACAATGGATATTCAATTGTTATTTTGCACAGTGTGTATTTTTTCATAAAAATATTAGCATAAGGTGGGTTGCACAGGATATAGAGATATATATTATTTCTACAAATAAGTAGATGGAATATTTTACTGTCTTGAACACAGCAGTTGCATGATTACTGAAATGCTGTGTAGGTTCATAAATTTCCAGATTGTAATTTTTAGTAATGCAGCTATGATTTATGCGCCTTTTGCCTTTCCAATCAGCAGAAAATATGACTGTGTTTCTAATGATATCATTCTATTAAGTGTAAAGACTTGTGTTATTCACTGACTGCAGGATACTATAAAGGGATACATTTATTTTAGCTGTTCCTGTTAAATAGGATCCATATGGTGGTGTTTACAATGTTTCCTTTTTTCTCGCCGGTAGTTTGTAGTGGCTTGAGTCAATTAATCTTTGAAATATTGTTAAAGATTCTGCTCAAAACTTCTATAAATTACAGGTGCACATTTAAGTATTATTCTCAACTGACTCTCAGTTTTACAAACCTCATACAATCTCCTCTAATATTATTAAGAATTATGCATTTGGTACATCAAGATCGGAATGATGAAATCCACAAAATGATACCTGATATATATAATACAGAAATATATTATAAAACCATACCTCTTTAAGAAGGTACAGTCCTTCATTGGGATACGGTTCTCAGTCATTATGGTAACTGGTAGAGGAAATAAAATATTTTGAAAACCCCAATTAAAATCTCTTAGGAACATATTGTTACAGTCTATCCAGGTCCTCCCTCTACTGGGCAGCACCAGGTTCTGATTTCCAAACTTTTTCTTCTGTGAACCCAACTCTCAGTGTCTATCAACAGCCTATTCTGTCCTGGCTCTTCCAGGGTGGTACCAGGCTAAGATTTTCAAGCATTCCCCCTTGTGACTAGCCTATTTAATCCCCAAGACTCCCAGCTATCATAGCCATCAGGTTTGATTGTTTATACAGTTCTACTTCTGCCTCCTGCTGTGATCCGGCTTGTTCTTCTGCGTTCCTGTTTTCTGCCTTACTGACTTGGGCTCTGTTCTGGACATCCCGCATCTCTTCTGTGTTCTGACCTGTGTTTTTCGACTATTGCATCATCGGACTGTAGGGATCTTGCGGCTCCTGGTGGATCATCACAAGACCCATGGATGCCAGCACCTTATATATATATGAAGTAAAAAGGATATAACTGTGTGATTTTGTGTTATTTATCACTGTGTGGTTATCTGTTTTTTTGTCAATCAAATTTTGTTTTTATTCAATAAAAAGCTTCAAACTCAATGACTGAAATGTCTTAACAAGGTTGTTATGTCTTGTTAATGTGGGCTCTGACCAGATATAATGTCATCTTAAAGCCCACTGCCTCTGGCAACAATAAAATATGTTCCATGATATGTGAAGCTAAAACTATGTGAGCATCCATGACTCAGATCGATTATTGTCAACAGGAAAACATAACTGTGAATTCCCCATGGAATGTTTCCCTTTACTAGTAAACCTGATGCACCTGAAGCAAAATAATAATAAAAAAAAATAGATATTTACAATCACATTTAATGAGACACTCCAGTGTCCCAGGCACGGTCTTCTTTAACACGGGGCAGCAACCATAACCGGGCTCGCCACTCTACGAGAGACTCTATGATGGCGGACTCCCATTTTAACCCCTTAAGGACAATGGGCGGTCCCTAAACCCATTGAAAACAATGCATTTTGAGCCCGTACATGTACGGGTTTTGTCATTAAGGGGTTAAAGTGTTTAGGAGGTGAACAATGAGGTGATTAATGATCCCCAGCCAATTCGGTTCGGATGAAAATCAGGGGGCATTTTTAATTCAGAAACAAAATGTATTGCCTGGTGCCCACATTCACTCTCATTCACACTTCATACTTGTTCACTCTCTCTCACGCTTTCTAAATGTTTCCCTACTTTCTATGCTTACCACTTCTGCACACTATTTCTGCTTCCACATTTTCTTGTTCTTCAACCTCCTTCTTCTCTCTTTTATCTTCTATCTTCATCTGCATCTCCATAGACATAACCCCCAGCCAAAATTGTGGTGAACTTCCACCAACAAACTTTCGGTGACTTCTTCCCACCCGATTAGACGAGAGAACGTCACAGGAACTGCTCCAAAATCTCAGTGCTTTCTGTGACATCCTTCCCCCCTAATTGATTATGTCCATGGAAATGCAGACAAAGATAGAAGAGAGAAGATAAAAGAGATAAGATAGAGAATGAAGAACAAGAAGATGCGGAAGTGGAAGTGGTTGACACTAAGATGGGTTAAGCTTTAATTAACATCACCATGTTCAACCCTTCTACCTAACCCCCCTGCTTTTGTTCCAAAAGAAGGCAAAAAAATCAGTTTTTTCAGATTTTTCCACTAAGCATTCTCCTTGACTCAAGAAGCTCTAAAATATTTGTTTTTTGAATAATTTATAGCCCTGTATGTACTACATTTAAAAAAAAAAAATCCAGTCCCTATTCTTCACTAGTTTTTCATTTCACATTACTTACAAACCCAGGAGAAAGTACGGGAAGGCCAGTGCACTCTACAGACAATCTTCACCTGTGACCGAGGACAACGAATCCCCACAAAAATGTTCTAGCTACACAAAAGAATCTTTTCAGATGTCTACAAGAAAACAACCTTGATCCTAGATGCTGAAGTCCGGGATGGTTTATATGACTTTGTATCTCCCATGATACCCCTCTTGCAGGACATCCTGGAATTTCTGGAACCAAAGCCCAGATTGGGAGACAGTATTGGTGGCCCCGACTCACAATCACGGTAAAAGATTATGTCTTGTCTGCCAAACTTCTGCCCATAATAAACTATTGCATCGCGTCCCTGTGGCCTTTTAATTCTCTACTCTACTACACCTTCCATCAGCACCAGAAAGGGCAAACCTCATTGTTAAAGAGCTACTACCCTTCATAAGGTTCCCAGTCAGATCATATCTGATCAAGGCTCCCGATTCACTTCTAAATTCTGGAAATCATTTTGTACAGGATTGCAAATCCAGTTGGCCCGCAATCTAATGGCCAAACAGAAAGGGTAAATCAGTGTTTGCAGCAGTTCCTACGATGTAACGCTACACATCTGCAACCTGACTGGTCTTCCCTATTATCGATGGCAAAATTTGCATACACTAATAATAAACACATGTCCACACAGGAATCTTCATTCTTTCTCCTATATGGATATCATAATTCTACTTTACCAGACACAAGATAAACAGTACCACCCTCTGAGGTTACAAAAAGACCCACCTGCAACTTGCACTATGCTATGCAGTGTCCCATCTCCAGACACAATGTTGACATAAAGAATAAGCTAATAAGTGACGTACTGGAACCCCCCATTTGTAAGCTGGGGGACAAAGTTTGGCTCTCCACATGACATCTCCGCCTTGCACTAACTTCCAAAAAGTTGGGCCCTCAGTTTATAGGTGATTTTTCATCTCCCATTCCATCAATCCAGTGACATTCCGGTCTATTTTACATTAAAAATACACCATGTGTGTCGGCCAGCCCAGAGGCACATGGGGCATACTTGAGGCAGAGGAGTAGGAACCTCTAAACAGGATGGATGCCAGGCCAGGAAGGAAACTCTGGGAGCTTCAGAACAGGCATAGTCAGAAACCGGATACATGGTCTCAGAACAAGCCAGGGTCAGTAACGGGTTAACAGGTCCAGGTACAGGAGAGAGGGACTGTTGTAGGACTGAGGGTAGGACGGAGAAGCAGGAATAAACATGCTTAGCTGCAGAAGCAAGCTGTAAAAACAACTGAGCACCTAGCTCAGGTGTCAGAGACTTAAATACCATCCCAGGGTACTTAGGGGTCATCCTGCAAAATGTGGGCGTGGGTCCCTTTAAGAATCAGAGTAGGTGAGCGCACGTCACAGAGACTCACTGGATGCCTGTACAAGAAGATGGAAAATGGTGTGGGACAGCTCCAGGATGCCGGATCCTTCGTGCCTGGCGAGAAGCAGAGCCTGCAGGACAGCTGAGGACCCGGGAACGTTGTGGGGTAAGTACTGTTTCCGACACTGTGTTCCACATCTCTTTGTTCAAACCATGGGTACCAAACCCAGTCAATGCACTTCTCCTCCTCCTCCCGTAGCAGTAAGTGACCACCAGGAATATGTAGTACATGCGGTCTTGGATTCCTGTATCCGTGGAGGACAGATACAATACATTGTTGGCTGGGAAGGCTATGGTCTCAAAGAGAGTACCTGGGAACAGCTCTCTTCAGTTCAGTCCTCTTCCTTGCTCTGCTGATTCCATTTGGCTTATCAATTGAAATCCGGCTCTGTTGGCTCCCAGAGGTTGCCATTGTATGGGGGCACTGTCATACTCACCCAATGCTGCAGCAAGATGCATCTGTGATCTCCCCAGTTTGTTCACTGAACCGGGAATGAACAAGGTTGTCGTGAAGACACGTCCTCAGAGCTCTTGTTTTTACTACGAATGGTGGTCTGACTGATCCGTGGATAGCAGGACCTATCCGTATGAGGGTACTGACTGGTGATTCCTCAGCCCTCAAACAGGGGTATCCAGCCTTGGGTACGGTGACCCTGTAACAGGTATTGATTCATGGGAGGAGGATATCATCTTGCCTCTTTAAAGGTCAACGGTAAGACCTCACCTTGAATATGCGGTACAATTCTGGGCACCGGTCCTTAAAAAGGACATCATGGAACTAGAAAAAGTGCAAAGAAGAACTACAAAATTAATTAGGGGATTTGAAGATAGACTAAAAAAGTTAAAATTATATACACTGGAAAGACGGCGTCTTATAGTGGATATGATAACATTATATAAATATATGCAGGGCCAATATAAAGAGCTTTTCAGTGGCCTGTTCATTAACAGAAATGTACAAAGAACAAGAGGTCACCCTTTGAGACCGGAAGAGTGGAATTTTCATAGACGAAGGAAGGGATTCTCTACAGTAAGGACAATAATGATATGGAATTCACTGCCAAGGGAGGTGGTGTTATCAAATACATTAGATGCCTTCAAAAGGGGTCTGGATATTTTTTTTAGAAAGGCATGACATACAGGGCTATAAATAGAATTAATGTTTTGGAGCTTCTTGATCCAAGGATAAATCCTATTGACTTTTGGACTTTTTTGGACTTTTGCCTTCTTTTGGATCAAGAATAGGAACGTTAGGTAGAAGAGTTGAACTTGATAGACTCACCCTTGTGTACTATGTAGCTACTTAGGATATCCTTTGCTTACGTTGCTGACCTCTGGATCTTCCCTAGCCCTCTCAGCAATCTGTCTACCCGTTCCACAACTTGCCAAACCCGAGTCCCGGGGAAACAGCAAACTGTTCAACATTTGGGGTCCTGGCAGCATATTACCCTATCTGGCTCCCTTGTAAATGCATCCTTTACCGCCACCACCTGTTTTGCTTTCCTAGCATTCTGGTTCCCCACTGTGCTGGAGAGGCTACTCACCTGGCTGCTAGGTGAGTCACCCTGCCCCATAAATGCCTCCTCTGAGCTGATCTCTAAAGCATCCTCACACAAACTGGCAAACATGTTGGAGCGGAAGAAGACAGAAGAAAGAAGACATAGAGAAGTTGATGAAGAAGCAAGACATAAGAAGAATGGGCAAGCGAAGAAGCAAAGGAGAAAGGGATATGGAAACAGACAGAGGCATTGAGCGAGCGTAAATGAAATTGTGAGAGAGTGTTAGTGTGAAAGAGCAGGGCTGCCATCAAAAATTTGGGGCTCCTTACAGAACCAATGGTCTGCCCCCTCTCCCCAGATGACCCAGACACCTCCAGGGTTTTCTCTCCTACTGATTTTTCTTGGTGGCAAATATGGCACAGTCAGGCTGTTTAGGGTACTGACAAATAGACTTGTGCACGGCAAGCAAAACTGATTCCATGCATTCATTTTCAGGCATTTTCAGTGGGGTTCAAAAATGTTTGTACTGACAAATTTCCACTCAAACCTAGTAATGGGTAAAGTCTTACAATGTACTTATTGCAGTTTTTCCAAATGCATTCACAATCTCTTTAATACACCCATATAATAATCATGTTTCCTAAAAGGTAAAAGAAAAAATGTTTATTTCATCCTTTGACTTTGTTTCCAAATGAATATGCAACATGCTTTATATCCATCCTCTCTGACAGTACATTGTAAATATTTATAACATTACACATCTACTGGGAACCTATGTAACTCCATGAAACCTACAGGGAAGTCTGTCTCTTTGGGTTTAATATTTTGAGCAAAATAAAATACATACAGTGTGTTTTATATTTCTTCCCAGCATCTCAATGAATATTTAACAGGCCTGCTCAAGAGCATATCAATTTCAAGACACCCAAAAAACATATTTATGCCTGAAAGGTAAAATATTTGCATTGATGTTCATCAAAATCATTCATTCCAGACCAGTGTCACTTCATTTTGGAAACCTACAACATAAGATTCCTCTGTGACATTATGTTAAAGTGTTTTGATTCTGGAAAAAAGTCTCCATGTTAAATCAGCTATGGGCTTTTGGATACACAAATTGCTAAGTGTATAAAATTGTAACAAATGGAACTGTGATGGGTTTATGACAGATGTTTGCATTTTGACTGCTCCATTTTTTTGCCCACAAGGGTTTCCAAACTATGCTAAGATCAAAAGCTTTAAATCAAGGCAAGTGTTCTTAGCGTGAAGTCATTAGATCCCCTGCAAGCAAGTGGAAACCACTGCTACGGTGAATAATTCCCACCTGCTTCTCCAGCACATCAGAACTGTTCTGAAATCTAACGTGCTGGATTAAGACTATGAAAGTTTCTGTTACCAAGGGATTTGAATCACTCTTCTGTGACGCTTGTGTTTGTCGGAAGAATCAGTTGCAGTGGAAAGGTGACAACTGCTTGTCATGAGTGCCGCATGTCAGGGGCTTTGTAATACTTAGGGGAATAAATACCTGACACAAATAACCCTGCATACTGAATTCAGTCATACTTTGGCCGATTCAATCACAGAAAGACTTTTGTTTTGTAACTTTTTGACATCTGTAGTCAAGTCTGACACTTTTAGTTTATTTATTACTCCCTTTTTTTACATTCTCATCCCCCAGTTGCACGGCATTGCAAAGCACATGCTTTAAAGTGCATATGATGGCTGAAATGTCCATTTAAGTTATAGCTCAATCGATTCACACTATACTTAGGTTATGTCCTCTGGTGTTAGAATTTCTCTAAAAAGTGTAAGTCATGTGTGTAGACATTTTAATTCAGATTCGTAGGAATTGCAAATGTAACAAAAAGTGCATAGTTTCAATGAAAACGGGGCAAAACCCTGACAAAATGATGAAAACAAGGTAAAAAGCTCAGAATATTGTTCAAATTTCATGGTCTCATTCACTTTAACTCTCTCACACTCAATCATTCAGGTTCTCTCACACTTTCATTAACGCTCTTGCTTTCTCTGAATGTCCCGATACCTTCTCCGCCGACCATTTCTGCTGCCATGTCTACCAGCACTGCTTCTTCTCTAGCATCTTTTTCATCTTCTTGTTCTTCTCTCTCCTGTCTTCTTTCTTTGTACACATCTCCAGAAAATGATCTCCTGGTGAACTTCTGCAAAAATGGCAGAGATTCCAGTGACATTCTCTCTTCTGATTTTATGGTTGGAGGTAGAGGATGTGCCCTCTATATTGTGCTCCTCTATATTGCTCAAAGATAACCTCCAGTGAGCAAAAATAGTGCAGCTTCTGGTGACATTTTCTCTCCCAATTGGAGGAGTGGGAGAGAGGGTATGTGTTTTGCCCAATCAAGTGAGGACACTTAATGACAGCACGACACACAGCAATTTGATCAAGTAAAACTTTATATGAGATTCCGAATACAGCAGATAGAAAATAGTTGTGTATGTAAACTTATATATATATGTATATATGTATGTGTAAAACAAGTTAAGCAATCAATCAATATCACAGCAATCAATGCTATAATGTCAAATGTCTATACAGTAATAGATCACCAAGCCAAGTGGTTATCACTCCTCTAGCTGATTAACTCACAACTCAGCAGAGACTGGGAAACCCCTCAGAGACAGTCTTTTCGAAGAGCTACTTGTCTTGGACGCAAGGATCCCTGGATCTATCCCGGGCTGCTCTTGCACGCTCGTGGCTGTGGGTCTTTTATAGCCATCGTGGGGACTTTCCAGAATCTTCCAGGGACAAGTGTCTTTACGTCGTGGTGTTATCTCTATGTGGCTTCTGTTCTGTGACGCAGGCTGGCCCTCTATTCTACGGTGCTGGCCGAGCACTTTAAACAGAGGTCCCTTGCCATGTTGTTCTTATGTGCTCGTGAGATTCCTTATCTTACTAGCCCATATGCTCTGCACATATTGACATCTGACTCTAAAATCACAAAACCATGACTATGCAAAGTATAGTCTAAACTTTTACTGACTTTACTTCTTAACCTATTGTGACAGGACCCAGGAGCCATATTAGTAACAAAATATTATTCATTACAGTATGCCCAGATATCTACCTCGCCTCTGGATATATTGCCCTAGTGCACTCGCTCACCTACTTACCGTTCCCATCTCCAGTGAGTAGGTTTGATTCATATTACACATGTGTCCAAACTGTCTCCTGCCACCATATTCCATCTTTCACGATAAGGGACTCCTGGCATAATACAAGACCTTGCTCCAAATTATAATCTATTAACTACAACACTCTGTTGTCTGTCACTCAGTCACTGTCTAATCCATTCAACTATATTGGAATACAAACTCAAAGATTGTAGTTTATTGACAAGCCTTCTGTGTGACACAGTGGCAAAAGCCTTACTGAAAACTAGATCTGCACTACTGCACCACCTTGATCAAAAAAATCCCAATCAAAAATATCAATAAGATTAGTTCGGCATGATCTCCCTAAAGTAAACCCTTGTTGTTTATGATCTGGAAATCCATGTGATTTATGTACATATACCTTTTTTGTTAAGAATCACAACCAGAATAATGTTTATATGTAATAAGACATTAACAGTATTGTGGTGTATGTAATGTGCACCTTTCAACTATTTAAAAATCAAATCCCACTTTCCCAGACAGTCCTCAAATCTTTTTTTCCTGAGCACAAAATATAGCAATTAAAGCACTAATGAATATAATGCTACTCAACTGTGCAATGTCGATTTAATTTATTTGCATACAATTTGCAAATTATATTATTCACATTTTCGACTTGCAAATACACTTAGTTAAAACATTGAAACAACCTCCTGACCTAATTAAATTAGACTATGAAAAAGAAGCAATATGTGAAGTATTAGGTTAATTAACTTTCAAGGGAGTGTGGTTGAATTTAAGTTAAACCAAATTTGGATGCTAACAGAACGCTGAAAATAAATATATACTTAAAGTAAGAAAATGCTGACAATGTATTCTTAAAGTGATCATTTTTTATATTTTGCTAGGTTTTTGTAGACGTACAATTTTCTGCAGTAATGGTTTCCCACAGTTCTAGTTCACTTGTAAATCTGTATATGGTATTTGAATAAACAAGTAGAGAAAAAAAACATAGCAGAACTACAAAACATAACTTCAAATTTTAAAATAGGATACAGTGGTAGCCAAATCCTAATTGATTAACATCAATTATAAAAAAAAATAGAACTTCATGATTTGGAATAAAGTGAATATGCTAAGAAGGCCATGACTACCTCGTACAAGCCTTAGTTAGAGAATGTCTGTTCAGCACCTGATAAGAAACATTTCCTGGACTCTGAATACATTGACATTGCTTCCCACATTTGTGAACTGGGAGTTAATTATTAATTGAATTAATCAAAACCTTAATACATTGAATATGGACTGTAACGCAACATATATGGTAGAAACTCTGCTTTGCTCCTAGGTTCTTGCTAATGTTACCTTGATAACGAGAACTTCATTCTGAGATATTATTAAATTTATTTAATAGTAGTAGTAATAGTAATTTAGAACTTCCTTGTAGAAGCAGCAACAATATTCTCTCTAGTAATACTAGATGAACCTCTTTGGGATCTCAATGATTTCTCCTGCAACTAGAGGGAACATTTGTACCATGATTTATTTTTTTTTTTAATTGTACTACTATTTTTACTATATTTCCATATTTCACCTTATTTGCACTCTGATTTTACTATAGATGATCACACAGTGAAGCAGTAGCCTCTGTAGCATTGCTTTCCTGATCACAGTATGCAGTGGCAGGGTGGTTATACCTCAGCAGGATTTGACAGAAGTTTGGGCATTTAAATTTTGTAAGAGTAATGACACTCTCTCTGAGCGCTGTTAACCTGAAACTGCCAACAGAGAGCCAGCAGTGTCTGGTTTTCCTTGTATCAACAGGTAGATACCCTGGCTAATTAAAACAGCAAGGGCATACTATTGTTGTCTGGAAAGTTGTAGGAACAAAAACATCCCCAGCCACAGTGTTATATTTTCTTGGACTATATCGTATCCCCATATTGGTTTCTTTACATCAATGTAAATACATAGATTTACAGACAGAGATCTTCAATTCCATTAATTATGTTACCCATCTATAAACTCATTTTAGTTCTCATGCTCTCTAGAATGTCTCCCTACCTTCTCTGCCAACCGCTTCTTTGTCCCTGTCTCTTCTTCTGCAGCTCTGATTCTTCTCTTGCCTTGTCTTGTTCTTTTGTCTTCTTTCTTTGTCCACTTCTCACTGGTATCAGCTTCATTAACCTGGCCCCCTGGAGCAGTGCCACAAAAGGTGGTTTTGAGAAGAAAGAGGAGTGCAGAAATGCTTCTTTTTCCATGGATCCATATGCATTATTCTGGTCTCTTGGAGTACTTCTGCAAATGGGCAGAGCCACGGCACACACCACATGAAAAGCCTCTTCCCCATTCCTCCATTTGGAGGAGAGGATGTGCACGGAGGTTCTGACTTTGTGCAGAAGCATTTTGGGAGGCCTGTTAATGGGGCTGATCCTGGGAAGAAGCAGATGAAGAAAAGAGACAGAAGAACAAGAAGGGGCAAGAGAAGACGTGGAGCTGCAGAATATGAGACAGATACACAGAAGTGGAAGGTGGAGAAGGTAGGCAGACAATGAGAGAGAAAACATGAGAAAGAGTGAATGAAAGGTTGAAGTGTGTGAAGTGAGTGACACTGATTAGTTCCTTGTTCCTGAATGGATAATTACCATGTTTATTTTTCTTCCCCAAATGCATACTTTTACATTATCTACGTTATAGCTAATCTGTCATTTAATTAACCTGTCTCCTGTTTGGTCTAAATCTTTTTACATGGAGATTACATCCATTTCTGATTCCATTAACTTATGTAATTTTGTGTCACTTGCTTTCAGTTTGTCATTTGTAAAAATTGTATCCATCCAGGTTTTCAGGGATTACATTTATTGTTTTCATTCTTTTACCATTAATCCAATTGAACGCTATAGTTGTTCTACATTTTTGCAATAACTTTTTCATTCTCCTCTTCAAACAGATGGTTTTTTTTTTTTTTATCAGATGGGGGTTTTTTTACAACATAATCTTTATTCCTCATATCTCTGAAAGTAAGCTTCTGCTCTGTCCCTCCTGACAGAATAATTAAATGTGTGTATATATATATATATATATATATATATATATATCTTGTAATTTATTTACATATACTCATGTTCAAAAGTTTGGTGTCACAGCGATTTTCATGGAAAACAAGGTTTTCAGCTGTGCTAACATAATTGGGATTTCTGATAATCAATTAGCCTTTTAAACTTAAACTTAGATAAGCTAACACAACGTAAAGACATACTCTGTATTCTTATGAAGATATTCCATTAAAAATCATTTGTTTCCTGCTGCAATAGCCATTTGCAATATTACCAGTGTCTATGATCAATTTGATGTTATTTTAATGAACTAAATTTTCATTTATTTAAAAAAAAAAGGAAATTTCTCTGTGACCCCAAACTTTAAAACAGTAGTGAATGATGAGGGTGAAAGCCACAAGCTAGTGGCCAATTGCAATTTGTACTAAATATTTTTGATGTTTTTAACAATTTTTTTTCAAGTGTGAAAAAAAATAGCAATGCAGGATTGCCTTAATACCCTATAACCTCATTGTATTTATCATTTTTCCTTCAAATATTTAAGTTATTACTTATCACTAGGCATAGCCAACCCTGTTTTAATGATGATACTTTTTCTTTTGAGCTTTTACCAAAAATAACTTTAACCCAATTCACACAATTCATTGCAAACATTAGCAAATCAAAATTTCTTTAGCTCATGTACACAATATCAAAATACATTTCAAAAGAGACCTTTTTGTGATCACTGTTTTCCTGTTCATTTTCACTGTGGATATTGGATATAAATTCTACACAGAACATCATTAGAAATTTAAGGATATGACAAAAGACCCCTGTCATCCAACTAACTGGGTTGATCGACTCTCCAGCATTTTTTTTATTTCAGATCATTCTTCATACCTCTACACCATACATTCTAGAATAATACTACCAAACAGACTTGTTTAATGGCATAGTGAGGATAATTATCTATTACAATATATTAGTACATTATTTAAATCAGTTTCGAGTCATTTACTATGCTTATGTGAAAAGATCATGCAAATTGCAAGGTTGTCTTCTCACTACAATTGAGAGATACTGGGGACCATGAAAAGCCTTTTATTTGTTTAGGATGCTTCTTTTACCTGCTAAATGAACCACGAAGAAAGCAGCGAACAATGTGTCTAATAGCAATCATTTTACGTCTGATGTAATAAAATATTCTTCTAAAAGGTCTGCTGATTCGATGAATATTTTTACTGTTTGACATCAGCAAGGAAACTAAATCGTTTCAGAAAAAATACCACCGTAAAAAAGGAAATTCTATGTAAAGTAATAACTGAAATATAAATGCACAGTTTAAAAATAGTATTCCTGAGACCTGAAGTTTCATTTATTCTGGTCATTGAGTTAGTTTATAAAACGATTTACAGTTTTGTTAGTAATTGCCGTTTAAAACACTCACATTTGTTTTTTAAAAAAGGTAAAGAGAAGAAGAAAGAGAGGAAAAGAGAGCCAAGAAAGAAGGGAGAAAAGAGGAGAGAGAGAGCAAAAGAGAGAAGAAAGAAGAGAACAGAGAGAGAGAAAGAGGGAGAGAGAGAGAGAGAGAGCAAAAGAGAGAAGAAAGAGGAGGACAGAGAGAGAGAGAGAGAGAGAGAATGACTTTAGAAAAATGATACCCACATCCACAGCCTTAACTAAATTATACGAGCGACTCTATTGGTCGCCAGCAGGGGGCTTGTCTGCCATCAACCAATGAAGTACAGGTGTACTTCATTGGTTGATGGCAAAGGAGGCCCCTGTAGGCGACCAATAGAGTTGCTTGTATGGACATTTAAATTCCTGGAGCCAAAGCTGCTGCATAGTCTGTACTGCGTTAACTCCATATTAACCCCTTCTACAAAAAATCGTCAAAAAATGAACACAAAGAATGCACATGAATATTCACCCGAACCGGACACAGGAACGGGCGAATATTCGCGGAAATGGGAAGATCTTTTCCCCACGAGGACAAACATGAAGACGAACATGAAGAGTTGGCCGGCACCCAAGTCTAGTAATTATGCCTTCAAAAGCCACACATTTCTTAAAACTACTTTGGATGCTCAAGATTTGGGGGACTCTTATGGCTGTTTAACACTGACATCCAAATACATATGTGGTATCTTTATGCGATAAAGGAGAATATTTTCCATGAAAAGATGGAGATTTTTTTTTTTTTTTAAATACTTTGTTCTTGAAACGTCCATGGTTGCTGTAGGTAGGTAGTATGTAAGTTTTTTTTGTGCCCCACTGCATTCACAAAAATGATTTGTGTTGTTGTCTTTGATGTAAAATTCCAAGAAATATATACTTCTGTTTATTTATTTTGACATCTTATATTAATTTGGCCATGGACTTTATCACTCTATCAAATTAATAAACTGTTATTTTGTTTTTTACAGTGTTATTACATGTTTCAAAAATATACTTAATCTACACATATTCTTTTTAAAGATACTGAGAGGATATTGTAGTTTTAAAAATATATTTATTTGAACTAACGTACATTTTGTTTTTGTCTTTTACGATAAAATTGTATTGATTGTTTTATGATGTGAAAATTGTTAAAAATGCCCCAGCCTTCCTTCACTCAAAGGATTATACATACAGTTATATTTAAATAATAATTCTTACTACAGTTTCTACTACTAAAAGGTTTAACATGCCTTTTGTTTACGATGCTACATTAATCTTTCACTAGAATGCTCCCTTTAAGTGCTAATTCCTGTATCCAGCCATGATATTAATGCTGTTAAACTTGGTAAAAAAATAAATAATCTATTATCTCTAACTGGAAGGAAATGTGACCTTATCAAGCAGTCACAGGCTCGTCAATCATAGTCAGACTAACCTGAAATAGTATATGTGACAGAATAAAAAATAATTGACATTGCATGGAACATGCAGACCATGTGTAGGAGGACATTAATTTAATAGTCATGCTGTGTAGGTAGAATTTTCCTTTCTGTAGTTACATTAATGAATTATCAGGACAAAGGAACGAATGTTTGAGAAAACCACAAAAGAAAACACACATCATAATCAATATTGGTGAAAGAAATGTAATGGAAGTGGGGATGTGTCACACTGCTAGGGGATGTTGTGTCAGATGTCAAATAATATAGTGTGTGATCTACAAATCTAAACACACCAAGTTAACTTCAATAGGGATTAATTTCACTTAATCTCATATTTATTCGCTATGTAAAAATCTATGTCAATTGGTATGAAAAACAATCCATGCTTTAATGTTGTAACAAGACAATTGTTCTAAACAGAGGTTTTGTATTAAAGACAAATGTAGGTTTTTATTTATTAAAAGAAACAAATGTTTTCATAACTAAATACATTTTAGCACATACAAAAAAGAACATTTGAATTATCTCTGAGATGGTACCCACTGCTGTTAATTTGGCCATAGGTGAGACTGGTTTTCTTAACAAGAAAAAAATATATATTTATTATATATCTATATACACCAATTCTCATTACAACTTTTGCTGGTAACCAGGACAGGGCTGACCAGGGAAGTGGCACGCAGCAGCTCTGGTCCATGACGGTGTGTGGCCACAGGCTGGATGCACACAGCCGCATTTTTTGCATAGTGTGTAGTCCTGTGTATCCAGCTGGCACCTGCACGCACATCATTTAGAGGTCACTTGCCTAAAAGTACCAGGGCTTCTTTTCTCCCCCCAATCCAGCCCAGCCTTTAACATTATCTGAAGTAGCATTTCCATGTTCACTGAGTTCACTGTGGCTGAGTAAAATCATGATTAAAACCACTCTTTAGCATCTTTAATACCATTGTTTCATATTTTCCCCTAGATTACAAGTTACTGAAAAATGTTCCTGCTGAGGGTTGTGGAAAGATTTATGGCATTTAAAACACTCAGTATACTGACTGGCTTGACGTATAAATTAAGTTAAGCTTCAGTATGTGGAAATGTCAAGTTTGAGTTTTTTATTTTAAAATAAACTATATTAACTGAGGCATGTTCGTGAAGAAGGGTTGGGAACAAAACATTTAATCAACTGTATATTTAATAAACTGTATAGTCAGCCAAAGAAATAAAATTATGAAAAGAAAAACAGGAATGCAAAGGTCCTCTTAGTATAAATAGTTGAAAGTGACTTGTATGAAACCTCTAGCTTAGTAGAAGAAAGCATGCATAAATATGCTGAACAAAATGCATCTCTTTCTAGAAACAATAGAAGGTTACAGCTGCTACACAAGTCTAACCCTTTACGTGGATATTATAACTTTAGGAATGGACTAGAGTCATCTTGTTTTTTTTTTTTAAAAAATTGGCCCTCAGACGACTAGCTAACACCATGGCCATCATATGCATTTCAATACTTTCAAAAGCAGGAAGTGAAAATCCCCAAATGCATTGGCATTCTCTTATCCTAGAGAATGCCGGCTAAAGTATCATCATTGGCTAGTGTCCAAGTTGGCATGAAACTTGGACAGTGGAGTGGGTGGTATGCTGCAACTCTGAGGCAGCAGTAAGGTAAGGGTATAGAATGCCATTTAAAGTACTGTGATATGCATTTTTTGTTGGGGCAGCATGGGGCATTCTACTGACCTTCAAAAAATGAATTGTTCATGGAAATGACTGACATATCAGTTATATATATATATATATATATATATATATATATATATATATATAATGAGTTTCTTTCTTTAGCTATAACTGTACCTTATAGAAACAATCACGGTAACATTCCTTCATAAAATACCTCAGTAGCATTTACTTTCAAATGCTAAAAATAGTTGACATTTTAACATAATGGTCTAATTGAAAACATGCTTTTAAGAATAAGACGCTAATGCAAATGAATCATTTAAAATCCCTCTGAAACCTTGTAATGCAGATAACTACTACTTTTACTTTCAAAATATTTCCAGGTGCAATCAATTTGTGGCACTTAAATAAGGGACTGTATTTCTTTGAAAAAATCGCACCATTCAATACCAAACAGGGTATACAGTATGTTGTTTACTTAGTGATGAAAAATAATTTAAGGGAGTTTAAAATGTTCATATTATTCAGCAAGATCGCTCTGAGTGTGAAGGTACTCCGGATCTGGACGATGTTATAACCTAGGGTAAGGATGTCCAAGTTTTTTCAGCAGTGGGCCACTTCATCAGAAATCTATATGTGCGTGGGCTGCACTCAGATTGAAATAAAGTAAATAACACAAAACCTTTCTTCTCACTGATTTCTGGGCCTAGAAAGTGTTGTCCTCTGAAGTGACTACAAATTCAGGAGGGAGTTAAGGGATAAGTAAAGATTAAATATTATATTTATTTCTACAGTAAAGTAAAGTGCCAGGAAACAGATGACCAAACACACACACACCAGGACAAGCTCTGCCACACCGACACCCAAACACACACACAGACACCAGGACAGGCTCTGCCCCACCAACACCCAGACACACATACCAGGACAGGCTCTGCCACACCGACACCCAAACACATACACCAGGAGGGGCTCTGCCACACCGACACACCAAACACACACACCAGAACAGGCTCTGCCACACTGACATGCAAACACACACACCATGACAGGTTCTGCCACATCGACGCCCAAACACACACCAGGACAGGCTCTGCCACACCGACACCCAAACACAAACACCAGAATAGGCTCTGCCACACCGACATACAAACACACACACCAGGACAGGCTCTGCCACACCGGTACCCAAACACACACCAGGACAGGCTCTGCCACACTGACATGCAAACACACACACACCATGACAGGCTCTGCCACATCAACGCCAAAATACACACACACCAGGATGGGCTCTGCCACACCAACACCCAAACACAAACACCAGGACAGGCTCTGCCACACTGACATGCAAACACACACACTAGGACGGGCTCTGCCACACCAACACACAGACACACACACCAGGACAGGCTCTGCCACACTGACATGCAAACACACACACACCATGACAGGCTCTGCCACATCGATGCCCAAATACACACACACCAGGATGGGCTCTGCCACACCAACACACAAACACCAGGACAGGCTCTGCCACACTGACATGCAAACACACACACCAGGAAAGGCTCTGCCACACAGAGACCCAGACACACACCAGTACAGGCTTTGCCCCACCGACACCCAGATACACAAACACCAGGACAAGCTGTGCCACACTGTCACCCAAACACACACAATGACAGGCTCTGCCACACCGATACCCAGAGACACACACCAGGACAGGCTCTGCCACACTGACACCCACATCCGGACGGGCTAAGCTATAACAATATATAAATAAAATGCTGCCCTGCAGTATGGGGGAATCTATAGCTAATGGGGTGTTTAGGGTTAATTTTGGGACAGTTATGGTTAATGGGGTCTTTAAGGTTAATTTAGGGGCAGTTATGGTTAATGGGGTCTTTAGGGTTAATTTAATGCCGAGGACTGAGGGTTTATTCAATTAATTTAATAAAGTTAACTTAAGGTGCAGTTAGAGGTAAAGGGGGGCAAACTAAGGGGAATCTAAATCATGGGGGCAGTGAAGATTATTAATGTATTTATTTATAAAATTATTGTGTCAGTGAGATTCTCTGAAGGATTCGAATCTCTGATGGATTTGAATCTCTGAAGGATCCCTCTAACCTGCCCTAAATAAAAGCTTACTGCCCCCTTACGTTTGTGCCGGCATATGATGTCATATGCCAATGCCCCCCCACTCCCCGAGATAAAGAGGTAAGTCCTGGCACCTGAACTTGCCTCTTTATCTCCCTAACTTCCAGGAGGAGGCAATGTCACGCAATGCAACACTGGTAAGCTATATCTAACACTGGCTGAGGTGTGTGTATGCCTAGGTATTTTACTGTGTGTATGTCTGTATGTTAGTGTCTAAGTATTTTAGTGTGTTTGTGTCTGTATGTAAGTGTGTGTCTGGGTATGTATTCTAGTGTCTGCTTGGTTATGTATGTGTGCCTGGCTGGGTATGCATGTGTATCTGTCTTGATATGTATATTAGTGTCTGTCTGGGTATGTTACTGCATGTTACTGTGTCTATGGCTGGGTATTTTAGTGTGTGTGTCTGGGTGTGTTAGTGTGTGAACGTGTTTCTACCTGGGTATGTTAGTGTGTGTCTGGGTATGCTTGTGTTTGTCTGGGTACATATCTGTGTCTGCCTGGCTATGTTAATTTGTGTCTGGGCATGTTTGTATGTGCATGGGGGATATGTCAGTGTGTTAAGATATACCCTTATCAGGTTATGCTTGTGTATATTTGTGTTCCTGTGTATTTTTGTACATGTGAGTAATTTAGTATGAGAACCTGTGTCTTTGTGTCTTGTTAGTATAGGTGTCTTGGTATGTTAATATGTGTATCTGGGTATGTTTAGTAAAGGTGTATCTGTATGTTAGTGTGTATAGAGGTATTTTAGTTTGTAAACATGTGTCTTTGTTTATGTTAACATGTGTTTCTTGGTATTTTAGAGAGAATATAATAAATAATAATAATAATAATAATAATAACAATAATAATAGGGTCCCCTTCTTTTTGGACCATATGTCACTTGTTTGATTTTTTAATGATGATACTCAATTTCAAAATTTCTAGGTTTTTATATGTTACTGGATATTTATATTCATATTGTGTAACAACTGACCTTACCAGACAAAACATCTGTGAACATTTTCCGATGCAATTGTGACTTAGTTTCCATATGAGCATGTTATGTATGCATATTGCCACATGAATGCACAAGCCCATAGCTAGCATGGATCACTTGGGCTTTTGCATTTGGAGGTCCCATGGTCCAAGCCGTCATATAATTCAATGCCTGATAGTAGGATGCACTCACTACTTGGACTGCCTATCTGGTAATAACCCTTGTTATTGTTCCTAACATTGTTGGTCACCTCTTGAACTCAGCATGCTAACTATATGGTCTTTTATAGTGGAATTGATTGTTATTACAGTGTTACAGAATCTGCTGGTATTATTGAAATATATTAAGGGAAATATTTTTCACTGTTTCTCCGTTATTCTCTCACTTATGTATAGATGCACTATGGGTAAATGATGGGAAATGTAGTACACAACAAAGTGCATTTTAGCATGGAAATCTAAATATACATATTACTTAGAGATCTTGCTTAGAAACTATTTTATTAACTATGCATCATCATCTGGAATGAGTTAACGCAATATGTGGCCTTGTCAGACCCTTTATTTTAACTTAAACGTGCTATAAGAAATGATGTAAAATCGATAAGCCCACACAACACAATTAATAATTTACAATGCATCATTTCTGAGAAATCTAACCCTTTCCTGAATCCCTGTTCATATGACTTGCTTCTAATTTATTTCCCATCCAAAATGTCAGTAATGTTCTTTAGATTGGTAATGTGCAACTGCAGTGTGGAATTAATTCATTGCTTTCTCGGAATTAATAACCGAGATTTTAGAAGTTTATCCCATAAGTAATATTGGTTAAAGGCACACAGATCCCTTTTATCTATATTTTCTTAGGCACAAAACCACACCAAAAGACCACATTCACATAAGTAAGAATTCCTAACTACATGTCTTGTATCTGTCCAAGTGTTTAAATATTTAAAATACACTTCCTCTATAAGACAATTCCTCCCACTAAATGCTTTGGCCTTTTATTTATTACCACAACCCACATAATTCGGCTTGCAATGTCATCATAGTTATACAGTACCAGAATTAGATCATAGCACTATAACTGCTAATCTGTGCTATCCTCAGGTTCAATACAGCTTTATGGGGCCCAATTGCCTGATTGGTCCAAGGCTCTTTCAATATAACCATTGTACCTTTGGTCATCTATTGCGATGCCCATTAACAGCGTACACTACTTTACGCTAAATTTGCAACCCATTCACTCTTATTCTTGACATCCCAGTGCACTTAAGATGTTAAGTTCCAGTGCACTGTAGAACATTTATATATTAATGTATTTATTGTGATACATTATTATGAAGTTTCCTTGTATGCTACATAGTGTGTTGTACGTGAGGTTCCCACAGAGAGCAGGGTGTGAAGAATTTAACTAACTAGACTTGCATTTGCATTTTGCATTTGGATAAGTTTTAACAAAATTTGATAATGTTGTTTGAACGAATGAATAAAAACGAGTAAGGGGCCCCGATAAAATAAACACAAACAATAGAGAAACCTGAGAATTTTTGTTTAGATTAAATTTTTTTCTCATTCATACTTTCTGACATTTTTATTCTCCAGTATGTCTGCTTCTTGTTCTTCTCCGCTACTTGTTCTTCTCCACTTCTGTTTCAGCTCTGCTTCTTGGTCTTCTCCACTTTTTCTTCTTCTTATCCTGGCTCTCCCCTGCATTATTCTGGCCTTTTCTGAGTGGATTTGTAACAAGGAGGAGCCTCTGCACAAATCCCCTCCTTCAGTTAGAAGAATAGGGGAGAGGTTGCTCCAGTGGTATGCGTGGAGGCTCTAACCTGTTGCGGAAGTACTTCAAGGGGCCAGAATAATGCAGACAGATCCGTGGAGAAAGAGAAGCATTTTTGTACTCTTGTGCAGACTTTCAGCTTTAATTCAAGAGTATTTACATCCAAATTGGTAGAATAGTTTAGGAATGACAGTATTTGTTATGTGTAGCCCTCTCCTTTTCAAAATACTAAAAGTAATTAATGGCAGATGTGGGCTGTTCCACTATTATATCATTAAGAATTAAGTAGTTCAAAGGTCTGGAGTTGATTCAAGGTGTGAATGTGGAACTTGCATTTGGAAGCTGTTGCTGTGAACTCTCAAAATTACTTTCATAGCCAATGGAAGTAGAACTGGCCATCAGTAGCTTGAAAAAATAAACTTAAACACGTCAGAGAGATAGCAGAAACAGCAGGAGTGGCTAAATACAACAATTTGTAGTGAAAGATCGAAGAATTATATCCTTGGTGAAGAAAAACTCTTCACAATATTTAGCCATATCATGCCAAATATAGGTGTCAGGAGAAGGATCCTTAATGCAGACCTGATATCATCTGATGGGCAAAACATGGCACAGGAACAGCAGGAACGTAGCGGATATAACAGAGCAAAACTCAAGACATCAGTACACAGGAACTAAGAGAGAGCCCAAGCCCAAGCAGTCCAGGATCCAATTGCCACAGTACAACATGATAAGAAAACTTTCTTCTGAATCTCTTTGGCTCTCTCTAGATGTTCTTTCACCTTTTGCCAGTGGATAGCCAGATCTGCAATATATTGATTAGCAGGTGGCAAGATGGAAGCAGAAAAAATAATCGGTAACACATGAGGATGATACCCAAGGGCAGTGAAGAAAGAGGTATTCTTAAGCGATTGCTGGTAGGTGCTGAAGGCTAGTTAAGCTTGTATAACAAGGGTTACAATACATGTGCTGTGATGTTCAAAACATTGATTGGTTGTCTTTGGATTGTGCCACCCTATGCCCATAGGGTGACACAACGATCTCCAGAAATATGAGATGAAATAGCGACCATGCACATGACATGTGCGCCAACTGGTCTCACCACAAGGTGACTCTATTGTCAATGGAATTCCTGTCTCCCCATATCCCTGTTAAGCCTTTATAACCTGAGATTCTCACAGGCTCCATGGGGGAGCATTGTTTTCCTGGCCCTGCATTATTGTGGATCCTGTTTGATTGTTTTGTGCAGTTTCTGGTTTTTACCCCTGGCCTTAGTTTTGCCCTTTGTACCTCACCTGATTGTAATTATCTGAATTTTGACCTTCGACTGTAATTATTCTTTGGATTATCCTTTGATATCTTGCTATTGTTCTTTACTATGTACGACCTTGGCTTGCCTGACCTGTCTCCTTAGATTCCGTTGCCAGTCTCCCAAGTCTCCGATGCCAGTCTACCTAGACTTCATTGCTAGTTTCCTCAATCATATAATTTGCCATTTCCCTGCTCCGTTCCTGACAATGCTGCCAAGAAGAAGTCTAAACCTGCAACAGATAAACATCTGTATCCAGCTACATCTACACCTGCCTGCCCCACACAGGGTCAATTCACCCATCGTACCTTTGGTCATCTCTTTTGATGCCCATTAACAGTGTGCACTACATTGGGCTAAATCTGGAACTCTTATTCCTGAAGTTTTAGTGTATGTTATACAGTTCTAAAATATAGGATATAAGCAACTTCATACACCTTAGTTGCTCTTTCTTTCTATTATTCAGTTCACACCAATGATGTTATTGTCATTATGTGAAAGCTTGTGCTGTGCCATAAAAATAAATCAATAAGTATATAGTCTGTCCATAGTCTGGCATTTATCTTGACCTAACGTATAGCAATTTGTACCTTGTGTTTGTTGGTGCTTAGACACCAAATATATGAAAAAGAAAATTAGCTCATGGCAGGCAGGGGTGTCACTAGTGGGGCAAAGGAGTCTGAAGCCCTGGGTGTATTAGTAAGCCACATGAATAGACACTCTGGGGCTAAAGTGTACTCCAATTATGACTAATGTCACTGATAAGCTTTATGGGGTTTTGAAACTATAGAAAAACTAGTAATAGGTAAATCTAGTTTCATGTAAGAGTATTAAGACTCATACAATGTAGAGTGGTCCTATGTTAAATAATATGACTATAGATAGGTCAGTACCATATATGTTTTTTTTAAAATGCTTTTACATAATGTTCCAGCTCAGCTTTGGTAAGGTGTGCTGTATAAAAGCAATATCCAGTTAACAGAGTGAATAATAGAACATGAGCTGTATATGCTTCTTTCACTGAATGATCTATCATACCTGCATACAATGGCAGTACCTTAAACATGCTATCCATTTAACCATATCTTCAGGAAGTTATTCTAACCTCTATTGAAAGATTAACAAGCTGCAGTCATACTTTACCATAAACCTTTTGGTTTTTGTGAATATTTTGAGTAGTAATTTTTACTGCTCAAACCCAAAAACCCCCAAACCACACCTGTGGTTTTCTTTATATTCCAGAAGTAACATAAAAGTAGATAAACCAGTATAGTTGAAATAGAAGCCTCAGGGACAGATTGTATACATCTCTGGGGAACTTAGACAAGAAATAGTCAGACCATTGCTTTTGATCTTCAAAGTTTCACCTTGTCTGGTATGGTGCCGGTGATCTGGTGTAAAACAAAAGTGGTACCAATATCCAAAAAGGGATCACACACCTGCTAGCCTGGCATTTGTAGCAGATTAATTATTTGAAAACTTGTGAAGGGGTAATATTCAGTCAACATGGTTTTATGAAGGACCAATCATGTCACACTAACTAATGACATTCTATGAAGAGGTGACCAAACGTATAGAACAATATTGGCCCCCAGATCTTTCTGAGATCTGGTATTATAACAGATCTGAATTTTATTTTTCTTGGAGTGTTCATCCACTTATTTATCCAGCCAACTATTATTTTTGTGTTAAACCATATATAACCATAGGTATATATTTCTACTATTGTCTTATTGCTAGCACAGTTTAATAGCATAGCAATGCCCCTGATGAGAGGAACATAGAATTTATCACACAAGGCACACTTTACAACTTTTCTATTTTCAAATTGTTATCTACATAAATGAAAACTAACCTATGGATGTAGTTTAATTCACATTAAACCAACAACATAAATTTTAAAATGATTATTAATACTATATTATAATATTTCATTAAATAACAAAACCAAATATAAAAACAATACAGTACTTTGATCGGTCGGGTCAAGGACCTACACCCTGTGAGTAATAGCATCTATTTAATTAACTTAGGTGTACAGTTACATGTTTTGCATTGGTTGTGGCTAATTTAGCATCATTTTTATTCTGTCTCCCGTGTATCTTGTTAAGATCCACTATTTAGAGCTTATATTTTTATACTGGTACTTCTTTTCCGGCTGTCTTTGTTTTAGGATTTATACATAAATCATTATACTATTACCTATATGTCATTAATCTATTACCCTTTTCCACTTGAGTAAATAAGGGGTAAACTCCTACAATCATCAACCCCCCTTCAAATCACAAAGCTGTGTGTTACAGTATTCAGCTGAAGGAGTTTAGTTTAGTATGCAATAAATATCCTACACAAATTCAAATGCTGTCCACTTTTTGAGCCTGAATGAAAACTTAAATTGAATTTCCGTTAACATGACTGTTTATTAATAATTACACTTTTTTTCTCACATCATCAACTCTCTAAAGCTTGATTTATTCAATGTGAAATAAATGTTTTGCATAAATAATAAACTTGCTTTATCTCTACTCTGCAGCAGCTGCAAAGTAATTTGATGCCATAATGCTGATGCCGCCTGTCTGCAAGTGTTACGTGTCATAGTCAGTAAAAGACAGTGCAATGTAGAATTTACTGACAAACCTTCAAGTTCTAAAATTAATTACAGGAAACCGAATGGTGGAATTTTTCCGAACATGACAGATGAGTCTTTTTTTCCTCTACTCATTTATATTGCAACTTCACAACCTTTGTTTTTCTTGAACTTTTGTAATGCTGCACATGAGAAGACATTTTAGGTAGACATTTTTAAATATTTTTTATTTAAGTGTCACCTGTGCCTTTACCCACTGAATAGTAAATTACGTATTTCCCTGCTCTATGTAGCAGTATTTAGTCACTCTTACACAAACCCTTTAAGCGCCAACAGAACGGAATCCATGTGGTTGAAATATACACAATACAATATCATGTACGAATTAATGCCGTGTTTATTTTTTCATCCTTTTTTTTGATCCCCACTTGCCAGCAAGTATCAAAAAGCAAAACCCCTCTGAACAATTGTTGCCAAGCAATCATTACTAGCATTTGTACGGTACTATGCATATATCCAGATGCTGGTTTTGCCACAGGAGACAAATTTCTGCTGATCGGGTCAGTGGCTGACAATCAAGGATAATATACCGTATATTCCGGCGAATAAGACGACTTTTTAACCCCAGAAAATCTTCTTAAAAGTCGGGGGTCGTCTTATACGCCGGGTACTAACCGAGTACCGAATACTTACCCAGCCGGAGAGTCCCACGAAGCCACAAATCTCTAGGGGTGGGGCGAGTGGAGAAGCCGCCTCCCCTGGGCCGGTCTTCAGGGCCACGCCGAGGTAGGTGCAAGATCGTGATCTCCCCAACTAGCCCTGATCAGCAGGGCTGGTTGGGGAGATCACGACCTCCCTCTGACTAAACCAACATTAGGGAGCTCGAGGTCTAACACTTCAGACCTCGGCTTCCCTGCTCCCTAATCACTATTGATGCCGAGCGCGGTGATGACGTCATGTCCCGGCGTAGTGATGAAGGAGCAGTAAACAGAGGTCTGACATGACAGACCTCGCGCTCCCACAACTGGATGGAAGAAAGAAGATAGAAGATGAGAAAGGTAAGAGATGGGGAGAAAGGGGTGTGAGTGCAGTGCATGTATGTTGGTGTGAGATGGTCAGTGTGTTTGTGTGTTTGTAAGCTGGTGTATATATATATATATATATATATATATATATACACATGTGTGCATATATATGGTATATACATGTGTGTGTGTATATATATATATATATATATACGTGTGTATATATATACATGTGTGTGTATGTATGTATGTATATATATATATATACACGTGTGTGTGTGTGTCTATATATATATATATATATATGTATATACATGTGTGTGTAAAGGCAGGGGTGTGTGGTGAGGGCAGTGTATAAATGTGTATGTATTGACAGGCGTATGTTAGTATGTGTAGATACACACACACACACACACACAGTCTACAGTTTAAGCTCCCTCATAAAATAAAGCTTATTTAAATTACCTTGTGACCTTCTTAAAAATTAGCCAGTGAGGAGATAAACTAATGTTAAAATTATGACTAATATTTAACCTGTATTTTACTTGGTGACTATTAACAGTTTAAAATGGTTAAAATGTAAATTGTAAAATAGGACCAATAAGAAATAGCCTAAGTGGTATTTTTTCTGAAATGGTAGGAGTGCATTAAATCTTACAACATCGTACATTGTGTAATTTTAGGCATTTCTAGATTCATTGTCAATGACGTCTGTATATGTTGATGTAGTCAAGATAAAACAAATTGCCTCATTATAGTGTTGAAAGTATGTGTAAGCAGATATAAATCATGAGCCATTCACATAAGTAAACCATTTGTGGGGAATTTATTTAAAATTTATTACAAAAAAAAATGTCTCCACAAGACTTTCATCTATCTAATGTAACATGTTTATGTATTTATATATATATATTTATTACATATATACATATCAACATATATATATAGCTATGTATCAAAATTAATTTGACATCTAATGTACCTAATCGATCAGTTAGTCTGCCTATGTGTATTAGAAAATATTAAAATGTGTTTTCATAAAATCATCCATCAACACAGACTGTGACGTTTAACACAAGAAGTATAAAACAACAATAGAAACATAACTGATGGTTGTGAACGTACGATAATACAGTCCTTTGGATTAAATGAGTCTGATGATATATTGTTATAGTATTTCTATATAGAATTACAAGTTTTGTTGTAATTTATCACTGTTCTTACAAAATGTGTTTTCATTGCAATGCCACTTTTATGTGTTATCTGCTTGTTTTTGGTTTGGCAAAGTTTTGCATTGGTTGACATTTGGTTCTGTTTCCTTGATCCCTAGGGTTACATTAAGATGCTTGGATTCTGCAACTCCTTTTTTTGCTTTCTTTTTCAGTCCTTTTATAGAGCTATGGGGATTTTTGCACTTTTGGTAAAACATACCTGAATGTTATAGCTGTGTAGTATTAACCAACATCATCTGTTCATTGTATTAACTATTCATTGATTTTCTTCTATGAACAAACCAAGCTCATAATATGCTGCCAGTTGACTCCCTTGCGTAATAATGTTTTTAAATGTCACTGTGATGAGTGTAAATAGCAATGCTCCTAGACTTTGGCTGCTGGCTTATTTTAAGTTCATGGAGAGATAAGGGGCATGGTTAGATTTTACTCAAGAGCTGGATTTAAAACCATAGGATTCATACAGTGTCTGGGTTATAGACAATGGATGATTGAATCAGTTATTAAAGTCTAATTCATAGGGCATGTCATTTAGCATTTCTAGAAATGTATTTCACACATAAACAGATAATATTACAGGGTAAGCATATATGAAAATCTTAGTTTTTACTAATTTCTACTGCATTTCCCATTAAAAGTATAGTGCAATCACTCCCTAAACTCAAACATATTACACATTAAGGAAACTGTACATAAATAAGGAATACAAATGATTGATGGTCTTTAGGATGCATAAACTTGTAATTTAAAAAAATGATAAATGTTATGGTAGAGTGTCAGGAACCACAAACCAGATGGAGACAGAAATACGGTGCAATCACCTTTATTCAAAATACAAAAAATAATATAAAGTGCAGAAAATATAATGTCCAAAAACGTAGTAACAAATCCAAGCCAGAGGTCGAGAGCCAAATCAGGAAGTCAAACAAGCCAAGGTCAGGATACCAGAAGTCAAACGGAGTCAGGGATGAAAGCAGGTTTTGAGAGCCGGAAAGGAAATCAGACAAACCAGGAGTCATACACAGGAAACTGCAGGAACACTGGAGAATGTACTTGGAGAGTCTGAGACCAACACAAGGGCAATGAGACACCGAAGTGATACTGTTTAAATAGCCAGACTCTAGCAGGGAGGGGCTGGCGGATCAACAGGAAACCAGGAAAGTAATTAAGAATTAATTAAGGAAGCGGACCGAGGGCAGGGTGAAAACCCTGACAGTACCCCCCCTTAACAATCCCTCCCCCATGGGAGAGGACCATGTTTAAGAGGGTACTTAGAGTGGAACCTCTTGCGGAGAGCGGAGGCGTGAACATCAGAGGAGGGAACCCAGGAACGCTCCTCGGGTCCATAACCCTTCCAGTGGACAAGGTATTGGAGTCGACCCCTGAACAAACGAGAATCTAGAATGCTGCGGATCTCGTGTTCCTCATGGTTGTAACTGTAACAGGACGAGGACGAGGAGGAACCGTGGTAAAGCGGTTACATACCAGAGGCTTCCACAGGGAGACATGGAACACGTTGGAAGTACGCATATAAGGAGGGAGGTCAAGAACGTAAGCAACCGGATTTACCCGAGGACGCGAAAGGGACCAATATAGCGAGGAGCCAGTCTTGGAGTAGGGACCTGGAGGTTTAGGTTTCGAGAGGACAGCCAAACCCTCTCCCCGACCTGGTAGGAGGGTGCGGGCAGTCGTCTATGATCAGCCTGGAGCTTTTGCTGTTCCATAGACCTAGATAGGGCATGCTGAATCTGTACTCACGAGGAACGGAAATCCTGGAAATCAGGCAACAGTGAGGGCTGAAACCCGTAGTTAGCCAAGAAAGGAGACAGCTAGGAAGAGCAACTTACGGCACTATTACGGGCGAACTCCGCCCAGGGTAACAGGGTAACAGATCAGCCCAATTGTCGTGGTGGTCAGACACATAACAGCATATGGTTAGACCGCTCCGCAGCCCCATTGGACTGTGAGTGAAGGATAGTTCGATGCCTAGTTGAGCGCAAAAGGCACGCCAAAACTGGCTCCCGCGATCCGAGGAAAACACTGAAACAATGAAAGAACAGCCTTTTCACTCCAGCACCAGGCCAAAATGCAAAACTAGACAGCCACATTGAAAGGTTCCACCTTAGAACTGCATCTTTGGCGACCAGAGAAAACCAAAAGAAAACTTTCCACAACCTTTCACCACAGGAACAAATTGCCATCAGTAACTTGAGAAATAATTCCTCTATCATCATCAAACCAGCAGACAAGGGAGGGGCAATAGTAATTATGAACACCCAGGACTACATAAAAGAGGGGACAGACAATTGTCAGATGGCATATATTACAAAACATTGTGCACTGACCCCACCAATTGTCAGATGGCATATATTACAAAACATTGTGCACTGACCCCACCTTGCAACTCAAGGAGCTCATCAAATCCTTCCCTAAGGGGCTACAGGCCAAACTGGAATCACTTATACCAACCAATCCCTGCATAGGTACATTTTACATGCTTCCCAAAATCCACAAAGCAGGTAATCCGGGCAGACCTATAATTACAGGTACGGACATACTCACAGAACAGATCTCAGGACTGGTTTGTCTTTAGAGGGGCTAACCCCCCTCCCTCAAAACTCCCACTCAGAACATTTATGACCCTCTGGAGGGACACATCTCACCTTCCCTTATCAGATCAGGGCAGCAAGCCCCCTCCCCTGCCACACAGCATTGAATTATATGTGTCATTTTGCTCAGAAATGCTTTAGACTTGAAAAAGGGAGAAAAGCTCCCAAAAGCTTGTCATTCCGAAATTCTGTTAGTCCAATAAAAAAGGTGTTATCACAAGATCATTCCGAAATTCTGTTTACAGAATACAAGATTTTTATTTCATCTGTTATTTTATATATATATATATATATATATATATATATACACACACACTATATGGACAAACGTATTGGGGCACCTGATCATTACATCAACAGGGACTTTTATGACATAACATTCTAAATATATAGATATTAATATATAGTTGGACCCTCATTTGCAGATATACTGCTTCCGCACTTCTGGGAAGTCTTTCCACAAGATTTTGGACTGTTTCTGTGGAAATTTTTGCCCATTCATCCAGTAGAGCTTTTGTGAGGCCAGGCACGGATGTTGGATGAGAAGGTCTGGCTGACAAATTCCTTTCCAGTTCATCCCAAAGGTGTTCAATGGGGTTGAGGTCAGGGCTCTGTGCTGGCCAGTCAAGTTCTTCTGCACCAAACTCATCCAACCATGTCTTTATGGAACTTGTAGTATGTCTTTATGTCATACTACAATAGAAAAGGACCTTTCCCTAATTGTTTCCACAAAGTTGAAAGCATAACATTGTCCAAAATGTTTTGCTGTTTCTCTGCAGAACCTAGCTGTGCAAGGTAAAAGTGCTTTTTTTAACTGTAGCTGAAAATTAAAAATTTAAATTCACATCTTTAAAGTGAAGTAAAAAATAAAACAAGTGAAATCATTTAACAATAAAAGAAACAAAAAACAAACCATATTTCCTGCAAGTCCTAAACTCCTTAAATTCATTAAATGCTAGTATTTACAGGTATTTACATATGACTTCAATAAAACCTTTGTAAATCATATTAATGCATCTGAAGCTTTTGATGTTTTTGTAGGTTTATTTTTTTAATAAAATCAATACGTGTTTCCTAGAAGTCGGTGACCTTTCTGTCTTGATCTTCCAGTGGGTATGATCAGTTCTGTCTCATCAGTCTGGTTTTGACAGCAGAGGGTAATGGGGTATGCTGATGCATACTGTCATTTTATACCTTCAACTTGAGATAGAGGCAAACACAAAAAGAAAAGAAGCACGATAAATAAAATGTGACTGCATGAGAGGTAGTCAAACTTTTATTTACAACACTGCCCCAGAGGTCTCAAGATTGTAAAATAGGCTTCAGGGAGATTGGTAGGCGGAATTGGGCCATAAAGACTTCGTAAATTTAATGCTGTCAAAAATCGCTGAAAATAAAGTTGTGTCAAAACGTACAAATATGTAGTGTTTACAACACGAATTGTATGTTACAATTTGGGGATATGTATGTTTTGTTTTGAATATTTATGTGTATTTTTAAAATTTGTTGGTTAATTCCCTTCCTTACAAATTGTTAGAAATACATGTGGTATTTTTTAGTCCAAATTAGACTTGTTCATTTAGATTCATATGAATTTTTATAAAATTAGCCATTTTCATAATTGTACTAATGTCCGAAAATAAGGAGGGACCCCAAAAAAACGAAAACGAAGCAGAGAGCACCAAATTTGTGTTTGTATTTTGTTGCCTTTTCACGCTCACACGTTTCATCACTCACGCTCTCACATGCTCACTCTTGCACAATCTCTCACCCTCTCTCTAGAAGTCTCCCTACCCTCCCCGCTGACCTCTTCCATCTACCAGTTGTCATTTTCTGCAGCTCTGCTTCCTCTTTTGCCCTTTTCTTGTTTTTCTATCTCCTATTTCTTTGCTTCTTCCAGGTATAAACTCCATCAACCAGGCCTCCTGGATAGCTTCTTCAAAAGGACAAACAGGGAGAGGCTATATCTGTGAGGTAAACAGTGGCTCTACCCTTTTGCCAGAATAATGCAGATAGATTTGAGGAGAAAAAGAAGTGCAAAAATGTTGCAAGAGAAGAAGTAGAGCTGTGGAAAAGGAGATGGGGACACAGGATCAGTCTGTGGAGAAGGTAGGGAGATATTGATAGAGAATGTGCATCAGGGATATTCTTGCGTATGTCACGGAGGCAGAAGAAAAAACATTTCTGGGAGTATGCTGGAACTTCCGAGAGACTTGGGACCTCTGCAACACTATGCTTAAATTCTTAATATGCTGCTTTACCCTCTAGTTACTCACTGATAAACGTACACTATCTTGAATAGCGGTTAAGAGTGGCATGGGGGATAAAGGTTAAAGGAGGTTAAGGTTTCTGGAGGCAGAGTGGCATATAGGGGTTAAAAGGCATATCAGGGAGGCAGAGTGACATACAGGGGGTATAAGATATACCTGGGGGGTTTGCAAATGGGGGGATAAAATGCATGTTAGGGAGGCAGAGTGACATATATGGGTGTATAAGGCTTATCCAGGAGGCAGAGTGGCATATAGGGGGTATAAGGCATTTCTAGGGGGCAGAGTGGCATATAAGGCATATCTGGGGGCAGATGTGGATAACTGGGGGCAGGTTGGCAAATAAAAGGAAATAAAAACAAAATAAATCATTTTGTTCGATCATAGTTTTTATTAAATATGAAAAAAATTGTTTACATGTGAATTAATATTTACTAGTAAAACTTTTTTCCTATAGTGTAGTCTTATATTCAGGCTTTTTCTTTTTTTCCTAAATTAATATTCACATTTTGGGGGGATGTCTTATAATCAGGGTCTTCATATAATTGGGCAAATATGGTATATACAAACACATACTTATATACAGTATATGAGCATGGATGTGTAATTGTGTGTGTGTGTGTGAGCATGGATGTGTAATACTGTATGCCTGAGCATGGAAGTGGGGTGTGTTAGAATGAATGTGTACATGTGTGTTAGTGACAATGAGTAAGTATGTGTCATTTGTGTAAGTGTGTTTATAAATGTGTTCCAGAGTGTTTGTTGGAAGGGGACAAGGGGCAAAAAAGGCACATACCTGTGGTTTCTAGATACTCCCCTGAAAATGAAATATACTATTTCCTTATAAAATCTCAGAGCCCAAAAGTAATTATTTGGGAGCCCCTCTTCCACACCAAAATCTTGGAAGCTTGGTTTCTGTTTGCTCTCCTCAATTTACGATGGATCCCGTGGAGCAGAGTAGGTCTGATGCAGGTGAATTAGGCAGGACTGGCAAAAGCCACCGAGGTCAGACAGGCCGAGTCAGCAACAGGAGGATACGGAATAAGCCAAAATCAAGAGACTAGAAGCAGGTCAAACAAGCCGGGTTGGTAACAGGACAGCACAGAATAAGCCAAAAGCCAGAAAACAAGGAGCCAGGTAAAACAGTTCGGGTCACAACGGGTTAAGGAGATCAAACTAGAGAAGTGATACTAAACATGTCTTACACCAACCAGGGGTAATGTAATAGTGAAGGTTACCTTTTTAAATAGACATCAGGGGTCAAGAATGAGGCACAGGAGGTCAGGCGGGGTCATACGAGGTCACAAATTTCTAGTGTGTTCTCCTCTCCAATGTTCAGTTCAAGAACTGGTAAATGCGTATTTGCTTTGCATACATTGAACAACCCTAAAGTGGAAAACAAAACAAAATTCTGAGTTTCAATCACCTTAACTCTCTTCCCACCCAGTCTTAGCACAGTATTGAATGTTTGATGTTTAAGCTTTTTTTCTCCTGCCCTATGAACTTATAATTCTTGTTAAAATTCAGTTTCTTCTTTTCCTTTTTTTTTTTATCCTGTAAAAATTCTTCAATAAATACGAGAACTAAGGAAAAAAATAATAAAATAGAAACAAATGAGCTGTGAGATGTTTCAATGCACTTTTGAATACAAAGTGGAATTTAAAAGCTTACTATCATTTGTATGAAAAACTGTTGAACAGGATAACGTGATCATTTAGATAAAAATGTAATGTTCTAATTTAGTAGAGCTGTTTAAACATATGTGCTGTATAAGAAACTAGTTATAACTATCATCTGTGATAAACATTTATAGAAAATATTAATTACAGTTATATTAACATTTTAATAAATTCATGTTTCATTTTTTAAGATATTCTTGATTCCTTTTGTTCTATACATATACAGTGTTTAATACTGTGGTATTATTACACTTTGATAAATAATCTTAAAATGATATTGTAATGCTTACATTATAAAAAAGAGTCCCTCTTTTTATTTGATAAGAAACAATATTTTGGAGTACACATACTGTGGCTCATATATTCAGTTAATTACATTTTGAAGATCAAAGGCAGTAAAACTCAGAAGTTTTCCAAGCCCCAGTGAAGTAAACTATAGACTAGTGTATTCGGATTCGTACAAATTTTCATTTTAATGGATTCATATAAATGTCTGAAAACAATGAGGGGCACCTAATATGCAACAAATGAAAACGAAAGCTCTGAATATTTTTTTTTAAATCCATTGGTTAATTTGAGTATTGAAGTTGGTTTAGTGTTTTGTTGTTAGGTGTAGTGTAATTGAGATAATGAAAGCTTCAAAAGTGTGGGATAGAGTGGTGGATTAAAAAAAATGAGTTCCGGACTGGGTAGGGGTTTCATGGCAGAGCTTGCAAAGATGGGTAGTGTGTGCGTCAAAACTGAAACATGTGAAAGTAAAACATTGGGAAGGGAGTTGGACCAGTAGTGGAAGTTGTTGTTCATGTGATGTCTGTGGAGGTTCTATCCCGTTCATGAAGTGTCAGCTGATATTTTGTATGTGGGGGGGGGTATTGAAATGGAAGAAAAGGCAGGAGGTGAAGAGAAGACACAGAAACAGTTAGTGGAGTATATGGCATAAGCTGTAAATGATTAGTATACATCCTGAATTGTGTTAAGGAAGGGGAGAAAGACAGACTGCATTTAACAAATTTTATTTCCCAACTTACAAAACCCTCAGAATTTTGTCTGAACCAAAAGGGTGATTAATTTATTGTCTGAAAACAAATGAACCAAAAACAAAATAAAAAATTTGTCTGAATTGTTTTAGGTTCATCTGTACATGTCTAGCAAACAATGTTTTATTTGACTTTTGTGGAGATGTGAAGCTTAAAGAACATTATGACTGTATAATATGTCTATACATAGATTTCAAAATAAGTTGGCGATTAGCTGTCATACACAAAGCTTCTACCTTGAATCTGGAGCATTTCCTTGTACCGTGTAAGATCTGCTCTTTAAAAAGTAAAATAATCTTTTCATACATATGTAGCCCTTTATTGTTTTTTTATTTTCTAATATGTGAACGCATTTTACAATATTTGGACTTCTGAGGACACTATACTTCACTTTTTGTGGGTGTGGCTCTAGCCTCTGGGAACTATCCAGAAGGTGGTGTGGCAGGACCTGACGCCATCTTAGGATGCGTTAAGGCCTATTCCCCATCCAGCAAGACAAAGTGACTAACTAGCAAGTGCAGGACCAAATCCTGATCTGTTTTGCCAGGAGGTTGCTTGATACAGACCAGAGCTGCAGCTTAAGGTCTTCCAGCAAATTCATCTCTACAGAGAATCTGCTCTCAAGCCTTCCTGCTGTCAGCAAGGACAGTATCCAGGCTCCATCTGAGGACATCAGACCAGGGAGGTAACATCCTCATCACACAAAGGATATTGTTGTGTATGTACCAGGGCCCCAACGTGCACCAACACCATTTACTGGAGCTCCTGGGTGGGCAGTTATCCAGCTTTGGGTGGGCTATGGGGTTTCTGTATTTTTACAGTATGTATATGTGTTTCGGCACTGGGTTGAACACACAGTTACTGTGAACTGCCACTTTCAGGACAAATCTTTATTTCCTGTGAACACTGTAATTGTATGCATCTGTTCCCCTACATTACAGTAAAATAGGTTTAATTTGTTATTGTGCACTTATTAGTGCTATTGCAGGGCCACTTCTCAGTGAGTGGATTTCCTGTATCTAAATAAATCACTGAGTGGAGGCACTGAATGCAGAATTCAAATATGTCCCAATCTCCCTCATTGCGGAGGCTCAGGAGCCATATCAGCGCCAAGAAGCAACAGGGATTGTTGCTGATCATAACTCTATTTTTCAAGTGAAAGAAAAAAGGGTGACACATATATAAGGCATCATAACTCTTATGTGCTGTTAATGTTTCACATAAGTTCAACTGACTTAATTTAACAAATAAAAAACTTAGAAAAAATAAAAAAAATCTGGTATGTTACACATTTTCCATATTGCATAACATATTGCTATTATTATAGCTTTTCAAGACAATTACTAGTAAATCCTGAAGCAAGATTGTTGAGTTGTAAACTTATTTTCTTTCCATTAACTTTTTAGCATTGAGGTTATACAAAGGATAGCAGGACCTGAAAGTTAAACATGAATGAGGTCACCACCTTAAACCTTAGAGGTGGTGTTTTGTTAGCTACAGAATACTAATGCATGATTTGATGTCCCAGAAAAGGTGTTGTTCTTTCATGTGTCTTGTTTTCAAGCATTTGGGATTCAGCAGGGTTCTTACTCTGAACACGTACTTGTCCCCTACAAATAAATGGTAATGTTTGGACTGGCAGGGTCAGAAAAATCAATGGGAGTCGTCTGACAAATAATTCTGCAGATGCTCTTAAGATTTGACATAAAACAGATGGATGTGCACCATTCAAAAACATGATATTACTTTCATGGACTAAAGTAAATCATTTTTAATTTGTCAGTACAGTATGAATTCTTTAATTTTACGAGAATTAATGCAATTTATTTAGACACATTAATGTGTACATATAATGGAGATAAATCCTCAAGCACGTTTTTACTTTTTACTGTGGTTGTTTATATGATCCCAACCAACATTCGTTAACCATGAACGTGACCAAAGCCATATTCTACTGGCTGCCAATGTGTCCACTGCTAACTTATGATGTTTTTTTTTTACATATTTTGCTGTAGACAGATAAACACTGTGATTCACTAGGTTTTTAATATGGTTGTAAAATGTGAATCCATTTGTAGTTTATATTAAGCCCCAACCCAAATTATTTGTATACCCTGGATGAAGGGTCAGACAGAAAAAAAATGTCTTGGACATTTTTATGTTTCTTTCTTCTAATTTGATCCAGGGTTTCTTTTATCATAATTGCTCTGTGACTTCATATATGATGTAAAAGCTAGCAGTCTTCTGGGTATTTTTCTCGTGTTCACAGTGGCCACTATGGCACACCTTTTATTAGAAAGTTTTGAAAATGACAGCCTAATGTCAATTGCATCAGAATATACATTTAATGGTTCATCAAAGTAAGTCAATATTGTATATATATATATATATATATATATATATATATATATATATATATATATATATATATATACACACATACATAAGAAATAATCTCATCTTCTCTTAATGTCTCACATTTTGTTCTTACATTTTCATATTAGGCATATGTCAATTGAGTACTATGAGCAATCATAAGCAAAAGTAAACCTTGAGTGAATTTTTTCATTGCGGGTGCCCAGATCACATAATAATGGTAGGTATGTAGCTTTTATGTTTTGAGACATCTCATTATTTCCAATGTGGATTTAAAAAGTATTCTTGCTGGCTACACTTCATCTTCACATTCAAAGCCCATAGCTGTAACTGTCAGTTACTGTAAGCATTAATGATGACAACTATTGCTAATGCGTTATGAATTAGAAAGAGTACTAGTCCTGCATTTCAATGAGGCCTCAATACAATGTCAAAATATAAACCTCACTAAAACACCAAGGTGAAATATTTCATCAGTAAGGTCTTACACAGTATTATAGTTTGACGTAATACAACTTGACCAGGAGTAATTTTCCCTTGTGGGCAAACATTTCTAGCTTTTGATGTGACCTGCTTTTAGTGTCAGATGATATGTTTGTGGGATATTGTCTGGAATCTCAATTCTATGCATTAACCTATGGGCTGCAAACCTCCACAGTGTGATATGTTGGCAGCTTGTGCTGCAGTAAAGACAGAGATAGAAAACTTGTAAAACACGATTGCAAGTCCTTTGGGTCAAGGCTTCACTTTTCCTCATATGCTGTACGGCATCTTTTTTTCCATCAGCATTTCACCTTGTTTGCCCTTTCTTTTTAACACTTTTTCTGCCAGAGATGTAATGAAACCAGTGAGCTACTAACTCTTAAACTGCAAAATGATTTATCATTAAAACAAAAGGGTGATTAAATATAAACAAATTGAGAGAAAGCTTTCCTATAAAACACATCTAGAAAAATAAATGAAAATAATGGATAACTTTCTATATTAGACTACACAAGAAGGCCAAGCACAATTGAGATCAAGCAATCACATCTTTCATAGGTTTTCTTTACTTTCTCTTTGCTTTTTCTTTACTTCTTGTTTGGGTGGCACAATGGATTCACTTATTACATATCTTGCGTCTAAAATTGATAACATAAAGAATATAAATGAAAACAAAGAATACATTTTCTCAAAAAGCTAATCCAAGTGTGGCTTCTATCTTTGACTTCTATACTATCAATTACTTCCCCTGCTTTAAGTATACCTACTTTGGCTTTCTCCCCTTCACAATATGTACTTCAATGAAGAGCAAAGAGAGGTTTATATTTAATTTTTTTTGTTTTGCATTGTTTGTTATACTGCCCTAACAAAGACCCATGAGAGTAATGAGTGAAAACGTATCTTGGCTGTAAATTGCTGTCAATATTTATCACAAAACATGGTGTTATCTCCCGCGACCGGCCCACGGAGCAACCGACCCACTGGGAAATTTCCCGGTATCCTGGTGGGCCAGTCCGGCCCTGCATATAGGATGGCCCCCGCTAACCCAAGTACAATTGAACCTAACGATACATTCTTGCATAGCAGCTAGGAGAAATATTGCTAAGGAATAGAAACAGACTAGAGATTTTAATTGGCCTCACTTAGAGAATCAACTGAAATTTCAAATCTATATGAAAAAAGAAGTATCACGACTTTCACATAACTCTTAAAACAACGCACATCTGGGAGCTATGTCTTAAAAAAATAGAGTAGTTTAAATTGGGCATCTCCTCTTGAGCAAAAATAGATCTACCTCACATCTAAAGTATCTAAAGTAACAGGATTTACTTGGCTATATTATCCCCAACTCCATCTCGCTTAAGACCTTTAAAAATAAGCTAAAAGGGAACAAATTGTGTTAAAATGGTACTAAGCAGCAATCATCTTTCTCTTCTCTCCCGAATAAGCATGTGCAGCTAAGTATAAACACAAGGGTTTCTTCATTAATGGAAGTCTCATGTCTACACTCAAAACACGAGTATTGCGAGGGGCATGTAAGGCAGCCCTACTACATTAGAGAAATGATTTGATATTGGTTGCTGGTAGTGGTCACCACAAACAGAATGCCACTATATATGGAGTACATGATTGATATTCTGAACCAGGTTTACAGCTATGTACTGCATATGTATCTGGCACTCTATAAGTTAAAACATGTAAAATAAAAATATTTCTATAATTACCTACCACATTTAGTGAACCTGTACTTTATACCAAAATACATTGCAAAGTCAAAAAATATATATTGAAAAAGAAGTACATTATTTCAAGGTTAATAGATTAAAGAATGCTCTCTGAGCCACTTGTACAAGAGTAACATCTATTGTTTTTTACTGGTCTATTCCTTTCTCTAGGCAACCAGCTGATTGCACTTGCTTTTCCTAGTGATGAGTAAATTCTCCATATAATACTGTTATGCATATTAACAAAGTGCATCACTAAAGGGACAGCTACACTGGCTACATAGTGTCTAGAATACATTTTAAGGCCAAGGAATACATGTATTGAGATGCAGATACGAATAGATTTGGGTGCCGGCAGAAAGTTTATGTTTGTTTTTGTGTTCTTTTCTTCATATTCTGTATGGACAAAGTTTCGTTTGTAGAAATCCCATTCGTCCATCTGGGTTGCCATGGAAACAAGAAATAAACGTGTAAAAGAAGTTAGATAAAAATGGCGAGGTTCTCCTCTAGATTGGCTTGTTCGTTATTGGAACAAATCGACAAGATGGTAAAATCAGAAACAAAAACGCACTCATATGAAAACTAATGCACATGTCTAGATATGAAACAAAGAAACAGACAGTGAAGACTAGATATGTGCAAATGGGCCAAAACTGATTCAGACACATTTTTCAGTTAGTTTTTGGCCTATTCATTTTTGGGCAACAAATTTAATTCCCTGCCCATTCGGTTTGGCTGAAAATTTGGGGTCATTTTTAATTCAGGAACAAATGTTTGCCTACCTTGTCTGATGACCACTTCTGCCTCTGCCAACCACCTTTGCTTTCACCTCTTCTTGGTCTCCATCTTTTATCTGCTATCTTTAATCTTCTATTTTTGTCCCCATCTTCACGAACATAACCCGATGGAAACTTTCGCCTAAATGACAGCGCTTGTGGTGATGTCCTCTCCCCGATCCTCCTATTGTCATTGAAAGCCATATTGGCAGAAGTTCCCGCTGGCTTATATGGGAGTGAATGTGGGCCCACATATTTCTGGCTGTTTTTCATGGCTCTGTGCCAATTGCTGAATTTACCAAAATTATGGAAATTAGCAATTCGTACAAATACAAATGCAAGTCTAAAGAAGACAATGAGAAACAGTACACAGATTCATAGCGTTCTTAATGGCAGTCCTCAGCAATGATTTGGCTCTCTCTTCTGATGTGTGTTTTAACTGTGGGCACCCACTTCCAAAGATAAAGGACTGGATGGTGGAGGGGAAGGGTCTTTTGTTTTTGTTTTGGTTCTTGACTGAGAGTAATTCAATCAAATGTCTAGAGAAAGCATTCTATTTTTGCAGAACCTCACTTGACCAAGAACACTCAAAATAATTTTACTTTCCCTTCGATGTCCAAAAGGACATACAGTAGACCCAGATGGTAAATCCAGGGCTGCTTGGACAGCATATTTAATATGGCGCAAGTTGAAAATCTAGGAAGCAATCAGACAGGGCTTTACCCAGGCTTAAAATATAAATGTTTTACCGTTAAAATCTTAAACCTTTTTAAATTAAAAATCAGTATTCCGTATGCCAGCCTCATTCCACTTAAAAAGAGTTTGCAAATGCACAATAAGATCTTTAAAAATGTGTTTGCCTGACGGACGGTCTGCCTAAATTTCTGGCTATTTGGGGACCTTGGCTTGATCACCACTCTGATATTACGGCTCGGTCGACCATATTTCATCTCTAAGCAGCTATGTTTTCTTCGGCAGTCTTCATCTCCTATCTTTCCCTCACTCCCCTTCTTCTCTCCTGTCTTGGTTCTCTCTTTCCTTTCTTTTTTCTCTCTCTCTTTCTTTTATTTACTTTCTTTATATAACATGAAAAACCCTCCTGTGATGTTTGACATTGTGCCTTATCTGTATATTTTGCTCTGTTCTTACTGGCAGTTTTGTCATGCGCTACTCATGTAACCTGCACCACTGCACTGGATTCTTGGTCCTGACTATTGCCTTGTTATGTACTTGATGTAATGTTTGTGGAATACGGTTTCCGTTTGCCACTTGCTGTATTCCTATGCATATCTTGTTCTTGTTTTATGGAGGTCAATAAAAACTGATTTAAATAAAAAAAAAATGTGTTTGCTCTCGTTTATTTTCCTCCTACTTTATGGTTCCCACCAGTCCAAAAAAGGTCTGGCTTAGGTGAAGCCATTGGCCATATGAGACCTTATCTCATTTCTGATGTTTTCCTCCTTGAACAACAATTAATTTATTGTTCAAAGTTTTGGATTCATTTGGAGTAATTTTTACTTCATTATTATTATTTATCGTTTTATTTAGTGCAATTATATTCTGTCCTGAAGATTAAAAACAGAAGAGGTTAACATAAAATTGATGCAGGATCTGACCTTTCATTAGACCATGTATATCTAGGATAAAAAGATTTCAGCAACACAGAAATCTGCTGCAGGGACCCCGTGTGGCCTCTTCCCGTGCAGTCAACATGTGCCATATACAAATCTATTGATTTAGTGCATGGAAAGAGTTAAAATACTAATATTTGAAATACCTTGAGGTGTCTAGTTTTCAAATATATATATGGTTTGATGGGTTTGAGTTTTTAATAGTAAGCTAGTTGATATCAAATGGTATCTAGAGAAAGCCCTTGTTGTCTTGGAAAAAAAAACAATTTAGAATTAGGGTACACTGAGAGAGAAGAAAATTTACAGCTAATCATGAGCACCACAGAAATGTTGCCATTATCGTGAAGGAAACAGCTCTGTCCATAAGGGGTTTAGCAAATATCTCAAGAGAGAGACCTAATTTTAGAAATGGAAGGATTGATTTTATCATCATTAATCTTATGTTAATGTTCCATTATATCTTAAATTTGTATTTAATTATTGTACTATTGTATATAGCTAATAAAAACCTGTGGGTTATTGTATCGTCACTTATTCTCTGGTTTTGACCCCTGACATGAACTCTAACGCCAGTCCTGGCTTGTCATGTTGTACTGCGTTGATTCTGAAGAACTGGACTGATTTTTTGGCATGGGCTTTGATTCTCCTTTCTGATTCTCTTTTGTTACTGTTGCTGTCTGCCCATTTCGCAGACATCGTAGCCCTCTGCCCATTCCTGCCTGCACTACATGCCCTGTCTCTTTGACCCTGTTGACCCTGTTCTGAGACTCCCTGCTTCTTCGAGTTATGTCTACAGATGGCACCTAAGAGAAGGCAAAGGCTACAGCAACAGTCAGATACTGCGCCTATACAGGGACTCCTAACTGAACAAAATGTTTCTACTGCCAATGTTTTTCTATGGAGCTGGTATGCCTATGTGATTGATTATAAGCAATGATTGTGGCTAAAACACCAAAACTCAATAATTAAGGTCCACATACTTTTGGTCATAGTGTGGCTGCAGCTTTTTCCACATTATCTAGGTCAACAACTAGCAAGGGCGGGTAAATTACTGCTATAATAGGAGCTATGCCAATTAAATTTTGCTTTTTAGATTAGGAACTTGAAGCCTGCTTCTTTTTTACCTACCTTTTAAAACTATGTTTATATGTACCACCACAAAATGTAGAAGTTGACAATGTTAAAAATGTATTTGTTATACTGTTTTACTGTTAATGGCAATTAATATGGTTATCAGTTAAAACAATAACAATAATATAAGAATATCAGTGTGATATCAGTTTGATAGCTTTGAAGGCAATACAATGTTAGCACTTCTTAGCAACTATCATGCTACCTGAAAATGCATTTCCAGAAATTTCATTTATTTGAAATCATGACCATCTCTCTTTTTAAGTATGACATATATGAAATCTGGCAACATGTCTTTTCTTTGCCTTATTGATTTTTTTATTGACCTCTACACAGCTTTGTCTCTGTATCTGAAACTATGTCCACTGGGATCCAAACACTGTTTTCAAATACTGCAATATGGCCTCCAAAGGTGCTTTGTTACATTAATATAGTGTATCATTATCAGTTGTATTTTAATCATTTTCCTATTGATTTTCCATGCGGTTACAAAAAATAACTCAATTGTACGCATTTTAGTAACATAAAAGGGTTAGCTTGAATGCAACAATGTGTGTGTAGGGCACTCAAAGATCATTGCCTGTCCTCAGTTACTAATTGTAAAAAATGAAAATATTAAATATTTATATTTTGTAACATAATGATTAGACTTGTGCATTCAGATTCATACAAATTTTATTTTAACAAAATTTCCAATTTCATTAATTCGTATGAATGTCTAGAAATTAAGAAAGGCCACAACAAAACATCTTTACATCTATGTAATCTAAGTTGGTGTTTTGGTTGATATTTTAAGTGATGTTATTAAAAGTTTAATTCAATAGTGGTCTAAGATAGAATTAGAGTACAGGTATCTCTGGCATTGCAATGGTTAACTATAGTTTTTTTTCATTCGCTGTCGGTAACCTTTTGCACCCTGTCCTTAATTGATTCTTTTGGAGTTTGACTTTGCTAATACTTAATAAGCAGCGCCTGTTAGATTTATTGGGCTCTGAATGCTTTGAACCTTAACCACATTTTTGGGGAATGCTGCCAAAAATGCTAATCATAGATTGTTTAAGCCTGTATAAGGCTAGGTTTCCACTTGGGTTTTTGTCCGGCGTTTTTTTCTTGATGAAAAACGCCAGGAGAACTGCCAAGAAAACTGCCACTGCATTTACCTGCGTTTTGGCGTTTTTTCTGCAGTTTTTTCTGGCGTTTTAGCCTTTCTGTGGAAATTGCTTTTTTTAACCTTAGGCAGTTTTTCCAGCCTTTACAAGTTAGAAGTTTCACCCAGCTAAAAGGGATTAGGATAAATGGCAAGTATCTGCCCTCTCCTGATGTCATTTACTTGGTAGACCCTTTTGTCTCTTTTCTGTGGTTTGTAAGGCATGCTTTATTTTGAATGTCTGCTCCTCTGGGAAGATTGGCCCCAAATGATGGTGCAAATTGTTTGCTGTTGCTTTTGGCACGCAGGATCCGGTCGCGTATGTTTGTTTGTAATGGCACGTTTGTTCCAAATGGTGTAAAATTCAATATGAACCAGTCCAGGACTTTGTTTTGTGTGAAACTGTTTGTTTTCAGCCTATTTCTCGTAGGACACACAGATACTGGGTCCATCCTCTGCATTGTAACTGTGGAAAAAACGCCATAAAAAACGCCAAGACAATAAACCCACATGGCTTTTTCATGGCGTTTTTTCTCTCCCATAGACTTCTATAGGAGAAAAACGCCAAGATTTCTTGCAAAAAACGCCAGAGTGTGAACATGCTGCGATTTTGAAAAACTGCCACAGAGCCCAAAAAAGCAGAAAAACGCCAAAGAGGACTGAAAAAACGTCAAACAGAAAAACGCCAAGTGGAAATGGCATTTTGCGATTTCCTATTGAAGAACAGCTAACATCTGGCTGCTGCGTTTTTCCACTAAAAAAACGCCAGGTGGCGCTATTGGCGTTTTTATGGGCGTTTTTAGCAAAAAAAAAACAAATGGAAACCTAGCCTAAAGCAACATTTTGTAATTACTGGCAACCAGAAAATGTGTAAGAGGGAGAGATGACTCATCTATAGCAGGTAAACAAATGAACAAATTTTCTTTTCGTTAGGGATCACTCTCGTTTATGGGGATTTGTACGAATGTATGAATTTTTTATTAAAAAAAAAACACGTTTGTACAAATCTAAATGCACAAGTCTAATAATTAGTGCTTAAAAGTTATACACAGTAAATAAAGAGAGCTTAATGTGTGTCTTTTCCACCTGTGCAAATATGTTTTTTTCATCATCCATTTTTGTTATGCCTCACCTCTATCCCACATATGTCGCACTCAATCAGTTTTTGTTTGTGAGGACATATGTACATATATGTGAGGGCATATTTTGTGAAGACATATGTGTGTGTATATGTGTAATGTAGGCCCCCAATCTATTTGGGTTTTTACTATATCTATATACTTTATAACTTATGCAAAGTTATGGTAATTATACAAGGTTAAAGCAAAAAAAATCAGGTTAGGTAAGTGTATTTAACAAATTTAGAAAAGTTAAGAAACTAAAATGTTCTACAAATCGCTAGATCTTACAGCATCCCTTTGCAGTAAATAGCAACTTTGTATTACAAATAGATTTGCAAGTAATGGCTTTACACTGTAAGCAATTCCAGTGAATTATCTGAGAGCTACAGTCTAAGGTTACACCAAACACGAATAAAATACCATCTATTTTACCTGACAACTTAATTTTACCTGAGACTTCCTCAGGCAGAAAATCTGCAGACACGCTTACAAATAAACCAATTAGTCAACTAGCAAAAAGTCAATGACATCTGTATATTAAACAAAAAATAATTTAAAGTTAGGAAGAAAAAATACCAGTGCACGGCAATAAATGTTAACTTTTCTTATCTCAAGAATGTTAATGCAAAACAAAAGGACCTAATAATTATTATTATTATTTTTAACCCCTTAGGGATGAGCTGATTTTTTTAATATCATTTTTGTACCCTTTGCAACCAAGATTCTGCAGTGTTTGTATTTAGCTGTATTTTTCTTTTTCATTAAGTGTACCCACCCAAATTATACATTTTTCTTCAAGATAAGAAGAACTTTCTTTAGATACCATCATTTTGATCATATCAAAGTGATTAGTGAGCTGGGCTCCATTGACCTGCATGGTTGGTTGCAATACCTGTAGTCAACCTGCGGGGAGGGGCGCTCAGAGTTCTTAGGAGGGTGTGTACAGAACTATTTTACTTTGTACTATGCGCCGCCATCTTGTGAGAGGCGGCAGGAGCAATCACACAGACCCCTTGACTTTTTTTGTTTGTGGTGCTGAATACCCTGATACTGAGGCATTTCAGCAACACCAACTGAGTTTAAGAGGCAATTGTTGATCACTTCCTAAGCTCTTTTAAACAGCCGGACACCGCCATATAGAATATAGCGACTGTGACGCCATATTCTGTAAAAGAGATCACACAGAGCCATTTAAGAGTATGAGAGAAAGAGAGTAGATAAGAATAAGCGTGTGAGAGCAATAGCATACCTAAAGTGGGGCGAGGGGGCGGTACACCCTGGGTGCCACTCATGGGGGGGTGCCTGGTGGTCTGACCCGCGCACTGTATGAGGAAACTCTTTTCTCTCGCAGGGGGAGCAGGAACCTGGGCAGGAAAACTGTTTCCTCATACAGTGCGTGGGTGTCACAGCAGTGTCTGTGTGGACAACCCCAGACCAGTGAGATCTGCAAGAGAGGTAAGGGGGATCAGGAGAGTGGGTGAATAAATGAATAAAGTTAGTAGTGAGTTAGTGTTTATGGGGCAGAAATGGCACAGGCAGGGTGATTGGGGGGGCAGAGGTTGCACAGGCAGGATGATTGGGGGGGCAGAGATGGCACAGGCAGGCTGTTGCAGGGGAAGACTTGGCACATGCAGGCTGTCTCAGGGCATAGGTGGCACAGGCAAGCTGTCTCAGGGGCATAGGAGGCATAGGCAGGTTGCTTCTGGGGCAGAGGTGGTCCTACAACTACAGGCTAATACAATTAGCCCTAAAAATTCACAATTCCGCAATACTCTTTCATCTTTTTACATTTAGCATTGCTTGGGAATATAGCTTTCTATAAAATGAAAATGGCAACCCAACTGCCCATAATTGCCACTTAATATGCATGTTATGTGAACAGCAGAGAAGACGCGACTCTATGTGAGCTAAGGGGGAGGATCAAAGAGGGAAAATGCATAAGGCAGGGATCTGATGAATACCTAATACAAGAGAAAAAAATGTTAATTTAAAGGGAACACTCAGCTAACCTATGCGTTAAGGTACACATGATGACTGGAATGTCCAATGAAATTACGTCCGCGACTATACTAATAAAATGTAATACATTCTTCCTTTTTTACAATGTATTTAAGTCAGAATTGTCTTGTGACAAACATAAAGGATTAACACACAATACAGTGGCAATGCATTGAACGTCGGCACCAGAATAATCTCATCACACATACAACAATGGTGAATACTAAACTTGTGCACATGGTCCAAAATCATTTTAGACAAATTTTTCATTTCATTATTATTTCATTATCCGAGTGCTGTTTTTACTCGGAAACTAAATTTGTTGACCTCTCCCCCAAGCTTGTCTATGCTAGGGTGACCACATTTTATTTCTGCCATTATTTCATGGACACACTATGGGGTTTAAGAGGCTTTTTTTTGGACGTCCCGGTACGTCCATAGGGGATTGAAGGCGTTAAAGGTATAGATAAAACCCCCTAAATTACAGGCATAGATCACAGGTTGCACAAGCCAAACCCAGCACTGGCGTCCACACTGCCCACATAGAACCTGACCAGCACCCACATAACACACATAGGACTTGCCATCTTTGTCCCCAAACAGCCCAGCATGAGTCAACTTTGTCCCCAAGGCTCAAACACCCTGCTTGTGCCATCTTGGCCTTCCACAAATTAACTATACAGCTATCATACACACAAACACTTTTACATTCACTCACTAATTAACACAATTCATTCACACAATCATTTATTCTCTCATTCTTTCACACAAATCATTTACACATATTCATGAATGCATTCTCACAAATTCATTAATTTTCTCCCTCATTCACACAATTCATCCACACATTAATTGATTCTCTCCCTCATTCACACAATTCATCCACACATTATGTGGATCAATATCGGGACCTGGGACTTAAAGTTCCTCTGCGGGACATGTGGTCACCCTAGTCTATGCCCTCCCATCGGGTCTCTCCCCTAATATTGGAATTTGCTCTAAATTATAATTTTTGCTTGTCTATAGAGTAATGCACAGCTTTCCTTACAGGCAGTAACATGGGTAATTGTCATTGGCATTTTATTTATGCTCTGTATGAGTATGTTTAGCTCCAATACCCAGTGGTACGTAATGATGTGGTTAACGGGTGGCAAAGTGTCTGTGAACTTTTACCGTTGTTTTTTGCAGAGAAACATTAAAAAAAAGGAAAAAAATATTTTACAGCAGATAAGACCCATTTTGGCCATCTAGTGTGCCTGTTTTATCTGCTGTAAAGGTTCAAACATTAAATAGTCCCTGGTCTTGTCTTCAAGCGCCATATGCCTATTCCATGAATGTTTACATTCCCTCACTGTATTATATGCTATACCAATTCTGCTGGGAGGCTGTTCCACCTTTACACCAGCTTCTCAAGTTACTAGTTCTGAGATTTTAGTCTGTGATACTGCTGTGGCAGCAGCACAAGACTGCAGCATTAAGGTTTCCTAAACTCCCTCATGAAATCCAGAGTCTCTCATGATACCTATGATAAAGCACTAAGACTAGCACAAAATGTTTATCACCATGTCTCTCTTCTAGGCTGTGTACCCCTGCTGCTGTATACTATGTGGTGGATTATAAATCTATATAAAAAAGCAATTTTCTGCATACTGTAGAGTTTGAGCCTTTATTCATCAGCTCCCAAGGAGATCTCCAGCTTCCTGTTGTTTGTTTTGTGAGCAGCACAACATTCCCTGAAAGTATCAAACAGTGGTTTGAAAAGAAAATCATTCAGCTGCCCTGAAATATAATAGAATACTTGGTTGATCACAGAGGATAAAGGACAGGACAAAGGACCCAATGCGTTGGGTTTAATGATTTAACACGTCATAAGTGTTACTCCTCGTTAGTTGTTTAACCTCTGTGGTGAAGTTAAGATTATAGCATATTTCAGGACGGCTGAGTGAAGCAACATTAGTTTTCTATTCAAGCCACTGTTTGTTAATTGTGGGGAATCTTGTGCTGCCCCACAGCTATAGTGCAGGCTAATATTTCATTCTAGTATCTTGAGTCCCTGTGAATTTTGCTTTTATTTAATGTAAGACATTTTACATAAAGAAGATTTACTTTACTGAAAGAGTGGTGAATATGTGGAACGGTCTCCCAGCAGAAGTAACTTGAGGTTCACATAAATTCTTTTTCTTTTCCTCAGCTTTGGGCATCTCTCTTATAAGTTGTTTCAGTTGAGTTTTAAAGATGTTAAATGCTTATAGTGTGATCTGAGGTAGATATTTCTGGCATCACAATTGTTAATTAAAGCCTTTTTTCTTTGCACTTGCTAGTACTTAATCAGTGGACCCTTTTTGATTTATGCTCAACACTGTACCTACTTTAAACTCTAACTACATTTTCTGGGAAAATTGCCAAATTGCCAATAACAGCTTATTTCAGCCTGCAAAACTCCAACAAGGCTAACATCTTCTGGCCAACATCCCATAAAATGTGTGACAGCCAAAACATCCATGCATAAATAGGACTTCCATTATGTTCCCCATGTCATCATCTGATGCACAAGACATAAACTTGACAAGGATGTCAATGGGGTCACGTCTGTGACCCACAAGACACTCATGGCTGGCTATAACCACTTTATAAAGAGACAGCATCATGACCGTTTTTGTTTTTTAGTTTTTTACTAACATGATGATTATCTTTCTCCCATTAAGTAGGGACACAATATGTATATAGGTTGAACTTGATGGACTTTGGTCTTTTTTCAACCTTATGAACTATGTTACTATGTAAGTTACAGAGAACGTAATTGAAAGGAACAGTTCTACTATTAGCTACTTTAATTATATCCCTGTCTTTTATGCATACTAAATGAGTGTATCCCTGTTTAAAAGACATTGCTGTTTTTCTGCAAATAATTTCCTATAGGGACTCTTAAATCTGCAGTAAACCAAACTACTAAGTTCTGCTCTGCTTAGCCTGCCCATTTCTGATATCACAAACCTGTGCTTGTGGTTGGTTTCAGCGAAAGCTCCTTCAAGCTATGTAGCATACAGGGCAAGACTCAGTCGGAAAAATGCTGGTAAGATAATTTACTTTTCTAATGCTGTTTTTTATTCGACATGGATTACGGAGAAATTACATTTTTGCTTATTTTCCTTCCCTCTACATGGTGCAGCACTTATATAGTGATTTTATGAGGCACTCTAGGTGGAACAGCACTTTTAAACAGGGGTTTGAATGCAATTTCAAGGAAGTTACTCGGGTTTATGCACATTAGTATGAGTGTGTGAGTCTTTATATGTCATTTTGAGGACTCGGGAAAGCAGGTTGGGTAGGAGCCTAGTTGCAGGGGATACCAGATGTTCTGTCTGTATCCCACAGTGCGTCTTGATTGGTAGGTAGGTACAGACAGACAAATAAAAACACACAAGGCTGGATATATATAAAGGTAACAGTCTGTATTGGAGTGTGCTGGCAGAACAGGAGAAACAGGACTGGTTAACAAGCGTGATAAAGGCACAAAGGCAGATGTACCACAACACGATACAGACTTTAGATAACGGACCGTGGAACAGACGAAATATGGACTTTGGATAGGGGACCTGGGAGCAGACTCGGTACACAGAGCTTTTACTTGTCCACAGACAAGGCACTTCGGCTGAAAAGCCCACCTGGACTGGAACCCGGCCGAAGCCCTCTGGCACAGCACGTGGCTTTAAATCCTCGAACAGGGCACACGGCTCAGACGGGGCACTGGACTCACACCATAGAGCCCTTAGGCTGGACACACGTAGTCTGGCAAGCTGGGTCAGAACCAGAGCATCATCGAAATAAGAGCTGAATCAGAAGCCGAGAGCAAGGTCAAGCCAGATCAGCACCAGGAGATCATAAACTATAGCCAAATCAGAAGCGGAGATTAGGGTCCGGACAAGCCATGTCAAAATGGGTAGAATAAGTCAGAACACTGGTAGTAACAGGACAGGGCCAGGAAGCAGAGAAACAGAAGAGCTGTATACACCACAGTGAAAAGGCCCGGACAAGAGGGCAGATCAGGTATATAAAGGCAGGGCCGACATCCAGATAATGTGGCTCAGCTATCTCAAATAATAAGTAACACATGTTCCTGAGAGGGAAGGTGGCCACTAGTGGCTGAAGGTAGGCATGACAATGTATAAAATTGGGTCCAGGCAGTCAGGGTGAAAACCTGACAGTAATGATATTATTCAGTATTTATCTATTACAAAAAGAGAAGAGTGTATTACCCAATATTTAACAATACCCCTAATAAACATTGTATTATCTGAAAGTGTGGTACATACATTTTTTTTGACATTGTGAAAGTGTGATCAACCCCGCTGTGCATCTGTCCTAGTCTCTCTAGCTCACTGCACCGGACTGTCTACCTTTGACATAACCTTCTAGCATATAGTATGTGACACGTAGAAGACTACAGTAAACGCTGGGGAATATTCTGTAAGAGCTGGTTAGTAGGACAAGCTTGCCTGCAACAGGACCTGAGTCAGAGTTGGGAATTATGGAAGAGAAATTGTCCCTGCAGAGTGTCCCTGTAACATTGTCCAGAGGCAGCGGTATTGGTGTCACCATATGTGCGATTTGCAATATTGAGAGGTCTAATACCCCTAGGGGTTCGGTTTTAATCTTATTTCTACAAGATAATGATCAATGTCAAACCCTCTAACTTGTACTAGTTGACCTAAAGACATAATATTCTGCAGCTGGTGGGAATAAAAGCAACCAGTAATTGTTTCTGTTGTTTTAGAAGACTTTCCTGCAGCAGACTGTAGGTTTTTCTATATAGATATTTTTCTCTTCACACTCCAAGGACTACATGCTAGCATTAAACATTTTTTTTTAAATAATAACAGGGCAAAATGTAATCTAGTTAGACTGATTACAAAAATGGCTATATTTTTAATTTGTATTTAGTTATAAAAGTGTTATATTCACCAAAGTAGGCAGAAAAAACAAGATTGAGAATGAGTGTATATGAGTTATTCAGAATCTTCAAATATTGTCATCAATATTGCTTTGGCGGTCACAAGCCAGTTATTCCCTGACCTAATCTTACACACCATGCTGTTATTAGATATTTACTCTGATATTTCTGTTTATATTTCCTCTGATATTTTCAATTTTATTGAAGCCTATTATTACCCTTCAAGAAGAATTGCAGGGCTGTTATGGTTAAGTGCAGACATTTTGAGTATGAGAAATGGGATTCTGTATTTTATTCTATAATATCATGACTATAAGAACATAAAATGACAAAAGTAGCATATTTTATTACTAATAGCAATACAATTTTCTAAATAAATCAATAACACTCTTTATCTATACTTTATCTAGATAACCAATATGTATATATTGTGCATTCGGATTTGTACAAATTGCAAATTTACAGAATTTTGCCAAATTCTGCGATTCATGCGAAGCGGCCAAATACCAGGTCCAGACATCAGGCAAAGTGGGCCCTTTTACTCACACACTCACTTTCTCATGCAAAAAAAGAGATTTAAAAAAAGAAGATAAAAGAGTGTCATGGCTAGGGTAAGCATGTCAGTTAGGATCCCTATTGCAGGGAATATCTGAGGCCCTGTTAAGGACCAGGCTGCTTTTTATTGTTTCTTCCCTTCCTGACCAGGCTGTGATTTTCTCCTCTCCCATTTAGTGTACCCACAGAAGTTCACAAGTTTTTTTTGTTTTTTTTTTTCAGATTCTATTTTTGATCATATCTATTTCGTATAAAAAATAAAATATTTTACTCACTAAAATGTTTTACTTACCAAAATCTTTTAATCGCCTAAAAAAAGCTAATAAAAAAACCTGCTAAATAGATTCTACTACTTGTCCTAAGTTTAGAAATTCTCAGTGTTGCATGTTTTTTTGCAAGTTATTAGGCAATAAGTACAAGTCCACACTGCCCACACTTATTTGCCATTTCAAAACCATTTTTTCCGGATCTCGTCATTCGGCACCTGTGTGTTATTTTGGGCATCTTTGAAGCCGACCAATGCAATTTACCCCCATCAAGCCATATAGACTATTTCAAATGCTGGTATTTTAACCTTTCCATGCGTTAATTCTACTACCACCCTTTGTCAAACTTTGTGGTAGTATTTTTTTTTTGCATTTTTTTTTACCACACAAATTGTATTTCAAGTATGAATTTACAGCTCTTGGTAAATGTCACTGTCAAACACTTCAATATGTGTTCAGCAACATCTCCCGAGTACAGTGATGCCACCCATGCATGGATTTTTGTAAAAAAAATTCTGGTAGGTAAAGTTATTTGAAATACTAGTACTTTAAGCCTTTGAATGTACGAGATTTCACCAACAGGCTTTGTCAAAGTTTGTGGTAGTAATTGTTTTGGTATGTTTTCACACAAATTGCACTTCAGGTGTGAATTTACAGTCACTGTCAAACACAATATGTGTTCAGCAACATCTCTTGAGCACAGTGATACCACCCATGCTTGGGTTTGTCTGGTTGTTTGGGGGCTAAAAGGCCATTGTGGTCAGTCTGTGCCTATACCCTTTTTGGGACATCTTTGAACCTGGCCGAAGTAGACACTTCAGTATTTGAAATGATAGTATTTTAACTTTTTCCATGTCAGGATTTGTGGGAAGATACAGCGCTTATGTTAGCACTTGCTCATCAAAATAAATGTTCCTTTATTTTTTGGATATGTTTTTACATTTTGTTTGATCTGGATGGTTCTCCTGATGGTGACATAACTGCATAGTTTTTTTATGTTACCACATTTTATTTATTTGTTTTTTTAGCTATTTTTATTTTTTCCATGTTTTTTATTATTTTTCTAATATTTTGCCAATCAGATCAAAACATGGTGCACTCAAATTGATAGTTCTGGGACAAAACCAGCAAACAAATGTTGTGTTTGCTCAGATTTAATGGCAATGGACCATTATAAAATAATAGATTTATCTGGCACAGAAATGATGAATGCAGTCAGCCTTATTATAAAATCAATCAACCTGAAAAACAAATGGAAATGAAACAAAAATGAAATATAATGTGTTTACAAATCTGTCAATCTAAATTTTCCAAACAATAATAAAAATATTAAGCGATTTTATAATTGGGAAGACCTGAACAATTTCTCAAATGTATTCTAAAAGCTGGCCTTACATTTCAATATTTTTATTATAGTTTAAAGTTTTAAGAAACATAATTAGTATAGAAAATTAACTTCTTATTTGGATAAAATGTATTCATGAACACTAAAGTCAGATAATATGATTAAAATAAAATTAATTATGGCTGCTTGTTGATTTGCACTGCTATACTGTTTTAGACCATTTCAAAATAAACTTTCAATTAGTTATTTTTGTAAAATAAAGGTAAAAGAAGTAAAATACCGCATGTGACGTGCCTTCCGGGGTTCAGTCATAGAAGCAGAGGTTGTCTGTGCGCATTGCACAGACGTCACCGGCTGCCCCAACTTGACACAAGGGAGCACGGGGGAAGTCTAGGAATGTATCTATAAGTCGGGGGGGAATAAGGCATATCGGGGGGGGCCGAGTGCATATAGGGGGGTATAGGGCATATCTGGGGGGCAGATATTGTCACGTCCTACCCAGGCTGTGGAGCTGCATATCTCGCTCTTGCTTCAGTTTCCCTGTTTTGCTTCGATCCATTCTTGGTTTTCTTTTTGCTCTGTTCTGATCTTCGATTCCTTGCTTCTGCTTCAGCTCTTTGGTTCAGCTCTGTTTCCTTTATAAGGTGTGCCCCACCCGTGTGTTCTGTTTCTCAGTCTAAAGGTATGTCTCAGTGCTATGTGTTTGGATTACATGTTTGGTTTGTTTCGTACCAGCAGGGATTAGTCAGCAGGGATTAGTGTTAGGACCCACCGTCATTGGAGTACTTTGGTGTAGTGGTGGGCCAAGCATACCATGGCCATAAGATGTGATGGAATCTCCAATAGTTATCAAACAGTCCTAGGCTAGTTTCTGTATTTATGTGTGTCGGTCTGTGATGTACCTGTGGGGTGTCCTGACCTGCCCTGTCCTGTATCCACGGTAGAAGGGTGTCCTGTTCATGTCTTGTTCCATGTAGTACCCTGTATTATGCATATCTTGTCTGGTTATGTTTATTCCTTGTCTTGTGCCCTGTATCATGTATATCTTGTCTGTTATGTTTCTTGCCTGGTCTCCCTATCCCTTGCTTGTTATGTTTCTTCTATAAACTCTGCTTAGCTTCCACACTCCCAGCCTGCAGCATCCTGCACATGAGTCTTGTGCTATGTCTCATGCCTGTTCCAGGGTGCCTGCAGGATTTAACTTCATTCTGGTCTACATCCGCTGCTATATTAGGGCGCTGGTATCTGGCTGCACAACCCTAGATGCTCAACATCTGGGTGAGTGCAGTCGTCCCACACCAGGCCCTGTCCTGAGACTCCGCTACTGCATGCCAAACTCCTGAACACCATCTTTGGGCGCGCTGGGTCATTACAGTCGTCCGTATGGCGTCTCGCATCCCGTCTCGCAGGATGAGTGCCTGCATCCGGACTACCCTGTGTGTTTGGGTGTCAGTGCGGCAGAGCCAGTCCTGGTGTGTGTGTATGTGTTTGGGTGTCTGTGCGGCAGAGCCTGTCCTGTTGTGTGTGTGTTTGGGTGTCAGTGCGGCAGAGCCTGTCCTGGTGTGTGTGTGTTTGGGTGTTGGTGCGGCAGAGCCTGTCCTGGTGTGTGTGTGTTTGGGTGTCGGTGTGGCTGAGTTTGTCTTAGTGTGTGTGTGTGGATGTTGGTGCAGCAGAGCCTGTCTTGGTGTGTGTGTTTTGGTGTCGGTGCGGCAGAGCCTGTCCTGGTGTGTTTGGGTGTCTGTGCGGCAGAGCCTGTCCTGGTGTGTGTGTGTCTTTGGGTGTTGGCGCGGCAGAGCCTGTCCTGTGTGTTTTTGGGTGTGTATTGCCAAACGGCAATGGGTTCGGATACGCCTTTAAAGAAGGTCACTCAGGTTGAATAAATGGATAAATATGGTTTTATTGATAGATAATATGATAGATAATATGATATTATTGCATGAACACAATCTTATCAAGTATTCACAAATCACAAATCTGATCAGAACAATCGATTATATACTTACAGGCTATCACTTCATCTGTCTGTAATCATCAGCTGGGGAAGCACTGGCGACCAGTCAGAGAACCTCCTCAGGAAAGTACCAACACTGTACAGGCGTGCACTCCTATACAGGTAATTGAGGTTTCTGACTAATCGGAATCCTCCCCCTGCTTTTATACACAAATTTACGTGTATTGGCCTCATGTTTACTGTATGAGTCACAACCTTGCGAGTGGCCATCTCCCAAGGATATGAACCATACAGTTAGAATACGCTTCAGACAATACGGGCAGTATGCCTGGTACTTGCTACTCTTTGTTCTGACTATATTTTCGGATATCTTGTCCTTGCTTTCTAATAAAACAGCTTGTTCTTGCTAACACAAATAATTCTATGATTTGCACACACCAGGACAGGCTCTGCCACACCGACACCCTGTATAGATAAATTTGACGAATGATTTTTTGTAACCTAATGTGCTGATGGTTGGAGTCTCTTTTTAATGCATGTGATCCAGCACAGCACATGTGAGAGGAAAAGTAAAGGTTTTGTGTTATTTAATCTATTTCAAACTGCATATTTTATTCTAAAGAAATTAGTAGCAGTGAATTGTGGCTTCAGGTGTCCCATGTATGATGACTTTTATATCTTGCATTATCTGCCGAGCACTGATGTCATCTTTATCCAGCCGAGGAGTTAAGATTCCGTGTGTTTTATTTATTTGCATGAAAAGGCCCAAAATCCTCAGCATCAGGCCCATGATACTCTCAATCTACCCATAAGATTCTAAGTAGTATTTTTTTTTTATCTCATGGACAAAGTGTGAGAAATAATGTATACATCACTTTTTGAAGGAAATATGCTTATAAAATATTTTTACCATTTGCCAATTAAATAATGTCCCCAGATTTAATTTTAAAAATTTGGTCACCTTAGTCTAGTTTTCAAAAATATATGGTTTGATGGGGTAAATTAAATTTGCCAGGCTTCAAAGATTTCAATTTAAAACATGTGGGGGCGGGATGACCACATGCCAAATTTGCAATTTGAAAAATATGCACCTCCCAAACGTGACCTTTTAGCCCCCAAGCAACCTGACAAACCTGTTCATTAGTGGCATTAGTGGTATCATTGTACGCAGGAGATGTTGCTAAACACATTGGTACATTCATACCAAAAGTATAGTGTGGAAAAAAAAAAATGCGAAAATAAAAAAACTACAAAAGTTTGACAAGCTCAAGGCTGGGGTGTCTAGTTTTCAAAAATATATGGTTTGGATGGGATAAATTGAACTGACTGGATTCAAAGGTGTCCCAAATAGGACATGGGGCAGAATGACCAGTTTAAAAAAATATCTCAGTATGCTACTTGTACTTATGAATCTATAACCTGCAAATAAGCAAAAATATATATAAAAACATTGGGTATTTCTTAAGTCAGGACAAATATTAGAATATGTTAAGCAAGTTTTTTTTTTATTTGGTTTTGTAGATGTAAATGTTTTTTTTCCAATTTCTCACCATGTTTTATATTTTTTTTATGGTTAATTAAATTATATCAAAATAATGGTATCTAAAGAAAGTCCTTCTTGTCCTGGAAAAAAAGGTGAGGTAGAGCACAAGTCGGCACCCTTTCCGCCCCTTTGAATCCTAAATAAAAGAGACCACACAAATACAAAGCTTAACAACACTCAACATGTCACTTAATGTCCCTTGCATGGCAACCCACATCCAACGACCAGAATCACAAGGGCACCAACCCCAGTAGTATCCTAGGCTTGTGTACCACAAGTCAAACCACCTCTATGGATGGATAACATTTGCTCCATGCATAATCAACCACCAAACATACAAACAAAATCTAAAGGGGGATGGGAGGGTGGGACATTGCCCAATGCAGCAAACACTCTGGGGTGGTTCCCTGGGATTGCACCTGATATACCCCGTAACAGAATCCTCAATCACTGGGGCCGCTGGAGAGGCCTAAGAGTCATCATTCTTCCTGCTGACTATGGGCCCTGAAATTGTAAAAACTTGTGTGTAGGTACGAGGGGGGTCAGTTTCTACTGATTTTCCCTCGTGTCTCCCCATGTTTTCAGCTACCTCCAGAAGTATTTTGTCTCATTACTTGCTGAGGGGATTATCTCTGTCTTTCTCCATCCCTCCCCCTTTGTATTATACTATGTGGAAAATGCATTTATGTCTGCATAAAAAAACCCTGCGTGTGACTCTGAATTAAGAGTTCTTGTACTTCACCCTGCATTAAGCTTTAGCTAGTGATTTGGGTGACTGGATTGTGCCCGTATACAGTTCTTGTAAAAGCTAGGAAGCAGCTGTTGACGGAGGTACCCTGTCGGGGTACCAGGGGGTTCTGTCACATACCCCTATGCTAACTTGGGGGTCCCAACAAACAGCAATTGGCCACTCTGCTGCCCCATCAGCATAATCTCCTCTAGAAGTTTTCACCCATGATTTCTACATTAATTCTGAAAATTATTCCAAATTACATTTCTGTTAAAAACATTTTTTTAACATCAACAAAATAACACTTTATACAATACATGTATTCTTTATATGAGGATTTTTCCATTGGTAAGAAAATCTTATATTCATCGCTATGTCAATGGGTATGTTTACTTTCCACGAAAATGGTAAAGGAACTCAACAGCTGGGTCAGGTTTGGTTCAATTTAATGAACATTAGTGAGCTTGAAATGCTTGGTGATTGAAAACCGCTTAAAACTCATTAAATTACCTCTTAAGTAGTAATTAATATGCTTTTTTCAGCTAGTTCCCTATTCCTTTCATAGATGAACAGCAGTGTCTTGCAGTAAAAAAATCTAATGAGATAGTTAAGCGGGTCTGTAATTAACATGTAATCCTTATAAACACATTTGTAACCTTTACTTATTTAACTCTTTCATGTTTAGATAAGTCTACAACTAAGCACATAGATAAATGATTAAACACCTCAAAATTTGAGACCATTGTTTACTATTGTGATCCTGCACCCACACAGGGTACCATGTCCTTGCAAACAGCACGGTCCTCTAGGGTATTAAAAGGCACAGTCTTGGTGAATTAATGATAAGCCACAGTTTATTGTATAATCCACATCAGCAGTCAGTAACAGAAGCATAAATCCCACAATCCCAAACCTCCCAACATTTCAAAATGTGAAAGAGGGACACTTTTTTTTAAAAAAACCCTCACCAATACAAGTGATTGCACTTTAAATTGTCGCGCTTGCATCGCCACTTAAAACACGCTTTATTTTTGTCAGCACAGTCATGCATATTAAAAATAACCAACACATTGAATTGAATTCCCATAAGGCTCAGCCAGACATACTACTTCCATGATGCTGGCTGAGCGTCATGGGAAGTGCAGCAACAGTAAAGCTGCAGATGCTAGCTGTGAACTAAAATGCCTATGATTCTCAGCCAGATAGGTGTCCACCATAATGCTGGCTGAGCATCATTGGAAGAGTAGTCCACAGCAGCAGAGATTTTTTTTTTATTTATTAAAAAAGGCTAATGTTAGCCTCCCAGGACTCCTACAGACTGCCTTTACACACACCTGCCCATAAACACACATATACGCATACATTGTCTTTACACACACATATACACATACACTGCCCTTACACACACCTGCCCATAAACACACGTACACTGCCCTTACATGTACACATATACACATACACTGTCCTCACACACACATACACGTACACTGCCCTTAAAGAAAAATATAGACATGCACACCGCCCTTACACACATATACACAGACACTGCCGTTACACACATGCATATACACTGCCCTTATACACACACATATACTTGTACACTGCCCTTACACACACACACATACATATACATGTACACTGCCCTTTGATTTTGGAATCAAAACATTTGCTACTGCAAACATTTTTAGATGAAAAAGTTCCATTTTATTCAGTGGAACAAAACAGTGATCACATTATTCTTCACGATACTCTTGTAAGAAACTTTTATTTATTTATTAATTCATGTAAACTATTTTTTCATATTTAATAAAAGCTATGATTGAGACATTTTTGTTTTTATTTCCTTTTATTTGCCAACCTGCCCCCCCACTTATGCACATCTGCCCCAGGCTTGCCACTCTGCCCCCAGAAATGCCTTACACCCCCCTATATGGCACTCTGCCTCCCTGATACGCCTTTTAACCCCCTATATGCCTTATACCCCCTATATGCCACTCTGCCTCCAGAAATGCCTTATACCCCCTATATGGCACTCTGCCTCCAGAAATGCCTTGATATGCCTTTTAACCCCCTATATGCCACTCTTGTACTGTGCTATACTGTAGTGTTACAGTCAATCTGTTTGTATGGTGTTAGATTCAGTGTATGTTAGAGTATAAGAGTTGGGTGTTAGCTTGTGTGAGTGTATGGTGTTGCGTGTGTTACTGTATGGCATTAGCTTGACTGTGTATATCAGCATGTGGTGTTAGTGTGTGTATTGGTGTATTATGTTAGCATAGTGATATTCAGCGCTTAAAATAAAAATGCCAGATATCTGGTGTAATGACACAACTTAAACAAGTATAATACCTTGGTGCTGCAGAACCAACACACCGACCACAAGTGTGTAAAAGATAATACACAAAACAAAGAAATAAAGTGCTGCGCAAAATTTACAAACGACATCACAATATGTGCAGAAATGAAATTAAATAATACTTAAATTCTGGATTCTTCAATAGGTTCCTCTGTTGGGAAGCCCATAGAGCCCCTTCTGGGGAATGGAGTTTCTTCTTTGTACCGGTGTACCAGAAAAGACCGGAGGAGAAAGAGTTAAAAAAAAAAATAGTAGCTTTAATATAAATAAAAAAATAGTATTTTACATATAAGAGTACTTTAACGCTCCCGTGGAAAGGACCGGAATAATGCTGTGTTGTAGCAGTAACAGCTTGGTTCTCACAGGATTCCTCTGTGTCCACTTGCACCTGACACAGGTTGTGCTGAATACGCCCATTGAGGAAGTGGACACAGAGGAATGTCATATTGACACGCCCATAAAACACCACTGAATAATTCAAACACATAATCCACTGTGTTAATAAAAGGTTATATTCTTTATATGATTAATTATATGAGGAGGACTCTAATGGATGTTCCTGTTGTCATTTGTGCAATAGCACTTGTTTAATTTTTCACTTGACTTTTTCCCAGATACTTAAATGAGCCCTTAATACCAATGATGGACTTTGTTTCAGCTATTCAACTGAAACAGAAAGAGCTTAGGTACTCCATAAATGGTGTCCAGATAAACCTATAAATATCAGGAGTGTCTCTGTATATGTAAAATAGGAAGGCCTTCCGTCCTCTGTTAAGTGATATATTTGAAGAGATTTAGCTCCATATAGGCAACATAATTTAGCGTTAGGAGTCACCTATATCGAGGTACTTTGGTGTAGTGGTGGACTAAGCATAATATGACAATATCATTAAATCTCCAGTTTTGTTATCTTGGAAAGGTGTTTTTAAGTAGCCTTAATGAAAACTGAGTTTGCTGATCCCTTTGGAATGTATCAAGATTATAGATATGTGTGCGTGTTTGCCTATACTATATTAACATAAAATATGAAGTTAGTAATCCATAACAGACATGTGCAAACGGACCAAAAACTTTTCAGTTAGTTTTTGGCACATTTTTTTTCGGGCGACTATTTACATTCCCTGTCCATTCAGTTCGGCCTAAAATTAGGAACCCACTCTTAGTCACTCTCTCACACTCTAACTCACTGTCTCACACTTTTATTCTCATTCACTCTCTCCTACCTTCTCTGCCGGCCACTTCAGCTTTGACCGACCTCTGGGAGAGGAAGTCAACGCAAGAGCCGTCATTTTGGAGTAATGTCCGCACAGATAGCAGATAGCAGATGGAAGAGAGAAGATAAAAGACAGAAGACGCAGAATAAGATGCCAAAGTGGAAGTAATCTGCAGAAGCGGGCGTGGTTGTGTCAGGCCCAGACCCGCACGTCTACCTGACGGGGGCGTCCCTTACCTGCTGCACCCTAATGCAGACTCCATCATGGGCTTCCCGGAGAGTCGCGGTTGCGCTATAGGCCAAATCACTGGCCTCGATTTGCGCCGCCCACGCAACATGCGCAGTGCACGCGAAGGTCTTCATTAATGCGGGGGGGGCGGGACAGGGCACATCCAGCCACATCCCACCATTGCAGGAGGTACCCGTATGGAGGTAGGAGAGGCCTGCCCCACACAGGTCAGTGAGCATGGAACGCATAGGAGCAGAGCTACTGCACCAGGAGGGGGAGCAAACACCAACAGCGCTATTTGAACCCCTCTCTTACTCTCATTCAGTGCTTGTTTGTACTCAAGCTATGGGGTGCTTTCCTGTAAAGTCTCCATTTCCCTTGTTCCCTGCGTTTGGCTCTGGATTTTGGCCTCTGGCTTGCCTCATCGTTTCTCTGCTTGCCCTGACCTTGGCTTGTTATATCCTACCTATGTTTTGTCCACTGCCAGCCCCGACACTTTGGACTGTTGACCACGAGTTTTGCATAACCCTCTGGCTTTCGATGTTTTGGTGTTATTTTCTGCACCTTTGCACCCCTGCCTTTCGCTCCCAGACCAGCACCTGATAGGTTGGGGAACATTTAAACAGCATGAGAGAGAGTGACCGAGAATAAAAGAGTGATTGTGTGAGTGAATGTGGGCCAAGAAATTGGGCACGAAAATGTTGAGCTTTTGCTTTGTTTTCTACCAATTCATGGGAGGTCCGGCCTCATTTTCCGGGCTTAATAGGAATCACCAAATTTACCACAATTTGGTAAATTTACAATTCGTATGAAGCAAGTCAACAAAATAACAAGTACTCATGAATAAAATTAGCAAACTGTCGGTAATATTTCCATTATTGTGAGGTTTTCTGAATACTACTTACATTTTATAATGATTGCGTGAATGTGCTTAGTGCTTCGCAATATTCTTCCAAAGAAGCACTCTGAGATGACCAATATTACAAACTAAAATGGTAACTGCAATATGAAAACAAGCTATGAAACTGGCATTCCTTTATGTTCATCTGCATTTATTAACGTTATATTACCAAGATCACGTTGGATCAAACATATGACGTAAATTAGCTCTTTACTTTGTTATACCGCTGTAATATTATTCCATTTCAGGATGATACATCAATGCATACAAACTATTACTTTTTTTCCCCTTGTTGATGTGCAGAGGCAGAGAATGAAATTCTTAGTTTTGCTTGTAATAAAAATGTATAGCATTCTGCCTGGAGTGCAAATTGGTACAATATACAGGCAGCGAGAAAAACATGAGGGAAACTAAGATATTTTTTTTATATTTGTGCAGTGACATACCATCCAACTTATTCTGTCCACTAACATCATTCAAATTGTGTTACATTTTATAATGAAATGTGACAGGAGGAGCAGTGATGACACATTACTGCAATAAAACACCCAACAAGAAATATCAAGGTTTAATACAACTGCAGAAAAATACATTTAACTGCCTTTCTACCTGGGTATCATTCGAAGTTCTATATAGAGTCTTGCCGATGTTTTATAGCAAAAAAACATATATTCCCACATTTCTAAAGACCTAGCGCGAGGGTTTCACCCTCTGACCTTTTGAATATGTGTGAAGGCTTGTTTTTTTTTTTTATATGAATATTTCCATTTGGGATAGGCAGATAAAGAATATATAATTTATGTTTATATAGTACCAATAAATTCTATAACTCTACTTGTTTAACTCTTCTTCATCCATCGCTGCTGTTTTTTGCTTGGATGAGTCACAGGTGCTCTATCTTCACACAGGAACCCTTGATCACCAAAATAGGTTGCCAGGTCATTTTGGTTCATACTGAATCTACCTTTATATACATGCAAACTCATGTCTACATTACACCAATATGTTTCCAGTAATAAATTATCTTCACCTTTATACCCAAGTATATTATATTTTACACATTGTTCATTTTGCTGATTTAAAATAAGAAAATATTTACTTGATTCTATTTTTACAGTTTTGCAGACTATCATTGTGTGCATAAGGTGGAATTGCCAAATACTCATTTATATTTGCTGCTCTCGGATATCAGTATATATTCACACTCCTGGCTATGTAATGAGCTTTCTGTATTGCATAATGGAACATATCTGTATACACGCTTCCAGCTACAAGTAATGAGAATTTTCAACAGCATAGAGATTCTGAACATATATACTATTCTCTTACAGCTATTTGTAATGGAGATTATATCAAGCACTATAAACAGGAATTTGTGTTTGAACATTAACATTTGCACTGCACAATGATCTTCTGAAGAAGAAGCAACACTTAAAGTATCGGGTATATATTTGTAAATGGTTTTGTTGCATATTGGAATTGATACAAATGTAGCTGAAAAGCTTGTTAGAAAAAAAAAACAAAAATCATTAAGAGGTCTGATGTTTCCTACAATCCAAGTAGTAAGGTTTGTACAGCTCTAACAATTTAGTAATAAAATGTTTATCATGGACCAAAACATAAAAAGCTTGTATGTGTTACACTACATTAAAAAAGCACAAAAAATCACCCACAGTTAACCAATATATAAAAGATAAATGCTATATTGCTTCCTATTTTGTGATAAACCCTTTGAGGGTAATTTTTCTGGATCTTAAGCATCAAAATTTGCAGATTTCGACGATCCACAAGAATGTCTGAAAACAAGGCCAGATACCCATGGAACGGTTGAAAAACTAAGCAAAATGCTCAGAATTTTCATCTGAAATCTACAGACTCTTTCAATCACACTCTATGAATGTCTCCATACCTTCTCGCCGACTCGCAACTCCGCTTCTGTGTCTCTCATCTATTTTCTCTCTTCTTTCTTCGTGTGCATCTCTGCAGATATGACCTCCCGGCGAAGTTCCACCAAAATGGTAGAGCTTCCTCTCTCCCGATTGGACAGTCGGAATAGAGGATGTCACCGGAAGAGCTGTTATTTTACCCTGAAATAACAATGTGTGAACTTACACCAAAATGGTGGAGCTTTCCGGTGATGTTCTCTTCCCCTACTTCGAGGATCAGGGGAAAAGAGGTCCCCGGAAGGTCTGCTATTTTACCCTAAGATAACCTTGTGTAAACTTTTACCAAAATGGCAGGGCTTCTGGTTATGTCCTCTCCCCACGAAAGTGCAAGACACAGAAGTGGAGCTGCGAGACACGGAAGCGGACGTGGTCGGCAATGACACCCATTACACACATTTGTAACCTATTTTTATATTACAAGTTTGATAATTATTAAATGTTTAGCTTAATCCATCATGCTATGAATTAACGTAAGATAGACAGTGGCTCTTGAAAGATTTAAATAGAATATGAGAAATAATACATCTGTGGGTGGCTTCTGGGTTTTGTTGTAAAGTACTCTGTTGTTGAGGGACTGTTTTGCAAAGCGTTAGTTTGTTAATTTTCATTAACTATGTGTTTCATCTGTAAATGATTTAGCTCGCCGTTTTTGGGAAAATAGCAGTGTGGTATGAAATATAATACAAAATAAATGTCATGCCTGGTGGTTTAGTCAAATACTGCTATGAGCAATACAACAATGTTTTAATATGTTATTATGTATGTCTTAAAGAGCAAGAGGAAGAGAACGCTGTGTGAGAGGTTAATCCTATTGCGTTTGCTTTATTTTTATTTGACATGTAGGAACAAGAGTCTGGTAATTGCATTCTCAGGAAAGCAGGGAAATTGATGCTGTTAAAGTCTAGAGGAAAAGAGGAAGCCAGTGTTTTATTTCCATGATAATCAATAAAAGAGACAAAGAAAAATGAACATTTAATAATATATATAATTGTGGATGTTATTAGTGTTGTTGCCCATGTTATCAATGTTCTTACGGTTTAAAATAATACACACGTGCTACAGAGCCTTTTTTCCAGTACTGTGTTGTGTGTGATTTATGTTAGACTTGTTTATTGGAATTTGTACGAATTACAAATATACTGAACTTTGGAGGATTTTGGAGGATCGGGGAGAGGACATTACCAGACGTGTTGCCATATTGCCCTGAGTTCAAGTTAGGGCAAAATGACGGCACATTTTATGATCAAGGAGACGAAGATAGATGATTGTAGATTTAAGATAGGAGATAGAAGATGAGGAGCAGAAGTGTTTGACAGAAGTGGTTGACATTGAAGTTAGGGAAACATTTAGAGAGTGTGAGAGAGTGAGAGTGTAAATGAATGTGGGCACTAGGTAATGAATTTCGTTCTGAATGAAAAATGCCCAAACATTTTTCAGCTAAGGAATAAAATTGGGCAGGGAACAAAATTTTCTGCTCAAAAATGAATGGGCCAAAAACAAACAGAAAAATTGTCTATACTGTGGAGTTTTACCAAGTGGAGGTACTGCCAGTTTATTGGTTTTGCCTATGTGTCAGCCATGCAGAATCCAGGATCTACTGTAGGTGCCAGCAAGGATGTACACATTTCAGGGCTGTCAGGCCCAAAGATAAAGGTTTCAAGTTGGGCCAGACTGGATGGGCCGACTGGTTCTTATCTGCCGTCACTTCCTATGTTTCTATGCCTCGTATATATTGCTGTGAAAAAATATATGCCCCCTCTTGATTTATTCTATGTTTGCATATTTGTCACACTTCAATTTTTCAGATAATCAAACTAATTTTAATATTAGACAAAGATAACCAAAGTAAACAGGAAATGCATGTATAGAAGAAAGCTATCCAATCCTGCATGGCCCTATGTGAAAAAGTACTTGCACCTTAGTTAGTAAATCAACCAATTAACCAAATTAAATTGATAATTCAGTGCAATTTCACTAGACACACCCAGACATGATTACTGCCAGACATGTCTTGCAAAGTGAAATAAGCTAAAATGTGTCAAAAAGCAGCACATGATGCGCCAATCTAAAGAAATTCAAGAACAGTATTTGACATATATCAGTCTGGAAAAGACTACAAAGCCATTTCTAAGGCTCTGGGACACCAGCAAATCACAGTGAGAGTGATGATCTGAAAATGGAGAAAACCTTAAACCATGTGCATCGACAACTCATCCAGGAGATCACAAAAGAACCCATACTAACATGTACAGAACTACAGGACTCGCTTATCTTAGTTAAGACAAAGACTGTGAAAATGAAATCAATGGGAGAGTGACAAGAGAGAAGCCACTGCTTCTCAAATTGTCTCAAATTTGCCATTGTGATGACTCACAAGATAAAATTCTGGATAACATTCTGTAAACTGATGAGTCAAAAGTGGAACTTTTTGAAAGACATGGGTCCCGCTACATCTGGTGTAAAGTTAACACATCATAAGAACATCACACCAACAGTCAAACAGAGTGGTGGTAATGTGATGGTCTGGCAATGGTCGTCAGTTTGTGACCTAAAGCACAAGCAAGGTTGGGTTATGCAGCAGGGCGATGATCCAAAGAACACCAACAAGTCCACCTCAAAAGAAACAAAATGAGGGTTTTGGAAAACCCTTCAATGTGGCCGAACTTAAACAATTCTGGCAAGAAGAGTGGGCCAAAATTCCTCCACAGCAATGTAAAAGAAAGTTATTGCAAATGTTTGCAGTTAAACCGCCAAGGGTGGTACAACCATTCATTAGGTTTAGGAGGACAATTATTTTTTCACATGAGTCATATAGGTTTTGATTAATTATTTACCTTCAATAAATACTATTTAAAAACTACATTTTGTGATTACTCATATTGTCTTTGTCTTGATCTTAAACATTTAAATGTGACAAATTAGCAAAACAGAAGAAATAGGGAAGGGGGCAAATACTTTTTCACAGCACTGTATATAGTACAAAGTAAACCTGCATATAGTCTGAAAGATATAGATCTATATCTGGTTTAATCTGCAAACCAGTGTTCATTGCGGCAAAGTTAGAGAGCCTTTCTGTGTCAGTAGCAGGTTGGAGCGCGCTCTATTACCAGCATGAAAAAGTTAATAGATGGAAATCAGCCCTTTCAGGTGTATTCCATTAACCTGTACTGCAATGTTTAAAAGATCAGCTTTTGGAGGTATTAGCTGTCTGAAAATAGGGAGAGGGGCAGTTAAGCCTGAGGCCCTAAGACTCTTAGCAAAAGGTACGGTTTAAAAAGCTTGTGTGTTTAACTTGCTGTGACTACTTGATTTATAAATTAAAACTGGATTAGCTGACCAGTTGGTTAGTTAGGAAAGATACAGTAAGATTTGTTTTTGTTTTGTTTATTTACCATTGTGTACTTTAAAGAAAAGCCACAATAAACCACGTTATACTCTTATTCTGACTTTTGTATTTGGTATTTTTTTTTGTCAAGAAGACAGATTGGCAATTGAGTGCTGCTCCTCCGGTTATCCGGGTCAAGACCCGAATCCTCCTGGTCACGGGAGCGGGGTTTTGACAAGCCCCTGTGCCCGCCCATCTATCCTTAACATGGGGGTGTTCCCCCTGACGTCAGCAGGACTGCCCCGACATCAGTGGGGACCGCCCCTGATGTCAGTGGGACTGCCCCCAACATCAGTGGGACCACCCACCGATGTCGGTGCAGTCCTGGCCGCATCCCGCATCCTGCCACACCATACATAATAAAGCAAAAAAGCACACCAAAGATTTTTGCTGGAAATTAGAAAATATATTCACACATCTTGTGCACCATAGTAGAATCTCAATGTTTTTGCCCCTCTCTGGGGCTTTCAAAAAGGAAAGTTAATACATTACATTATTATTTCTAAAGCGCCGACAGATTCTGCAGCGCTGTACAAGGTGAAAAGGTAAAAGATTGCTTTATTGTGAGCCCTATACAAACGCCCTATTGTCAATAAAAAGTATTATAATACCTTAGTTCCTCAAAAACACATCTGACATGTTCACAACTTTTTCTTAATTGGTTAAACTATACCTTGTTACATGGAGAACAGCAAGAGTCTGTGGGTTTCAAACAGTGAACAGCTGTTACTTGACTGCATATGGAAACCAAGAGATTGCTAATTGGCCTGATAGTCATGGTAAACAAGTTTTGGCAGCACTTCAATGAAAAAATATTAACAGGTGTCTGAGGAAATAATTAAATGCCCCTTATACAGTAAGAACATTTACACCATTGTTATGATAAGTCTGTAAAAATATACTTTACGTGTTTAGCTCTGGGATTTTTAGCAAAATTTACTTGAATGAGAAGAGCATAATTGGTGTAAGTGGGTTGCTGTGAAAATATATGCATATAATAAGGTGAACAACAAAATCTCAGTAAGACATTTTATTCAATTAAGTGAAATGGAGGATAATCCTGTGCACTTAAAGCACTATGAATCAAAATGCATCCAGTTTAACACAAGTTTGTGCTTTATATTTAACTGAATGATTTTTTTTGTCTTGTATTATATGTGCTACCTGCAAACAATTTTGTTTTTTCATTTATACAATGTGCAATAATATGCCATTTAGCTATGCTACTATACTATACATTTTGGCAACAAATATATTGAAGATATATATATATATATATATATATATATATATATATATATATATATATATATATATATAAAATACACAAGTAGTTACCAGCACTCAGGTCTTCTTTTTAAATAATGCAATTAGGGTCAACGTTTCAGTCGTTAATGGCCTTCATCAGAACACAGAAAGTGTCTGAAATGGAGCATCATTGCATTATTTAAAAAGAAGACCTTAGTGCTGGTAACTACTTGTGTATTTTTGTATGTTACTCTGCTGGGCTACCAAGCACCAGGCTGCAATAAATTGGTTGGTGTGCAGTAGTATACTATTGGACTAGATATAAATATATATATATATATATATATATATATATAGTTACATAGGCTGAGAAAAGATATGCGTCCATTAAGTTCAGCCTTTCCCATATCTGTTAATTGCTGTTGATCCAAAAGAAGGCAAAATTGTTGCCCGGTGCTGACATTCACTCTCACTCACTCACACTCTCATTCTCGTTCATTCTCTCTCACATTCTCTAAATGTTTCCCTACCTTCTTTGCCGATTGCTTTCGCATCTTCCCCCAAATCTTCTTGAAATATATATATTTATTTAATTAGTATTTTCCATTTTCCATCATATAAAAACAAACTTACAGAACAAATATTAAGTATCCATACAAAGTAGATGCGAGATACTACTATAAAAAAGACACATATACCATATATATATATATATATATATATATATATATATATATATATATACTCAAAGAAAAAAATCACCATTCCAAACATTTTAATTATTCCAAACAATGTAATTATCTTAATTCACACTGCAAGCAGAATCAATACCTCTCTAGATCTTGCTTTGATGCAGAATTTGAGATTTAATAATAGGTCACCGAGATCAAAGGCTGGGAATCACCAATTTTGTGCAATTGGGTTTTGAAAATTATTATGCATATATTTGAAGTATGTAAATATTATCACAGGTAATTCAGTGTACTGGACTATAAAACATAGGATTGTGGAATGTAATAGATCTTTATTACTGACATGGTAGCATTGTCAGGAGATATGCTGATTTATACTTAATATTGCCCAAATTAAAAACTGACAGTGGAATGAATTTAAGTGCACATTGACCAAGTTCCCTTAACAAACCAAAGTGGAGTCAGCTTAAGTCTTGGTATAAAACATCCCTTTTTGTGATGGAAACAAGATTTAAGTTTTATTGGCTTTTTAATCTTCTAAGCACAACATTCTTCTTAGGAAATACATTATTTACACAACTGCAAGAGAAGTACACTTCTATTTGTACTTTAAACTTAATTCAATTAGTCATGGAAACAAGTCAAGGTTTAAAGGGATCAGAAAAATCAATTTCCTTCTTACCTATTCAGAATAATTGTTTTCTTTGATTGCATTTGCACCAAATTAAGATGTCTTAGAATTTTGCTTATAATTCACTCTACAGATGCTCATGACAGGAGCTGCAGAGGTGTAACATTGCAGATAGACCCATCAGAACATTTACACAGCAAAAACATTTCTTTGAACAATGGGGCCTGCTCAAGCATCTTATAAGAAACACTCAGATATATTGCCTCATTTTGCACCGACCCCAACCTAATTGCTTTCTCAAACTATCTGTTTATACTTATAGTATACATAAAAACAACGTTAAATAATGCATATCACGAATAATGACCATACTGTATAACATTTTCAACTGAATATTTGAAATTATTCAAATAAACTATTAGCATTGCCAAAGGTATACATTCAAGAATAAATCTGGAATCTGAAGCTAATTAATAGAAGTCAGCATGGTTTTGTGAAAGACTGGTCCTGTCAAATCAATCTAGTAGCATTTTATGAAGAATTCAGTAGATCTAGGAGTGCCAGAAGATGTGATCTATTTGGACTTTGCAAAAGTACTTGATATAGTTTCACACAAAAGGTTACTGTACAAATTGTCAGAAATAGGCTTAGGGACAAACGTATGTACTTGGATTGGAAATTGGCTAAAAGATAAAACGCAAAAAGCGGTTATAAATGGAAACTAAAACCTTGATGTTGCTTCTTTGCAGGAGGATTTAGACAGAGTAGGGGACTGGGCATGCAAGTGGTAAATGAAGTTAATGTAAAGTTATACATTATGGGAAAAAGAATAACAATGGAGAAGGATTTGAAAATAACTGTAGACAAGAGACTTGCGCAATGCCTGTCAGCAGCTACAAAGGATTGGCATATCTAAAATGGGTTATTGATTGATGGGAGCAAGATACTATCTTGCAACTTTATGGTGAGACTTCAATGGTGAGACCTTACCAATTTTTAGCACCGGTCATTAAAAAGGACATTATGGAACAAGAAAGATCGTCAGTATGAATCAAGATTAATAAGTTGCGTGTATATACAGTAGAATAATGGTGCCTTAGGGGGGATAGTATAACATTATAGAAATATGTACAGGGCCAATATAAAGACCTCTCCTGCGACTAGTTCATTACCAGAAATGTACAATGAACAAGAGGTCATCCTCTGTGACTGGAAGAGCGAAGATTTCATGGGTTGAACTTGATGGACTTCCTGTATCACATGTTAATGAGGACACACCTCTAGCGATCTCACAAGCAATTCAATGTACCTGTTGAATGCAAAATTTTAATTCAGTCTCTCTCTGCCCACCATCCTACATGGACGGGGCAATCTGCGTTGTACTGGTTTATGTTGGGCCTTTTGGTTGCAGGTTAGTCTTGGAAAGTGTTGCATTGTTTGTTGGGCTGTCACTCTATTGTATGTTATTGTGTTTTTGTCTCTTATTAAATATCTGTTAAAGTAGACAAATCTTTGTGATATATTTTTATATACATTTGACATTTGGTAACCACATTTCACATTTGGTAACCACGAATATCAAACTTCTACAACAGATATTTGTGAGGCCAGTGACTAAATTGCATATTTAGTGCACAGCGCAACTGCAGTGCAGCATTATCACAAGACAGGGGGTGGAATTTCTGACTTGAATATACACTCACTGGCCACTTTATTATGTACACCTTGCTAGCACCGGGTTGGACCCCTTTTTGCCTTCAGAACTGCCTTCATTCTTCGTGGCATACTTTCTACAAGGTGCTGGAAACATTTCTCAGAGATTTTGGTCCATACAGACATGATGGCATCACACAGTTCCTGCAGATTTGACATCTGAACATCCACATCCCAAAGGTGCTCTATTGGATTGAGATCTGGTGACTGTAAAGGCCATTGGAGTGAACGTTTTGTGACAAGGTGCATTATCCTACTGGAAGCAGCCATCAGAAGATGAGTACACCGTGGTCATAAAGGGATGGACATGGTCAGCAATAATACTCAGGTATGTTGTCATGTTTTAGCTATGCTCAATTGGTAATAAGGGGCCCAAAGTGTGCAAATAAAATGTCCCCCATGCCGTTACACCACCAGTCTGAGCCTGTCATGGATCAGAGTGCCATATAGGAGGGTATCTGGCATATCAGGGAGGCAGAGTGTCATATAGGGGGGAATAAGGCATTTCTGGGGCAGAGTGGCAAGCCTGGGGCAGATGTGCATAACTGGGGGGCAGGTTTAGCTTTTATTAAACATGAAAAAATAGTTTACATGAATTAATAAAGAAATAAAAGTTTCTTACAAGAATATCGTGAAGAATAATGTGATCACTGTTTTGTTCCACTGAATAAAATGGAAACTTTTCATCTAAAAATGTTTTGATCCCAAAATCGAAGGGCAGTGTACATGTATATGTTTGTGTGTATAAGGGCAGTGTACATGTATGTGTGTGTGTATAAGGGTAGTGTACATGTATATGTGTGTGTATAAGGGCAGTGTACATGTATATGTGTGTGTATAAGGGCAGTGTACATGTATATGTGTGTGTAAAAGGGCAGTGTACATGTATATGTGTGTGTAAAAGGGCAGTATACATGTATGTGTCTGTATAAGGGCAGTGTATGTGTCTATATTTTTCTTTAAGGGCAGTGTACGTATATATTTGTGTGTAAGGGCAGTGTATGTGTATATGTGTGCGTGTAAGGGCAGTGTATGTGTATATGTGTGTTAATGGGCAGGTGTGTGTAAGGATAGTGTATGTGTGTAAGCGCTGTGGACTACTCTTCCAACGATGAATTATAGAAGTTTTAGTTCACAGCTAGCATCCGCAGCTTTACTGTTACTGCACTTCCCATGACACTCAGCCAGCATCATGGAAGTAGTATGTCTGGCTGAGCATCATGGGAATTCAATGGTTATTTTTAATATGCATGAAGGTGCTGACAAAAATGACAAAAATGAAGTGGCGATGCAAGCGCAACGTTTTAAAGTTTTGGTGAGTTCCGCAAGATTTAAAAAATCCCTCTTTCACATTTTGAAATGTTGGGAGGTATGCAAGGTTTCTCTACCCAGACATGTCCTTTGTCTATGGCTGAAAAGGATACTTTCCAAAAATGGTGGGGAAACATGCCAACTAATCATTTTAACAATTTTATACATTGGTTTCAGAGAGGAGCAGAGAGAGCTAGAAAAGGAGGCCTTAACTTAGATGAATGGAGAGAGCTGTTACAGTATGCTATGGGCCCCATAGCTGGTATTTTACTGGGATTTAATGGCAGTGTGTCTAAACAGGCAGGAAGAATTGCGGCAACAGATTTCTATTTACTCAGTGTAGAGAAAAAAATAGCTAACGTTACAATGAGACAAACAGATGGTCTTAGAGAGGTAGCTCAGCGGATATTCTTCTGGTCTACACTACCCCAGCCACAGCAGCCAATGGTGTTGGGTTCACCAGCACATATATCCAGTGTTTTGGATTCTCTACCCCAGGAATGTCAGGAGTTTGTGAGGCTGTTTGACCAAATGCTCACAGACCTAGAACTGCTGCTAACTAGAGCAGACAAATAGTGGATTGATCGTCCTCACACTAAATGTGCTTTTGTTGTCTCAGCAGTGAGAGAGTTTCAAGGAGAAACTAGCCAGATGACATGCAAGGTGAATAATTGGAGAAATCCACAATGAGAGGAGCGTCAGGGAAAGATTAGACATAAATTTAGTCAGAATTGGGGGAGGAAAGAAGGAAATATTTGGAGAAATCATAGATTTGAAGACCGTGATAATAATGGAAGAAACATAGATAGTAGTAACTGGAGGAGAAATTAAAGGGAAGATACGTTTAAAAATCTGAGCGAGGGTAACCGGAGAAATCAGAGATAGGAGGAGCCTCAGAAAAACAGCACTAGGCAAAATTATATTCGGAGGAGGAAACAAGGGATCAGTAACTACAGGGAACCAAGACAACAAACTGAGAGAATGAGGGGTGATGTAGAAACATTGGAAGTCAAGAACAAGTCAGAATTACTACCGTGTTTCCCCGAAAGTAAGACAGTGTCTTACTTTCTTTTTATCCCTAAAAGCCCCACTATGTCTTACTTTCGGGGTATGTCTTATATTGGGAAAAAATTGAGAGTGATGGGAGTTATGATGTACTTTTAGAGCATAATTAGATCATGAAAAAGACATTGGAAATGGTACAGCATAACACCCATCACTCTCACACACTTACCAATCAACACACCTACCAATCCACACGTATACCAATCCACACACATATACACCAATCCACACGTATACACAAATCCACACACATATACACTAATCCACACACATATACCAATCCACACACATATACACCAATCCACACACATATACACCAATCCACACACATATACACCAATCCACACACACATATACACCAATCCACACACACATATACACCAATCCACACACACATATACACCAATCCACACACACATATACACCAATCCACACACACATATACACCAATCCACACACACATATACACCAATCCACTCTCACTTAATGCTTTCCTACCTTTCCTTTCTTCTTTCAGCTTCTTTTCCTCCTCTTCGCTCCTCTTCTTCAGTTCTGTCTTCTTCCTGGTTCAGAGGGCACGGACAGCGGTGGGCGCGGCTTCAGTGTTGTGCGCCGGGATCTGACAAGAAACCCCGGCGCACAACAGCTGTTGCCGCGCAGATCACAAGGGAGCGGTATCGGAGGTCATTAACAGACCTCCGGCTCCCTTGAGTGATTTTAAGCCGGGTTGAACCCGGCTTAAAATCACTCAATGGAGCCGGAGGTCTGTTAAAGACCTCCGATACCGCTCCCTTGCGAGCCTGCTCCTCCAGCGGCGGACATTACTGTCCGTCTCTGGAGGGGTGCCGGGTGCCGCAGGTTGGCACCCCCTGGAGTGTGGCGCCCTGTGCGGTCGCACACCCCAAAGGTCGGCCCTGCTCTAAGGGGCCGGCCTTAGGGGTCTGCGGCCGCACAGGGTTTAAATAAAAACATCGGGGGTTTTTTTCAACTTTATTTAACATCCTCCATGTTAAATAAAGTTAAAAAAACTTTATTTAACATCCTCCATGTTAAATAAAGTTTTTTTTAACTTTATTTAACATGGAGGATGTTAAATAAAGTTAAAAAAAACCCCCGATGTTTTAATTTAAATCCTGTGCGGCCGCAGACACGTAAGGCCGGCCTTGGTGGGGACTTCCCGGCCCCTTAGAGTGGCGGACCCGGCAAATCCCCCGTGTTTCCCCGAAAGTAAGACATATGTCTTACTTTCGGGGTACGGCTTATATTAGCTGACCCCTCTGAAACTCCCGATACGTCTTACAATCGGGGGTGTCTTACTATCGGGGAAACACGGTAGCAGTTCCTGCATTGTGAAGAATATTCTGAAGAACACCCTAAACAGGACAGATACAATTTTCTTTGCGTCTCAACCGAGACACTAACCCTGCACCTACCCCGCAACAATTATGTTTTGATCTTACATCTCGGAGATACAAATTATGAAAAGGGAAATTGTGGTTTAGGTTAAATGCTAAAGTTTTTTAAGGGGGCGAGAGGGATGCTGAAATATATGTGCATCCAAACATAAAATCATTAGTAGGTATCAAAACTGAGGAGAATGTGTTCTGGCAATAGTTCCATGGCCAAGAGGGATTGCCAAAAAAAGACAATATATATTTATATATAAGATATTTGATTTTAATATTTATTTTATTCTTTTAAGTCCATAGAACCATGAAAGAGCATACAGCTATAATTCTGGACCACCACTTCATTACCATTACTCCATTTAATTTATGCCTATACTTGTGTGATAAATGTATTGTAATTTGTAAGCCATGTATATTGTCAAATACATTGCAGGAAAACTCACCGTTGAGGGACGGTGGGCTGAATTTTTACCCAAAGAGTTTTTTGCTTCCAAAAGGGTTTTTTTGCTGTTTAGCAATAGATAAAGGACTGGATACTTGTATTTTATGCACAGACTCCATAAACGAGACTAGCTCCTTCATGATATTAAGGATTACCTTTCAGTCTATATTTGTAATTAATAAAGTAGCTAAGGCATGTGGAAGATCTTGGAACAACTTTTATTGCAGCAAATACAATTTTAATATTTTACCAGGAATATAAAAATCGATCAGGTTAAGAAACGGTAAATAGTGAGCATTCTTCCTTAGTAGTTTAGGCACAGCATGTTATAAAACAGTGTGGCTATCCTTTCTTAAAGTAATGCTTAGATCACTCTTTTTCTGATTCTAAGGGCATCTCTTCCTCTAATTCTAGTTTGCCTGGCCTTAGACCACCTTAGCACTCTTCTTCCCTAATTTTCTCTATTCAATTACATTTTTTGTTTTGGTTATTTTCTTTAATACTTGTGTTTTGACTAGGGCTGCAACAACTAATCAATAAAATCGATAATAATAGATAATGAAAATCGTTGCCAACAAATTTCATTATTGATTAGTTGAATCGATTTTATCGAATATAAGATGAGGGTTTTGCTCTGAAAAATACCTTTCGTTTTATAATCCGACCTCAAATAGAGGTCGATAATAACGCTAAGATCCAGATCCCCGGCAGCGCTGCAGGGCGGGCGTCTGTGTGATGCGCGCAGACATCCTCCGCTACTGCCCTCCACTTCTGCCAGGGCTTCTTTGATGGCGCACCAGTGTGGCTTGAGCTTGACCATAGAAGCCCCGCCGGAAGTACTGGCCAGCAGCGGTGAGGTTGTCTGCGCACATTGCGCAACGTCCGCCGGCTACCAGAGTGGTGGATCCCTCGCAGCGCTGCAGGGGACCTGTATCCTCCTCTCTGAGAGCTGGCAGGCGCACAGACAACCTCCGCTGCTGCCGGCACTTCCACTGGGGCTTCTATGATGGAGCACCGGCGTCACATGACCTTCCAGTGCTCATTCATAGACGCTCCAGCGAAAGTGCCGGACAGCAGCAGAGGTTTGTCTACGCGCATTGCGCAGACCTCCACCGGCTGCCCCGACTAGACACCAAGGAGTATGGAGCATGGGTGGTAAGTCTGGGGTGGTGCATAGTGGCATATAGGGGGTATAAGGCATATTGGGGGGGGCAGAGTGGCATATAGGGGTTTATAAGGGATATCAGGGGGCAGAGTGACCCCTCAGTGAATTATAAGGCATATCAGGGGTGCTCAGTGGCATATAGGAGATATAAGTCATATTTGGGGGGCATTATGGCATATCTGGGGTACAAGACACTATTGTATATAGGCGGGCAGAGTGGCATATCTGGGGGTATAAGGCATATCACAGGGCACAGTGGCATATCAGGGGGGTCATAAGGCATATAGGGGATATAAGGCATATTTGGGGTTAGAGTGGCATATCTGGGGTATAAGCCATATCAGAGGGCACTATGACATATAGAGGGTATAAGGGTATATCAGGGGGTATAAGGCATATCAGATGGGAGAGTGGCATATCAGGGTGGTATAAGGCATACATGGGATATAGGGCATATCTAGGGAGGGAGGAGTGACATATCTGGGGGTACAAGGTATACAGGGGTTATAAGGCATATCTGGGAGGCAGTGTGGCAACCCTGGGCTCAGATGTGCATAACTGGTGGAAGGCAGGTTGGGAAATAAAAACAAGGGATGCATTTTTCTCAAAGTTTTTTTATTCTGCTGTTTGTTTTTAACATCCAGTTATTTTAAACAAACAATTTACATTTATTTTTTTATCCAATTAATTTATTAATAGGAAAAATAATCGGCCAACTAATCGATTATGAAAATAATCGTTAGTTGCAGCCCTAGTTTTGACTACATGCTGTAGAATGATTAAGAAATATATATAAATAAATATTTGATAAACTAATATAAAATTATGATGCATAGGAGGCTTTTAAGTTCCAGGGAAACTGAAATGATAAAATGATATATAAAAATGTTTAATTTGCGATAATCTGGGCATATGTGAAGATTACATAAACGTCTTGGATATGCAGTTTTTTAGCGCCTACAACTGCTGACTATTCCTTTCCAAAAGTACTTGCTCACATTAATCCATTATCGGACACTCTACCTTTCAGTCATGTCCTCTTGCTTGCTGTTATTGAAGTGAACTCCTTCCAAACTGTGCATATTGGAGTTTTGAAGTCTGTCCTGTGAGGTATGTTAGATATTCCAAACCAGGTCTCTTACAATGAAATGTAATCATTGTGTTTGCATTTCTTATTTTACTTTGTGATTCATGGTAATATCTGGAACCTTAAAATACAGACAGCAGAAAATGTGTTTTAACTGGGAATTAAATTATATCATCAAATGGGAACAAATTTTGCTGATGTTGAATGTAAAGTACTATCTGCCACTTACAATTGCATTAAAATTGGCATACAAGAGTCAGTTTAATCCCTGGCTTATTTGCTATGTATTTGTTCCAGAGAAATACTCTGGATTGTACAGTACAGCTATTAGCAAATCCAATTTCCTGCTCCAGAAGATAATAAAAGTATGTCTTCTAAAATTAACCACTGCACAATACAATCATATATATCCACATAGAATACGATGCAGTCTTTTAAGGATAACAAAGTAAGCCCCATAGGATTTTATTTCCAAGCATCCAAATAAATACAAAGACTTGCCATGTATTTCCACACTGAAAGTGGAGTGTGGAGTGGCTGCATATACTAAGAGCACTGCTCATTATTTTGCTTCTCTGAAAACAGAAATAGGTATCATCAGTAGGTATTGTCTTTGTGTGTCCCTTTTACTCTTAAGGGAGCAAAAATAAAATGAAAACACTGAGCACTACACTTGTGCAAAAGGCCCAAAATCATTTCTTTTTTTGGCTTATTCATTTTCAGAGGACAACATCCATTTACTTCCTTGTCAGTTTAGACAAAATTTGAGAACTTTTTTTTTATTAAGAAAATAAATTTGTTGCCCTGAGAAAAATCTTTCTCTTGTTTTCTAACTGGTCACGGGTCAATACATTTTATCATTTGAGAAGTCATGGTTATTAGAACAATTTGCTACTGCAACAGAATATTTGTGAGGGACTATTATTGACTTGCAGACATTTAGCTAAAATGTTAAGGGTTCAGGACCTTGCTACAGGATCGGGTTGGGCAGGTCAATAATTTCACCCAGGGCCAGTTCACAAATATCATGGAGGTGGGTAAAAGGGAGGCTGCTCACATGGTATGTTTGAGCATGGTATGTATGAGCAGCTGGAAAGAAGGATCCATACAAGGTAAGATGGTAAGGGGATAAAGGACTAAGAGAGAGAAATAATGAAAAAGTAAGGGAGTTAGGAAGTGTGTGAGTGAGTATGTATGTGTATATGTTTAAGTGTTAGATGGGGTGTGTGTTAGCATGAGTGTGTAAGTGTGAGTGTGTGTAACCATGAGCGTGTGTATAATTGTGTGTAAGTGTGAGAGGGAGTATGTGTTAGTGCGTGGTCTGTTAGTGTAAGTAAATGTGTGTTAGGGTCTGTGTATATGTGTTTTGGCACAAGCTTAAAAGTTTGAGAGTTTTTGCTAGTGCATATGTTAGTTACCAGGGTGGACAAGGGCCTGATGGGGCCACTTAGCTGTGCCAGCCCCCCAGGCCACTTAGCTTTGCTAGCCTTCCTCTGCCTAGCTGACAACCTCAAAGTTGCAAGATTGTAGGGCAAGGATGACAAAAACAGTAGATCTATAGTTGTTGCTGAAGTTCCATGGGGTATCCAGGGAAATTACATTTTAGAAGTAGGCAAGAATCATGTTTCACAATATTAGATTACAGGTAGCAAAAACTGAATGAAGGAAATATCCATACCTGTTCTGTATGCTGCACAAGGGATAATTTACCTCAGGCTTTCTCTTCTGAAGTACTTTCTTGAACTACACTTTTTATTTGTAATTATCCTATCTACCTAGCTAATTGAAAACACTGTGGTTCAATAACATTATCTCATGCTGATTTAAAGGACCTGGCCAATGACAAAACGTTTCTTCTTATATTTTCTGTTTTGGACGTTTAGTGTGGTTTAGTTTTATGCAGAACCATTATAGGGTGCACATCCAGGTAAATAATACTGAAAGTTCATGGAAAGAATTACGTTTTTGGTATTTTATCTTAGGTAAGTATATTTGGTATTTTATGTACTGACCAGGAACTTTTTTGTAGTGATGTTCTTTAATGGACCCAAACAACCTCTGCCAAACATTCCTACATTAAAGCCACAATAAGCTATTTGTATTAAATATGCATGCATAAGCATTGTGTGCTCCTAATGTTTAAATTCTTTTCTTCAACCCTAATGCGTATGCATTTAATTTAACATCTTACAGTAACTTTTTAATTTGGGTTTGATGGGTATTCCTAGATCAGACAGAAGCTATACATAGACCTACTGTAAAATTATAGTGTTCACAGCAGCATAACCAACAGTACCAATAGTACAATAAGTACAAACAGCCCAATAGCAGATCATGTTACAACAAACAATGACAAAGGAAGAACCTATAGGAATCATAAACATAACTACTCCATATTATGCACTCTGTGATGTAAAATGTTAATTGTAATGTTGGGTGTAAATAGGTGGAAATATTTTGCAGAGAAATACTTGACCTGCTATAGCTTACTAATGAGTTTAGATAAAAATAACATGCTGCCGAGGGTCAGGGTAGCATGTAAGAAGCTAGGAAGATGAAACTGAGGTCAGAAGCTATAGGGCTTCAAAGGAGAGAGGACAAGAAGCAGGGTCAGTAAGAGTCTGAAACCAGGTAGGGGCCCTTTTAAGAGCAAAGTAAGAAGCTGAAGGGCAAAAGGTTACTTAAGGGCCATGAAACTGAGTAACACTTTTAGAAGAATTGTGTACTTTATTTATATAGTTATAAAGATATTTTCTGTTCATCCTATCCGTATATAAAGAGGAAAAATATAGTAACCTTGTCCATGTGGCAATTAATGTTCATGTTGGACAGGGATAAATAAGATGGTCCAATCAGAGTAATTGGACCCTTATATTACGCTAAGCATGACCGGCAGTTGCTATGGTGAGCTGCTATTCTGAGGACGCTCTTAATTTATGTTGGCGTTGGGACTGGGTTGGACAGTGGGTGGCTGGCAATTCTATGTGTGGTGGGGGTGGTAGTCTGGCAATGTGTGCAGTGGGGACAGGAGGTAGAACATGATGGGTTTGGCGGTGAAAGTTTAGAGGATGGGATAAAGCTGTGTCTGGCGAGGTAGGGTTGGGGCTATCAAATTATGATATGTACTGTGGGTAAAGTGGGTTGGAGAGGCAGATTAAGAGAAGAAAAAGGGGGGGCAAGAAAGATGGGGAAGGAGAAGAGAAAGAATAGATAGTGGATGGAGAAGAGTAGGGAAAGAAACAAACAGAAGTAGAGAGAATGTGAGAGGGAGAAAGAACAGAGAAAGGGATGGCAGGGAAGAAGAGACATTGGAAACAAGGTGAGAAAGAAAAAGAGAGGTAGAGAGGAAGGAAAATGGGAGAGAGAAGGGGAGAGCATATAAAAGAGTTGAGAGAGAAGAAAGATGGGGAGATAAGAAAAAGGAGAGGAAAAAAACTGTTACTTTTATGTCAGGCATATATATATATATATATATATATATATATATATATATATATATATATATATATATACTGAGCTGGGATCACATAACAACACAGTCTTAGGGTTGAAAATACCACACAAGGTTGTATCACTTTAGGAAATATAGTCCTTTTTATTAAAAATCTTGCTCTCTGAGCGCTAACAGTTGAAACTGACTAAAGTTGGACAGCTTATCCGCTGCCAACAAAACAATATGTAGCACAGGCCTTTTTGTTCTTAAGGAATATTTCATTAGATTCTTGTGAAGAGAAATGCAGTCTTACTGTTTATATCCTCCCCACTGAATCCCTCACAGGGGACTGGACTCCCCACCTGCTACAAGTAAACTATGGAGTGGAGCACTGGCCCTCCCTTCCCTCCAAAATGCTCCTCCCCAGGGACCCAAACTTAATTACAAAATGTCCTTTTTTCTGACTGCCACAAAACATTCTTCCTGGGGTTATCAAACACATTGTACTGCAATATTTTCTATGAAATATAGATGCCATCAACCACCATGCCTTGCTCCTTGTCACAATATATATTCTTTTAAGAATTTGAATATAAACAAAGCAATAAAAATGGGCATGTGGAATACACATGAAATTATCTGAGAAGAAGTATTATACTTTTTATATACATTTGTACCCAAATGTGAAATCCAGTATTATTCTTTGATCAACAACATTTTATCCAAATCCCCACCTATTATTTTCTGCACAATAGTTTCAATTTCCACAAATGCGGGGTATTTGGGATTACATGCTTGTTGAGTTCTGAAATGTGCCTATAAACTGCAAAGCTTTTGTTCCGCTTGATGGCTTTAGAAATATTAAAAATAGTATTTATGTTTTTCAAATTCTTCTCATTTTCACTTTTTTATGTATTTTATACAACTAAAAAATCAGCTATACTATCCCATAATAAGTAATATATGGTTATATTATAATGAACCTTCACATTTTAATTCCAGACACAAGTGAAGTATGTTAAGGCTTATAAAATGTGTGCGTTTGTGCGTAGTCACATGTTTAACTCTTCCTACCAAAAAACATACATCTTCTTTTTATACTTTTTATACTGATATTACAGAGCGATGTAACTAAATTTCCTCTACTAATGTACAAAGATAATTCATAAACACAGTAAATGCTTGCACACATCAATATAAAGTACTTTCAGTCCTTATTTACAGTTGCTAGACTTGCTACAAATATCTGCACTGCCAGAAAATAAATGCAGTGCACTAGATGCTAAGAACACACAGGGGTTTATTTTCACATTAGAAAGGAATCAGCGAACAATTTACCATTTTCTCATGGATCATCACAGTTTTACAGCAGGGATGAACGCCCCCTACTTGGTCAATCCATAACTGACTTGAGTACAGTAGATCAGTGGAACACAGCATAACAAACACCAAATGTAGAGGCATGCCTATTTTCTTTATAACACAATATGAACTTTTTTTGAGTATACAAGCTGCAAGCTACTAAATGACCGGTTTAAATTGCTAACGGCAAAAAAAGCAAACAGTTTTATCATTTTCTTCAATGTCAAATACTGAGTAGTACATGAAACAAAATAACTATGCTTTTCCCAAAAGCATTGTGTTGGTTTGTTGGAGCATTCAGGTGTTCAGTCTAAAGATTAACTATGTTTTTGCTAGAGAATAATGGGGGAATACCTCCAACTTTCCGTAAAAGGAAAAGTAAAACCAGCTCCAGGGGTCATGAATGTTGTAAGTGTCGATTCCTCATCCAGAGGGATTTGCCAGAATCCACACTTAGCATCTAATGTGCTGAAGACCTTTGCCTGTGGCATATCAGCAACCACTTGCTCTACAGTCTTTAACGGGTAATAAGGCCTTAGGAGGGCCTTATTAAGGTGCACAGGGTCAATACATATGCGTACTGTGCCATCCTTCTTGACTGCAGCAGCCATGGCAGACACCCAAGGGGTAGCCTCCTCCACTGGTGAGATGATGCCCAGTCTGGTCATCCTTTCCAACTCTTGGGAAACCTTGTCTTTCATAGCCAGTGGGATCCGTCGTGGTGCACAGACAGTGGGATACACTGATTCATCCAGGTGCATGTGATATGTGACAGGAAGTTTACCAATAGTGTCAGTACGAAATAGGTCCTCATAATCCATCATTTCTGAAGCCTGTTGTAGCACAGTGTGTACCTCTGGGCTGAGTTGGATAAGATTTAGGCGCATGCTGTCTGATAAGCCTAAAAGGCTTTTAACGTTTTTATCGGCTATGTGGAATAACAACTGGCCTTCTGAAAAAGCCAGAGTGGCAGTGCCCAGTGTCTGAATTGCTTGACCGCCATAAGCTATCAGGTTTACTTTGACTGATCAATTTGGGCGTTGTGTCCAATGCACTGCAGTGTAGATGACAACATGACACTGCATTTAGCACCAGTGTACATTTTCAGTTTGATCTGCTTGTTACATGTTGTTGTGAGTGTGGTGAATATTTCTCCTTTATTTGGAATTAATTCCACACTTTCACAATGAAAACAATCTTGCTGCTCATCACTTTCCACTTCATTTATTCTGTACACAATTTTTTTTTTAGTTCCACTAGAGGGCCTCACCCATGCACTTGAGTTTTGAGGTTTGGACCTGCAGCACTTTGAAAATGATTCAATTTGTTGCATGAGTCACAACGTTTGTTGAAGGCTGGGCACTTGTTGCGCACAGTAGCATGCTCACCCCCACATTTGCTGCATTGACTTTTGTTGTGCTGCACTACAAACACTTCTGCCTCTTTTTTGAGTTCCTTAGTGGCCTTTTCAGAACACTCAAACATACAAATTCTGATGGCTGATTCCAGTGTCAAATCTTTTTCTCTTAATAGCTGAGCATGAACTGCATCATTGTGGATACCACAGACAATTCTGTCACGTATTAGTTCATCGGTGAGTGCACCAAAATCACATTTCTTACCCAGCAGCCTCAACGTGGCCACATAGGATTGAATTCCTTTGTCAGGTTTTCGAACCATGATGTTGAATGCATGTCTGTCCATTATCACATTCCGTTCTAGTAAGCATATTTCATCAAATTTCTTGATTAACACATCAGGATCCTCTTTGTCCTCACCCTCTTGAAAGTGAAATGATTCATATGTATCTAGTGCATCTGAACCAGCCAAGCTGAGAAGAGTGTAAGCTTGTACCTTTTTTGATTTGTCTAATAGTCCTGCTTCGCTGTACACTTCCCATTCTCTCTTGAATTTCAGCCAGGTGGTAGCAATGTCATTATCAAAGACAAGCTGTTCTATGCGCCTTAGATTTTGAGCCATGATTAGTCAGTTCCCACTTCTAACACCATGTACATGTGTTCAAATAGTGATGGGGTAGACAGATGAACCTTGTAATGAAAACCGTTTATTGCGGTTACCCTTCATGAATCTTACTCCCTTCCTTCTAGTTTTTACTCTCCTGTCACTCTCTCTACTTCCTACTTCCTGTCTCCGCCCCCATGTCTCCACACATCTCTGTATACATGCAACATACACATTCTACACAGCCAAAAGCCACATACTGAGGATAGGATCTGTCACAGGAGAAGCTAGGTATGTGGAAAGCAGTGTTGGACTTGAGGGAGAAAACAGCCCTGGCAGTTTAAGGACAGTGGATGCTAAATGATGTGTGTACAACCACTAGCTGTATATGCACTTTTATACTTTTTTTTTTAGGGGGGGTAGTGTATTTGAGTGTATCCAGCTAGTGGGCATATATTCAAACACTAGAATGTAGCAGTCAAGGTATGTAACCCACTCCATCTGGCATCAAAGGCTAGATATTTAACAAGTTTGCCAGTTGGCCAGACTGGACCACATTGACTTTTTATTTCCTGAGCATTTGTGTGAATTTCATCTCTAAAATCAACATGCAAGCACCATTGTTAATTTTTTATTTTTCATATAAGGGTTTTAAAAATGGCAAATGGCACCATAGGTTAAACTAAATTATGGCTTTTATCAAAGTGGCATAATTATTAAGGGCTTATGTATTGGTGTATGACATAGGCACATGCAGGTTTTCTCAGACAATCACAAGTCTTCTTCATTAATGGTAAAGTAATTGGAATTTCAATTTCTTTTCCTAGCCATTAAACATAATTACCATAATATATTTTAACCCTTATCTAAAATACATGAAACATCAGTCCATTTTCATCTTAATTTACGTGTGAGAATGCCCAGCTGCTTCAATGTACGCTGCAAAGTAATTTTATTATTATTTATTTAGCATTGTTAATATATAGACATTTACAGTCTGACACAAAGATACAATGGAATAGCATTTTCTGTCTCTCAACGGACAATGAAAACATATTTTTTTGTTGCTCCTGTTCATTATAGCATATTCTTGCACAAAATAATTTTGGAAAGTAGCAGTCATTATTTGATTTTTATTTTTTATGATTTAACATTTTATTATTCATAAATAGCATATGGAGTTATCACGGTGAATGCAGAACATTTTGCTTGGAGAAGGGCACCATTTTGTATTCAAATGCAAATAAAGTATTTACTTTGGCAAGAAAAGAGAAATGTGCTCTTATCGAGTCTTATCTGTGTGAATTCTGGTGGATGCTGTACATTATTGATTAAGATTAAGTCCTAGAAAAAGATGAAATAGGTAAAAATAAATTATGAAGTAAACCTCTACAATTGCAAAAGAATATGATTTGCACAGGTATAAAATATCAGATTATTTATAATTCAATCATATTTTACAAGTTTTAAAATGTTTTAATTATTTAAAATGACCTGATGATTGCAGTGCAGTACATGCATTAATACCTGAAAAAAGTAGTGTTTCCCCGCCCCCTTAATCTGTAAAGGGATTAACAATCAGTGGCGTCTCCAGCTTTCATATTTAGGGGGGGCACATGGGGGGCCAGGGACCAAAGTAGGGGGGCCAATTATAAAACGGTACATATACACACATATATATATATATATATATATATATATATATATACACACACACACGTTAGACGTGCATTTTTAACTACATAATATGCAATTATCTCTTTGAAGTTAGCCCCTGCTGACAATATATATAAATATTAGACCCTGCTGCCGATATATAGAAATATTACACCCTGCTTCTGATATATATTAATATTAACCCCTGCTGGGGATATATGTTGATATTAGCCCCTGCTGCGGATATATACTTATATTATACCCTGCTGCTGATATACCTAAAAATTATACCCTGCTGCTGATATATATAAATATTTGACCCTGCTACCAGTATATATTAATATTAGCCCCTACTGCCAATATATATTATTAGTCCCTGCAGCCAATATATAATTAGCCCCTGCAGCCAATATATATTAATATTAACCCCTGCTGCCGATATATATATAAATACTAGACCCTGCTGCCAATATGAATATAAATACTAGACCCTGCTGCCAATATATGTTAATATTAGCTCCTGCTGCCAATATATGTTAATATTAGCTCCTGCTGCCAATATATATTAGCCCCTGCTGCTGGTATATATTAATATTAGCCCCTACTGCTGGTATATATTAATATTGGACCCTGCTGCCGATATATATTAATATTAGACCCTGCTGCCGATATATATATAGTATTGGTCCCTGCTTCCTATATATATTAATATTAGCCCCTGCAGCCAATATATATATTAATATTAGACCCTGTTGCCAATATATAAATATTAGCCCCTGCTGCCAAAACATATATAAATATTTGCCCCTGCTGCCAATATATTTTATAGTGAAAAAATTGGACCCTATCCAAGCATTTCCTAGGGCCCCGCTCAACGCTTCCTTGCATGCAATCACTCCCTCCGCTACCACAACAAAAAAAAGAAATATTTCCCACAATGACTGCAGATAAGGGAAAGACCGTGAGAGTCAGTCCTGCACCGTGACATTGAGAGGTCCTCTCCCCTGTAATCATCCCCAGAGTCCCTTTATCCCCTCATTCACTAAACCATACCGCTCTTTTACTTACACCCTGTAGTTCAGGTATAGATCAAATAAACAACACATGGAAACAGCACATGCAACTAAATGAGATATAAAAAAAACCAACTTGTATTTGCAGGTATACATAAATAATGTATGGAAACATAGCATTGCAGTTATAAACCAACAGAACACACAAACCCAGCATTGCTGGAAATCACATGTACACTCAGCACTGAAGGTATAGATCAAATAAACAACACATGGAAACAGCACTCCAGGTATTGATCAACTGAATAAGACATGCAAATCCTATATTTGCAGGTAAACATAAATAATGTATGGAAATATGGCCGGTACAGATGAACAGAATGACACAAAACCCAGCTTTGCAGGTATAAATCAATTGGAAATTACATATAAACTCTGCATTAAAGGTATAGATAAAACCCCCTAAATTACAGGCATAGATCACAGGTTGCACACCCCAAAGCCAACCCTGGTGTCCACACTGCCCACATAAAACCCGACTAGCACCCAAATTACATATTGTGTCAACTTTGTCCCCAAACAGCTGAACGTACGCCAAGTTTGTCCCATAAACACCTCTCCCTCCTATCTATCCTATCTCCTATCTATCCTATCTACCCCCTCTCCCTCCCAATCTATCCTATCTACCCCCTCTCCCTCCCAATCTATCCTATCTACCCCCTCTCCCTCCCAATCTACCACCTCTGCCTCCCTATATACCTACTCTCCCTCCCAATCTATCCTATGTACCCCCCTCTCCCTCCCAATCTATCCTATCTACCCCCTCTCCCTCCCAATCTATCCCATCTACCCCCTCTCCCTCCCTCCCTATCTATCCCATCTACCCCCTCTCCCTCACAATCTATCCCATCTACCCCCATCTCCCTCCCTATCTATCATATCTATCCCATCTACCCCCTCTCCCTCCCAATCTATCCTATCTATCCCCTCTCCCTCCCAATCTATACCTATCTACCCCTTCTCACTTCCTATCTACCTCTTCTGACTCTCTAACCCCCTCCTAACTTTCTACCCCCCTTTGAAGTTCACTTACCTTTGGCTTGTCCAGCGGTGAGATCGCGAGGTCTCTGTATCCCTGGTTCTGCAGTGTGCGCGGCTTCAATGCCGGGCGCCGGATATGACGACATATACCGGCGCCCGGCTTGAAATGCCGGCACTGCGACCAAGGCAGAGGCCTCGCGGTCGCGGAGAAGAGTGAGAGGCGCCGAACGGTTGCTGAGAACTTAATCCTCAGCGACCGCTCGGCGCCTCTCTTTCTCTCCTCCGGGTCTATTAAAAAAAAAAGCCGGCGTTTCAATTGGGGGGGCACAGCATGATGTTGGGGGGCCATGGCCCCCTCTGGCCCCCCCCTGCCGACGCCACTGTTAACAATACAGTGGGGTCCCAACCTCCACTATCTATTACTGGCCAAATTAGTTCCAGGGATGACTTGACCAGGGAAAATGTCTGTAGTGGTGCAACTGGAGGGGAGGGGGAGACTTACTTATACAACATATTAGTGCACCATGGGGTGGGGGAGAAGATTCTGACTGTTGGTTGAATTAATGGTCGAATTCTCCTCAGAAAGAGTTTCCTTTATTTAGATCATGCGCATAATCGAGACAAGGCACACAACACACAAAAGTCGAAGCGTTGTCTGATTACATGTTTGAATTACATGGTTTATATAGCATCTTATCTACTTCTAATAGCATGCATCATTATGATTGGTTACTTTTCAAGCAGGTTACACCTCTTTAAGCTGCATAATTAAGAATGGCCTAGACTTGACCCTTTGCACATATATATAGAACAACATAGAGTAGACACGTTGGCGTGAACTCGTGCATATATCATAGACTAGACATTCCCTGCTTTCTTATGTCTTTGTCAGCAATAATATTTACAATAACAAACATTTTTCCAACACTGACATTAAACTGAAACAACGGCTGTCTCTCCCGGGTTGCCTCTCCAGTGGCCCCAGTGATGTAGGGTTCCGTCACATTTCTCCTCCTTCTGAATGGGACCGACCAAAGAGGTGACCCCAAACGGGTTGACTCTGTAGTCAGTCAGTTCTTTTCATCAAGGCCCTCCCAACACAGGTTCCCCAAACAATCTGCCCCTTCACGAGCAGTACTCACCCGCCTGACCTCTGCATCTCCCAAAAAGTATAACTGCCACTGGAGATAATTGCCATCTACACCTTCTCTCTGAAGTCTTCTCAGCCGCTTTCCAATAATAAACCCAGGCCGCCAAAGCCATAGCCCTTTGTGGGACCTTTATCCCCCAGAGCCCAATATCCATTGTCTAACCTCAGCCCTGTCTGGACCAGCACTTCCAGCTCAGCCACCCACTCCTCTTTGGACTGCTTTCCCAGGAACGGCATCGGCAACTTCCGCTGGAGCCAGAACCTTTTCTCAAAGGTTGGGAGGCTTTTCCCCTTGTACCTCCCTCCAGATAGATCCCGGTGGTGGTGGTTTGGAATGTCCCTGAGACTAGGAAGCAATCTCACCGCTTGCCACCAATGTCATGGAGCTGGATAGTCCGATCGACTACCTCTGCTGACTTGTGCTCCCTTAGCCTGGGACAACACTCTTTCCCTGGGTTTCCCAGTCACTAGCCAAGACTCAGTGTAGGGTATAAACAAAATGAAGACTGCTTTCACACACATGGCTGGATATAGCCAGCAAAGCACACATTAACATAAATCTAGATATTGGGATACAATGAGTACACAACCACCCCCTTAATCTGCCTCCCAGAGACAATAGGGATTGACCTGGGTAAACGTCTGCAGTTTTGCAACTTGGGGGGGGCTGACTTATACAACATATTAGTACACATAGGGTGGGGGAGAAGAGTCTGACATTAAATTGAAACAATGTCTGTCTCTCCCGGGTTGTATATCCTGGCTATCTGCCGGAGATAATCCCCTAGCAAATGATGAGATGATATACTTCTGGGGGTAGACACAGAAGTCTTTACAAAGCCTGGGACCATAGTCGGTATGGAGGAGGCTGGCTCTCAGGCCTCTCCAGTGACCCCAGTTTGGGGGTTTGCTTGGGCTTCAGTTGTTAGGAAGATGGAGGAGTGTATGGCAGGCTTTGAGGGCTTTTAGCAAAAGTTTGCAGGTTTTCTTGGGCTCCAGTTGTTTTTGGGAAGATGAACGAGTGTATATAATCAAAAATCATTGGTTTATCTTTTTTTCTACATTATTTATGCATACATTTCTTGATTTTCATCCGAATCAAATGGGCAGGGAACATAATTTGTTGCCCAAAAATGAATGCACCGAAAAGGAACTGAAAATTTTGTCTGAATTGTTTTTTGGCCCATTTGCACGTCTAGTATATAATAGCTTTGTCATCGTGGAAACTGCCGGTCATGCTGGATAGGGCTTAAAGGAAGCTGATAAGAGTGCACATGCCACATGATTAGTCCTTATCCGGCTCTGTGTTTCAATTTTTATGAGCATAAGTGTCATCTGTTGCCCTCTCTGCCCCTCTGCAACTGGGCAATTGCTCACTGCAGCCTCTCCTCGGCTCCTCCAGCTCCCCTTTTATCTTCCCCAGTCACTAACTGCCCTCCCTGCTCTTACCCTCTCCCTCAGCATCCCTCCACTACTTCTTATTCTCTTTTGCTCTGGCACGTTCTCCAGCTCCCCTCTGCTCTGAAGCCTACCGTCCAGCTCTCCTATGCTCTTCCTAGCTCCTTCCTGCCTCCTCTGCTCTGGCCTTCCCCCTACTTTGCCCCTCTGCTCTGGCCTATCCCTTTTTTGCTCAGTCTTCTCTGACCTACCCACTCTGCACTAACCTGCCTGCTCCAGCTCCCCTCTGCTCTGGATGAATGGAGAGGGTATGTGAGACAAGGGAAAGATAAGTGAAGTAGATGGTAGGTGTGAAGAGTATTGGAGACAAAAAGGAAGGTAAGTTGAACTGACTTCTGTAGGAGAAGGGAAGTGAGGAGAGGAAGGGACAAGCAAGGGTAGATAAGATGACTATAGGTGAGTTGAGGAGAGGGAGAAAAAAAGCAGTGGAGGGACAGAGAAGAGGGAGGGAGGGATACATTAGGGGAAAAAGAGATGCAAGAGAGGGATGGAAGGAGAAGATGGGAGAGTTCTGGAAATTTGGGAGAGAGGGGTAGAGAGTGGAGGGGGGGCAAATTCACCCTAGCTCACCACACCCCCTACAAACTCTGGTTTACACATTACAAAAATGAATGAGTCTCCTCTTGGCGACCTCTTCAAATGTGGAATAATTGTAAAAATTAAATAAAAAGCAGTATCACAATATATTCTTCCTGGTAAACTAGTAAATGAAACCTGATTTGAAAATGATAAATCATTTATGTAGTACTTATGTGCAACCGACTTTGAACCATAGTGTTCCCATTTTTGTGTCTGTTTATATGATTTGAAAATGTTTCTTTATCCATTTTCTGTACATTCCTCTAAACACACAATCCCGTTAGCTTAGAGCACACTGTTATTTTACCTGCTGTGAAATCCGTTTCCTAATAAAGGTTCTGTCTTTACTATCCACAGAAAATTCTGCTAGAGTCATTGTGATTCTACAGTAAAAATATTTCCCTAGGAGAAATATATATGAACAAGATTTTTGTTCATATATTATTTACCTCATGGAGAAAGTATTAAATATTTTTATATATATTTCTCAATAGGAGGTGCTATAATTATATAATATTTTTGTAAAAACATAACTTGATGGAATGGATGTACATATGTATTTAATATATACTAAAGCAATAATGTGATAGGTCTATTCATATTGTATTAAAAAAATAAACATAAACTGCGAGGGTGAATATTTTGAACAACATATAACTATATTGCATTTTGTCCTCAGAGCAGTTTGGGAGCCCTAGAGGTTTAAGAGACGAATGTTCTACCATATTTACCCAAAGCTTAAGATGCAAATGCATCTAAAATGTGCCATGCTGGATAATAATCTGATGGCACACCATCATGGATAACACACACAATGGAGGCAAGTAATATAGAGATACTCACTGTATAGCTAAATGCAAATCACGGTCTAAATACAGCTAGCAAAACTGACAAAACACCAAATCAGGGGAGAAAAGCTTGTAAATCTAGGAAATCCAATGTTCTATACATAGAAATATATTATAAAATAAGAGGCATACTAAGATTGTCAGTGAAGCAGTAGAAGTTGGGGCTGTTCTGTGCCAAATGAAGTCTGAATAAGAGCATAGATAGAAATTGAGACATTTTTATTGACTGACAACAAAAAAGAGAACAGAACAATAAGGAACCCATATTGGTCCCTTTAATTATTACTAACAACAGCAACTGAAGTTGGTGCACAAGGTTCTGAAGGTAGTAGAAAGAAGATGGTAGGCTCTTATATTTTTGCATTGAGGATCACAAATATATTATGGAAAAGCAAGGTACCTATAATTCAATGTCAGTGCTATAAAGATGCACACATAAATCCATAATAATAGCCCAGTTCCCAGCTATTGTTTATTTTCTATTTTGAACATGTGGAGACACTGATTCAGTAAAATTGATGATGACAAGGGATGTTACTTAAATGTATCTTGCTAGGGAGTGTAAAAGAGTGTCAGATGACACGCCAGACATTTTTTCTACTTGTTTTTCCTCTCCTACACGTTTTCTCCATTCACTAAACCGTGAAACTTAAGTTACTTTGTGTGGCCAATTTGTTATAGTTTTCAAAAGCAAATTTGATATTGCAAGTCGATGTTTAACATCAAACTGAATCTTTTATTTTTGGAAGGGTATAGAAGATAACAAGATGGGAGTTAAAACAATACTTCCATTTTTCATCTACCCTTCTATCTGTAATAGGTAAACAACATAGGCTGCTGTGGTCCACTCTTGTTCTATAGATAATTAAGTCCCCATCCAGTGGCGTTGCAACCAAATCCATTATAACAAACTCACATTTTTTTATTATTTTATATTTATTAATAGAATCTAAATATTGAAAATTTGATTTTACGTTTTTCATTCTAATCAAATACCTTATAGTTTGCATAGTAACAGACATTTATAGGGTGTTTTAACTACATATAAAGTATAGAAAAAAATGTTTTTAGTACAGGATAAGCCTACAAATTTATATGCAGACTAATTTGGTGCATGGGCTACCAACGAACAGCTTTTAGTATAGAATTTTATAGTGGATTTTTGTTATGGATTAACTTCTTCAAAAGCCAGTTATGTGATTAATTGGCTGTTGAACAGCCCACAGCACAGCACGAACCTGACTTATTTCTAATCACGAGTGTGGGTCTGCTGGCAAGATAGAATAAAAAGTGTTATTCTGTGTAATTTTCTACACATCATTAGCATTTGTGCTGCTTCATTGGGAAGTAATGAATCAAACCACTGTACTTGTTAAGATTTGACTTGTTTAATAAGTGAAGTTGATTTTTCCCGTTTTTCATTAACCGTAACACTTATTTGTAGATATATTTAATACGTACATTAGTGTGCAATAAGCATACTGACATCTGAATTATTACAAATGTTGTTCCAAGCTCACCTCATGCTTCCTTAAATAATTAAATACAATTTTTATTGTAAAGTTGATAATTTTCCCAGAATTCTAGCAGTTATAGGAAGTGTAGAGTTAGACACTTTCAGTCGGGTAGGTACATACATTTAAATGTGGTGAAATTGTTTGCCATTTATTATTACTTGCAGGAATAGTGACACAGAAATCCTTTATAGTTCAGCATTGCTGTAACTCTAGTTGTGCAGTACTTTTGTTGTTTTGACCTTTGCTTTGCTATGTTTATAGACTTGCTTTGCCCTTTGGTCTTGACATTTTGATTTCTACTACTAAGTGTTACTATTGAACCCATAGCTATGTTTACCATACTCTAGCTATGTTAATACCTGTTTCTGTACTACCTGTCTGTGCAATTCCCCAGTCACCCTTACAGTACCTCCTAAAATATAGGTATCCGGTTAGTGGTAGGCAGTGAAGTCCCACTACTGTATTAACACTAGACTTGTGCATTTGGATTTGTACGAATTGCAAACTTACCGAAATTTGGCAAATTTGGTGATTCGTATGAAGCCATGAAAACGAGGCCAAAGCCCCACAAAAGGACAAAAATGAAGCAAAAAGCTTTGAATTTTCACTGGTCCTTTCACTAACACTCTTGTGCTTTCTAAATGTTTCCATGCCTTCTCTGCTGACCACTTCCGCTTCTGCCGACCACTTCCGCTTCCGCATGTTCTTGTTTTTCATCTTCTCTCTTCTACCTTATGTCTTTAAACTTCTCTCTTTAATTTTTATGTTCTATCTTCCATCTCCCCACCGATTGCACATGTCTAATAAATACTATTTTATGTTTTTCATAAGAAGACTTTTTTAACTTCTTATTTTCCCTTTGTAGGAGCCAGAGATGGGTGGGCCTGAATTCATATATTCAAATAGTACTATGTGGTTTTCCATTGTATACGTCTTGAACAGTGAGAGAAAATATCAATATTTTTCACATTTCTTTAAATGAAAATAAAGATAGCTATAAATATCTCATGTGCATGTCCCATCTAAAATGTATGGTAAGCATTTCAATTCTAGAAATTATTTACTTTCCTATAGTCTACAACAGTTTCCAAAATCATGTTGAGAATAAAAAAAGACAAGCTATGATTGATATTATCACACTATGGCCAATGTGTAGGAAATGTAGAGACATTTTAATGATTTACTAAGTCTCCAGTGCTTCTGAAAGAAATTCTGAGTCATAAATCACCGCAGACACACAACCAGGATATAATTTACTTTAGAAATCATATTTATACTGACAAAGTATATTAATTTTAGAAAGGAAATCATGAAAAGCAATATAGCTTGTGTTAAGGAAACGTGCTTATATTTCTGTCATATGCTGTGAGTACTGGATCCTGATCATCCCTTGTATGTACCTGCAATATATTGAAAAGCCTTTAATTAAAGCATTGACTCATTTTAAGGCATAATAGCTTTGCTACATTTACTAATATAAATCTCTATTACATTCAATGTTATATCCCATCCTGTATCCTATCCCATGTTGACACCCCTCCTAATTTTTGAGTTTAGGTGTTTCAGTCACACCCATTCCTAAAAGGTGTGTAAAATTAAGCACATAGGCATGTCATCTCTATAGACAAGTATTGGGAGTAGAATGGGTTGTACTGAAGAGCTCATAGGGGTGCTAAGTTTGCCCCAAATCAGTGAGTGAAATTTCTGCCCTACTAAAAAGCTCTGGTCCACTGTAAGTGCTATTATTGTGAAGTGGAAGCATGTAAGAGCTCAGCCATGAACCGGTAAACCAGGTGCCTTCACAAATCACGTCCTCTGTAGCCTCACTCACTATACTGGAGCAACATCCGCACTACCACTGTGTAGGTCTTTTGTCTTTGCCAGCGATGGCGAACCTATGGCACGCAAAGCCTTCAGTTGTGGCATGTGGCCAGGTTGCTGAGTGACAGGGCCGGACTTTGGGGTGTGTGGGAGGAGATAGAGGTGTGCCGAGAGGTTACTCATGAAAAAGAAGCCTCTATCTTGGTCACAGTGCCGGCATTTCATGTTGAGCGCCGAAATATGACGTTAGTGAACACCGCGGGACAGCAGCAAGGCAGAGGCCTCACGCTTCCACCGCAGGACTGAGAATGAATAGTGAATGCGTTGATGATATGTGTAAATTAGGACTGCAACTAACGATTATTTTCATAATCGATTAGTTGGCCGATTTATTTTTTCGATTAATCGATTAATCGGATAAAAAAATAAATGTAATTTTTTCATTTATTTCAAATAATTTAACAAACAGGATGTTAAAAATAAACAGCAGAATAAAAAACTTTAAGAAAAATATATTTCTTGTTTTTATTTCCCAACCTGCCCCCCAAGTTATGCACATTTGAGCCCAGGCTTGCCACATTGCCTCCCAGATATGCCTTATACCCCCAGTGATGCCACATACCCCCAGATATGCCACATACCGCCAGATGTGCCACTCTGCCCTCCCCACAAATATCTTATATACCCTATATGCCTGGTATGACAATCACACCTTTCACCTGAACCCCTCATTTCCTGCTGTTAGCCCTGTTTTCCACCCGGTATGACTATCACACCATTCACCTGAACCCCTCATTGTTAAGTTCAAGCAGCTTAGAGGTAAAAGGAAGCAGAGAGATAGGGCGGTAGTTAGTCAAACAGACGGGATCTGAGGAAGGATTCTTTAGAATTGGTGTGATTAGCGCATGCTTGAAGGCAGATGGGACAGTTCCAGATGATAGAGAAAGATTAAATAGGTGGTTAAGTGATGGACCAAGGGATGGACAAAAGCATGCCAGCCATCTGATTTTGCAATAGATTAGCCTGAAACATACTGACTCTTTATTCCCATACCTGGGACATTTCTGGTTCCAGTTACAAGAAGCCGCCATGGCGGGATATGGGTAAGAGGTCCCTCTGACTACAGTGGGTGGTCCCGCAGATATCACAGGTGGCCCTGTTAACATTTCCTGAGGTACCGCTGACATTAGTGGGTGGTCTCACTGATGTCTCGGGACATGCATTTTTATTAATAAGGAAGTAGGCAGGGACTGGGGCGTGCCACAACATAGTTCCTGCATCCTATAGTTCACCCTGTGGTGACTTGGAGAAACACCACTTCACCCAGGGTCTCGATGTGAAATCTGGAGAGTTCCCAGGTATGCTAATTCCTTATTCTTCAATGTTCCCTTGGCAGCAATTAGCCATATTAAATTGTCTGCTCCATGGACAGATTGCTTGATTTTAGATAGAGAAATTAATTATTCTTACATTTAACAATAAACATGAGATTTTCCACCTACTGTTAAACATGCCAGAAGTCCACTGGGACCAGGTAAGATGACTGCCAGTTTGCTGAAGTGCTCTTTGACACAACATAAAAAATATGGTGCACGATTGGCTGTCTAGCCCTTTGTTAGACCATGTATGTAGCTGGCACTCTAAGGGTTAATAGGATGTAATTGGCCCTCCATCATAAGCAGCTCAAACATATTGAAAGTAGAACAACACTTGTATAGTTGACTAGGACTAAATTTGAAAGACAATGGTCTTAGAAATTATTTAAAGCTTTACAGAAACCTGGCTGCAGCCTACAGAAAGTTTAATTGAGGCAAACAAGAAGATATCACAAACAGTGAACAAAGAAATCTGTAAACAGCACCACCTACTGATAGAACAGTATATAACACATAAACTGTTGCAACAGATTACATGAATACAGTATTTTAACAGATGGTATGATAACGTGAACACCACATGCCTCTTCCGTAAGCACCTAATATTTGTTGAAGAAAAAAAACTAGATATGCATGTCAAGAAAGAGGAAAAGAAAGAAATAATGCAGGGAGAGAAAAAAAATAAGTAAAAAAAAAAGTAAAAATAATTCCAGCCTCAGTTGGTGATAACATCCATCACTCTGCCAGGTTTCTCAGTATTACTGTCAAACTGTAATAAACATCCAGGCTTCTCTCAGCAATAGTCTAACCCCAGCTAATCTCACGTCTCAGTGAGATATGTCAATAGGGTATTGTCTTGAAAATGAAATTGGAATCAAATCTGTTCTCATCTGTATATAAGTCTTGTATGCTTTTTAAATGATATGGCAGCCTTTTATTCCTTCATATCTGTTCATTTTTTAAGCAACTGTTGAATGTGAGGTGAACCATTACTTTGCACAGTACAAGAAACAGATTGATAAAATTTCCAATTCATTTTGCATCTGTAAGTGAAGTTAGCAAGCATTAAGGTACTAATGTCTCAAGTTTTTAACGTTTACACTACTGTGGAGTTTATATATGTCGTTTATTCATTAAGCAATGGATTCCATGGGAGCACTTGCTGAAAACAAACAAAAAAAAATTTGTTTACTAAACTAAAAATTATGGTAAGATGGAATATTTTATCTCAGAGATGCAACTATATGTTATGAAGGCCCAACCCTGGCAAGTTTCTCTTTCAAGAAGGACTGAGTTGGCCCTTCAAAACATTCTATTAGTCAATATGCACTACCAACTTAGCCCCTCTTGTAGGAGAAACTTACTAGGGTTTGCACTTCATCAAACATATAAAAACAGTCCATTTGCATTTCATGGTTTTCATGCACTAAATTCTAGAATCAATACCAAAGTTAGTCATTAAGCTAAATGGGAAGTATATGTATACTAATATTAGTAAATAAAAAAGTATATAGATATTTATGATAATTTTTTCCATACTAGCCATTAGACTTGTGCATTCAGATTCGTATGAATGACAATTTTATTGAATTTTGGCAAATTTGGCGATTCGTACAAAGCCCGGAAAACAAACCCAGAAAAGTTAAAAGAGAGTAGATGAAGAAGATGCAGAAGTGGTCTGCAGAAGCACAAGTGGTCGATAGAGAAGGTGGGGAGACATTTAGAGAGAGGGAAAGAAAATAAGAATGCGAGAGAATGAGTAAAAATGCCTCCAAATTTTCAGCCAAAGCGAAGAGGCAGGGAATGAAGTTCATTGCCCGAAAATGAATGAGCCAAAAACAAGCCAGAAAATTTGTCCGAATTGTTTTTTGGTCCATTTGCACATATTCCGTAGCCATAACTGCAGATTATTCTAGCTCCTTAACAGAAATGGCCTCTGCTATTACCCCAACAAGCATTTTTAGTTTGTTCATTATTGGCTGACAATATAGTGATATATGTAAACCAATCAGCATTGTGTCAGCATTTTGAGCCTCGTTTTGGTGCAGAAAACATTTGTTGCTTTGACATATTTCCTCTTCTGCCTCAGCTTTAATTCTTTCATCCATTGTTATTCAGTGGACAAGACAGTAAAGCAACTCTCAGTCAAGGTCTCTCACCCTCCCAATCTGTATTTCTTGTAGGTAATAACCTGTCTACTTGTAAACAGCTGTTAGTGTCAAAGGAAATAACACATAGCAATGTATCTACCTCAAAGAAACATATGACTTGTAATCATAAATGCTTGACACAGTGCATCCTATTGTTGTTTAAATCATCATATAATGAGACTAACAACAACACAGTATATCCATTTGAATTACTCCAGGTCTAATCCAAAAAAATCCTTCATGGATATGTTTCTATTATCTAGAAATATAAAGCTCTATTAAATTGTCTCTTGTAAGTGTTTAAATCCTCAGAGAATATTGAAGCATTTCCTTGTGTGTAGTGCTTTTAAATCTTCCATGTGTGAAAATATATGGGGCACAAATGACACAGTTTATTCAGCTGACATTCTCATGGGACAGCAGCAATCTTGTATTGCACACCTTAATCTTATTAGTGGTACTAAGGTGACTGGTAGGTAAAGTAGGGTAATTGGGGGTCAGTTGCAAGTCAGTCAAGCCATAAAAACATTTTGTTCCCTACGTATGGCTCATTTTACATGTTAAGATTTATCAAATTCACAAAGTGATATTTTGTCAAAGGCAGAGGGATTTGTTAATAAAGGAATATTTGTGATTGATCCAAGGGGATATTGTAGCCTTTTTTAGATACTTAACACATGTGCACTTTAATGCATATGATTGTTGAGAGGTCTCTTTAAATCATTGTACTTCTTGCAAATACATGAGGGGGTTTGGATGATCCCCCATGTGCATTTGCCTCCATCCCATACTATTTTCTGCTAGGCATTACTAAGAAATATTTTTGACCATTATACTTTTTCAACATGAAGTGAATCATACTTTCTATATTGTCTGCTATTAAGTCCAAACCCCATTAAAAGAGAAATTATGTATATTTACGTAAAGTTGAATTCACTCACCTTTACCAGATTGGGAGGCATTTAAAGAACACGTGTGTGCATAGGTATACATACAAAAGAGTAACTTTAGCTTGACCTGATATTTTAATGTCACAGTGACCCCATAACAATAACAGTGTCTGCTAAAGGATCTTACACCAGGATCTTATCTTTTTATATTTAAAGGCCCTCAAAGGCAATTTTGCTTGTAATTTAGGAACGTACTCAAGAGAGTTGAGCTTTGATAGGCCTTTGCTTTTTGCAGATATAAAGTATGAGGAAACCCAGTCTTTTTCCATGTGGACATGTTTTACTGTATTTTTCAAACTGCATGTTGTTTGCCCAATAGGTCTGGCTGCGAAAAATAAAAATACTATTCTACAGATTAATGAGGAAGTTAATTATAAAAAAAAAATGTATGTACGTGCGATGTTATATCACTATTCATTGGGATATAAATAAACTGTCCTGCTTTAGAACAAAGCTTTATGCTAGATACTTTCAAAACATTGTTAGGATATAGAATACTTCTAAATGATAATGTATGTGATGTGATAAGGCTGGTACATAACTAAATGTCAGTATAATCTTATGTTATTTAGTTGATATACAAGCAGAGCTGTTTATATGAAGGGGGTTATTTGGTAATCTGTTATTTGGCATCTGTATGCAGGAAAATTTGTGTCAGATTTGTTATCCTAGTGCAGGTTTATTTAGGTGATTCCTCAATATGACATGTAATATACAAAATAGGGAAGCGCACATACAGATTCCTGGGTTGCTGCTAGAATAATAATGACCAATAAGTACACAACACACAGCAAGAATTCCGTGCATACCCAGCAAATAACAATCAAATAACCAATCTAAGGCATAAATATTGGGGATTAAATCACACTATACGGCCATATATTGCTAAGCCAGCCAATGTCAAAGTACCCCAAGATTGGCGAGTCCTTTATAATTTTTCATGGCTTTATTATTATTATTATTTATTGTTTTATATAGCGCCATCAAATTCCGTAGCCCTGTACAATGGGTAGACAGGACATAACAAAACTAAAGCAGAGGAAAGGGTTTTTTACAGTAAGGACAATAAGGATGTGGAATTCTCTGCCTGCAGAGGTAGTTTTATCGGAGTCTGTACAGACGTTTAAACTGCAACTGGATGGATACCTGGAAAAACATAATGTTCAGGGATATAATCTGTAATTATGGGGAAACATCTTATTGATCCAAGGAGAAATCTGACTGCAATTTTGGGTCAAGAAGGAATTTTTTCCCTGGTTAGTGCAAAATTGGAAAGAGCGAAACCGGGGTTTTTTTTGCCTTCTTTTGGATCAACAGCAACAAATTAACAGATATAGGAAAGGCTGAACTTGATGGACGCATGCCTTTTTTTTCAGCCTATATAACTATGTAACTATGTAACGATGTAACTATGTAAAAAGTAGTATATTGCTTATCAAGTAGCTAAATCAGTAGGGCTTCTTTACATGTAACCCCAAAGAGACTCTTAAGCAATTTAAAGCCTTCTTTGGAAAATTATTGCTTTGTTTTGTCTACCTTTTGGTCATTATCATTCTAGTAGAAACCCAGGAATCTGAATGTGTATGTCTTTTAGGTTGTACGCCCCTATTTTTTTTTTTTTTTGCGCTGTGCATATTTGCAGGTTCTGACCAAACCATAGGGTTGAGCAGCCCCTCCTGCCACACAGGTGCCTAGTTAAAGGCTTTACATTTTTAAGGTAAAATTCAAAGCATTCCCACTAATTCAGCTTCTTAGGAGTTGGAGTATGAGACAGTAGGTGACACTGACAGTTACAGTGTTGAGGCTGATCATGAAGCTCATCTTCCATACTGTAAGTGTCACTAGTGTATTGCAGAAAATTTACTGGGGTAGAGTAGAATAGAGATGATGTAGTGTATATTAGTTCATTATTGATATACAGGGAATAAAACAGACATTTTGCTTTTTCATTTTCATGTAATAATTGATTAATTTATTTTATGGCTGTTTTTTTTCAGTTTAAACCTCTATTTTGTGGACACAAAACAATAAATATTTAAAAATATTGGTGACAAAATTAGGCCTTAGTTTGTGCTTTCATATGGTGTCTTTTAGTTCTTGAAATACTGTTTCTGTATAGAGTTTATGACAGTTGCACATAACCCTCTAGATTATGGACAGCACAAAAAAGTAATTCATTGATTCATTGGTGACAAAATTAGGCAATTGATTGTGCTTGTGCACAGTTTGTTTTAGTTCTTGAAATATTGTTCCTGAATAAAGGTAAATATAGTTTGTGCATTTATGCTACCATCAAACCCAGCTTTTGGACAACACAAAATAATAATTATTTGATAGATATTGGTGACAACATTAGGCATTTGTGTTTGTGCACAATGTGTTTTAGTTCTTGAAATGCTGTTCCTGAGTAGAGTTTAAGACATTTGCATTGGTAAATAATGGGGGCAAAATTAGGCATTGGACTGTCAGGGTCCATCCAGGCTGCGGAGCTGCATATCTCTATTTTTCCCTGCCTTTCCTCAGTTCCTATGTTTTGCTGTGGTCCACTCCTGATTTCCATTTGCTCTGCCCTGAACCTCTGATTCCTTGATTCCAGACTGCTCTTTGCTTCTGCTCCTGTTTCCTTTATAAGGTGTGTCCCACCCGTTTGTTCTGTTTGTCTCAGTCTGCAGTCTAAAGGTTTGTCCTTCTCGGTTCTGTGTTTGGATTCAATGTTTAGTTTATCAGTACTTTCGTATGCAGGGCTTAGCGTTAGGACCCACCGTCATTGGAGTACTTTGGCGTAGTGGTGGGCTAAGCATACTATGGCTGTATGATGTGACGGAATCTCCAATTGTTATCTCATATTCCTAGGCTAGTTCCTGTATTCATGTTTGTTTGTCTCTTATGTACCTTTGCCCTTCTTCCCTGAATCATCTGAGGATTTTGGTTCCTTTCTCCTCTCCCCATGTCCCAGTTAAGATGTCCTATCCTTGCTTAAAGGAGAAGCGTCCGAGGATTCTGGCACTTCCCCTGTGTTCCTTACCTTGTTCCCTGACCTTTGTTGTGCCCTGTATCATGTATGTCTTGTCTGGTTATGTTCCTTGCTCGGTCTCCCTCTCCCTTCCTTGCTCTGTACTCCTTGCTTGCTATGTTTCTGTTATATAATCTGCTTAGCTTCCCTACTCTCAGCCTGCAGCATACTGCACATGATTCCAGTGCTATGTTTCATGCCTGCTCCAGGGTGCCTGCAGGGTATTTCCAAGTTCTGCTCTGTTCTGCCATCATCCGCTGCTATGTCGGGGCTCTGGTATGTGGCTGCACAACCCTAAATGCGCAGCGAGAGAGTGCTGTCGCCCCGGAACCAGGCCCTGTCCAACTCCACTACTGCACCGTAACTCCTGCACACAATCTTTGGGCGCTCTGGGTCTTTACAGTCGTCTGTATGGACCCGGCTCCTGACATGGACTGGATGAAATTCCTGAGTAGGGTTATAAATGTTATTTTTTCATTTTTACCAAGCAAGAACAAAAAAATTGTAAATTGAGATGGAATTATTCCAGTTTTCGTGGGTTGGGCAGAGCTGGTAGCAGACGTGTATGGAAAAAAGTCAGGTGACCCCTGGCTGAAGCCTTCTTGTTCAGAGTCAGAACTACCGTGAGCCACATGCAGCAGCAGTAGGCTCGAGTAGTGCTAAAATATTGTACACCCCACCTAGCAAAGTAAGGCTCAATTTGACTTACTACCAAGGACTCATGGATGAGTCATGTGCTGATGCCTTGGTGGAATCCAGGGTGAAGATTGCTTGTAAGCTATTCTATGGTGAGGCATGGAATAAAACCACTAACAATGCCACCACTACCAGTGCCACCACAGCCGCCACTGGTGCTACCACTACCGCAAGCGTAGAGCAAAATGTGCATTAATGTGGCATTAATTGTTACAGAGGTGGGGTCGTCAGTGCAGTAGGAAAACCAAATGGATCATCCTCAGCATTAGGAGTTTGGGAGCCCCATTTTGTTTGTGATTCCAAGGGAGTGTTCTTCCGTTAAGATTTTCCCACCTATCTATCCATGGTTGGAGAGTATTAGTACCTGCATGTGTTGTAATGGCTCTGCGAATATAACTGGAAACAAATTGAGGTGCAAGAACCCCAGTGGCAGTCAGAGGTGCGGCAGTGTGAGATGCCAGTTCCCTATCCCCAGCAGCAACCAGCGGTGCAGCAACATGAATTAACGAAACCTTTTTCACAGCGACAGCCACAGATTCAGGCATGCAAGTCATCAGTGTCCCTTCCCTAGCAGCAGCCAGAGGTGCAGGTATGTGAGGCAGAATTGCTACATCCCCAGTGTCAGCCAGAGGTTCCGGGAGTCCCGGTATTTTTACCTGAATTGCCTCACACCAAGCCTGAGGATGTAGAGTAGTGTGAAACACATGAGGCACACCTCAAGCTTCAGAAAGATGCACAAGATTCTGATGAGGTAAAGATTAATTCACATTTATGGAAGGAAACAAATTAATATGGGACACTTGAGCCTCATCTTGAACAACAGGAAGATGGGAGGTATGATATCAAACACTTGTGCGGCTACAGCCTTGTGGATCAAACAAGATATCACACTTATCGCCTTTGCAGAGCTGGGCTACCTGCGTCCCGTCAAAGCAAAAGCAGCCTTGCAACACAGCCAACTTGGTATCCGCCTTTCAGGTCCAGTGAGTGCCACAAGTGTGTTCCACTAATAATCTTATTGGCTCCCAATACCCTGATGGTGGTTTGGGGCTAGCTATAGCTCCAGGGATTTGAACTCCTAGCAGATCTAGGCTAGAAAGATGGTGCGAGGTGGCCATCACGCCTAGTCCAGCAGCTTATCCTCAGGTGTAACGATAGTGAGGTATTGTCATGGTTTGGCTGGACTGCTATGTGTTTTTACACTCAGTTGATAAATAACAAGCAGCCTTCCTTGTTTCAAGCTGACTCTTTAATGAATCGCATTTACACCTGGCTTTCTCTGACGTCCCTCTTGGCTCTTGATTAATAGCTTGTTCCTGACATCACTGATCTCTGTATTCCTGACCTCAGCTTGTGTGAGTACCCGTCATGGTTCTTGACCCTGGCTTGTCTTTTGGTATACACTGCTGGATCACAATTTTGCTTTGTTCTGTCTGGTTCCTGGCCCCTAAGAGGTATTCACTGTGGTTCTAGGGAGTTCTGATAAAACCCGGGTTGCTCAGTCAATCCAGCTGTCATGAAGGCACAAGATAGGGGTGAGAGATGAACCTTTGAAGAAAATTAGTGGGAATGCATATGTCAAGGTGCGTACGCCGCAGGTAATGATGAGTCACAGAACACCAGGTATGAGCATACCTGTCAACTTCTCAGGGTAGGGTGACCCAGAGCTCTTATACTTTTTCTGGGGGAGTGTCTTTAGCAAGAGACATGGCTAGCTATGCCTGGAGTAAGAACTAGCCATACCATTAGTGGGAGGTAAGTAAGTAGGAGTAGAAGGGAAATTGGCATGTACTGGGCATGACCAAACATTGATTCCATGTCTGGAAAAAGAAGGGGACAGCCTTTCCCCTGATTGGAGGTGTATGCCTAGGCTCCTCCCTGTTGCAAAAGTACAACACCAGGTGAGAATAATGCAGACGGATCCCTGAAAATAATGAATTGCAGAAATACTTCTTTGTCTTTGCAAATTCATCTGCATTTTTCTGACCTGGTGTAGTAGTTCCACAACAGAAGAAAGAAGAAAAGGAGATCAAGAAGCATAGCTAAAGAAAATGAGACGGATAAGCAGAGGCAAAGAGATGCTGGGGAAATATTGAGAAAGAGAGTGTCAGAGTGAGTGAGAAGGTGAATGAGAGTGAGTAATAATGAATTTTGTTTCCAAATGGGAAAAGCCCTCCAATTTTTGTCTAAACTGAAAGAATAGGAAACAAAATTTGCTGTCTGAAAACTAATGGACCAAAAATTAAACAAAAAATGAATCCAAATCATGTTTGGGCAATCTGCACAAGTCTATTGAACATTATCAAATTTTACAGGAAACAAAACTAGCAATTCCATTGAATTGACTTTGATAACATTATTTGTACCTTCACCGTGAGATCTTTGCAGAATTAGAATATATTGAAACTGCTGTTTTGTATTTTTATGTAAATAATTTTTCAACATTTTTTCCTAATTAACTGGAGAGCAGAAATTCAGCGTATAAGTGATGTATATATGAAGTACTATATGCTCTTCTGTCTGCATAAAAATGTATGGAACAGATTGCATGGAGCAAGGTTCATTGCATTCAATCACTTTTAGATAAAAATAATTATGTCAGATGATTTACTTGAAAGGTCACCTGCCTGTGAAATCAATTGCAAAGTTCAGTTAATGTTTATTAGTACATTGATCCATTATAGAAATGTTTGACGCAGCAGAATAACCACTGGCTCATCATTTTATGCCTACTGATGGAAGTAAACTGTAGCAATTGGCTGAATTAATAAGTATCAAAGTTCCTGTTCTCAACCGGATAAAGAAGTAATTCTAACTGTTGTACCATAGCTGAGCCAGGAATACTTAAGTGCCACAAGTTATCTAATTTATTTAATAATTAGGTTGATTATGCTTAATTATAGTAGGGATTGTACATTATAGTTAGTAAATAAAATAAAGTTTACAAAAGAAAGAATAATATTTTTTCAATAAAAGCAATGATATATTTTATTTCAAAAGGGGGGTTTCACTTTTTCATAGTTTATCAGAATCTTATTTAATCAATAAATTGAAAACATAATGATTAAGTATATTTATCTTATTTAAGTTTAGTAAATTCCATTGTAGCTATTTACTGTTGTATACAGTCACTTATTCTTGCCTAGCTGGACTGGGATATTGGACGCTGCCCGCAGTGACACCTAGGGCACCGTTTAAGGTAAATATACCTTTGCGTGCCCAGAATATCATCATTACAGTCTCAAATTGTGCTTCTTTTTACTCCTTTTTTATTTAATAATCGTAAGGTGTATATTAATAAAGCATTGCTAACATTTTGTTTTTGTCTTGGTGCAGTATCAAGACACAAACAAAATGTTAGCAATATTTTATTAATATAAGTCTTACGATTATTAAATAAAAAACACACACACATATAAGTGTCTTTTTTTCTGTCTCTCATTTTCCTTTAGTAAAACGTCTAATATAATAATATAGTCTATAACACATATTTAAGGAAAACATTTAAAGAATTCTAATATATACATTCTCCTGAAAGAAGATATATTATTTACAAGTACAAATAAGAATAAATATATATATATACAGTATATATATATATACAGTATATAAATATATATATATATATATATATATATATATCAAAATATGTGCTGTGGTTTATTTTCAGCTAGTGTGGTACCTAAAGTCAAAGCTCAGGACATATTTTATGGATCCTCGAGAGCAGGAATAGGTACAGATAGCTGACAACTTAGGAAGCTGCTGGTTATCATGGCAAAAGTTAAGAACATACTACCAGATTTTGTATGTTGGAATCTTACCAAGTGTTAGATCAGCTTGTCAAATACCTTGCAATTTTGAAAAGTACATAAAAAAGTACTTACCTGTTTACTTCTACACAAGCTGAGATGACTTTGGAGTGTCTATGTTTTATTCTACACAGAGTGTTTTTACTGTTAGACATTACTTTTGGCACATATCTTCACTTTTTGTTTTTTATATACTTTTCTTGTAGTTGTCACTAGGGAAGTTTGTTCTGCTTATATACACGGAGACTTTGTGTACACCTTTTGTCAGGCCCCTGACTTACCAAACCGCCAGACCAGGAGCTCTCCGCTGACTGCATCCAGGTCCAGGCGCTGGGTCCTCCATTTGGGAACCACGCGGTTGTGAAATAGGCCGCATCCCCGCCCTCTAGTGAAGCGCACCTCGCGGAAAGCGAGGCAATGGTGTTGTTGATTGGGGGGGCGTGCCCTGCTACCTGATGGTATATCTTCCAGAACTAAGAATAGATAATGCGAGGGGGAGGCGCTCTAGGACCGGGAGGTGAGGAGTCAAAACCTAGCAGAGCTATATAAACCGCCATCACTGCTCAAACATCTGGATCTGGTAAAATAAATTCTTGTTTGGAGTACTTTTGGCATTTCTTGTTTATTTCCTTCACTGACTATCCCTCATCTCTGGTGTCTCTCTGTGCTGTGCTCCTCTCGTGCCAAGCCCTGACACCATTGTTTCATTTGTATTAAAATTAACCCTTCCCACCCCATTGTAATAAACTGTGATCAGTGCTCGTTTACACTATTTTTTCCTTTTTTAAATATTTTTTTTTTCTTTCTTATATCTCAAAGCTTGTTTTTACATTAGACTGCTCAGATTGTTTATCTGTTTTGTGGATATGTTGTTTTTATTTTATTAGTAAGGTGGACAATTTTAAAAAAAAATGTTATGTGTTTAAAATGCCCCATACCTATAGTGTTTTCAAAAATATAAGGTGGGTAAATTGAAATCACCGGTTTCAAAGATATCCCAAAGATGACATGGGCGCAGGATGACCAGATGTTAAACTTCATCAAAATGAGTGGAAAAAATATAATTGTTTTCCCAATTTTTTACATAAATTATTAATACTAAAATGTGTGTATGTGTGTGTGTATATATATATATATATAATCAAAAGAAAGCTCTAACTGTCATTTTTAAGAACAACATATAACTTGTATGGGCATGTGTTATGAGAATAAAAGTTAAAAACCAGATATCAAAAAATCCTTAAGGGGTCAATGATCAATTTATGCAGAAACAAGTACTCCCAAAGGGTTCACATTTTTTCTCCTTCAACTTTATATCAAATGTTGTTTTTTTACAGTTAAATAGAAGTAAAAACTAGATGAAAACTTTTTTTGGTATACAGCTTTTTTTATAATCATATGGACTAACCTTATCTCTGCAAAACCTTGCACGAGTTACAATGAAACACAGAGTGCATTTCCCTTTTCTATTTAACACACATTTGAATTGTGCTTCAGGTACCATAGAAATGCTGCCTCCACAAGACAAGACTTATGAGTTTTGATTATAATGTTTCTATGTCTGACTTTGTAGACACCTTAAGGATGTAAATGTACTGCAAATTCTTTTGTTGAACAGTTCTGAGCAGTAGGCAACCGGTACAGACTACTTCCAAGTTATATCGGAGAACTAAAAAAGAGATTAAACATCAAATTATGGTTTTAGAATATAAAGCCTAGGTTTTTAACCTCTAGTGTAGCTTTAAATTACTTTGCATTTTCTTTTATTCTAAGAACGAAACAGAAATAATGTAATTTTAATGATTAAGTCTTAAAATAATTTGTGGGTTTTTGAACATGGACATATATAATGTGAATATAATAATAGTTTTTTTTCTAATAGCATCTGTAATTTTTTAAAATGTTTTTGCAATGTCCTGTTTATTTCTTTAAAAACAACAAAACTTGGCGATGCAGTTTTAAGAAAGTCTGCAGTGTCCTTTGGAGTAATTTAATATCATAGCTGCAAAGTGTTAATTTACTTTAGAAGGTGATCTCTTACAGCCAATGGAAATTAACATTCATATCAACCAATTAAGTGAAAGCTGGATTAACTATATTAAATAATACCAAATGTTATGAATGCTGTTTTGTTCTTTGCTAGTTTGATTAGACAACTGGGTTGGAGGCATAGAACAATAGAAGAGATTGAGAGATCAGCTCTAAGCCAATTCATCTGATCAAATTGGAAATATTTTGTTTTATCTTAATGGGTTGGCGCGAACATTGTGTCATGAAAATCTATTCAACTTCATTATGTTCAATTTCAGCTGACAATCACAACAACAACAAATACAATTCATTTATTTTTTGGCAAAAAAAGGTGAATATTACTTTGGAGCTGTTTGATGATTGGCTTTCAATTATGTGACTAATATGAACATTCCTAAATGATTGCTTTAGCTCCAAGTATGTTTTCATAATTTAAACTGTAAGGTCCATTACAATGTTTTGTAATGTTATGCAGACAGAACCTATATTTTGTATGAAAATGGACTATATGAACTCAGAAATAAAGTGGCAAAACAGTATACACAATAAAATATGATCAACGCTATATCAATTTAAATTACAGCATGATCATAAAGCTAAGTTGTCTCAGTATATCAATTGGCTTAGTGTTGTATTGTGATTCATTTGGAATTCTCATGTGGATAAGGCTTTGATCACATCTATGTCCATAATTGTCCTATAGGCACAATGCAGACACCCTGTTCATATGCATTTGCTTTACAACCAAAATCGCATTAGTTGAAGGTGGTATGCAAATACTTTTTTGTTACAAGATAAGGGCCCTTTACATGTTTAAGAAAGCGGGAATATGACTGCTGATCTAGGCCTGTAGTATGTCCATATCAGCAGTCCAACACAATTGGTGGGTGCAATAAAGTCACAGATCTTCAGAAACACAGGACAGATTTCTACACATCGGAGGACACCAGGACAGTTAACAGCAACTAAACGGTGCCCTGCCCACAGGGTGGCCAATTTTCTACCTGACATTTGCAACTATGCATGATATGTACTTTTTTAGCCTAAATGGCTAATCACTATATAATACCAGTAAAATTAGATCAAGGACTTAAGGGCAAAACGCCAGCAAAATTACCTTTAAGATGTGACACAGGTTATCAATCAATCAATAATATTTAGTAGTGAATTTTACTTTAAAAATACCGTATGTGGGCATTTGTCAATAATTTAGCTTTAAATAGCAGTTAAAGCCATAACTGAGCCCCTTCTTCATTGAGTCACTCAGTTAGTTACTCAAGTATTGAATTGAGCCAATTGTCAGTCCATAATGTAATGAATTAATGGTACTACTGATAATAGTAATTTTTATTCTTGTACGTTTGTTTGAAAAGCAAATGGACCAATAACCCCCCAAAATCTGTTAGGGATAATTACTTTTGTATGATTCTGAATGTTCATATCTATTTAAGTAGTTTAGGATTTTGGATTGATGCTGCCCATGCCCTCATATAAATACAAATTAATATATAAAGTTGTATGTGTTTTTTTTTTTTGTAAATAAATTCATATTTATAAAAAAAATTACCTAGAAGTATTTAAAAACATAAATGACAGCTGCCTATGTGGTCAACTATATGTAAACAAACTTTGTTTTAAGAGATTGAATAGGGTGTGCAGAGAGGTGGAACATCACCAACCCCTCAATCGTTCACATATTCAAGCATAACTGTGCTTTCTTAGCTTTTGTTAAATTTAAATGACGTTGCCAAATGTATCCTTCAGATGGTCATGTAATAAGCCCTTAGACATTTTTTGATCAGATCCAATCTTAAAAGGTTTGTCTTGCTGCCATGTCATTTCTAAATAATGCCAATAAATTATCTGAGTGATGCCATCCACCTGTTCTTTTCTTTTAAATGAAAAACAACATCAAATCCTATTCTTTGCTCTGTTGGCAACCTGTTTTTCTGTTAAGAACTATAATCTGCACAGTGGATTCATTGTCCCTTTTTCCTTCCAGAATGTAAAAAGGCTGCTGCAGGTGGAAATCCATCTGCTTTCCTTCCTTGTGGGACAGCCATTTTAGTTTCCATAGATTCTGACTATTTTTTTCAAAGAATGCAAAGACAAAAATATTTTAGTTTAAAATGATATATTTTATCGGTTAAACCTTAGTTAACATATGTAACATAACTTGAGACAGCTCAAATATGTTTTTATTTGAAATGTATATTTATTTAAAATTTATATATAAAATTTATATATATATATAATTTAGAAGAGAGAGGGCACACAAGGGTTTTTAAATCCAAAGCCAAATTATATCGGTACCCAAGAGAAGCTAGACTTGTGCAAACTGACAAAAAAACATCTGGAAAAATTTGTAGTTTCTTTTTGTTCCAGTCAACAAATTTGGTTTCTTGCTGTTTTGGTTTGGACAAGAATCAGAGGGCATTTTTCATTCAGAAACTAAATTAGTTGTCACTCACCCTCATTCACTCATTTTTTTTTCCCACTCACACCCTTTCACACTCTTTTTTTTTTCTTTGTCTGCTTCACTGGGAGGCCATGTCCACGGAGAAGCGGATAAAGAAAGAAGACACAAGGAGAAGTGGATGAAGTAAGAAGATTGAAGTGTTAAAATCAGTGCATATTCTGATGTGAAATAAGTACTAAATATTTAGGCAAGATTATGTATTGTGACAAACCCTATAGCATGAGGGCCATACATGTCACTTTTAGGGGTCCTAAGCACAGTCCTCTAGGGCAATCAGAGTCAGGAACAGCAGCTTTAAACAAAACAGCGCTTTATTTTAACCACTTAAACCCCAAAAACCAAATCATAAAAAGAAAACCTAGCTCCCAATTGGAGCCCTCTCTAACTTAACTATGCTGGTCTAAACTGACCAGCCTAATCACCCACTACCTCAACCTCCTAGCCAGACCCAGCTACGCCAGGCTCTAGAAAACCTCCCCCAGACAGCACACAAAATGTCCAGGCAGGTATTGCCTCACTTGGCTCAGGGATTGTCTTCTTCAGGGCCTCTCCTTGCCCTGGGAGCACAGGGAACTTCCTCTTCCCCCAACAGTCTCCCTGAGTATCAGGCTCCAGGGGTTTTTAATGCCCAGCACCTGGGCCTGATGCCAGCCTCATAGAAATCCCAGACCGGATCCTGCAGATTTCTTGCCTCCTGGAAAACCCGGCATGGAGTTTCCACAGAATGGGGGAATGGAGCATTGGCCCACCCTGCTCTCCAATTGCTCCACCCCAGGGACCCATATGTATAATCTGCATAGCAGCTGTACTCAGATGCCATGCTAATCATCTCCCTGGGGTTCACAGTATACAAACTATACTCTTACAAGTTTTTATAGAAGTGTTGCAGATAGAATCACTGAACTCTTATGGAGTAATTTTGTTCATATGTATCAAGTAATTTGGAGGGCCACACTAATATTTATTCAATAATATGCAAAGCAGCACGCTATACCCTTTTCTGACAGACGGTATTCTTAATTATTTAAACTGACAACTTTAAAATGGGTTGGAAGGTTTCATGTTTAAATGAATTTGTGTTCAAGTTTAATTGTTCTGTCAATGATAGTTCAGGTATTATCTCAATTACCGAAACGGTCCTTGTAGTTCTTTTGTCTATATAGTGAATATTTGCCAGAAAGAATGACTCTTGAAATGCTAACTAAATTACTTTAATTGTTTTCGTTTTAGGTTAATGTATTAGTTATAATGAACTTAGTCAACTGTGATATTTTTTGTTGCATTAGAATTAGCATAAAAAAGCATTCTTGTATTTCATAAGGCCTGATTAACACAAATTATATCACATAAATGCATCTAATAGAACATGCTTTATTCATTGGGGACTTTTGTATAATATGTATGTATGTATGCATAAAGTAAAGCTAAGTTTACAGGATAAAAATTTGTTTTTTTCTACATTTATATAATGCCCAACCATGTTTTATACAGAATATTAACCCCTTAACGACAAAGTCCGTACATGTACGGGCTTGCAGTGCAATGCAATAACGACAAAGCCCGTACATGTACGGGATGCTGTTAAACAGCGGCATCACAGCTGCGTTTTCGCCGCGATCGGCGGCTTTGCAGCATCCACGGATCCCCCCCACACACACAAAAGAATGTCTGCCACCGCACCCATCCTCAAAGATCACGGCCAGCTAAAACAGCTTAGGAAGTGATCGGCAATTGGTTCCTAAGCATAATCGGTTTTGCTGACATGCCTCGATATTGAGGCATGTAGCAACACAACCCCCCTATCCCGATAGCCTTGTGATTGCTCCAAAGAGCAACCACAAGCACCATCATGTAAATGACGTTGCCACCACTCACAAGATGGCGTCAACAACTGAAAATGAATGAGTTCACAGAGGGTCTTAATATAGAGGGGGTAAGGCAGATGGCATATGGCACAGGCTGAGACAGGCCCAACACCAACCACAGGTTTAGCGCAGCAAATTATTCCACACCTGGCCCAGATAAATACCAAAGGACCAAAAGAAAAGATTTGTGCCAGCTTGGTTCCAGCTGGCACTTCTCATTTTTCTTTAACTTTCTTGCAGTTTTCAGGTACAGAGAGACTAAACCAGAACTTGCATTCCACTGTTGGAATGCCCTAAGTAACAAGGAATCTATTATTATGTGCCTTTTGCTAGACAATTCCTCACAGTCTCTTTGAGTGTTAAAGGTAATTCTGTGTAAATGTATTGGTCCTGAACATAATAGCACATGTATCATAGATGAACACAAGTCTCACCAATAACTGCAGAGTCAAACGTTAGCACTTTATGATCTCTTACAGATCTTAATACTAGAGTCACGTTTTGTAAGCCAGGGGATACAGTGTTAAAACAATCAGCACTCAAGAGGTAATGAAGCAGATACAGAACCACTTGTAGCAGATAAGTGAGTTGTTAGTATAACATTTTAGAGAGAAGCGTTGAAAATCAACATCTGGCAGTAATAACAGTTCATGCCATTCTCAGTATAGCTTTTCACTACAGGTATCATGGTCCAAATCACAGATTAAGATTATAATTTTGAACAGAATAGAGTTTTCATGTAAGAAACATTATGAATAATATTATTATATTTTATATAATCATGTTAAAAGTGTAATATGTTCCCTGATAAAAATATACCATATATTGTTGTTCTAACTATTTGAAGCATCATTTTTCAGCATTGAGGAATAATAGACTGGACTTAAATCTGAACATAAATCTATCATAATTTATTTAATAGTTGTTATCCCATTGAGCACAATGGGGGAAAAGATAAAACAGAGATTTTGGCCCAGCTTTGACAGAGATAACATTTATCTATTTTCTATTGCAGCCTGTGGGAGGATTGATATAGAATTGTTTTTTATATATCAATTTCCGACTTTGCATCTAGCCAAATATGTTCTGTGAATTTGTTATTTTCAGAGGGTCTGATAAATTAAGATAACTGTGGCCCTGGAGAAAACTTACAATTTAAGATTGAATTAGTTTACGTTGGCATTTTAAACTCTTAAAGGCATTCCTACTAAGTGTGAAATAAATGAAGCTCCATGGCTAAACCAGAAGCCACTGAAACATTAATAAACAAAGCTTATTTTGGTGGATATATATTCCAGCCACATATTACTCCTCAATGTTGCGCATTAAAGGAACAGTAATGCAAATTTCCAGGGTTTAGCAAAGCAAACAGCATGTGATACAAACATGTGCCTATAAATGAGCAGAACTCAAGCGCCTCTGCAAAGCGTTTAATAGACTTAGGCGACGGCCAAGTCTTCGTGTTCGTCTTCGGAAAAAAAAAAAAAAAACCCCTTCATATGTTTCAGCATGTTTTTTTGGTGCTTTTTTAAAGAAAAAAACTTTTTCTTTAAATAAGCACCAAACTTTTAGGGTGCGGCCTATATACGGGGGCAGCCTATATCCGAGCCAATACGGTATTTTCGGAGGATAGTCATTCAGAACCTCAGCCTATTAACCACATATGTTAGAGAAATACAGAGAAATTAGTTTCTTAATTATCCCCATAGATTGGAATAGTAATAGATGAAGTAGTGGGGGCAGATTTAAAACGAAATAAATAAATTAATAAAGAAACGTATTGTAGATAAGGATAGCAAATCTTCCTTCATCCATGAATAAAGGCTTAATCTCTTAATCTTGTTTTCCTTATTTTTTGTGTGTGTTCTTCTTCATGTGTATATGTCTCCTGACATTTGAAGGTAAGCGAGGGGCTGATATAGATATTAATGGATTTTAGATCACCTAAGGGCTGGGCTTATAGATAGGATTTACAGCTAGGAGGGGGGGGGAATTAGTATGGGAGATCTATAGCCCTAGGAGAGACATGTGGCATATCTGCATAACTACAAAGACCTTGTGGTGGGTGGACTATGAATACCCATACATGAACTAGTAGGTACATTTTCTGGTAAAAAATACTAGAAATATAAGGGGACACTGGTCATCAAATAAAGGCTAAAGTATCTAGTTCCATGTTAAGACCCCCTTTTTTAAAAGTTTTTAGTTTAAATATCCATTTTGTCTCACGTCCCACCCGGAGGAACCCAATCTATGCCTATTATCTATAAAGTTTCAAAAGTAAAAAGGGGGCATGCATTGCAAGGTCTTGGGACATTATGCTTTATGTTTTTATTCCTAAGATTTCCCAGGTGCTCTAATATCCTCTCTTTCATGGGTCTAATTGTCCTTCCAACGTATTGTAAACCACAACCACATTCTAATAAGTAAACCACATTTTTGGAGGTGCAATTTATAAAATGTTTGATCTTGTACGTTAGACCTGTTTTTGTGCCTATAAATTAACTAGTTTTTTTGGGCAAACACATGCACATTTTACAGTGCCCATATGTAAAAAAAACCTTTTTTTTCTGTGTAGTCCCCTTTTTTGGTAAAACCCTTGAGGAATGGATCAGTTTAAGGGAACCTGCTTTTTAAAATTGATCTGTGGTCTATTGGGCAATAAGGTACTTAAAACCTCATCGGTTTTGAGACTGTGCCAATGTTTTCCTAAGATGTTCTTGATTTTGTTGGCTTGTGTATTATATTTAGTAAAAAAAAAAACAGAAAAACTGAAGCCCCTCCTCTCTTGTCCCCCCACATTTCTTTTTCTTCCTGCTAGTAGTTATCCCCTATTTATTTCCTCCACCTGTCGAAGGCTGCTATCTAACCTCTCGTCAAGACACCGTTTCTCCAAAAACTTTTATTTCAAAATCTTCTTCGACAGGTGGAGGAAATGGATGGGATGTAATGGGAGCTTTTTTGGATTAGATACAAGATGATACATTGACTTCTACACTATCAAGTTTTTTTGTTTTCTCTTATATATTTTTTTGATATTTTGTTTCTTTTAACTTTTTGAACACTTCTTCCTAAAAAGATATGCTCTCTGAGTGGAGAGTTTAAATAAACTCATAATTTACCCATTTTGTAAAGATGTATGCAATGCAGACAGAGTAAAACATATGTACATAGAAATTTGCATGCATTTAATTGGTAATGAAAGTATAACATAGTGGCATGTGCCTCTGTAATTGGGAATGTGAGAGACCAAGTCCACAGTCTGAACCCTAACAGGTAAGGTCTTCTCAATGGTTACAAGGCTATTTGATAAGGCGTCATTGTGCTTGTCAAATAAATTGGGCTAAAGAACAGAGCTAGTACACATGCACAAGAGACATGCTTAGCTGTCTGAAAATATTGTCCTATTTAAAAAAAACAACGTTGTGAAACAACCTCTAGCTCAGTCGCGTTGCCGGCATGTCATGCTGAGTGACATCATATTCTGGCGCCATCACGGGCCGTGTCACAGGCCGCAACGCAGCCTATCACCCGAGTACCTGCATCTAGTGGGTACTCGATAAGTACCTGTTCCGCTGCTCAGTCACTGTCCTTCCCAGGGCTGTGCTTCTACGGGCACTCGTGGCGTGGTCCCACCATATCTACTCTCCAAGGGGTGGGTGGTACGCGCGCATTTTTATTCAATACCTCTGTGGAGCGACATCATGCATAGAGCATTACGTCATTGGCTGGGGCGGGGCTTGGGAGTGAGGCAGGTTTAAAAACTGAGCACTGACTTCCATTCAGTGCTCGGTTATTGTACAGGCTGAGCTGCTACTCTTGCAGTAGAGATCCTACACTACTTATTTGTGCTTGTTCCTGACTACTCAGATTTTTCCATTCCTGACCCAGATTGCCTGACCATTCTACTCTTGGGACTGTGTTAGTTACCTGTGCTTATCATTGCAATCACTGCATACTGGGTTCCTCACTTGAATTCCACCTTACAGGCGCTCGGCAGTGAAGCAGCGCACACCACGGCAGAGCAGGGAGACAAAGACATCACGCTCCCACCGCGGGACTTACTGGAAGGTAAGTGAACTACAAAGGGGGGAGAGGGTAGATAATGAGAATGGGAGATGGGGGTTGATAGTGAAAAGGGGGAGGGGGTAGATGAGTAGAGTGAGAATGAATGAATTAGTGTGTGGATGAATTGTGTGAAGGAGTGAGAGAATGAAATAAATTGTGGATGAATTGTCTGAATGAGTGAGAGTATAAATTAATGTGTGGATAAATTGAATGAAGGAGAGAATTAATGAATTGTGAGAATACATTAATGAACATGTGTAAATGATTTGTGTGAATGGATTATGTGAATGAAAGTGTGTATTAGTGAGTGACTGTAAAAGTGTTTATGTGTATCATAAATGTATAATTTATTTGTGGAAAGGCAAAGATGGAACAAGCAGGGTGTTTGAGCCTTGGGGACCAAGATGGCACAGGCAGGGTGTTTATAGGACAAAGGTGGCATAGGACAGGCTGTTTGGGGACAAAGTTGACTCATGCTGGGCTGTTTGGGGACAAAGATGGCAAGTCCTATGTGTGTTATCTGGGTGCTGGTTGGGCGTTATGTGGGCAGTGTGGATGCAAGGGCTGGCTTCGGGTTGTGAAACCTGAGATCTATGCCTGTAATTTAGGGGGTTTTATCTATACCTTTAATGCTGAGTTTTTATGTGAGTTCCAATTGATCTATACCTGGTTTGTGTGTTATTCTGTTGATCCATATCTGCTATGCAATGTTTCCATACATTATTTAGGTATACCTGGAAGTACAGGGTTTACATGTCTTTTTCAGCTGATCAATACCTACAATGCTGTTTCCATGTGTTTATTTGATCTGCAATGCTGGACTTGTGTGTTCTGTTGATCTATACCTGCAATGCTATGTTTCCATACATTATTATTGTATACCTGCAAATACAGAATTTGTATTTCTGATTCTATGCCTTCAGTGCTGAGTTCACATGTGAATTTCAATTGCTCTATACATGCAAAGCTGGGTTTGTGTGTTAATGTGTTGATCTATACCTGCTATGCTATGTTTCCATACATTATTTATGTATACCTGCAAATATAAGGTTTGCATGTCTTATTCAGTTGATCTATACATGCAAGTGCTGTTTTATGTGTTGTTTATTTCAGCTATATCTATTTTTTGGTGTGGGAGCGGAGGGAGTGATTGCATGATAGGGTGAGTGGAGCGGGGCCCAAGGAAATGCTTGCGTAAGATCCATTGTTTTTCAATATAAAATGTATTGGCAGCAGGGTCTAATATTTATATATATATATATATATTGGCAGCACGGGGCTTATTTATATACCGTATTTGCTCGATTATAAGACGAGGTTTTTTTCAGAGCAAATGCTCTGAAAAATACCCCTCGTCTTCTAATCGGGGTCGTCTTCTAATCAGACCTCAAATAGAGGTCTGATTAGGAGACTGAGATCCAGATCCCCCGCACCGCTGCAGGGGACCTGGATCCTCCTGTCTCACCCGACCCCCCCCCCCATCATACACACACTTACCGGTGCTTCCTTGCTTCCTCTGTGTTGCCGGGGCAGCGGGTTGACGTCTACACGATCCGCGTAGACAACGTCCGCTGCAGCCGGAAGGAGGTGTGGCTAGCAGCGGGGGTTGTCTGCGTCCGTCGCATAGACCTTCCCCGACTGTCAGAGATCAGAGAGCTGATCTCTGACAGCCGGGGAAAGTATACGCGACGGACGCATACAAACCCCCGCTGCTAGCCACACCTCCTTCCGGCTGCAGCAGAAGGCGACGTCAACCCGCTGCCCCGGCTGGAAGCACCGGTAAGAGAGGGGGGAGTGCGGGGGAAGGGGGATGAGAGAGTGTGTGTGTGTGTGTGTGTGTGTGTTAGTTAGTTAAATGGGGGTATAGGGTGTGTGTGTGTGTTAAATGGGGGCATAGGGCATTTCTGGAGTGGCGTTAAGGGGGCATTTAATAGAGCACTCTGCCTCCTGAAATGCCTTATACCTCCCTATATGCCACTCTGCCCCATAATATGACTTTTAACCCCCTAAATGGCAGAGTGGCATATAGGGGTATAAGGCATTTCTGGAGGCAGAGTGCTCTATACAATGCCTTTTAACTCCCTTAATGCCACTATGCCTCCTGGAATGCCTTATACCTCCCTATATGCCACTCTGCCCCATAATATGCATTTTAACCCCCTAAATGCCAGAATGGGATATAGGGGTATAAGGCATTTCTGGAGGCAGAGTGGCACATAGGGGGTCAAAAGGCATACCATGGGGCACAGTGGCATATAGAGGGTTAAAAGGCATATCATGGGCCACAGTGCCATATTGGAGTGGCAAGCCTGGGGGCAGATGTGCGTAACAGGGGGGCAGGTTGGAAAATACAAGAAATAAAAACAAAAAAAATCTTTTTCTCAATCATAGCTTTTATTAAAAAAAATAGTTTACATGAATTAACATTTACTGGGAAAACTTTTTTCCTTTGGGGTCGTCTTATATTCAGGCTTTTTCTTTTTTTCTTAAGTTAATATTCAGATTTTGGGGGGTCGTCTTATAATCAGGGTCGTCTTATAATCGAGCAAATACGGTATATATATATATATATATATATATATATATATATATATATATATATATATATATATATATATAGTTTGGCAGCTGGGGCTAATAGTAATATATGTCGGCAGCAGGAACTAATATTTATATATATTGGCAGCGGGTCTAATATTAATATATACCGGCAGCAGGGTCTAATATTAATATAATTCGGCAGCAGGGGCTAATATTAAAAAAATCTGCCAGTTCAGCTATTATTTTGAAATCATATTTCAATCATAGTCTTTACTTCAAAGAGATAAGTACATATTATGTAGTTGAAAATGCATGTCTAACGGATATATACCGTATTTGCTCGATTATAAGACGACCCTGATTATAAGACGACCCCCCAAAATCTGAATATTAACTTAGGAAAAAAAGAAAAAGCCTGAATATAAGACGACCCTAAAGGAAAAAAGTTTTACCAGTAAATGTTAATTCATGTAAACTATTTTTTTTTATAAAAGCTATGATTGAGAAAAATATTTTTTTTTGTTTTTATTTCTTTTATATTTTCTATTGTATTTTCCAACCTGTCCCCCAGTTACGCACATCTGCCCCCAGGCTTGCCACACCAATATGGCACTGTGGCCCATGATATGCCTTTTAACCCTCTATATGCCACTGTGCCCCATGGTATGCCTTTTGACCCCCTATGTGCCACTCTGCCTCCAGAAATGCCTTATACCCCTATATCCCATTCTGGCATTTAGGGGGTTAAAATGCATATTATGGGGCAGAGTGGCATATAGGGAGGTATAAGGCATTCCAGGAGGCAGAGTGGCATTAAGGGAGTTAAAAGGCATTATATAGAGCACTCTGCCTCCAGAAATGCCTTATACCCCTATATGCCACTCTGGCATTTAGGGGGTTAAAAGGCATATTATGGGGCAGAGTGGCATATAGGGAGGTATAAGGCATTTCAGGAGGCAGAGTGCACTATTAAATGCCCCCTTAACGCCACTCTGCCTCCTGAAATGCCTTATACCTCCCTATATGCCACTCTGCCCCATAATATGCCTTTTAACCCCCTAAGTGCCAGAGTGGCATATAGGGGTGTAAGGCATTCCAGAAATGCCCTACACACACACACACACACACACACACACACACACACACTTACTTACTTACTTACCGGTGCTTCCAATTTCCTGGTGTATTGCCGGGGCAGCGGGTTGACGTCTCATTCCGCGGCAGCCGGAAGGAGGTGGAGTTGGCAGCGGGGGTTTGTATGCGTCCGTCGCAAATACCTTCCCCGGCTGTCAGAGATCAGGAACTCTGGAACAATGATCTCTGACAGTCGGGGAAGGTATTTGCGACGGACGCATACAAACCCCCGCTGCCAACTTCACCTCCGGAAGCACCGGTAAGTGTGTGGGGGGGGGGGCGACGACAGGAGGATCCAGGTCCCCTGCAGCGGTGCGGGGGATCTGGATCTTAGTCTCCTAATCAGACCTCTATTTGAGGTCTGATTAGAAGACGACCCCGATTATAAGACGAGGGGTATTTTTCAGAGCATTTGCTCTGAAAAAAACCTCGTCTTATAATCGAGCAAATACGGTATATATATATATATATATATATATATACACACACACCTGTGCGTGTGATTTCATGCGCTTCATAGTGTGTCACTGAATGGCAGAAATAAAATGTGGTCACCCTAAGTTGCACTAATATACCTCGCAGTATGATTTTTCCTGTTTGCTTACCTCCTGCATCAAATTCTATTTTGCCTGCATGGTAGAAGTGAGTAATGATCAAGCAGAACAGTTAGAATCTGGGAAGTGCAAACAGTTATGGCTGTTATCTAGTTGAAACATCAAAATAAGGAACTGGTTTTAACCCCTTATGAACTAAGAGTATTTTCTACACTCCAGAACTAAAGGGTTTTTAGCACTCTTGCTGTTTTGTTTTTCAAGCATAATTTCTCCCTATTTTATTTAGTCTGACCACACAAATTATATACTGTGTTTTTTAGGACAAGTAGGGCTTTTGTTAAAAAGTATGTGTATTTAGATAAACCATCATTTCATACAATTAAAAAAAAAAATAAAATAGGCAGTGAAGATGAAAAAAATATATTTATTTATTTATGTTGTTGACCTGAATTTAGACACACTCTATATGTCAATGCATGCCATGTCTTTTTAATGTAGTGGGGTTAAAATTGGATCATGTATATTAACCTATATTTATTTATTTGTTTATTTATGTTTTTGTCATAAATCTTTGCATCAGCACTAAGAAATTCCAATCTAACCCTCCCAACCATAAGTGTAAAAGGGAAAACAAATACCAAATTAAAATTTTAGAGTAAAAAAAAAGACAGCTAAAAATATTAATTTATTAAATAATTTTCAGAATGAGACACAGAGAGACAGAGATCGCTGCCAAAGGAAATGTAATGACCTTGCCCTTGGCAGCCTGGATGTGAATTACTCCTCTATCAATCCCATGTACAGAAATTACAGTACAGTGGTCCTGACATTTATGTTTGTGAGCATTTTATCCTGTGATTCATTGAAGTTGGATAGATAAACCCTTTAAATAAGTAAAGATTATGTAGTCAGTATGGTACAGAAGTGTAGTATAGAAGTTTTTTCTGCAGTGGGCCACTTCATCAGAAATATATGTGTCTGCACTCTTTCTCCACAAATCCGTCATTAATTCATTATTCTGGCCTCTCGGAGTACTTCTGCATAACAGCTGACCCACAGGGACAGCCTCTCCCTCAGTCCTCCAGGAGATGGTGTGCCCGGAAGCTCTGTTTGTGGAAGTGCTCCAGGAGGCCTGGTTCACAGAGAAGCGTAAGAAGAAAGAAAATAGAAGAACAAGAAGCAGCAACAGAAAAAGCAGTGGGGAAAGGAGACAGGAATGTGGAAGTGGTTGGTGGAAAAGGTAGGGACACTCAGTTGGCACAGACTTCACCTTATCCGCTCCTAACTAATGCGCCCATGCAGGCATGTTTGGAAATGCTGCAGATCTCATGTGAGCCACACCTTGATGACCTGCGGCACATATGGCCCACAGGCCGCATCTTCAGTGGTATAGTATTTTCTGTAACTTAGGGTACTTTATTATCCAGAGCAAAATATAAGCAATTTGTAGGTGTACATTTTTGCTATTAAGCTTCCTTTTCTATTTTTTGTGGACTTGAAAGGACGACTGTTCAATATCAAATCCATCTTCTGTCGTGACATACTTCTACAGGCATGCCAGAAACATAAGAACTCTTACAATTCTCAGTTTCACAAATAACATTTATATTTCTCAATGCCTTTTCTCCATGGAAAATCAGTATGCTGATTTATGTAAAACCATCTGATGTATTTAAAGAAAATTGAATGTGTTAAAAAAAATGCCTTTTATCTAACCAGTTGCATAAATATAAGCAAATCTGGCATGAAATTGAGTTACTCTGTGTGAAATTATATTATTAAATACAGTCAAAAGTTAGTCTTTAGAGAAACATTTGAACAAGAGGGTTTAAGAAACATTAGGATTCACCCTGCTTGACATATTTTGACTCGTGGTAGGCACCAGGCTATTATAACACCTAATTTACAAGAATATTAAGCACTATGGTGGAGATAAAACTTGTTGCTCACTGACTTAATGTCTATTGGTATATATAACTTTTTTTATAACATAAAATAAAAGGATGGAGATCAAACAATTGCAAAAGGTTGCTTTTGTAGCATACTTTGTTTCGCCTTGTTATATCTCTGTCATTGTAAATATATATTCATGTTATTCTTATAATAATAATTTTATTTTTATACTGTCCTGTAGTAGTTATACTACAAAGCTAGCTACTAATAAAGCTACTTTATTACGATCTTTATTACGATCATCCTCTTAGTCTTTGGGGTAGAGCACAACAAAATTGTGGTGTGTTGCATTTTTTTCTATGTCAGTGTATTGGTCTTCTCATTACAGGGACTTGCAGTAAAACCTAACAACACCCAAGCACATATCTGTTTCAGGTTGCATCTTTACTACTAGTCACACTCGATATAATTTTTTTCCAGCCTTCTTAACTTGCTGTTCAGCTTCCTAGGTTATTACCATGAACAATTGACAGCACACCTACTCATCCCTCATGTATTTGTGAACAAACACCTATGCTACAAAGTTGTGGCGTAGTAATTGCTAGTTTTAAAAAAAGCTTAAAACAAGATTCCTCCCTCCCGCCTTCACTCTCTCTTACATTATTACTCCATGCCCCTCCCTTCCAGCATTTCCCACATTGCAGAATTGTTTTTTTCCTCCCTCCTATGAGATTGCAGGAATGGGGTAAGATGTTGTCCTTGCGGTGGGTGTGTCTAGGCTCCACTATGTGATGGAACTATTCTGTATTTCATTATAGTTGGTGTGAGAGACTGTAGAGGGGATAGCAAGCTGTGAAGGGGAGACACGAAAGCGTTTGAACTTTTTATCTTTTTATACAAAACACACAAACTATACCTTCTTCAGAAACTCTCCCACAAAGACTTCTTGCAGAAACTTAAAGACCAGAACTCCAGGTATGCAAACATTTCTTCTCCACCATTCTACCCAGGCCCGGAATGGCCATCGGGCACATCGGGCATTTGCCCGGTGGGCCGGGCGGCCCAGGGACGGATTGATGTAGGGGCTGATGGAGCTGCTCTATTTACTCTATTTCAACCTGCGTATCTTATTAAAAAGGATTAGTGGCACTAAATTGTGGCTTCAGGGGTCCCGTGTATGATGGACTTTTTTTTAGTCACATTGCTCTGCCTAGAGGATTGGCTGAGCGCCGCAATTCAGTTGGGGTGGTCTGAGGTCTGAGTTTCTTCCCTGCTGTGCTGTGCTGTGAGTCTGTGACTGACAGACTCACTCGTCGTGAGGGTGATCTGACCAGCCAAGGCCCAAGGAGTGCTACACTGCCACTAGTACCAACTAAATGGTCAAATATTAGTTACTGTTTTGAATCTTTCATTAACGATATAGCACTTTATAAACTGCATGACGTTATGATTCATTTATGATATATTTATGTAATGCTAATTAATTACAGTGACAAAAGCATGCTGAAATATAACTAATAGACAACAAGAAATGCTATATTAAGTTTGTCAGAATTTGGTTTAACACAAAATAAATTAATAAATAAAAATGGGCTGCTCAGTCTTAAATGCCCGGGCCTATTTTTTGTCCCAGTCCAGGCCTGACTCTACCCCACATTTCATGTTTTTGGACATTCATATGAATTGATACATTTAACCAAATTTGTCAAAATTCAAATTTGTACAAATCCAAATGTACAAGTCTTGCAAATATACACTATATGAAAAGGTAGGACTATGTTTTTGTTATTGATTTGTATGATGGTGTATCAAGGAAGGGCTGGTTGGCCGAGGGGGACAGGTAAAGCCAAGTGGCCTCATTGCCTCCCCCACCTACACACTGACACATATTTACACAAGTGGTGAGAAGACACAAATAATGTTGCATTTCTTTAAATGTTGATTAGTCTATATGGTATATATAGGTAATACTAGCACCCAAATGTATCTGGGATGTCATAGTGTCCACTGCCAGAGACACAGCATTGTCATAAATCAGTTGCCAGACAAGAAAGCAACTATACACTTTGCATTGATAACCTTTCTTTATTTTGATTTATGCAGGACTTCATTATGTTTCTCTAGTCTTTGTGTAAGCTTGGCATTAAATTAAATTAAATTAATTAATAGGAGCAGAGCGAGAAGGAAGATTACAGGTGCTGTTAAAATTGTTGCTAATAAGCACTAGAAAACTGTACGCTCTTGATATGAAAGACATCAAATCAAAGGACATACTGATGTAAGGTAGGTAGATTTCGAAAAATAACTTCACTTTCTGTGAAAATGTTTTATTTTTCTAGAATGTTTAAAAAAATAATGCATTGTTAGGTTTATTTAGCTTAGGTTCGCCATCTTTAACAGTGGGTAGTTTAACTGCAATGATGTCCCTTATTCAGAAATACCCTTTCTAGTTGTCTCTTGTGGGCAAGGGAGTTAATGATCTGTGAGGGACATCAGTAGCTGTTAATTACAGCCAGCTGCTTTCATTAATTGAACATTAATCTATAAGGTTGGAAATAGCAGGTCTGGGTCCATGTCACGTTTTGTAGCAGAATATGTTGGCATTTCATTACTTTTTTTTTTTTTTTTACAGTTTATAAGTAGAGAAACATGACCAATAATGGGAACGATTTTTCTATCATAGCATATGTCCCCTCAATTTATGGAAAATGTGGACTAATCTCATGGCACCTGTTAATTCTCTGGGTTAAGGCCTGCTCCTCACTACTACAATATCAATAGTGTTCTGCATCTTTTATAAGGATACATCTGATCGCCATATCCAACACATTACTATTCAACCTGTTAAGTACCAGAGAAAAGTAATCAGCCATATAACATTTAATCCACATTACAAGCATCTTTCTGCTGAGGTTTTTGTCCCAGTGTATAGGAATACCTGAGTTGGAATTTAAATTTCATTTTACTCTGCTTATGTTCAGCTACTTGTAATTACTGATTTGGAATGAGCAGTTCTTCAATAAAAGCAGAAACTTGCATATTCATAAGTGATTAAACTTACTGAAATAAAAAATGCTAAAACAACAGTTTTAAGGGGAAAAAATAATTATTCAGTAAATAGTCCCAGACAGACTTCTTGCAGATGGATGCCTGTAATTATCATCATTTACTGTTTATAATTACAACGATTTTTATGTTTTTGTTTCTATGAATATGGCAAGCTAATTTTGATGTTCATTAGGCAGCTCTCCACAAAAATCCCTCCAGGGCACAGTTGATGGGTTTTCTATACAAGTACATTTGCCAAGAGGTGCATTAACTCAATGAGAAGTCATAAGACCATGAATCAACTTCACATGATTGGTAGATGCCAATGAGTGAATTTGCTCAACATGTTGTTATGTGCTATATGTTTCTATTTAGGGATAATGAGAGTAAAGCTATTTATGAAAGAGAGATGCACTTATTACAGCATATTGTATTAAAATTAAGCTTGGGAGAGCAATCTATTACAAGTGCATTTCAGAAACCATTTTATAAAGACACAAACTTGGCAGGAGTATAATATGTGGCTACATTATAGGTAAAGTTGGGATTTTTCATAGAATGTTGTTATCCTCATCAAATTAACTGACATTTTGTTGATTATGCGTAACACATAATTTAATACCATTATTGTTTGTGAATGGGTGGGAAAGTCAATATATAAAAAAAATTAAAAAGAGAAACAACTATAAATAATATATGTAACCTCACTTATCTTTAAGCAGACATGGACAAATTCCAGAAGCCAGGTAGCCATCATAATCTCATCGAAGTGCTGTTTTAGCTTTGCTAGTTGTAACAGTCACAAGATAAGCCTTAGACCCATCAATTGTCCACATTGTCCATGAGAGCTGTTATCAGGATTAGACCTCCTTTCTGACCACTTGTTCCCTCATGGGATTTCTCACTCATTCTGTAGGCACTTATCTTTACACCCCTTTGAACCTATTGAAGATATTCCAGTGACTGTCCTCACTTAGAAGATTGCTTTCCTTGTTGTCATACCCACTGCCTGGGGAGTGTCTGAGGCCTGTGAAAAACCCTTTGCTATCTTCAATTAAGATAAAGTACTACAGAAATTGTTCTCCCTTCATCTACTTCCCTCTGCAGCTGCTGCTTGGCACCAGGATTTGCATCATAGCCCAGTGCATTGCATCATATACAATATATGGGCAAAAGTATTGGGACACCCGACCTTTACTTTTCTTATCCAGGAGTTTTTCTATTTTAGGAGATTAGCTTTTTTTAACCTCCGCCCCACATTCAAACTACTGGTAAAGTAATGTTAACTTTACATTCTTTAGCATTGTTGTATGGACAATCATTGTTACAGGGTTTCCTTTCATAAATACAAAGCTGCTTTCCTAGCCTCTGAGAGTAACTGTATTAAAAAAAAGCAATGCTCTTTATCTCATAGCTCCCAACTACCTTTTTCAAATAATTGGCCGCCTGGGAATTCCTATTAAACAATTAAAAATTCTGATAACTACGCATAGAGCAACACTTGTGGAATCATCTATCTTGAGCATTTGATTATAAAGAGGATCTTTCATGTCTGAGATAAAACCCTACTTGAATTCAGCACCAAAATGATCAGTTCTGCAATTACTATTTATTGCTGTAAATGTTTTTTTTTTGTTCAGTTATTTGGGTTATATTTTCTGGTGCCAAGATGATTTAGGACCCACCAAGGCCTAGACGGTAGATTTTTTTGTACATTTTCCTTGACTCCTCAATGAAGCTTTTCCCTCCATGAAGTTTCTCTCACTAAAGATTGTTTACACGACTGCTTATGTGATCCATGTCTAATTTAATTATTTACAAATTGCAGGCCTAACTCCATCACTCTTGGGTCCATTCTACAGGAGATGAGACTTCTGTAGGCCTCCACACACACTAGGATCAGAAGATCTTGCTTAAGTGAGGGTTAATGATGCCACCCTCCTCATCTGTTGGAATCGCTAACCAAAGAAGAATAAGCCTTGATCTCTTGGTAAGACTGGGGCTTAACACCACAGAGATTTTGGAGCTCCTGACCAGCATCCTACGTCACAAGTGGTAAGTTTGCAAAATGTTGTAGATTGTCCAGGAGATAGATAGCCCTGGCTCCAATAATTTATTGTTGCTGTATAATAAACCTTTTTATACTGAACGTGATTAACAAAAAAGTCCCAGCTTCACTAAAAGTTTATAAAAAGGAACACAAAGAAAACCTACTTTGTTAAATAAAACTTTTATTTACAGCTTGTTAAATATCTGTTTCTATACCAACAAGGTTACTAGACTTGTACACCTGGACCAAAACCAATAAGGACACATTTTTGCCCTGTACGTGGAGGCTCCTCTCTACTGCAAAAGAGATGGAGGAACTAAGCAAAGGTGAGGAGAAGCAGAATCAGAGATGGAGCCGAGAATGAGGAGCAGTGGAGAAGGAGAAGCGAAGATGGGAAAGCAGGGACACATACTGTATACAATTGTTGGAAAAGGTAAGAAGAGAATGAGAGAAAATCAATGAGAAAAAAAAAACGAGTTTTCACCAACTACCGTATTTGCTTGATTATAAGGCAAGGTTTTTTCCAGAGCAAATGCTCTGGAAACTACCCCTTGTCTCTTATAATTGGGGTCAAATAGGTCTGACTATGAGACTAAGATCCAGATCCCCCGCAGTGCTGCAGGGGACCTGGATCCTCTTGTCTTATGCCCCCCCCCCAACTTACCGGTGCTTCTGAGTCCCTGGTGTGTAGCCGGGGCAGCGTGTAGACATCTACGCGATTCGCATAGACAACTTCCGCTGTAGCCGGAAGGAGGTGCGGTTAGCAGCGGGGGGTTGTCTGCACCTCGGCAGTTGTCTATGCGAATCACGTAGACATCTACTTGCTGCCCGGACATGTGCAGATTTTGGGGGGGGTCGTCTTATAATCGAGCAAATATGGTATATATATCATACTTATAAAGGTTGTATCTATATAACGAGTAGTAAGATTCACCAAGTTATATTTACCAGGGTAGGTTTTCTTGGCATCAGTGTAGCTTAGGGTTTCATTACCCAGTACTTTATATACAGTAAGTATCAAGTACACAGTAAACAGTAAGTATGCAATTATCTATGTAGGTCTATAAACTTCTCATCTCTCCCAGCTTATTTTTCGCTGTTGAACAAAAACAAAAACTTTTTTATGTTTCTGGAAACACCTTTATCTGTTAAGTGAGACCACCAGCATTGAAATGATTAAGACGGTGTTATTTATTCATAATACCAATACAGATAAACATGTTGCATGTTGCAGTGTGCTGTTTTAACAGTCTTGGTGCAAAACAAACCGTAAAGTATCCAAAACAGTATATGCCTACACCTCTGAATCAGTGCTTTTATACAGTTCTTAGATCTAGAGAAAACTAAAGAAATGAGTTACCATTTATGGTAGGTTAACTTTGAGCTATTTCCCATCATGTTGAGTACTATATTATTTTCTACTTCTCTGGTGATGAATGTCACTTGGCCATTTGAAAACATGCTGTTTGCCATTGTCCAATTTATCTTTAACCTAAGTGAAAAGGGACACATTTCAATTTCCCCCATGATGTGTGCATATGAACTCATTGCAATTCACAGTTCTCTGCAAGGACACAGTGACATTTCTGCTCTTGCAGCTGCCCCCATCACACAGTCTTCCAGACACATAATGTATTTTAATAACACACACACACAGATGTAACACAACTATGACATTAATGCATGCGTGGGAATTGTATGTGATATTTTTTTATTCCATTAAAAAGAGGTATCCAGCTGCTTAATGTAGTGATGATTATAGATCCTAATAGTTGTGGAGGTAGGTGTGCATGTGGTCTAGCGAGATATGGTATGTCCTTCTGGAAAAAGATAAGAACAGGTGTACGATGTATTTTGTTAATTTGAAACACTTTTGAAAACCCTATTTTTAACCTTTAAAGATCAGTTAAAAGAAGTACAATTTTCCACTAGACCTTTAAATACATTTAATAGGTAATGTACAATAAACAAAACATTATTTCTTTGTGTATCTAAAAGGTAATAAATAATGGAAAATCAGAGATGCAAATTAATTAGCTATTAATTAGAATTCCGAATAAGACAATAGCCTCAATTAGTGATTTTGTTTGGTACACTAGTAACAATTAAACATTGCTCCTATTTGTTATTTTGTTACCTATTATGGTGTGTTTGCATTAGCATTTTAATATATAAGAAATAAAAGTGACTTGAGCTATCATGGAAGGTGGGGATATGGTATTCATGGTACATTTTTAACAATAAGCCAAAAAAGACAAAAAATACAATTACATGCATGAGACTAAAAAGCCATGTGTATTTTGGCTGTGCATTGGTTGGAACAGTTCCTCTCTTTGTAAAAGTTCTAAATAAATCAAATGTAGCCAGATACACTAATTAAGTTAACACCATGGAAGCAGACTACTTAAAACCTGCATTAATTTTAACAATGGTATGGTCCTTCCTTGTACCCTTTCAGCTTTACATCTTATGTTTAAGAACTGGAACTAAAAACTGAATTATTCTAAAAGAGAACCAAAGAATGCTTTGTAGCAAGAAATGAAAAGACTATCCCACTGTGCATCAATGTGTTTGCATTGTTATGCTGCAGCTACTATTTTGACCTTCTTTATGGTTTGGAGCCCCTAAATCTAAGCACTAATTTCTTCCAGTATGAATGCATTTCCTTGAACATATTTACTTATCAAATGCATTTGCTATGAACATACAGTCAGAGCTGAATTTATAGCTTTTAAAATACAAAATACATTGTATATATACTTGTGGTATGCTTCTATTAAGTACAAAATAAAAGGAAATGTCATGTTTAACATCTCTACTCCATATCCTTTAACTGTCATTTTTCGTGTACACAGGTTAGTTTGGTGAAGTTGAATAATTGAGAAAATAAAGAATTCAAATATAGTTTATTTTGTGGGTGTAAATAACTTTGGGAGAAAAACAATTACTCCTGCTTTCATACCAATGAAATTATTAACCACAACTTTAATACCTTGTAGTACATACTACATACATATCCATAATGCCCCCCAAATGTGCCGATTTAGGCGGGACGGTCCCGATTTTAGGACTCTGCCGTGCTGTCCTGCCTATCCCTACCTCTGTCCCGCTTTGCAGTGGCGGAGGAAGGGTGAGACGAGAGTGGTACTCACCTCGGGCGCAGCTGCGAGGGGGCGCACAGCCACCCGATCAGCAGATGCAGCCTGCAGGCCTAGTTGGGAGATCACAATCTAATAACTATGGGCCGGCAAATGATGCCAAGCGCGGGGATATGACGTCGTACCCCTGCGTTCTGCATCAATAGCCGGCACGTAGTGACGAGGGAGCAGTAAAGTGACAGACCTCGCGCTTCCACCACAGGATGGAGGATCGAGGAAGAGGTAAGATATGGGGAGGAAGGGGTGTAAGGGCAGTGTATGTGTGTATGTATATATATAGAGAGATATATATATATGTGTGTGTGTGTGTGTGTTTGTAAGCATGTGTGTGTGTATTGGCAGGTGTGCATACCTCCCAACATTTCACAATGTGAAAGCGGGCCACTTTTCTTTTTAATCGCTCTCGCGGAACTCATCAATACAATTGTACTTTACAATGCCTCGCTTGCATCGCTACTTTAAACACGCTACATTTTTGTCAGCACATTCATGCATATTAAAAATAAAGAACAATTAAAAAGTATTTAAGATCTTCTAAAATAACACAAATATCGACAGCCCAAGCTAAAATCTTAGATCGCCCTATAGAAGAAAATGAAGTGATAAAAATAATAAAGCAATTAAAAAAAGGGTAAATCGCCGGGCCCTGATGGATACATTGCTGAATTTTTTCAATGTTTGGAAACCAGTCTGACTCCTTATTTATGTAATATGTTTAATGAAATAAAAAGTCAGAAAAAATTCCCACGAGAAATGCTACAAGCACATATATGCCCTATCTTGAAACCCGATAAATCTGCCTTAGACATTAAAAACTATAGACCAATATCTCTGATAAATTTAGATACTAAAATATATTCTGCGATAATAGCAAATAGGATTAGACCTAATTTAGAGATACTAATACATAAAGATCAAACAGGTTTTATAAAATCAAGATCTTCTAGTGACAATGTCAGAAAGATAATAGACATCTGTAATTATGCAAATATTACCCAGGCTCCCTTGCTGGCCCTGTCATTAGATGCTGAAAAAGCATTTGACAGGGTCAGCTGGGAGTTCCTGGAAGAGACTTTAAAGGAGATGGGCTTTGGACCGGGTTTAATTGATGCTATTATGGCATTATATACTACTCCCACAGCCAAAATAGTGGGGCAAGGATTTGAATCTCAATGGCTTAATATATCTAACGGCACAAGACAGGGATGTCCCTTAGCCCCTATATTATATATTCTTTCTTTAGAACCTTTTGCCTCTAGAATAAGATATAATTCTAACATTCCTGGAATTAAAATTGGTCAATTAGAAATGAAAATGTCTCTTTACGCAGATGATATTCTCATTATCTTAGATAAACCTAATGTCTCGATTCCACTTTTACTACAAGAGATTGAATTATATGGCACTATATCTAATTACAAGTTAAATATGGGGAAATCACAGGCAATATGTATTGCAATGTCAGAAGAAGAGAAAAATCTAATAAAATCTAGGTTTAAATTCTTGTGGCCAGATACAGGTATAGACTACCTAGGAATAAAAATCTCGGCAGAAGGCACTAAGATACTGGAAAGAAACTGTCAAATTCTTTTAAAGCAGACACAAGAGAAACTAAATAAGTGGAAGTCTCTTACAATATCCTGGATGGGGAGAATTAATATTATAAAATCATATATATTACCAGCGTGGCTATATAGATTCAGAATGATCCCGGATATGTTGACTAAAGATTGGATTAACATACTACAATCAAAATTAATGAAATTTATATGGCGGGATAAACACCCTAGAATCCAAAAAAATACTTTATTTTTACCTAGGAGTCGGGGAGGATTGGGCCTTCCTAAACTACTTAATTATTGGTATGCATCTATGCTATCCCATATATATAAAATGCAACTGTTGCAATCTAAGGAGTCAGACTGGTATCTAATTGAAAAAACTATTTTGGGCTTGAAAGATCTAGAAATAGCCCTTTGGCTACAGAAAAGAGATTTAAAGGAATATACGAAACATTTCAAAGGGACACTACTTGATTCAACACTATTATTTTGGCAGAATTTTAAGAAGAAAATTGGTTTAAATGATCTTATAATTAAAAAGGCCCCGCTACAGATTCTAAATAAAAATATTCAGGATATAAACCTCAACGAGTGGGGAAAATGTAGGATAAAAAGAATAGAGGAACTTATGATAGGAAATAAACTTAAAGATTTTTCTACCTTGTGTATCGAGTTCGGTCTTACTAATAAAGAAATATTTAATTACATGAGAATTAAGAACTATTTATCTCACTCTCTTGTGGAGGAAAATAAAGATGAACATGTGATAAAGTTTATGAAAATATTTGATAACCAGACTAAACAGAAATCTTTAAAACTCTGTTCAGACTTAATTGTGGATATAGATGATCTTAAAGCTCCACCTGCCTGGAAAAAATGGGAGATTGATTTAAATATAGATAATGCCTCCCTTACAGCAGATCGCTGGATAAAAGCTTGGAATCAAGTTATGAAAAATGTCCATTGCTTGAACCTACAGGAGATTTATTTTAAAATTGTTAATCGATGGTATATGGTCCCAGAAAGGCTCCATAAGATAAACCCAGCAAATCAAAATCTATGCTGGAGATGTCAAAGAGCTGAGGGAACATGGATTCACATGTGGTGGTCGTGCACTAAAATAACGGAATATTGGGACAAGATATTTAATATCATATCTGGTATAGTGGAGAAACAAATAGATAAGTCACCGCTTAGAGGATTATTACTTCAAGATTGGGAGATGATTCCGGTAAAACAAAAAAACTTGATAGATCATGTGATCCTAGCGATGCTGGTAGTTATAGCTAGAAACTGGAGGCAAAAAAAGATAATCTCCTGGACATATGTCAAAAATCAAATTCTTAATCAAAAGATTATGGAATATGGTTATTATAGAGCTAACGGGCTTATGCATAAATACTGGGAAATATGGGGAAGACTTACCCTATAAATATCTATAAATTAGAGGAGAGAAGATCAACCCACTTTGGAGATACATACATGAAAGGACTTTACAGATACCAGTTATCATTGTTATTTCTGTCTTTTTTTTTTTTGTTTTTTTTTTGTTTTGTCATAATGTTATTTATAATTGTAATATGCATGCATGGAAAACTGTAGTACAATGAATGAAGAAACTATATAGACCTCTACTCATAATGGAGCCCAATGAGGACCAGTAATAAGTAATTTCATATGCTGCTAATGTATTGTAACTTATTGTCTTTTTATATGTTTTGTACCTTTTGTATTAAAAGAGAAAAAAAAAAAATAATAATAAAGAACACATCGAATTCCCATGAGGCTCAGCCAGACATACTACTTCTATGATGCTGGCTGAGCACCACTGGAAGAGTTGTCAACAACAGCAGAGATTTTTTTTTTCAATAAAAAAAAGGATGATGTTAGCCTCCCACCCAGGAACCTTACACACTGCTTTTATACAACCTGCCCATAAAAACACATATACACATACACTGTCCTTATACAGAGACATATACATCCACTGCCCTTACACACACATATACACATACACTGCCTTCACACACCTGTCCATACACACACACATATGCTGCCCTTACACACACCTGCTCATAAACACATATACACATAGACTGCCCTTACACACACCTCTCCATACACACTGCCTTTACACACAACTGCCCATAAACATACATATACATGTATAGTGCCTTTACACACACCTGCTCATAAACACACATACACATACACTGTCCTTACACACACATATAAAGATATACTGCCCTTACACACAACTGCCTTCACACACACATATACACATGCATTGTGCTTACACACACATACACTGCCCTTACACACAGCTTACAAATACCTATACTGCTCTTACACACACCTGTCCATACACATACGCATGCTTACATACACATACAGTATCTCACACCCCTCTCCTTTTTGTAAATATTTGATAATATCTTTTCATGTGGCAACACTGAAGAAATGACACTCTGCTACAATGAAAGTAGTGGGTGTACAGCCTGTATAACAGTGTACATTTGCTGTACCCTTAAAAATAACTCAACACACAGCCATTCATGTCTAAACCTTGGCAACAAAAGTGAGTACACCAGTATGTAGAAATGTCCAAATTGGGCCAAAGTGTCAATATTTTGTATAACCACCATTATTTTCCAGCACTGCCTCTTGGGCATGGAGTTCACCAGAGCTTCACTGGTTGCCACTGGAGTCCTCTTCCACTCCTTTATGATGACATCACAGAGCTGGTGGATGTTAGATACCTTGCGCTCCCCCACCTTCCGTTTAAGGATGCCCCACAGATGCTCAATGTCTGGAGACATGCTTGGCCATTCTATCACCTTTACCCTCAGCTTCTTTAGCAAGGCAGTGGTCGTCTTGGAGGTGTGTTTGGAGTCGTTATCATGTTGGAATACTGCCCTGCGACCCAGTCTCCGAAGGGAGGGGATCATGCTCTGCTTCAGTATGTCACAGTGCATGTTGGCATTCATAGTTCCCTCAATGAACTGTAGCTCCCCAGTGCTGGCATCACTCATGCAGGCCCAGATCATAACACTCCCACCACCATGGTTGACTGTAGGCAAGACACACTTGTCTTTGTACTCCATCTGAACCAAATAAGTTTATCTTGGTCCCATCGGACCACAGGACATGGTTCCAGTACTCCATGTCCTTAGTCTGCTTGTCTTTAGCAAACTGTTTCCGGGCTTTCTTGTGCATCATCTTTAGAAGAGGCTTCCTTCTGAGACGACAGCCATGCAGACCAATTTGATGCAGTGTGCGGCCTATGGTCTGAGCACTGACAGGCTGACCCCACACCTCTTCAACCTCTGCAGCAATCATACATCTATTTCCCAAAGACAACCTCTGGATATGACGCTGAGCACATGCACTCAACTTCTTCGGTCGACCATGGCGAGGCTTGTTCTGAGTGGAACCTGTCCTGTGAAACCACTGTATTGTCTTGCCCATGGTGTTGCAGCTCAGTTTCAGGGTCTTGGCAATATTCCTATAGCCTAGGCTATCTTTATATAGAGCAACAATTCTGTTTTTCAGATCCTCAGAGAGTTCTTTTCCATGAGGTACCATGTTGAACTCCCAGTGACCAGTGACACCAAATTTAGCACACCTGCTCCCCATTCACACCTTAGACCTTATAACACTGACGAGTCACATGACACCGTGGAGGGGAAATGGCTAATTGGGCCCAATTTAGACATTTTCACTTAGGGGTGTACTCACTTTTGTTGCCAAGGTTTAAACATTAATGGCTGTGTGTTGAGTTATTTTGAGGGAACAACAAATTTACACTGTTCTACAGGCTATATACTCACTACTTGTACATTGTAGCAGAGTGTCATTTCTTCAGTGGTGTCACATGAAAATATATAATAAAATATTTACCAAAATGTGAGGGGTGTACTCACTTTTGTGAAATACTGTACATTCATATAAACTGTCATTACACCCCTTTCACCCCATCTCTTACCTCTTCTACCATCTTTTATCCTCCATCCTGTGGTGGGAGCACGAGGCCTGTCACTTCAGACCTCGCTTTATTGCTCCCTCATCACTATGCGCAGGCTATTTCTGCAGAGCGCAAGGATGACGTCATATCCCCGCGCTCAGCATTATTTGCCGGTGCGTAGTGATGAGTGCGTCCCCCCACAGCTGCACCTGAGGTGAGAACGGCTCTCGCCTCACCCTACCTCTGCCCCTGCAAAGCGGGACAAAGGAAGGGATAGGCGGGACAGCGGGACAGAGACCCAAAATCGGGACTGTCACGCCCAAATCGGGACAGTTGAGGGACATGGTTGTGTGTAAAAGCAGTGTAGGTATTTGTAAGCTGGTGAGTAAAGGCAGTGTATGTGTATATGAGTGTGTAAAGTTAGGTGTGTGTAAGGGCACTGTACGTGTATGTGTGTTTATGGGCAAGTGTGTGTAAAGGCAGTTTCCGTGTATATGTGTGTCTACGGGCAGGTGTGTGTAAAGGCAGTCTGTATGGACTTCCACGTGTATATGTGTGTGTAAAGGGAGGTGTGTGTAAGGGCAGTGTACATGTATGTGTAAGGGCAACGTATATGTGTATATGTGTGTTTCTGAGCAGGTGTGTGTAAGGGCAGCTTATGTGTATATGTGTGTTTATGGGCAGGTGTGTGTAAAGGCAGTGTGTATGGGCAGTCGTGTATAAGGGCAATGCATGTGTATATGTGTGTGTATGGTCAGGTGTGTGTGTAAAGGCAGTGTGTATGAGCAGTCGTGTGTAAGGGCAATGCATGTGTATATGTGTGTTTATGGACAGGTGTGTGTGAAGGCACTGTGTAAGGGTCCTGGGAGGGAGGCTAATATTATTAATTTTTTTATTAAAAAAAGAATCTCTGCTGCTGTGGACTACTCTTCCAATGATACACAGCCAGCATTATGGTGGACACCTGGCTCGCTGAGAATCATGGGAATTGTAGTTCACAGCTAACATCTGCAGCTTTAGCTACTGTTAACTGCACTTAGTTCTCATGCTGCTCAGCCAGCATTATGGAAGTAGTATGTCTGGCTGAGCCTCATGGGAATTCAATTCAATGTGCTGTTTATTTTTTAAATGCTGGTTATTTTTTAAGTTTTGAGGGAACGATTTTAAAAATAAATGTCCTTGAATGGTAGATGCCAGAGAGTCAGAGGTCTAGCAGGCAGTTATTCCGGATCGAACATAGATGTAGTGGCCTTAAAACAGGTGTGCCATTAACTGATCTCTGGCCAATGGATATATGAAAAAATATATATTATATTTGCACCACTACTAGTAAAAATAACTTTTATATTATTGCCTAATGTGCTGATGCCCACGGGGGCCAGCATGGCCAGAGTGGGCCCTGACTGGGCTCCCGAGTAGGGCCAGGTTTTTGGCGCCAATGTTGGTGGGTTGGGGTTTAGGGGGAAGTTACTTAAAGAGTTGTGACACAAGGTTTTGGGACATTTTGTAGTCACCTTACCTTGTGTTGTTTGTACCGCCCTCCCTCCCTGTTTATTGGGGTATGTTGGGGTATTTGTGCTATGTTGGGGTACTTATGCTGTCACAGCTGGGTGGGTAGCTTACCATCTAGGGGGTCTGAATGCTCTGGGGAAGAGCATTTGATGAGAGGTTCCCAGTAGGTGGTGCTGGGCCGGAGATCGAGGGTACTTCAGTCATGTAATGAATATCAGCTTACATCTTATAATAAAGTATACAATGTATTTTAATAGTTAAATATAACATGGTGTGTGTACTCTGATATAAACTAAGAAAGGTTAGCATAACTACCAATTTTGCATTAGCAAATAAATGACCTCAGTGTGTTTTTATATTCCGTACTCAGCATTTCTTTCCTGTAATCCTGCTAATTGCTTTATTTATGTGAAGCATATTATAGCGATTAATCATAGTGTGAAGTTTAAAAAAATACATTCAGACAATGCCAGTTTTATGGTTGTAGTGTTGATTAATTATTGACAAAACATAGGCTATTTAATAAAAAACTTTTATCAAACAATTGTAATGATTTAAGATAACTACAAGTCATAGGGTATTCATTTGTTACTCACTGTAGTCCTAAGAGAATCCTATTTGATAATACCTCAATGGACTATGTGCTAGACTTGTGCATTTAGATCCTGTATGGGACCAGCAATATTAAGACCCCAATATTGAGGCAAAAGCAAGGTAACAGAATCGTGATCCAAAATACAAATGAGGGGGGATGCCACATACAAGATCCGCCCCAGGTGCCAAATACTCTAGGTACGCCCCTGGCTCTTGTACATGGCCCTCTTTGTGCTGCTGAACTTCTAAACTCTGCTAACCAAAGAGTTAAAATAACTTTTTCAATGATATGGATTTCTCCTAAACAAAACTAAAGCATCATCTTTATTATATGATAAAGTCTGTTGTGTCTGTGGTTTTCTGTTTGGTCATGGTTAACTAGTCACAGATTTCCTATATTATTGGCTTCATTTAAGAAATAATATATTGTTCTGCATGGCGCATTGCTACACAGACCAATGACTTTCATGAAACCTTTGTAGTTTCCACCTGTCATTCCACTTTTTGGAATCAGAAGGTTACATCAGTGTCTTGACTCTTAAGACATAAACAAGTAAAATAGTGTGAGATGCAGACTCAGGGCAGGTGTAAAACCTACTGGGCTTCATTCCAGAACAAAGAACCTTTTTTTCTTTTTAATGTTAGCAAGTAATTACACTTACAATCTGAAAACAGATGGTGTAGCACATACTTCACTATAGTTAACCCTCTGTAAGCAAGGGCATTATAATTTTGGAAATATCTTTTCATTTGATCAGAGTGAGGTGTCTGTGTCTTTTAATTGCCCATTCATTTCTAGGCGTAGTTAGTATAATGTATTATCAATATAATGGAGTTATGACTATGAACATCTGTGTTTATTTAAGGCACAACAAATATTGATAATATGTAATGACTAGCTCATTAAGATGGTGGTAGGTGTCCCGTCCATTTTTGTATTGTGTCAAACTGAATGTGCACTCTTCCCACCTGCTGTTTCTGCGACACTGCTTTTATTCATGTATAGCTCTATAGTCATTTCCTGAATAACATTCCTACACATTAAATGTCTTTATTATATATTACTGTCTACTTTGTGTAGTCTAGTTTTATTAAGAAGTAAAACTATGACCAGTGAATATCTTTAAGGCGGAGCATTCCTGGGGGCTCGTAGCAGCTGCCCCTTGAGCCCGCCCTGCAACCGGACCCTTCACTCTATGATCCACTCTATGATCACATCTGCACAGGCCCGCTGCTTACCTCTGCATTGCTCGCATACTGTGCGAACAACCTCTCTTCTACCACACAGGCAAAGAAGATACGCAGCAGGGCCATGCTACATTATGGCATGTTAAGTTACTCTGTTGCATTTTCCCTGAAAGGTAATATGCCTCGACAATGAGGCATTACAGCAAAAACGTGAAGAAAGTGATCGTAGATTGCTTTCTAAGTTTGTTTAATGCCATGACGTGTGAGGCACGTCATTGGTAGTTAAGTGACTGATTTTTCGTGACGAGCCTGGTACATCACTGGTCGGTAAGAGGTTAAAGTAAATGCATTTTTTGCTACCCACAGCTGGATTTGTACACTTTTTTACTGGGCCCTGTAGGAATGTTATAAACAATATTAAGAAAAAAACCTGATGCGTCAATCTTGTTCCTGGGGCTCATTATTGTCACAGATATCATCTTTCCGTAAGAACCCCCTAATTTAATGTACATTTTACAAAGAAACATAGAATTTGAGAGCAGATAATACCCGTACTGCTTGTTTTCTTCCTGTTTTAGACACTTAAGCACAAACAAAAATAATTGATTTAGTGCTAAAACCCTATTAGCTTATAAACTCTGAAAAGAATCCTATCTAAAAAAAACATAACATTTATTAAATTTCAACTAAAATAGAGATTAATACATGTTAATTAGGTGAAAAAGACAATTTGTCACTCCTTAACCTCCATCTGGACTAGGCCAGTTTTATTCCCTGTCACTATTTCACAAAGGTGATGAGAGTTGTCTGAGAGCATTAGAAAAACGATTATCAAACATAAGACTTATAAAAGGTACAAGGCTGTGTCCAAAGATGTTGACATCACACAATGTTATTACAAAGTTCCCTGCTTCCGAATTGTTAAGATGTAGTGGCAGTAGAAAAATTACAATCACTACTGTCAGTTGAAAATGTGTCTTTTTTGCATACCTATAGACATACTATAATACAAACTAGTAGATTTCCAATTATTTTCTCAGCTATCCCTTACAGACAATACTTCAGACACATCTTCCACCAACAACTCAACTCAGAGAGCCTTCAATACATGTTCCTGAAAACCCATGCATATTTGAAATGCTAGTATTTTCAATGAAAAGTTTTATTAAAACGCACAGTAGAAGCATAAGAAATTGTACTTGATAATTTGACAAGTGACTCATGGTCAGACGTAACATTATTCAATCAACAATACAGCAGAGCCGCTTAACAAAATATAGTGTTACTTTATAACAGCAGTTGGTTAAAGTAAAACAGACCTGCAGAATAGTTCTATAGCGTAACTTGGCATCTAGTGGTTCTTTTACCTAGCAAAGATGTTACCTGATGATCTTTTCTTGAATAAAACAAATCTGAAATATATCAGTCTACGGATTATGCGTTAGCTGAGAACAGGTTATCTCATAGCTAGAGGTTTGATCCGCATATCTGGAGGTCATCCAGGGGGTCCACACCTTCATGTATTTGTCTGTTGTGTTGTGAATGTAAATTGTGAGTTTCTCCATGGTTACAATATGGCAGACCTTGGACAAGATCTGTGGCTGCGAAGGAGCCCAAGTGTTCCAGTTTCTAGCAATGAATATTCATTTTGGCCACGCAAATTCGATGTATAAGTTTGTAGTCGGAGAGGACACACTAGGATTGGAATGGTTTCTATTGAGCAAGGCGGTCCAGGGTAACAGGGAAGCCAATAATTTCACTTAAAAGATGAAAAACCCTGATCCACACTATATTAATGTGTAAGTAGGTTCCCCTTATCGTCACACCCCCTTGTGCATATATCACTCGCCTTAGGGTAGATCATTGCCAAGCGAGAGGGGTGCAGATACCGCCTGCCTATAAACTTATAGCCTCCCTCTTTAATCAGTGTGCTTGCCATCAGTTTAAAAGTGTTAGTGTAAATTTCTGTCCATTGTTCTGGGGATAAATAATGCCAGCCCAGGTCTCTTTCCCAAGCCCGTCGATGTCAAAGGATATGGCAGAAAGAGTGTATAATGAGATGAGAGCACAGTGCTGAAATTGAACACGTCAGTTTGTAACGAGCCAAGCAAAGGCGTTGATGGGGTCAGCTGTGTCATTCTTAGAGTATATTGCTGCCGGCACAAAAATGTTTTAAGTTGTAGAAAGTGGAAGCTCTTTGAAGGGGACATCTGTAAGGAGTCTTGAAGTGTGTGTAAGGTGTGTAAACGACCTATATAATACAAGTGCCCAACCTTGGTTATGTTATGGGATCTCCACCACTGAAAACATACAGGTGTTAACTCCGGATTACAGAACAGCGGTTTGAGAACAGAGGGTTGGTTGTGTAGCTTGCCCCGTAATCTTAGTTGCTCCCATAATGAAAGCTAAAATCTTAGTGTAGGGCTGTCCTTACAATTAAGGTGCGCTCCTATCCAGCCAACATATATCAGAGATATCTGGTATGTTGCATATCTCCCTTCTCATGAAAATATGTTAGTAAATGTGGCATTCCCAGGCCCCCTTTACTGCGGGGTTGATGTAGGTGATTTTGTTTCCACCTTGGTGTCTGGTTATTCCAAATTCCCATCTGCCACCAGTCCAGGTCTCGCTTCAATCTCTGAATCATTGGGTTAGGACCTTCGCTTGTATTGCATGTGGCATTGACATAAGTACTTGCAAGAAGCCTGTTTTGTCCTCTAGAGAGAAAAAAAACAGGGTGAGTGCCTTAGCCTCAGCCCAAAGCAGTGTTAACTGGTTCTAAGGAGGGAACCGGATAACCAGATGGAACCTCCCGCTGAGATTATCTACAGTGCATAATGTGGCACAAAACCTAATAAACTTGTGAAGTGAGCATGCATATGGTTCAAGTCTGCTCCCACACCATACACCAGTGCAAGACCAGAGACTAGATTTAAACCATCTCAAATATGCTGATAACACCTGTTCAGGGGCGTACCTAGAGTATTTGGCACCCGGGGCGGATCCTGTAAGTGGCACCCCCCCCCAAATGTAAAGACATCTACAAAATTATGTTGGCAAGAATATTTATTGCACCAATTTGTAAACTGTATGTCAACTGTAAACAACAAGAAATCTGAAAAAATAAATTAATAACTTATAAGTAAAATAAATATGTTCAAATAACATTTACTGAACATATAATAGTGCTTTCTTTAATAACCCCCCCCAAAAAACAACAAACACAACAAGTTTCTAAGAAGACCTAAAAAAATGAGTGACAAACATTACAAATTAAGTACTGGCTAAGCATCTAAAGACACTATAAACTAAAAAAAAATTCTGATATTATAATCAGGAGTCACCATAACATTGTTCTCTTTTTATTTAAGCATTTGCATATATAGTGGTGTTGCCATGTCGACTCATGATTATATATACCATATGAACCAGACACTGACTGTGGTATAGCATGACACCTATCACTATATACTGAGCCAGGCAGTGACGGTGGTACAGCATAATGCCTATCACTCTATACTGAGACAGACATTGACGGTGGTGCAGCTTAAGTAATTTCATTATATATTGAGGCAAACATTACAGTGAAACAGCATAACTCCTATCACTATACACTGAGCCACATACTACAGTGGAACAGCATAACACCTATCACTATAACTGAGCCAGATATTGATGGTGGTACAGCATAACCGCTATCTTTATATACTGAGCTAGACACTTTTAGTAGTACAACATAACTATCATTATACACTGAGGCAGACATTGACAGTTGTGCAGCACAACTGCTATCATTATATACTGAGACACGCGCTGACAGTAGTACAACATAACTGTTTCCATTATATATTGAGGCACGCGCTGACGGTGGTACAACATAACTGTTAATATATACTGAGGCCCACATTGCCGGTGATACAGGATAACACCTATCACTTTATACTGAGCACACATTGACGGTGGGGCAGCGTAATCCATATCACTATACATTGAGCCTGACATTTACAATAATGCAGCATAACCCATATCACTATATACAAAGCCATTGATGTGGTGTAGGCCTACCACTTCAGTGTCTGGCATAGTATATAGTGGTAGGGGTTATGCTGCATTATTGTAAATGTCTAGATCGATGTATAGTGATAGGGATTATGTTGTACTGCCCTCAACTGCAGATCAGGGGAAGACTGTGAGAGTCAGTACAGCCTTCCCTTCTTCTGACTGCACCGTGACATTGGGAGGTCCTCTCCCCGTAATCATCCCCAAAGTCCATTTGTCCCCTACGTCACTAAACCACAACTCTCTTTTAATTACTCCCTGTAGTTCAGGTATAGATCAAATAAACAACACATGGAAACAGCACGTGCAACTGAATAAGACATAAATATCCTGTATTTACAGGTATACATAAATAATGTATGGAAACATAGCATTGCAGGTATAAATCAACAGAACACACAAACCCAGCACTGCAGGTATAGATCAAATAAACAACACATGGAAACAGCACCCCAGGTATTGATCAACTGAATAAGACATACAAATCCTGTATTTGCTGGTAAACATAAATAATGTATAGAAACATAGCATAGCAGATATAGACCAACACATTAACATACAAACCCAGCTTTTCAGGTATTGATCAATTGGAATTCACATAAAAACTCAGCATTAAAGTTATAGATAAAACACCCTAAATTACAGGCATAGATCACAGATTGCACACCCCAAAGCCAGCGTCCACATTGCCCACATAGAACCTGACCAGCACCCTGCGGTGGGGGTGCAAGGCCTCTGTCTCCCAGCTCTGCCACTGTACGGAACAGTATAGAGTGATGGGAGTTATGATGTACTTTAGAGCATAATTATAATGAAAAAGACATTGGAAATGGTACAGCATAACACCCATCACTCTCACACATTTACCAATCAACACTTACCAATCCACAGATTCCACACATACCAATCCACAGATTCCACACATACCACACATACCAATCCACAGATTCCACACATACCACACATACCAATCCACAGATTCCACACACATACCAATCCACACATATACCAATCCACACATATACCAATCCACAGATTCCACACATACCAATCCACTCTCACTGTCACTCAGTCTTAATGAATGATTTCCTACCTTCTTTTCTACTTCTTTTCTTCTTACAGCAGTCTTTTCTTTTTACAGCAGTCTTCCTCTTCGCTCCTCTTCTTCTGTCTTCTTCCGGGTCAGAGGGCACTGTGGGCGCAGCTTCAGTGCCGCCGGGGTTTGTTGTCAGATCCCGGCGGCACTGAAGCCGCGCCCACAGTGCCCTCTGCACAGCAGCAGTTGCCGCGCGGATCGCAAGGGAGCAGAATCGGAGGTCTTTAACAGACCTCCGGCTCCCTTGAGTGATTTTAAGCCGGTTCAAGCCGGCTTAAAATCACTCAAGGGAGCCGGAGGTCTGTTAAAGACCTCCGATACCGCTCTCTTGCGAGCCTGCTCCTCCAGCGGCGGACATTACTGTCCGTCTCTGGAGGGGTGCCGGGTGCCGGCAAGTTGGCACCCCCCTGATGAGCGGCACCCGGTGCGGACCGCCCCCCCGCCCCCCGCTAGGTACGCTACTGCACCTGTTATCTAGACCCCATTCTGATTAAAGTAGAAGGTACGCAGAAAAGATATAAAAGATACCAAAGTTAGGGTAGGGAAACTTAATATACCACGGGATTGGACCTAGTAACCTCAGCAAGTACAACCTATCTGTAAGTAAAGATGTTGTTCTAAAAAGACAATGTCCTCAAGCAGTTGCGTGTCTCTTTACATCAGCCCAGGCTCCACATGCCAGAGGGCTGCTTCATAAGGCTGCCAATCTCTGCCTGACGGACCATATGTTGTCATCAGGGCCGGCGCTAGTGATATAAGGAAGGAGTCGACGATTACTTCTGTATTCGGAAAGTTGGGCTCTGCTGACCTGCAGGAGGAGCCCATAGTTCTCAGGAGGGTCTGGAGAGACTCTCCTGGAAACTTGTTTATTTTTTAAAAGGTGCTGCCATCTTGCGAGAGGCAAAATTTCTCGCAGTGGCACTTGTAACTGCTCTCTGGAGTGGTCACAGTGCACCCTGGGGGGGGGGTATTGCTGTTTGCTCCGTTATAAAAGCATTTCAGTGTCACCATTGAAGCGTAGGAGGTGATCAGTGGTGAACTCTCCCAGGTGTAGCTGGACTACCAAAATTCCTCCAAGAGTGGACTAACATGTAAGGAACTGCAACCTCACTTGCCTCAATTAAGGTCAATGTTCATGATTCCACAATGGCATCTAAGGGAGCATTGCAAGGTGAACCACTTCTTACCAAAAAAAACACTAAGGCTTGCCAGAAAACACCTTGATGTCCCCCAAGACTTTTGGTATAATATTCTGGGACTGAGGAGTCAAAAGTGGAACTTTTGGGAGACATGGGTCCTGTTATATCTGGCGTAAAGCTAACACAGCATTCCCCAATAACATATCAACAGTCAAACCTGGTGATGGTAGTGTAATGACTGCCTCAGGGTGACTTTCTATAGGGGGTGGAACCATTGATTTTATGGACTAACACGGCTATCTCAATCTACATAACTATGGAAGTGACCAAACTTGGTTGAATAAAATAGCAAATCATCAAAATTATATTCATGAAAGCTCGTCGTTAAAATGGAATGTTAGTCTCATAAAAAGTTTAATATAACACATTTTCTAGTATCCCTTGTTGTGGCTTATAGCAGGTAACCTTCTCTTATACTATCCTGACATATCCATACTGGTTTTGCTTCCTGTAAATTACCTGTAACCACTTCCTGCTTGCTATAGAGGTAGGATCATTGCCATAACCAATTTTACATTGTAGTACACGGTTTACTGTAAATTGCACTTAATTATTTTGTTTGTTTACACATACAAACAAAAAAAAAGTATTTAGTCAACCACCAATTGTGCAAGTTCTCCCACTTACAAAGATGAGAGAGGCCTGTAATTTTCACCAGATATCTTGCTTGTTTGTAGGTGACCAAATACTTATTTTCCACCATAATTTGCAAATAAATTCTTTAAAAATCAGACAATGTGATTTCCTGTATTCTTTCCGCCCATTCTGTCTCTCATAGTTGAAGTGTACCTATGGTGAAAATTACAGGCCTCTCTCATCTTTTTAAGTGGGAGAACTTGCACAATTGGTGGCTGACTAAATACTTTTTTGCCCCACTGTATATACACATTGTATACACTTCCCCTAGATGATAAAGTATAAATGAAATATTAAATCTTATAGATGTATGATGAGATGGAAAGAGAATTTCACAGCCATAATGCCTTGGAGTTCATTGCTTCTACAACATCGTTCAAATGATATATTATTTCAGAAAAACATTAAGAATAACAGTTATGTCTATTAATGAAAACCCACCCTGGATGTAGTACGTGATAGTTTAATTATTGGAAAAAGCAGTGCTGTAATGTATCTAGGGATAGCTGACCCAGTGTGGAAAATATCAATTTACTGTAACCTACAGATTTAATTCTATGGAGCTGTTGTGATTATTAAAGCACGTAAAATGTGACCTTATAAAATGCATTGTGAAATAGCAAATTTAATATTACACTTAGTATTTTCCAGTACACTGAAGAATAGAAAAAATAATCAATATTTCAGAAAATGGAATATGGTTCTATAAAACAACTCTCAGCAATGGGAAGCTGGTTTTGCTGACATTTTTAGTAATAACTTTTTTTGTGCATACCATATTTTGAAGAGTAGAAGACATACCAAGTTTTTAAATGCAACACATTTAGAAAAATAAAATGTACTAACTGCTTGAATCTTGAATACGAAAGCACTGAATTATCCTCTATCCAACCCACAAGTCAAGAAAATACATATGGGCATAAAGCATAGGTACCTCTGCCAAATAAGACATGGTTGGTATTGATTGATGTGTTCGCTGACCTCACAAAAATGTCCAACTGGAATATTTACTACTGACAACCTTTCTTTACACGTTAATTTATACTTGGCTCCCATGAACTAGACCGCAGCATGGGTTGAGGCATGTTGAAAAAAACAGCTACAGTACTTTAGGATGTGCGTCACTCCAAGAGGAGGTGAATTGAAAAGTACCATTTAAAGCACAATTTCATAATTGCATTAAAAAATGGGGGCCCCAGGACCCCTTATTAGCTAAGGCAGTCCTAAGTGCCCCGTTTTTCCCACCAGCATGAAAAAAGTGGGGGCTAATAAATTACACTTGAGGGGCCATACAGCTCTCCAATTGCAATTTTTATTTCTGTCTGGTTAATTTTTAAGATGCACACTTTAAGAAATTAAATTACTAGGAAATAAATCTTAAAATACAATAAGGAACATATACCTCTTCCAATGATCTTCTAAAAAGGATATAAACAGACTGAGGATATTGAGAAGGCCCTGGATGCTGCCTAATAATATAAGCCCACCTAACTATAACAGGCCACATGTTATAGTTTTATGCTCACACAGTGTGTGGCTGGGCATATAGAGATGTTTTGGTGCGCCACAGGCTAGCTGCTATTTTTCTATCCTTACACATAAACATCTTATTTTATCATGAAAAATCCAAGTTTACCAGCAAACCAGTAGTTTATTATTCCTCAATGAACACAGGATTCTATGAAAGGGCCCCCCTGGACCAATAGGAATGGGGTCATGACTGCTGGCCCATGCAGACGACTGCTGGCCCATGCAGGCGGCTACAGTCAGGGTCCCCTGTCATTGGTGGGTAGTTGCAACATTGTTGCAGCTATGAGGGTTATATTGAGGGCAAGAGGTGAAGCTTACCTCTTTCCCTTTGTCACCAGCAAGCTTGCAGATGTTGCCCATACTTTTTCCATTATGCAGGTGACACTAAAACACCCATATTAAAAATGGTGAGATTAAATTGTGTATTTAATCCCTGCTATCCAACCTGGCACTCTGTAACAGATAAGAGTTCTAATTTAAGGAATTATTATGGAAGGTGTATACAACAAGGCTATTTTAATATCTTTGCAGCTAATTTTTTTATCAATTATCATAATTAAAAGACGCCATCTAGTCACCACCGAATAAAACCTGATGTGTTAATCCCTACAGGAAAATGTTTGGAACCTTTATTTATTTATTTTTTTTTTAAAGTGTGATGTCTCAAAGAGCTGTAATGCAAAGGAGTTTGACGTAAGAAAAAAAAATCTCAGTTATCTAAATGCAAAATAGTAAGTGAATATAATCTGCTCATTATAACTAGGCTTACATTGCACATTTTAATTTGAAATTGTTGACTTAGTGTTACAGGAGAATTTGGTGTAAATAACGATTGCCACTTATCTCTGAAAGCATTCTGTAGATATCCCAACTCTGTATATATTTAATTATAAAGGTAAAGATAGGGTGGAACCTATTAATCATAGATTAAAGACAGGCAGAGTTTTTTGAAAAATATAACAACTAAATCAAAGCATATTGCAAGTTCGTAAATGAAAATCATTTTTAAATTACAGGTATAAGGTATAAGAATCATGGTGCTACTTGAAATAATTATTTCCCTTACTTTGAATGTGTATGTATGCAATGTACATTACAGTGTTGGATTCTATATGTAGTAGCTTTATAGTGCAATATTCAAAATACTGTGGCTGTTTTAAATTTTCTTAAATTGCAACTGAATTCATAGCTAAATGTTTGTACAGGAAAGCACATAAAAAGCTGATTTCACTCATACGATAATTATTAGATAATGATTTCCTGTTTCGTGTGTTTGTAAAAATCTCCGAAAACAAGTGCTATTCCCTACGAAACTGCTGAAAACTAATTGGAAAAGTGTGCAACATTTTGTTAGGTTTTGTCCATTCGTTGTCACATGTAGCCGCTGCTATTACAGCCATTACAAGCCAGTCGGAAGGGACTGTGTGTAGGAGGGCACATATCAATGCCTGATAAATACAAGTAGCCAAAAAGACAAGAGGTAGTCTCATTGATGGCTATGGCTGTGATTGATGGATCCAGTAACCTGTGGTATTCTCCCTACTATTTTTCACTCTGGCCAATCAGCATTTACAAGGGGAAGGGACAAGCATTAGATATATAAGTGTGCTGACGCCATTTTAATTTGTCAGTAGCAGCTTTATTAGCATTTAGGGCGGCCTGAGGGGCAGTTGTCCCCCGGCCCAGCCCGCCCTAAATGCTAATAAAACAGCCGGCCAATGCGGCCGCACGACCAACATGGCTGTCTTAAATGCGGGACAAAAGCCTGTATTAACTGTGATAGCAGGGGTCACAACCCCCACGATCACTTCCACAGATGCTCTACCACTTACCTGTACGTTGCTCGCTATGCCAGCATCGTCTCTTGTTCCACCCGGGACAAGCAGGAAACCAGCGGAGTCACGTGTCCTGGTGTGTGTGTGTTTGGTGTGTCGGTGTGGCAGAGCCTGTCCTGGTGTGTATTTGATCATCTGTTTCCTGGCACTTTACTTTCCGTAGGAATAAATTGAACTATAGTCACTTTAAAGGGCAAAACTTTCTAGGCCCAGAAATCAGTGAACAGAAAAGTGAAATTTTTGTGTTATTTAATCTATTTCAATCTGCATATTTTATTAAAAAGGATTAGTCGTGTTAAATTGTGGCTTCAGGCATCCCGTGTATGATGACTTTTTTTTTTTAGTGTACTGATGTGCTCCCAATCACATCACCTCAACATGTGTTAGAAAATCAGGAAAAGATGTGCATGGATGGTGGGCTGATTCGGTGGCGCAATGGGGCACTTGACTATACTTGCCACCCTGGCCGTAGGCTGGCAGCCCTCCCCTGGCAGCAGTTACAGACTGATAAGAGTTGGAGTGTAAGACAGTGACAGTTAGCTTAGCAGAGGCTGAGATTGATGCTCATTACTCATATACAATATTGCAGACTATTAGTGCAGAAAATTGAGTGGTGTGGACTGGAGAAGCTGTGGTGTACTATTCTAGTGTTTGTATATAATTTATAGATACCACATACATGGACTACATCAGACATTTCACAATGTACCCTATTTGCCCGAATATAGGCCGCACTTTTTTCCCCACTTCAAGTCTTTAAAGTGGGGGGTGCGGCCTATATTCGGGGTCTAGCGCAGGAATGCGCAATCCGTCTTGCCCGACGCCTGGGACATGCAGTTCTGGGCGCTGGGCAGGCAGCAGGGTTAGGATACAGATCCTACTCTCCAAAGGCTGAGACAGCCTCCCTTGTCAGCACTTTCCACGGGGGGAGTGCTGGCACGGGAGACTGTCTAAGCGCATCGTGCAGGCGTTCACTGGCTGCGGCGATGCGCCTAAACAACCTCCGCTGCCAGCACGTCTGCTCGATGTGCGTTAACAATAACCCTTGAATAACCCTTGCCGGGAATTCCCACGGGGGGAACGTCTGTGCAATGTACGTTAACAATCTTCCGGAAGTTGTATATGCGTACTGCGTAGATGTTCCCTGCTGGCCCCGCAAGACGTCTGCACTGGTAAGTCTGGGGGGGGCATCTTGGGGGCAGAGTGGCAGCATATCTCGGGGGGGGGACAGAGTGGCAGCATATCTCGGGGGGGACATCTTGGTGGCAGAGTGGCAGCATAACTCGGGGGGCACATCTTGGGGGCAGAGTGGCAGCATATCTTGGGGGGGCAGAGTGGCAGCATATCTCAGGGGGGACAGAGTGGCAGCATATCTCGGGGGAGGACAGAGTGGCAGCATATCTCGGGGAGGCAGAGTGGCAGCATATCTCGGGGGGGAGCAGAGTGGCAGCATATCTGGGGTGGGCAGAGTGGCAGCATATCTATTCCACAAGTGTTTTTTTTTTTTACTAAGAAATTTTTTCGGGTGCAGCCTATATTCGGGTACAGCCTATAATCGAGCAAATACGGTATTTTAGGGCAAAACCTCTAGTTTTTAGTCAACACCCAAAAATTTTTTGTGACAAAATGAGGCATTTGACTGCTTGCACGCAGTATATTTTAGATGTTCATTAAATCATGTTCTGTTTCAGAGTAGAGTTAAGTTCATTAAGACAGTTGCCCATTTACTCAAGTACCAGCCAAACCTTTTGTCTAATTTGGGTGGAAATTCAGTGTCCTGAACAGAGGGGTTGGATATGTGCCAGTGTCTACCTGTTCCCAGTGCCCTGTTATTACTGCTGCTGTGTGGATCTCTTTATTAACCTTGAGATGACCTTAGTGCTGCTCTAAGTGAAAGTTGAGTCCAGAAGGTGTCAGGGACTGCCCCCTTAGGTAAGCCCCCCTCCCCCAAATGTAATTTCCAAATAAAAAAAGTTCCTGAATTTCGTCAGTTGCTTGAAAACAAATGCTGCAAAAAACAAAACAAAAATTTTGTCCAAATCGATGTTGTTTGCCATGCAAAAGTCTAATGATCATTTTATAGCCACTGTCATATTTCCTCTACTTTTATGGGAGAAAAAGCTTAACACATCCTACATTTCTATATTTACAGGAAACGTGATGCAAATGTTGTTTATATGATCATTTTGGTGCAGCTCCAGGCAGGAATATCTGAAAGGCCAGGACAGCATGTCAGTTCCTAAGACTGATGACAAATTGTGTTATGTGTTATATGATTTATATAATATATGGATTTGTAAAAATGCCTTTTTTGCTCACTTTTTGCAAGGCATATGGATATTATATGCAATGTTTCGTGCTTTTGGCCAATAATAAACATTGATACACATATTTTTTGTGTGTAGTTCTTGGATTTGTTATGGTTGGTGGTTTATTGGAGAAATACTTAAGGGTAATTACATAAGAGCTCTAAGCTTGGTGTTGAACCAAGATACGTTGTTGCTTGATAAAGCACATAATAATTGTTCTGACAGTTCACATTTTAAGGTTATTATCTAGCTCCTGTTTTTTTATTTCCTTTGTCATGTGTTGAAGCAAATGTAAACTGTGCTGTGAGACAGATGTGGAATCCATGCTTTCCAAATGTTTTATTATTATTATTTATACTGTGCATTAAACAATATTTTGGTGTATACCAAAAGAAAAAAAAAACACTTTTTACATATGTATGTATTTTGCATTCTTTAAATCTATCGTGAAAACATTGATTCCTAGTCTATAATATTTTTCAATGATACTTTTAATGAAAATTAGACAAGTATCATCCTTAGGGTTAGAGGTCACCTCTTATCCCCACTTCCATTTAACCCTACTAGTCTGAGAGGACTGAGTATTTTTACATACCAATTTTTTAAACATTCTCCTAGCACACTCAATTAAATTGATGCTTCAATCAATTACTTTCAGTGAATAAACATCATTGGAAAATATGCAAAAAATAAATAAATAAAGTCATACAACTCATAAAAATCATGACACCAACACAAGCTGAATATGAAGTTGGCAATTGTCAATATTTGCATGTGTACTTAATAATAGAAGTAGGGAACACTAATAATTACATTGTGGCAAATAAGATTCAAATAATAAAAGAACAACTTGAAATCTTGAGTTTTAGTGAGCCTTTCAGGCATTGATGTTTATAAGAATAAGCCTTTGGTAGCTTACCTTTGATTTTCACAATTTATTGTTTATCTCTATAATAAGACCGACTTGGGTAACTTATTGAGTAACACGGTATGTCATCACATTGTTTTTAAAGGGTAGAGCTCAGTAACGGCTTAAACTGCTTTTTAAAGCTAAATTAGCGAAAATGCCCACTAAATATAGTAAAATATTCTGTTGAATATAACTGATTGATTTCCTGTGTCACGCCCTAGAGGCAAAGTTAAAGACACTTTGTCCTCATGTTCTTGAGCCAATTTTACTTGCATTATATGCGATTAGCCCTTTAGGCTAAAAAAACATTTGGTTGGAAGTACATACCATGCATTGTTGCAAATGTCGGTTAATCTAAATAACAGAGAACCTGTAGCCAGCGGCACTGTTTACAGTGGCATGGATAATATGTTAATTGGAGATTAATCTAGCCTTGGTGCAGAATTAATCTGAATTTTATTAAAGACAGGAGGCGAGTATTTTGCATTACTTCCTTTACTGAATAACCTCCAGCAGCAAAACAGTTAATGATAAAAGAACAAATAACCAATAAGAACAGAGCCCAAAGACCCTATAAATGATACAAAGTCCAGTCACTCCTCCTCTTTCTTTGCCAGGATAAGCCGAACAGGAAAAACCAGGAACAAACAGCCATATCCCAGCGGAAGGACCCAGCAGAAAACTGAACGAACAGGAGCCACGAACACTCTAGACAGCGGAGGAGCGGCCTGAAAAGGAGAACAAATACGTGAAAGTACCAGGCATTTGTAACAAGGAAAAAACCTGGTAATAAAGACACAAGAAACTGGTTATAATACCGAAAACATCATGAAATAAATACTAACAGTAAACACATATAAACAATCCCAGAAAAAAGGCAAACCCAATGAAAAACCCAGGGAGGGAAAAACTAGAAGGGGGGGAAAATACTCGCCTCCTGTCTTTAATAAAATTCAGATTAATTCTGCACCAAGGCTAGATTAATCTCCAATTTTACAGCAAGACAGGAGGCTTCGTATTTTGCAATTTTAACGCCCAGCCATAAAGCTAACAGAAGCATGAGACAGAGGGCGAAAGTAAAAAGTCCGGAACGTGGACTCCCGCGACCAGTCCGCCGCCGACATGATGTCGGCCATAGAACTGCCCGCAGCGAAAGCCGCCGAGGCAGCCGCACCCCTAACCGAGTGAGCCCCGAAAGAGTCCGGAACATCAGCCAACCGAAGGATCCAGCGAACCCACCTGGCTAAGGTGGGACTCGAAACCGGGCGGAAAGGGCGAACGTAAGAGATGAACAGAGGACCCGAATCAGAGGAACGAAAAGGACTAGTCATGTGAATGTAAGCCAAAACACAACGCGCCACACACAACCGAGGTCTGTCCGGGAAATAAGGATAAGAAACCGAGGACGACAGACATTTAGTCCGGCGTGAAATGCGAACGGAAACCCCCGCAGGGGAAAAAGAAAAAGAAGAAACATCAAAGGCCAGAACATCGGAAACGCGACGGAAGGACACCAGACAAAGAAGCAAGGCAAGTTTGGCAGACAATTGACGCAGGGACAATCGGTCGTTGTCTGGCCAACTCTCCAGGAACTCAAGGACCTTGGAAACGTCCCAAAAAGAAGCATAGCGAGGCAAAGGGGGTCTGGAAGACCGAATGCCGCGCAGGAGCCGACAGACCGCGGGGTCTTTACCGACCCCAAGGCCCGCCACGGGAACGTGCGCAGCAGAAATGGCCGACCGAAACAGGTTGATGGTCCTGTACGATTTCCCTTGGGAAAAAAGATGAGCTAAAAAGTTGATGACAAACGTTACAGGGGCCGTAAGGGGATCACAACGCTGTTCCAGACACCAGCGACTCCAGACCCTCCAAGCCTGGAGATAGGATTTCCTGGTGCCAGGAGCCCAGGATCCCCAGAGTAGATCTCGAGCCGTCGCCGATAAACCTGACATGTCCCAGGAGCCCCGGAAACTGTCCAGGCCACCAGGGACAGCCGGTCCTGCAGGACCAGAGGGTGAGGATACCCGTCTGGGTCCAGCAAGAGGTCCCCCAACGATGGAAGAAGAAGGGGATCCGCACAAGACAGCTCTAGAAGCAACGGGAACCAAGGTTGAGTTCTCCAGAGGGGGGTCAGCAGAACGATCGTAACACCCTGACGAGCTACGGTGTGAAGAGCCCGAAGGATCATGGAGAACGGGGGAAACGCATAAGCTCCCCTCGGAGGCCACGACTGAAGGAACGCGTCCGCAGCCTGCGAGAGCGGATCCGGCAGCCAACTGAAAAACGCTGGAGTCTGACAGTTGGTCCGGGACGCAAACAGATCCAGATGAAAGGGACCGCGGCGAAGCTCGATCGCGCGGAAGACCGAGGGGAGTAGACGCCAGTCGCTGGCGTCCCTCCAATGGCGCGAGAACCAGTCCGCCACCAAATTGTCTGACCCGGGTAGATACTCCGCCCGAATTGACAGATGATTGTCTAGACAATATTGATAGAGATCCTTGGTCAGCTCGGTCAGAAGCCGCGAGCGAGAGCCCCCCAGACGATTGATGTACCTCACCGCGGACACGTTGTCCATGCGCAGAACCAGGGAGCAGTGCGTAAGGTCCTTGGTGAAGCTGCGAACCGCAAAGGAGCCGGCTATCAGCTCGAGACAATTTATGTGAAGGCCGCGCTCCTCGGCGGTCCATGGACCTCCCGTGGCCACCGAGCCACAGGCCGCTCCCCAGCCCAACAGACTGGCGTCGGAGTCCAGAACGAAGTCCGGAACCGAGCCGAAAATGGCACGACCGTTCCAAGCTTCCATGTGCCCCAGCCACCAGCGGAGTTCCAGACGAGCCTCGTCGGAAAGAGTGATAAGGTGATCGTAAGAACCCGACGCGCGAAGATGGAAAGTTTTTAAGCGCTGAAGAGCACGATAGTGGAGAGGGCCCGGGAAGATAGCCTGGATAGACGAGGACAGAAGGCCAATAACCCTCGCGAGGTTCCGAAGGGAAACGCAGCGACGACCGAGTAGGCGACGAATCTCCTTTTTTATAGATTGGACCTTTGCGGGCGGTAACCTGAGTACCGCTGCCACAGAATCCACTGTGAACCCCAGAAATTGGACAGTCTGAGTGGGGGAGAGAGATGACTTCTCCACATTGATAACGAACCCTAGATCCTGCAGGAGACGGACCGTGGTCGTGGTGTCGCGAAGGAGGGTCTGCACGTCGCCCGCCATAAGGAGTATGTCGTCTAGATAAATAATGGCGCGGATGCCCCTCGTACGAAGAAACTCCATAACCGGCTTTAGTAGCTTCGTGAAGCACCAGGGAGCCGAGCTGAGGCCGAATGGGAGACAAGTGAACTGCCAAAGGCGGTTTCGCCAATGGAACTGCAGAAAACCCCTGTCGTCCGGGTGCATGGGAACGGTAAGGTAGGCGTCCTTTAAGTCGAGTCTCGTAAACCAGTCGTTGGTACGTAAGAGGTCGCGGAGGAGATGTATTCCCTCCATCTTGAAGTGACGGTAGACTATGAATGCATTGAGGGCCCGCAGATTTATGACGGGGCGAAAGTCTCCCGACTTCTTGCGCACTAGAAAGATGTTGCTTAAGAAACGAGGGGAACCTGACGCCCGTTCTATAGCCCCTTTGTCCCGAAGCGAGCAGAGTTCTGAATGGACGAGAGCGACTGCCGCGCGCGCAAATCGAGGGGGGCAAGGAGGAAACGCTTGGACCGGGGGCGAAAGGAACTCCAGACGAAACCCTAGGACCGTCTGAAGAACCCAGGGGTCCGAGGAAAGGGCCGACCACGCATGGAAAAAATGGGCGAGTCTGCCCGCAATAGGTAGAGAGGGAAAAACAGGAGAGATTTTTACCTGACGCAGTCTTCCCCCTGAAGGACGAAGATCCTCTACCGCGGTAGGCTCCACGCTGGAATGGTGTGCGGAAGCGGGACCGGAAGGCGTTGGACGACTCCTGATATCGGGGTCTTGAGCCGAAGGTGGCTGACCTGCTGGCGGCACGACCCCTCTGCCGGCCAGCCCTGGCGGAAAAACGGTCCCCGGATCTGAACACCTTCTTCAAAGATGTCTGCGCCTTCTCCAAAGAGGTGAAGACGGTAACGTGACGCGTAAGATCCTTGAGGAACTTCTCTCCAAAAAGCAGCCCGTTCGCTTCAGGACCAAGCTCCTTGGGAGCCAACTCCACCAATTTGGCATCGAGCTTGAAGAGAGCCGCTTTACGGCGCTCAGCTGACAGGGCACAATTAGCATTACCCAGAAGGCATAGGGCTCTCTGGGTCCACTCGCGAACCAAATGCGGATCCAACGGAGATCCATCGAGAAGGGCCTCGTCCGCCATCTGAAAAATGTGAGTAAGAGGACCCGTAACATCCAAGAGCTTGTCTTGAGTGGAACGCAGACCAAGCTCGATCCCCTTCCTGGGATCCTTGCCATTCCGTGTGAGGAACGTAACGAATGATTGGTCAAACTCAGGTGTATTGGTGACCTTGGCGGGAACGGTTGGCCGGGGGCATTCTGACCGGAGCCGCTGGCAAACCTCTTTATCCAGTGGTCTGCGGACCCAAAACTTGACAAACTCCGCAATGTGATCCGATGGGGTCCATTCGGTGGAGCGTGGATGACGTATTGCCCTGGGGTCGAAAAGTGGGATGCCCATCTGATCGGTGACCTCAAAAGGTTGATCCTGCTTGGAACAGGAGGGTTTGGGGTCGTCGGGTGGCAAAACGGGAGCCAAAACAGAAGGAGAGCCGTGACCAGAGGAGCCCGCCTGATACTCATCTAAGGTTTCATATTCTGCCTCTAGGTCGGCTGATGGTGACTCGGGATCTGTAACAGGCCTGGACCGCTTCAGAGGACCCTTGCCCTTGTCCGAGAGGGATGGGGCAGCCGCCCAACCGCGTTTGCGGGAGGGATCCCGGTCGGTGGGGGAGATGGAAACCCCATTGTCAGATTCCTCGGCCTCAGCCGGAATGATTGCCTGGCCCGGGCGGGCTTGTTGAGCTTCAGCCAGAGCGGCGGGCAGAGAGGCCGCTAATGCAGTACGAAGCCATGCCTGAAAAGCTGCGGGGATAGGTGTCTCCGAATCATCCGCCATGATGCCCAATGTGTTATCTGAAACACATAAAAGGGAAATAGTAAGAGAGAGGCAAGGGCAAAACCGCTTGTATAACGAGGAGCAGCTCCTAATAACAATACTGTAATATAGCGGTAGCAGAGAGGCGGGAAAAAGGGGGGGTCACCCCCACCAGGCAGCAGAGGGGTTCACCCTCGCAAATAAAAGGGTACGTGACCCTGTAGTAAATGGTGGGTCCAAGACCCAAATAACCTGAGAGCCAGAGGCAGCAAATAGCCAAGGGGTTCACCCTCGTCAGCGTACAAGGAGGGGGTTCACCCCAACAGGCAGGTAACAAAACAAATGTGAGATGCAGGCAGGCTAAAAGTAAATATAACTTTTTTTTTTTTTTTTTTTTTTTTATTATATATTATTATGTAGTTAGTTCAACTCAGTATCGCAATAAAAATGAAAAAGAGTGGCCGGGAATCGAACCCAGGACCCTAGAGCTAAAAGACCTGCACAGTACCACTGTGCTAAAGAAAAACAAAATGGCCGCGCCGCGTGGTCAGACTAAAGAAGCTGAGCCGCGCGCGGGAAAAAATATATAAATAACGGCCGGATTGTGAACTAGTAGTTCACAACCCGAGCCGGCATAAACCAGGAAAGCTGGACGAACCCGCCGCGCGGTCTCCGATACAGGAGACCACGCGGTAAGAAAACCAGCCGGGGAGAGGAAACACAGTACCGCGGCCGGATTGCAGACAGATAGTCTACAATCCGAGACCGCGGTGAAGGACGGGTTGAGTGATCCCGTCGCGCGGTCCCAACCAGGGACCACGCGGCCGGAAAGCTCAAACCCAGAGAAAAAACCGTCGCGGGACGACACAGCCGCGCGGAAAGAAGCCCGCGAAGTCGCGTCACGCGGCAGAGATGCCGCGGCGCGACCGCGAGGCGCAGGCCCACGTGACCGTCGTACAGAAAACGACGTAGACACGCGGGAGGTAAGAAATAAAACAAGAGGGGAAAAACCAATGGAGGCCAAACAATAAAATAACGATAATAATAATAATAATACAGGAATACAACAGAGAGACCAAATAATAATAATAAAATAATGAAAGGTAGGACCAAAAAATGCAGTAGCTACCACAGAAAAGAAAAACCCAATAGCTAAATACTACACCTTAGATAAGGAAATAAGTAAATATGTAATAAGCCTAAATAACAATCTATCAGATAGGAATATAAGTAATAGGCCTAATAATTAAGGCGAATAAAATGGAAGGTTCTCACCTGGAGGCTAAGCAGCAAAGAAAGAGGAGGAGTGACTGGACTTTGTATCATTTATAGGGTCTTTGGGCTCTGTTCTTATTGGTTATTTGTTCTTTTATCATTAACTGTTTTGCTGCTGGAGGTTATTCAGTAAAGGAAGTAATGCAAAATACGAAGCCTCCTGTCTTGCTGTAAAATTCTGTACCCTCAGATTTTTTCTTTTGTTTTGTAATGAGTAAAAACAAAAGTCATGGTCAGACTTTGAGTAAGGTTGGAATATATTTTTCCCACCTGTAATTAGTCATGGACAATTCTTTGTCAGTTTTTCCTGTGCTGCAGCTTAAAAGGCAGTCAAGGTGACAATTATTCATACCCTCATTCAGGGTTGCTTGGTATCCTCAAAACAGTTTATACCCTAAATGTTGTTCACAAAGAGATATTTGAAATGTAAGACTTATCAAATTGTTCACTGGGTCTGTGGAACCGCAGGCTTTATTATCTAGTTTAAAGATATGGTAATGTTTTTATTGGTTTAAGGTCATTCTGTTCTAGTGTTAATTATTGTGGTCTGGTATTTATCTATTCACATTTCAGTTCTATAGCTAATAACTTTAACTAAATAACTTTTAACTAAATAAGCTTTTTTCATTTAAAGTGTGATTGTTGTTTGTTGCCGCCTGATCTGTATTCCCACACTCTGCCATATTACAAAACATCAAAATTATACTTACCTACTAAAATAAATATAACCAATCATAGTTTTGAAATTTAGCACTTTGTTTATAGTAGTTAAGACAAATGGCAACTTTACATGTGTCATGGAGAGGATGTTAGAGGCATTTCATGTTTTTATACTTCCCTCTACTTCCTTAGGCACCATATTTCCCTCTTTCTATGTTGCCATTTAGTGCTGATATACTCCTAGTTATTTTAAGTAAAAAAACTACATGGGTTACTAAAGTGAAACTGGCGCTTAATGTGTAATTATACAAGGGTATTGTCACACACAGTGAGGTTGGAGACACTGATGCAGGTAGGACAAAAGGAGCAGACGGGTTCAAGGTCAAAGTCAAGCTGAGGTCGGGGTGCCAGAGGAAAGGAAATACGATAAATAAGCCGAGGTCAGGAATCCAGAGGTCAGAGTAAACAGGAACAAACCAAGGTCAAATACTGAAGACAAAACAAGAACAAGAGGAGTAGCACAATGAAACATAGGCACGACCATCAGAGGGCAAAGTCTTGATATCCACTGAGGGTTTATAAAGGATGGGAAGTGACTAGGCACCAATTAGGTGTTTTGGGGCCCGAAATATGAAAAGTCTGACATGACTTCCCATTTGGTGGGTTTTGGTGGCCATCTTGAGTGTGGTGAGACCGTAATCTATAAGTATAGGCGCCTGCAGTTCTTGGTCTTACCACTAGAGGTGGATGGAGGTCTTCCTCTCCTCCATAACATCTGCTCCAATGATTGGCTGGCTGGTGAAGGGAGATCTCCCTCTCCTCCGTAACAGCTGCTGCGGGCTGCTGGCTAATGGAGGGGGTCTACCTCTCCTCCTTACCCGCAGCTGGCAATTTAGGTAGGTGACAGGTATATAACATAATTTAACATACTGAAACAAGCCTAAAGGAATTAGAGACAAAATTTGAGAGATTAAAAATTGCTTCTCCGTAAAATTGAATATTGTATGTAATAGTGGAGACTCCAAACCACAGCAGAATATCTAAAGAATGAAAACATGCCAGCAAGATCTCGATAACAGTGTGAAAGTAACATATTTTCAGAGACAGACCAGGAGGTATAATTAATAACATAATTTAAGGTGTTATATTTCTAACTAAAATGGCAATAAAGATTGTTAATAATCTCCCATGTTAGTAAAACATTACGTTCTTATTACACATTTTTAATCATTACCAAATATTGTATTTAGGTATCCATTTAAGGATGAATATTAATAAAATATTGTATACATTAATTAATGTATCATAAGTATATTTAAAGAAACAGTGTATTATGAAGAAATTTAATTTAAAAATGGTTAGTTAATAAGTACATGGTCTTTTGAACACAAAACTAAAGTAAGCATATTGGCTGAATTTGTCTCTAGAGAAAAGGAGCAATAGAAATTAAAATGTTTACAGAAATAATGTTCTTTGATCACTGCTTTGCAAACATAGCTATTTTAATACACCACTGATGTGCACAATTCATATTTTCAGGGTTTCTTTTAAAATTTTGGAAGTTATAGCTGGTAAAGCAATAAATGAGGATACATCTAGATTGCAATCAGTATGTCATACTCCATGCTATATAGGGCCATATGTAGGATCTGTAAAGAAAAATAGCACATGCTTATTTTTTTAAAAAAAAACAAACTATTTTTTACTTTATATTGTGGTCAACAAAAAAAATGATAATATAAGATTAACCTATTGCGCCACCACCTTGTTTTTGGTATCTTATATGTTGGTGGTTTCTTGTATGAGGTCCCAGGCACTCATTTGGTTATTTAAACCTCTGACCTTCAACCCTACGGTACTCAATAGTTGACCTTGGATGTTGCACTCGTTGTTTTGCTGATTTCTCAGTAAATTTGACCATGGCTTTTATTTGACCTCGCTTGATTGCTGCCGGTCCCGACCTCTGCTTCATTTTGGACTTTGTTACTGCTTGTGCCATTGGTTCTGATATTGCCTGCCCTCGGCTCATGACTTGACCCTGCTTTTGAGTTTAGCCTGGCTCCCGACGTCTGCTCCAGTTGTACCGTGGTGATATGATATGGCTTTCTTCAAAGAATTTAAAATTACCTCAGTCCTGATTGGGTCCCCACTTTTTGGGTCCTTTTTGAAATACCTCTCAAATTAATCCCTCGTCCTTCTCTGACTTGACCTTCAAAAATCCATGCATATTCCTAATATTTTTCATGTGTCTTTATTAAAACTTGTTGTCTTTAATTGATATTTTTTCCCAATCCCCATTCTTCCTTCTCCTGCTATAGTGGAGGGTCACCAAGAATTTGTTGTCATCCTGGATTCTCGTAGAGTAAGGTCCTGGCTTCAATATTTAGTTGAGAGGGTTATGGACCAGAGGAATGTCCATGCGCCTTATCTGCGCTAAGGACTTTCACAGTTCCCATCCTTATAAACAGTATCATTGCCGCGCGAGAAGTGCTCCTGGAAGAGGAAATGGTGTTAGAAATTTACCTGCTACCTGTTCCCACACTGCACATCCTTCCAATGTCAAGTCAAGAAGTGATGTATTTCGCAACCGCTATGTTTTTGGTGCATTTGATGGGTGCTGCAATTTTGTTGGGGGATTTTTGTATGAAGTCCCAGAGACTCATTTTGGGCCAAATGTGAATATTTAAACCCCCAACTTCAACCCTATGGTACCCTTGTGTGCCTTGTACCTTGCTTCCGATCTAGCTTGATCTCCGGTAATGACTCTATCCTGCTTCTGAGTTTGACCTGGCTCCTGACATCTGCTTCAGTTGTATCAATAAGACAAAAATAATGGGATGTCCCATTGTGTAAATAGTAATCCAAAGGAGGTTGGCTGATTATTTCAACCACGGTGACACTGTACTATGCTGACATTTCTGCAAGAGAAGTGGCAGATCTGTGGAATAGGGAAACAGGGACATGGAAGTGGTTGGTAGTGAAGGTAGGTACAATTCTTGTAATGGATTTGCTTGTTAGGTGATAAGCATATTTATTTCACATGTCTCATTAATTGTGAGTTCCTGGAACAATAACTTATGGGATAATGCCTTATTGTTAACATGTGAGGAAGTTATACTATTTTTGAATATTATTTTCAATAATGCAAAATTTCCAGGTGTACATTGTTTCTATGAATCTATGAATACAAAGTTTTGTTTCACGCTGTAATGTTCTTATAATGCAAAACATCACTACAACAGTACACCAGAGTGTATGGATTTGTTCTTCTATTCTCTTTGTGGTACAATTATGTTGTCCACCAGTAAAGGACCTTCATGTCCATGTAAGACCAGTATTGCTAAGTGTGGTATTCTCCACCATATGGCACAATATTCAAGAAAATCCTGCATTAATATTAATTAATTTTAAGTCTCTACTAATGTTGTTTTTTCTATTGGTCATGGGACATCGATAGCCTGTTTAGGAAAAGATAGCAAAGGAAAAAGCTTTAGCCCAGGTGCTGGGCCCTTTCGTGGCCCCCACAAGCAAATTTGCAGGTGTGTCTGCTGAGGTTTGTTGATAAAGGAGCTGGCAAATAAAGTAATGTCTTATAGGAATGTCTATACTAACACAATGTTTGGTGAAGCAGTTCAGAGGGTTAGGGCGGTGGACTGTGGTGTACTTTTAGACGGACGTGGAGGCGGCCTCAAGGCTGCTGCAGTACACCTGGAGTGCTACCATCTTCTGGGCTGTCAGTTTTAGGGTTGGTTAATTAATTAATATAAAATCCTATGAACCAAAAGGCCCAAATAACTAGCTGGGTAACAGACCCCCATCTCCCAAACTCACAATTAACATTTGCCACCATTGCCCCCAAACAGCTTGTCTGTTCCATCTTTTTTCCCCAACTAACTTGTTACTTTTAAATAAAAAAAAATGTACTGCAGCAAGCTGATGTACTGCAGCAAGAAGACAATGATATATTAATACAAATGTTGCTTCAGTTCAAATAATCTATATGTTGCTAGCAGCCCACATCTACAAATTATTTAAATCCCTGTGAGACTTAGTGTTCTGTGTATATATTTCAGGATAATTTCCCCCTCTCTCTGAAATTATTTAAAAACCAGAGATAAGTAACTTCAATGTAGATAAAGGGTTTGTTGAGATTTGTGACCATGCTGATAAGGACTGTAACACTCAACATCAGTGTGGCTGCATGGTAACAAGAGCTTTAAAGATAATAAAAAAGTATCTGTTCTTAAAACATATAATAATACAGCATATTGCAGACATTAAGAAAATAAAGCAATTCCTACTGACAGAATAATAGGTATTTAGGTTGTTCGGAATAAGACCCAATACATATATATAGGTGTACTGCAGTTATAATTAGCATAATTGCAAAGGGGCATAATCATATTTACAAACCTAAAATTGATTACTAAAAAAGTACAAAATAATACTTTTGGCTTTAGCTATGTAACTCAATTGCACATGTTATTGTGACTGCACATATCCTCAATATTTACTTCTAATTGCTTACCCCCCATGACAAACCCCTCTGTTTTTAATTGGGTCTTGCTAGCTAATTCCCAAAACTTTCTTCTAGACAAGAGACTCAAGAATAGTTTCAGCTATATCAATGGAAAAGCAGGAGCCAACAAAGACAAAGCTCAGGAAGAGTGACATTGCTGGTGTCACACAGGAAAATCTTAAATTACCGCATTTGCTCGATTATAAGACGACCCCCCAAAATCTAAATATTAATTTAGGAAAAAAAGAAAAAGCCTGAATATAAGACTACCCTATAGGAAAAAGGTGTTACTAGTAAATATGAATTCATGTAAACAATTTTTTCATATTTAATAAAAGCTATGATTGAGACAAATATTTTTTGTTTTTATTTCCTTTTATTTGCCAACCTGCCCCCTCAGTTATGCACATCTGTCCCCAGGCTTGCCACTCTGCCGCCAGAAACACCTTATACCCCCCTTTTTGCCACTGTACCCCATGATATGCCTTTTAACACCCTATATGCCCATCTGCCCCATGAAATGCCTTATACCCCTATATGCCACTCTAGCAAATAGGGGGTTAAAAGGCATATCATGGGGCAGAGTGGCATATAGGAGGTTAAAAGGCATATCATGGGGTACAGTATATATATATATATAAATAACTGCTAACAGCAATCACACTCCTATCAAGCCCAGGCAGCCAGTACATGCTGGAACCTGGCCTCCCTATGCCATGCTTCCCCCCTTACACATGCTATCACACACACACTCATTCACAAACATTTAAATACTCATTTATTCCACACTTACTTGTTCATAAACCCTCCCCCACCCCTTACCTGAACTGCAGATCTCTTCTCTTGATCAACTTCTCTTGTCCCGCCCCGGAGGAAGAAGGAGGGGTCAGATGCTGGCATCCTGTTCTCCTGCTGCTAGTACAAGAGACACTGCTCGCGACCAAAGCACCGGTAAGCAGCCTGGCCCCAGCGGACATTTTCAGCTATCTGAGGTCTGATTAGAAGATGACCTTGATTTTAATACGAGGGGTATTTTTCAGAGCATTTGCTCGTCTTATAATCGAGCAAATACGGTAGTTCCTGCTCTAAAACGTGATTTGATCCCAAAAAAATATTTTGTCCAAGGAAGACTGTAATTTTTCAATGTGATAAAGATTTGTTAACTATTTAGGTTACTCATAAATTCCAAACAATATTTAAAGGGCCTCATGCTGGCAAAACTCAGAGTAGGTCATATTTATAAAATCACATCATTTTATGAGTTTATTGATTTTGAGCAGCATCTTATTTTTAGCATAAAAATGTGCCTCTCATGTATCAGTCAGGCTCAAGAGACATTGCTGAACAAGTAAGAAAATTAAGGTAATGTAGCACTGATCAGTGATGGTACATAATCTGATGTGGTACCTTTAAATTAGGAAACCATCGCTGGTAACACAAGATACTTTCACAATAAATATTTTGCATAAAATGAGTAATATAACTTCTTTCATCACGAGCAACTGAGCTGCAAAAAGCAGTTGCTTAATCCCTTGTAATTTAATTGCCAGTTTTCTCCATTTTTGTATAGTTATAATATTTGTCACAGTTTCAGAGACCACTGAGTATAAATACTACTAGCAGTCATTTTGATAGGTCAGTGCTAGGAGGTCCAGTTATGCATTTTAAATAAATACAGTGATACCTTATATACAGTAACTATGGCTACTATTTTCAAATGAATGGAATGATTTAAACAGTTCTAGGAAATATCCTCCATTCCTTTCTAGAATATGCTAGGAGCAATGGATACTCCAAACTGCAAAAGTTTTTCTGAGAAAGCTCCTTTGTGTGTTATGATTGTTTGTGCATCAGCAGCCTCATCATCCATAGGTAACTGCTGGTAGGCTTGGCAAATACCATCCCTTTTGCCAAAGTGGTAAGAATATGATTAACAGCTAGAATTTGATAGGGATGCTCTTGTAATGCTTTGTTGATTGTACATTTGTAGTCGCCACAGATTCTGACAATCTGGTTTCATCAACTATGGGTATAGACCACTTAGGGTGTGTTACAGGTTCAAGTATAACTTGTTCCACAAGACATGTTATCTCAGCATCTAATTTTGGTCTGAGAGCTAATGCAACTCTTGAGGGCACTGTAGAATCTAATACAAAAAAAAACAGGAGGGCCTTTATACATGCGAAGACCTTCTTTGAAAATTGCACTAAAATCATCAATCACATTCTGTAGAGTATATTTTGATAAATTATAAACTCAGGTTAATGAAATTCCTAGTGTCTAAAACCACTCTCTACCTAAGAAACTTGCTCTTTGTCCCTTAGAAATTATTAAATTCAATTGTCTTCCGAATTTGCCATATTTGACTGTTATAATGCAAGAACTCTAGACATCCACGTGTTTGTTGTAGTCTACCGGACGAATATTACAAGGTACTTTTGAAGGTCTGTTATGAGGCCATATCAAGGTAAATGTATTTTCTGAAATCAAAGAATATGTGCAATCAGAATCTACTTCTATTTGTAAGGAACATCTTGGAGCGCAATCTCAGTGTAAATATTCAATCTTGATGGCAAACTTTCCACTTTATTCATTTGAGTAAACACCTGTAGTCATTTCACTATTCAAAATAGCATGTGGAATATTAACAGAGTGTGGTGCGGTTGGTATTTTACTTATATTCTTATATTCGGTTTGTGTTCCCCTTGCTTTTCTTTGGCAAACTGTCTGTATGTGGCAAACTGCATTTCGAAAACAACATGTGTCATGCTTATATTTTCAGCCCCAACTTTAACAAGTCCCTTTAAATGCACCTGTGACATCAGTGTGGATTTAACGTCTATCTTGGTCAATTCCAAATGTGTCCCAGAGAAACCATGGTAGATATATTTGTGTGTGTGTGTATATATATATATATATATATATATATATATATATATATAGATAGATATATATATAGATATCTATCTATATATATATATATATATATATATATATATATATAGATAGATATCTATATATATATAGATAGATATCTATATATATATATCTATATATATATATATATATATATATAGATATATATATATATATATACTGATAACATTATGACCACCTGCTGAATATTGTGTAGGTCCCCCTTTTGTCACCAAAACAGCCCTCGAGGCATGGACTCCACCCAACCTCTGAAGGTGTGCTGTGGTATCTGGCACCATGACGTTAGCAGCAGATCCTGTAAGTTACCAGGTTGAACCTCTATGGAAGCTTCCTGGTGCCATAGTTAAGTGACGCACCCAGCCATTCATGTGATGTTAAAGAAAACATGACTCATCTGACCAGGCAACCTTCTTCCATTGCTCCATAGTCCAGTTCTCATGCTCACATGCCCATTGTAGGCGCTTTTGGCAGTGGCCAGGGGTCAGCATGGGCAACCTGACTGGTCTGTGGCTACGCAGCTTTGTTCCCCATGTGGATCAATGAGCCTTGCCGCCCATGGCCCTGTCCCCGGTTCACTGCTTTCCTTCTTTGGACCAAATTTGGCCCTTGTAAAAGTCACCCCAGAAAAATGCCCCAAATGTGCAAAAGTAGGTCTGGCTCAAGCCAGGGGCACAGTACATACCCAAGTAATACATGGGGATCAAGCACAATTGGCATGGTAAATGTAAAAAAACACAATTTATGTATGTGTTGGAGATGACAGAGAGGCTTCCAATTTGGCCATGGGGCAGTCCTAATCCCTAAAGGATCTTAGAAGTTTTGATAGATATATGTACACTATATGTATATATAATGAGTTTTTCAGCCTTTTTCAAGTAGCAGAGATTTTGACCTTGGTGAGGTCATACAACCCTGTGGAATCTAGTTAAAAGAACAGCAAACAAAACTACTAATTTCCCACAAAAGAACAAAATAAAAAAATAAAAAAATACTGTACAACACCTTAAATGAACATGATAATTATTGTTTCAAATTTTACACTGTGACTATTTTCATCAGATCTTACTATAAAATGATTGTGGTATAGCTAAGAGATAGATCTCTAATGACTGTGGAAGTGAAACGCCTATTAAGCTGAGCTATACGCTACTCCTAGTAATATGTTACATTTTTATGCATTTTTTAGTTTGTCTCAATATTTGTATTCTTAAACTATATAAATATAGTTTGTAACTCTAATAACATAGCACAGATGTGTGGATTTCATAAATTATAAGTACAGAGAAAAAGGAAGTGCTTTGAAGGTATTTTAGGATTAGATCAATAATATGTAATTTGAATAAAGTTACAGTTGCAAAAATGTAAAGTTATGTCTGTTACAAAATAGCAATGTTAAATGTTCCTGCAACCTTTTGAGGTTGTTTTCGATAATGAGATATCCTGAAAAATATAAGTACCATTAAAAAGTATAAAGCAAAATATGTTCAAATTAATTTAGTACCAGCTGTTGTTCATTTTAATGACAATGCTTTTGTGTAACATAAATATTCACGACAAGCTGTCATTTTTCTTTTTTATAGGCTTATAACCATTTCATTAAAGTAGAATACATACCATTGCTTAACTATGCAACAGGAAGGAGAATAGCATATGCTTGTGCTTTTGTACTTTCAAAGTAAAGGGACACTCCAGCCATTATATGCACTTTAGCGCATATGATAGCTGTGTGGTTCCCTTACATTTTCATGTGCTCTATGCATGGGGCATTCTACAGAATTAACCCATCCTCCAGCTCATTGATCTACAGGAGATCCGTTCAGCCGAGTGCATCTCCCTGCATGTGATGTACTCCAGTCAGATGCAGTGCTGGCTCTGGCGCATTGGATCTGGGTTAGACCCCGGTACACATGTGTAAAGTCTTCCTATTATTTTTTATAGGAGCACTTCTTGCCACTGCTTGGCTGCCTATAGGGTATCATGGACACAAAACTGTTACTTTAAGTAAAAATACAAGTGTACAAGGAAAGACCAACTTAGTCTTACCTGATTGTGCAGGAAAACACCATTAAAATCTGGAGTACACCACTTCAGTTCATTCTTGTACATCAACATTATTAAAAAACACATCAAATGCAAGTATGAAATAATCTTTTAAATGCAAGTATACATGCTAGCACATGTGATATTGCTATACTATATTAAACAGTTACTGTCTAATATATTATCTGCATTACTAATTATATCCTGTACCCTGAACCAACTATTGTTGTTAACATTTCCCTGCCCATTCAGATTTAACTAAAACTCGGTGTATATCATAAATATTTTAATGTATTGAATCATTAATGTTAGTTTTAATAATAGTCCTTAAAGAAGTAAAGCTGGACAAAATATTGAAAATTGATTCGATTACCAGGGCAATTGTTTTTTTTTTGCATGCTTCTGCAGAAATTCCAGTTAAAGAAAGGATGATAAGTGTGAAAGTCAAAGAAAACACCATGTTTCCCGAATTATTACGTGTGTCATGTTATCATTAGTGGTTGAGTGAAGTATGGCAGGAGAACAAGTGTTAACTCCGCTTTCTGCACCCAAAAAACGTTGCTGAATGCCTTGACCTCGAGGCATTCAGCAACGCCGCGATCGGAACGAAGGGGCCATCTCTGGCCCCTCCACGGGGCGTCAACATCCGCCATACTTTGTATGGCGGCGGACGCCCGTTTTAAAAGCGTTTAGGAGGCAATCAACGATCGCCTCCTAAACTTAAATGGTGTCGCTGGAATGCCTCGATCAGGAGGCATCCAGCGACACCAAACACTTACCTTTTGATGGGCTGTGACCGCTCCGGAGAGCGGTCACAGCCGCAGCTGCCGATGATCTTCGCCATCAAGCAAGATGGCCGCTGCCCTGTAACAGGAACCAACAAATTTTAAAAGTTCGCTAGATGGTCCAGACCATCTAGAGAACTTTGGCTCCACTTGCAGGTTCAATACAGGTACTGCATTCACCATGCAAGTCAATGGAGCCCAGCTTTCTAATCACAGTGTGATTAGTAAAAATAAATTAAAAAATAAAATAAAATGAATAATAATTAGAAAAAAAATAGTAAAAAACTAGTAAAATGTAAAAATCATTTCCCACTGATATCACTATCAGGGGAACCTCCAAGTTGAAAAAAAATGTTAAATTTTTTTTTAAAAAAAGACAAAAAAAAATAAAATATATATATATATATATATATATATATATATAAAAAATATATTTTTGTGAGCAAGTCCTAAAATTAGCATATTAGCTTAAATTGAATTGGCCGGGTTCAACAACGTCCCAATTAACACCGGTTGAAGGATGGCCACACATCTAATTTCCAATTAGAAAAATGCACACGTACCAAATGTGGCCTTTTAGTTCCCACAAAAACGACACACCCATGCACGTGGGGTATCACTGCACTCAGGAGATGTTGCTGAACACATTATGGGGTGTCGTGTGACAGCGGCATATACCAGGAGCTGAAAATTCATACATAAAGTAGGTGTGTGTGTTAAAAATACACACACAAAAATACTACTGCAAACTTTGAAAAAATGCTGGTGGTAAAATGTGTGCATGCAACGAGTTAAAATACCAGCATTTAAAATACCCTGTGGTGTCTAGTTTTGAAAAATATATGGTTTTGTTGGGCACACTGAAATGGCCCGGCTCAAAGATGTACCAAATAGGGCATGGGCAGTGGATCCCCAAATGCCAAAGTTCAACATTGAAAAATGCGCATGCCCCAAATGTGGCCCTTTTGCCCCCAAACAGCCAGGGAAAATCATTCATGTGAGGTATCGCTGTACTCAGGAGATGTTGCTGAACACGTATTGGGGTATTTTGTGATAGTGACATATACGAGAACTTTTTAATTCATACCTGAAGTAAAATGTGTGTGGAAAACCAAATGCAAAAAAATTACTACCACAAAGTTTGACAAAGACTGGTGGTAGATATGGTGCATGGAAAGAGTTAAAATACTAGCATTTGAAATACCCTGGGGTGTCTAGTTTTCAAAAATATATGGGTTTATTGGGCACACTGAAATGGCCCGGCTCAAAGATGTACCAAATAGGGCATGGGCAGTGGATCCCCAAATGCCAAAGTTCAACATTGAAAAATGCGCATGCCCCAAATGTGGCCCTTTTGCCCCCAAACAGCCAGGCAAAATCATTCATGTGGGGTATCGCTGCGCTCAGGAGATGTTGCTGAACACATATTGGGGTGTTTTGTGATAGTGACATAAACGAGAACATTTTAATTCATACCTGAAGTAAAATGTGTGTGACAAAACAAATGCAAAAAATGACTACCACAAAGTTTGACAAAGACTGGTGGTAGATATGGTGCATGGAAAGAGTTAAAATACTAGCATTTGGAATACCCTGGGCTGTCTAGTTTTCAAAAATATATGACTTGATGGGGTAAATTGCATTGGCCGGGTTCAAAGATACCCGAAATGGCACATGGGGGGAAGAATTACCAGATTTGGATAAAATGGCTTTGAAATAGCAAAACGCTCCCTGTACTTATTGCCCCATAACGTGCAGAAAAAAGCAAAAAAACATAAAAACATTGGGTATTTCTAAACTCAGGACAAATAGTAGAATCTATTTAGCAGGTTTTTTCATTACCTTTTATAGATGAGTAAAAGATTTTTCAACTAAAAGTTAGAAACAGTCATTTTTTTCTAAATTTTTCACCATATTTTATACTTTTTTTAGTAGTAAATAATATGATACAATCAAAACAATGTCATCTAAAGAAAGCCCTTCTTGTCCTGAAAAAAACAATATCTAATGTGTGTGGGTTCAGTAAACGGGAAAGAAGAAAATTACAACTAAACACGAGCAGCGCAGAAATGTTAAAATGGCCATTGTCACGAAGGGTACAAAAAGTAAAATCAGCCTTTGTCACGAAGGGGTTAAACGTCCAAATAAGCACCTGGGGAACAAACCTCCAACTTCACAAGCAACATGTCACAAGCTCCACCTTTGCCCCCAAACATCTGTTCTATCCTGTTCCCCTAAACTACTTGCCTGTTCTATCTTTATCCCCAAACAGCTTGCTTGTACCAATTGTGTTCATAAACAGCTTGTCTGTGCTATCTTTTCCTCCAAAAAGCCTGTCTGTGCCATCCTTTCTCCAAACAACCTGCCTGTACCATCCTTTCTCCAAACAACCTGCCTGTGCCATATTTACCCCCAAACAGCCTGCCTGGACAATATTTGCACCCGAACAGCTTGTCCAAACAGCAGGACAAGCTATCACTACTGAGATATTTACATATAATGCTGTATTCATTGGCTTATTTCTGTGGGACGCACGGCCAGAGCCTTTCACACTAGAGTGGAAGAACATCACAACCAAGATCCAAAATATCTTGAATTTATTGAAGTGAATCATAACTAGTAATCAAGTAGTGTAATCTACTCCAGAGAGGATAATAAGGATAATTTTGTATGAGCTGTAAAATGGAAAATGTTGTTAATTATAACACTGAAAAACTAGATAAAAATAATACAAACTAAATAATAGTTTAGTTTTTAGTTAACTTATAATTTTATCCTCTTTAATATAAACTTCTGCATGTCCAGTCCAGTCTGTGTCCCTTGAGGTACATAATATATACATCTATACATGGTGTATTTATGTTTTGACATGTTCTCTTTTAGAAAGTTAAACAGTATTTTTGGCAATCAATTTTTTATTATTTTCTCTAGGGTGCCCTTGGAAATTCTAATTATCCAGGCAAGACTTTATGAATTATAATACAACTACAAGTCTGGTACAATTTAGAAACATGTTGATTATTCTTGTTTAAACAGTTTCTTTATTACACTGCATACATTAGTTTAGATTTGCAGGTGCGTTGTATTTTTTTTTATAATCTATGCAGTGACCGAATATAAAAATAAATTTATTGGTTCAAAGTAATGAAAGCAGTTGGGGTGTTTTATTGAATCAGTATTTACTGAGAAACAAATAAATTGCAGCCCTACATTCAAGAACAAAGCTATTTATCAGATCATACCAGGATAGTGTTTGTTTATTTGTCTCCATTACATGATGTGATATAGTTTACACATAACCTGTCATTATCAGTGTAACCTGCCACAATGAAAGAGAAAGAAGAGCTATAGGTTGTCCGTCATGGGAATTGTTTTGCAATTTTCAGAGTACCCCTCTGGCATGAAAAAGGCTTATAAAATTCACTATAAGCTGGAGAAGTCATATCTGAATGTCACCGCTTATGTTTTATTTGTGAAGACTGTGAATTTATTTAACATCATGTCTCCTAAAGTGACAGGGATGTATTAAACAAAACATCAGGGCTTTACAGTTCATGATCTAGGATGACACAAGACCCCCTCATTTTCATCAAATATAGTGTTTTGCAATTCTTCTACGCTTCCTTTTTCACCTCTGTGATTCTGCTTTCCTTTCTGTTTTCCTGTGTGACAGCTATTCATTCAAACTGACTGTATTTATGTTTCTTTGCATTATTAATAGCAAAGGTCATCGTTCTCTCTTCTCTGTTTTTATTGCAAGATTGTGGAAAATGGTTTAAGGAATATATGATAAGGTAATATATATATAAATCAGCCCTGGAAACAGCTGAACACAAACCCTAAATATCATCATACTGTTACTGTGCACATTCCCAATTTTTTTTTAATTGACCACCCACCACCGTCATCCCACACATCTTCATTATACCAAGCAGCCACTTAAATATCATCACTCATACTGCCCAGCATAAGGTTTTCTGGTATCCCATCATTCCAGTCCACCCCTGGGAATTAATTAAAGTAACATAAAAGATGAGGTTGAAAAGTACATCTGGAGGCAAACTAGACAAATAATTGAGATTATTGTTTGTGAGAGAAAGGTAGGGGAAAAGAAAAGACTTGTGACTATATGTCAGGCCCCTGACTTACCAAACCGCCAGACCAGGAGCTCTCCGCAGGCTACATCCAGGAAGCGCTCCTGGAGGCCAGAATAATGCAGACAGATCCTCGGAGAAACATTTTCTGAGAGCATGTGAGAGAAAGGGAGAGCTTGTGACAGAGCGTGATAGAGCCCTCCGAATTTTGTCTGAGCCGAAAGGACAGGTAATGAAATTACTTAGAAAAGGTACTTTAAGGGTCAGCTCTGTCAATAGATAACCTTGTTGGAGTCAGTCAATGCGCCTGTTGTGGTATCATAGAACCTTTATTGAGGTCTCCTTCAATAGGGCTCTTCCACTCATAACACTTGCACATTAACTCCAAATTAGCATAGCCTAAGCATGGGATTTAATTAATGGATCCTGTAATGAAACCCAAACCTGAAATATTACTATAATAAAAGATAGTCACTGATTTTCAAGGTGACAAAAATAATATATGTTTGATTTTTTTTTTTTAGAAGTGATTTGAATGTTGAGAATTGTGTGTACCTAGACTACATATATTCAGACCAGGAATTGGGAATTGTGTGAACCTACACCACATAAGTCCAGACCATATATTAGAAATTGTGTTTCCTATAATTCCTTCCCAACTATTGATTTATAATCAAGTTAAGTGGTTAGTCACACCATTACATAAACCACACTTATGCCAGTGACCCTTTAAAACGTTTCAAGATAAATATATTGGGAGGAGTAATGTAATATGTCTAAAATCTAAAGATTTTATCAATTATTGTTAATGGAAATATATGAATACATTTAAATTCATTGCATCATGGTGTATTGAAAATCAGTATTGTGAGCAATATCAAAGTGGGAAGCTTATGTTCTATAGTAAACAAACATAAATATTTTGTATTATTTTGTTTATTTTCCAATAACAGAATAGTTTGGCTTTGAAATGTTTTCCACATAAAATAAACTTTTAATTTTTTATCTTGCATACATATTTAATGAATCTCTGAAATCCAGTAGGTAGACCAGATTGCCAAGGCAAGCTATTATTAAATGTAGAACTTTTCTAGTTGCAGTGACAGGTACATATTTCAGTATTATACTCTCTGATTTCTAAATGGTCTACACGCCGATAATTAATCAGGAGGAATGAAATTGCTGTTAGCTTTAGCAATATGCTAAGAATCTGTTGAAAAGAACATGATATAGCTGAGTAATATGCTGTCATGTCATGTAAGGAGAAAGTGTTCATCATTTAAAGAATGTGAAATGATGAATTTTAAGAAATGTAACAATTTCATGATAAATGCATTTTCTTTTTATAAAAAAAACTGCAAATAGATCCAAGCTAAGTGTGTGTAAGAGTTTTGGAGTGATTTTGTGTGTGTATTTTTCATATGTATTTTTAAATAAATATTTGTATGTAATTATATATATATATATATATATATATATATATATATATATATATATGTATGTATTTTGTAAGATAATTTGTATATGTATACAGGACACATACATAGGGGTTAAATGAAATGAATCATAGTGAATACTCACCTGAAACAAATTATTGGTATCAGCTGTTTGATTTCTTCAGCGGCCTTACACCAATTAGGACAGATTTTGTGTGTGTACCTGCGTGTGAGTGTTAGATTACATATGTTATAGTGAGTGTGCGTATACTACTACCAGGGGGGCAATGTCCTGTTGTAGTACAGACCTTTATTCAATTTTTATATTCCTGAGATGGTCAGGGGAGTTCAGAGGATCTCCCCAGAAAGCCCATACTTTGCTTGCAAAAAAGAGAGACAGTGGGGCAACTATGCTGGAGAGTGGAACTATTCCCGAGGATGATGACTGTCCCTCAAAAGCCTGGACTGTTGGGAGGTATGCTCTAACATTATACCCTAAAGCACATTCTCTTGTCTTGTGTGTCTTCAGAGCAGCATTCGGTGCGAGCCCATCTACTGCTAATGAGGAGTTGTGAAACCCCTAACAAAAACCACCTGTTATACCTATTCTGGTGTATTTTTCATATGTATTTTTAAATAAATATTTGTATGATATATATATATATATATATATATATATATATATATAATGTATTTATAAAGATAATTTGAATATATGTATACAGGACACATACATAGGGGTTAAATGGAACGAATCATAGGGAATACTCACCTGAAACAAATTATTGGTATCAACTGTTTGATTTCTTCAGCGGCCTTACACCAATTACACACATATAGGCTGCTTTATAAACCAGCAGGCGGAGCGTCAAGAGCATGCACCAGATGAAGCGATAAGCGAAACGCGTACTGTGTGTTGATAACATTGGGAGGAGGAGTTAGAATTACAGAGGTGGAGCAGAGGACTAAGACGGCGTCTTTTTGTGGTAGCGCTGCTATGTGGTTTGAAGCCTTCCTTTTATACATTGTTATGGATTTTATCTACACAAAAATATACAGGAAGGGGAGCACAACCTTAAAAGCATACAAATTCGGATTTCCAGGTTAAAATAATAATGTTAAGAACTATTTTAATGCTAAAATAATAATGTTAAGAACAGCATTTCAAATATGACTTGGCAAACAAATATGGCAAACTATTCAAGTTTGGAGGACAAAAAGACGATATTCTAAACAAAAGCTTTACAAAACACGCTTATTTCATAAATAATAATTTGTAAAATACAAATGTAAGCCAGTAGCAGAATCTTGCTCCATGTTTCCTTCTCAGATATACATTATTGTATGTATTCATTTGCTCAGCCTTAACACTTCTGAAATTATGGCACCCATCAAACAAAAAAAAGATAAGATTTATATGCTCTGCAAATCATTGATATCATCATAAACCAATCTCGCAAGACTGTATACTTCAAGAAGCTAGATTTATACCACCAGGAAATCCTACAATCCATACAATATTGATCTGCAATTTATACTGCCGACCATCTGCCCAATGCTCACAATTTTGATTAAATCCCTGCTGATATGATCATAGTCAGTTGTCAGAACCTACAAATCTGTACACTAAAAATAAACCATACGGGGGGGGGTGTCTTTCACTCGTCAACGTTCAATGACCACTATCATGTTGTTTTTTTTTACTGCAAGGAATAAATCACTGTGGGGACTAATGTGTTCTAAAAATGATATAAAAGAGACCGAAAAGCTAAAAGCTGCAAAGTAAAATATGTGACACCCGACTAATTGTAATCCTATAGTCTTAAAAAGACCTTTTTTATGACCCTATATGTACCATAAAACTGGTTTACGTTATTCATTTTTTTTCTTCAAACAGACCAGGCTAAATTTTCATGCTCCAGGCTCTGGTAATCAGATTCATATTGACTTTTAAGCTCTGAGCTCAGAAGACCCTGTCTATAAATCGCCCATTTTTACAGCTTATGCTATTTATATACCATTTGGCAACTGCTTCATTTCTTTAATCTGTGAAATGTATTCTGCAACCACTGCAAAATGCATCAGTATTAGTTTAAACATTAGAGAACAAATTTGCTGCAGAACGCTTACATTTCTTTTATTAATTAGAATAATTAAGAATATTCTAAACCTATTTACATTTTCAACACAGACTCAAGTACCATAGCGTAATTTACTTTTCCATATTACTGCATATTCACATATTTTTTTATCAGCAATCTATGGAAAGGAAAGCGTTATTTGCATTACTGTAGCAGCTGTTGTAGATATAATAGTTGTTCTCTTGGAATGTAGGCATTTAGGGTATACGCTCTAAGCATTTCTGAATAGTTTTTAACTGGTGAGAGTTGTGAACAGTCTGTAGACAACAATTCAAGAAATTCCATAGGACCATAGGATAGGGGCAGTATGGATTGTGTTACTTATTTTTCAATACGTTTATTTATAAAGCACCAACATTTTTTTGCAGGACTTCATTCCCATCATTCAACCTTTTAGTTTTTCATTTGGCTCACCTAATCTGCCCATTTTTCGTTCTGTTAAAAACTTCAAATCTTATTGGTTTTGTTTTACAATCAGGATAGCCAATATGCTTATCCTATGTATGTTTGCATTCCCCTAACAGTCATGGGACCACCCCCTGACGTCAGTGGGCAGTCCTGGCCGCGTCCTGCAAGCCCAGAAGTTCCCAGGTTTGAATATTATACATGCACAAATGGGCCAAAGACTGTTCAGACAAATTTTTTGGTTTGTTTTTGGCCCAAGAAATTAAGTTCCCTGCCCCTTCAGTTTGGACCAAAATCAGGGGGTATTTTTAATTTGGAAACTAAATTCTTTGCCCGGTGCCCACATTCACTCTAATTCATTCACACTCTTACTCACTATCTCTCACTCTCAATCCCGTTTACTCTCTCTCGTGCCCTCTAAATATTTCCCAACCTTCTCTGCCGACCACTTCTAATGACCCCTTCCACATCTTCTTGTCATTCGTCTTCTATCTTCTCTCTCTCTTATCTTCTCTCTACTATATTTTTCTGCATCTCTGCAGAGGCACTAGTGTCAGAGGTCCTAAAAAAAAAGTACTTTATGTTGAAGGTTATAGATACCTGCCTGTTACGGGTATGGCAACTAGATTTGCAAGATGATAAACTGGTCTGTCAATCGTATCATAAAGCCACTATAATGTTCATTAAATCTAGAAATTGGTATATCGGCACAGATGCCTGGTTTTATCCAATTTTAATTTCTAAAACATAATTCTATTACATTGTATTGTTTTGTTGCATGTCAGACTTTTCATTTAACCTCTTTGGGAATCCTCTGATTGATGAATGGTTGGACACGTATATGAAAAAACATTAATATTTCTGATTTCCTGAGGCTGAATTGGCCTTTGTTTTATATGAACAGACCATATTGGACTCTGGGCAACATTTCTATTTTAACATGTTACTGGTGAGTCTGCTTCTTTGCTATAACATATATGTCTCTAGGGTGGGTAAACCAAAACATACCCTCAGAAGGGCCATACTAAAATTGCAATAATAATTTTAGCCTCTGTTGGTGATAACATCCATCATTCTGTCAACTTTTTCAGTATAACTGTCAGCCTGTAATAAACATCCAGGCTTCTCTCAGTGGATGCTTTAACCCTGGCTAATCTCGTGTCTCTCTGAGATATGTCAAGCAGAAAAGTGCACACAAGATATAATCAGACACAAATCAATTCGCATCTCTATGAGTTAAAAAAGATTTAGTTTAGTTGGGAACAATGCAGTTTTGGGAGGTTAGCTCAATAAATTCTAATTCTGTAATTAGAACATGATCTAAGGGCCAATGTTTGGTGCATGTCCTCTGGTTTAAATGGTTGGCAACTAATGGTATATATTTAACGGGATTACCATGGAAGGCCATAGCTTTGAAGACGCTGGGGAAGGGAGGGCACCAGGTAGGAGCAACCTGGTGGATATTTTCCAGTTTTCAGGTATTCTAGATTGTATTTTATATCACAGAGACAGAGGGATGCAAAAGGTAAAATGAGAAGAGGGAGAAAATAAAACCGGTAGGTTTGAGTTAAAGGTTTGTAGTAAGCTTGAGGACAACATATAAAACTCATGACAGACATGCTTAACTACTTCTTATTTTTAGAATAGTTTATGTTTTGTGCTTTTTTTACATCTTTAACATTTAACGGATTTCTGAACAGAAAGATTTTATGTCAATTAAATAGAAAGTAGATGTCAGGCTCCCGGCCCCACTACTGCTCCACGCAGGGTGTCCTTACCTCCTAGAGCCATCCCCGCTTCCTCTGTGACCCGATGGGGATTGGTGCCCTGGCCTCAAGTACCTTGCGCACCGTGGTGCAGCTGGCGGGGAGGCGTGTCCGGGCATCTACTGTGGTGTATTCATTGGAGGAGGCTGGGGGTGATACTGAGGACTGGGATCTCCAACCCCATAAAACCTGTGCACCTACTTCAGTAGGTGCTTGTATATTGAGCTGCTAATGTGTTTCCTTTCCTAAGTGTCCAATTTTTTGTATTGCATGCTCTCCTTGTTTTTGATCTTGGCTTGTCTTCTGGATTCCCCTACTCTCTCTCCTGACCTGACCTCAGCTTGGTTTGTCATATTGCTCCTCTGCTGCCTGACTCGACCTTCTGGATTGGCCTCAACTACGCTTTTGCCTGAGCCCCTTTTGCCTGATCACCCTGCTATTGGTCTTCAGTGGATCCCAGCTAAGACCCTACAGTAGAACAAAGTTTAGAGTAAAGTGAATGCATAGATTTTGCAGAGATGCACAAATTTTGCAGGCTACATGTTATTCCATATTGACAGATCAAACTTTGAGCTTAATGAAAGGAGGTAAGGGGATTAAAGAATGAGAGAAAGGAGAGAAAGGGATATATAAAATATATAGAAGACAGTCCAGTCAACAGACACGCGAAAATTACATAGGCCTGTAGTTTGCATATACAACATTTGCAGTTGAATAAACAAGATTTAGGATATTCTAGCTCACAAGCTCATGACTTGCCCACAGAGAAGCCAATGCATTTAGCAATGCGTTTGTAGCCCAAGGTAGGACAATTGCTGATAGACTCCCCTTAGGTTACAAACTTGTCTCTAAAATAATTTCATCAACTTAATGTGACTTTACCGAAGTGCTGCAACCTATCACAAATTCCCAGTCCCAAACTTTAATTATGTGGTTCACCATTCCTTCATATTCAATTCAAGTGAGTTATATAAAGCATGCATTTGTCTTTCATAGTTTAATGCTGATATGGTGAAATTAATGTTAATAAAAAAACCCAGTTTTGTAATGAATTATTCCCCAGGGCATAGCTAATGATTTTATGCAATGACACAGAAAGGATAACATTTATGGTCATTGTTACTAAAGACAGGGATTAAGAGAAAATTAAGTATCTGTTACTTTATTATCCTCTCTCCTGGCCAGTGGTGTGTTGAAGGGAAAAAATGGGAATCAAAATAGAATTTATTAAAGACCCATTAAAGTTCTTAAGATAAGATCTACATAAAAATGTTTTCTACCAAACTACCAAAAATTGAATATTTCATCTTAGAAATTGACAGGCTACATGGATGAAGTAGGTGGAATTAGGGCTGGCCTACTGGAATATCTGTAAATTTATGAGTAGATTGTTAGGGCCATGAAAAATAACATGAGATGTGACCAAAACTGTATGTGTATTTAACTTAAATCACCCATAAATTAATCTTTCTCAGCATCCAAACCTTTACTAAATATAGTAGCTAAAGTGGAGTGCAATATGACAGTACTCTGCTGAGTGGTCTGTGTGTTTGTGTCAGTGTGTCTGAGAGTGGCAATTGTGTTCGCCATTGTAAAAAAGTTTGGTCAGTATGAATGAGCATCTAATTAAGAGGTATTCAGGATGGCGGCAGCATGATGGTTGTGGGGTAATTATTATGGGGGGCTAAAAATGAAAACATATGGCACATGGACTTCACAAATATGTACTGCACAATACATGTACTGTAACATTTGGGGCTGGTGTTATATCTAGGGCTGGTGTTTCTACTATCATTATAGCCCTGGGCAGAATCCCTGCAGATTTCTCAATTATGCCATAGGGGTGGAAAAAAATTTGATGCATGGTACATAGACATAACATACTGTCCCTTTGTATCATAGATAACACATTGCGTTCAAATATATATCTCACAATTCCACAAGTTACTAATATTGCCTAATTGTTTGTAAAACAAATATCTTTCCTGTACATAAAGTAACTGTCTGGGAAAAAGAATTGTTTAGATCAAATGAAATTTCAATGTGCATGCAAATGAAAAAAAGTAATATAGCTCTGATCTCCAAAGTCCTCTGAAAGGGCAGACAAAGTGAAGTGTTTTTCCTTTCCTAATTTTCCCATACTAAAGACCCTAAGGAAAGAAAAAAAGCAGAGATAGTTATTCAACCCTTGAGTGCTCCGGTGAACTTATACTACATTCTTTGGAAATGTATGGTTATTCTGCTCTGCAGATTACTCTGTACTTGACATTGAGGAAAAGATAAAACACAGTTTACTTGTTGCCCCTGGCAAACTCATCTGCTCTTTTCTCATGTAAAATTCCATTTGGTAATTCACAGCAGCATTGTATGGAAAAAAATCCTCAGAATTTATTAGAGAGTAGAGAAGAGAAATATGGCTGCATATTTAGTCGGTTATGCTTTCTTCCAATGACCGTCATTATTGATTTGATTTTATTTATGGATTTATTAAGTAAGGAACAGGGAGTTAGGAATCCCAGCTATACAACTAACATATTCTTTAAAGAACAATGATAATTGACTACCAGTATTTTTGAAAATACATATCATGGATGATTCTAACAGTAAAAAAAAATAGTTTTTGAAACACAAAAAGGGAAATTGAAATTGGATACTGTATATGTAAGCAAATATGTAATTTTACAGTTCTGAGCACTTAACACATAGACTGCAGTTTTTATATATATATTGGGGGTAGATTGGGATAATGACTTAACTAGGATATCTAAAGCTTCCAGATATAATCCACTAGGAAAGTAACTTTCTAAGCAATATGACAGACACAATAGGATCTTTTTTAAAGGGAAATGGCACCCATCTAAATATATTGTAGCAGAGTATCCTTAATATTATAACAGTAATAACTGTAAGCTACGCAAGATAACAAATATAATTCTTGTAAAGTTATTCTCAAACTGCGATAGCACCATTTGGTGCTATTTGTTTCTAACTGCATAAAACAGTCCAAGATTCCCCAGTAGGGTGGTGCACTTAGATGGGGTCCTTGGATGTTGTAGGTAGTTAAATGTTAGGATGATTCTACTACACCTTATAGCAGAAACTGGTTATCCACACAATATTCCAATCTATTGAGGGCAATTTCTAACAGCTGGCAGCTGATATCTTGTCCAGATTTTGAAACTGGATCAGCTCTTACAACATCTTCCTTTGAACAAATCAACACCTGTGCTTCTCTTGCTCTGGTTGTACTAGTCTTCTGAGCTTTAGAAACAAACATACACTGGGTCAGAAAAGGTCTGGAAGGGGTAAAAACCTAGGAAGGGCAGCATGACTGGAGCAGGATGGACCTAAAGGCCTACTTAGTGGCAAGGGGTTAATTCTAGTGGGAGGGAGATGTGTGCCCTGGCTGAGTAGACAGTGTCTGGAAAGTTGCAGCAATTGTAGCTATTTATAAAGGGGCTGGTATTTGGCATTTCCTCTCTAATTAAGATTGAATCAATGATTATGCCTCCTGCCCTCCCCACAGCTAGGTCTGTTGATGGCTGGTGTGGTTTGTTTTTGGCCTGGTGTAGGAGCACACTGTCTTAGGTATGACCCTGCTTGTGACGCACAAGACTTCGAGGGGCTTGTGGAGGGCACTCCCTAGGCCTAGTGCTCTGGTAAATGAAATATTGTGTAGCCACTGTTCTAGTAGGGACACCAGTCAATGTAGAAAGTGTTTCGGCAGTACGCTTATGCCAGGGGCGGTTTATTATGTCTTAATGTCAAATGGTATCTTTTATTTGAATTAGAATTTGTTAGTTGTAAGCTGGAAGCCTTATTAAACTTCATCTAAACTAAACATTCAAATAAAATCTTATCACTATATACTGAGTCAGACATTGACGGTGGTACAGCATAACTCTTTTCTCCCATCACCATCATTTTCGTTTTCATTTTGTTGCTTTCTCACTCAATTTAGGGGTTTGATTTTATGTTGTGTTATTGCTATTACAATTGCATTGCATTTATTTTAATATATATTAACAAGAGATGAAACCTTTTCCAGTTTATTCTACATTTATAAATGTGTGTTGTCATCATTCAGTTCATAGCAAAATATCTGTAGTGAGGCATAACATTGTGTTTATGTCCTAGCTAGGCAGCCAGCTAGATGGAGGCATTGCCTATCTCTAAGTCTCCTGATCTTCAAGAAGAGCAGAGGCACATGATTTACTTTTTCTAGCATCAAGTTAAGATATAACCATGGAGGAGTATAGTGACTGGGTCAAGTACTGCCCTCAGGTGGTTACAGATGGAGGCACTGTTGAGATGAATTGGCAGACGTCCAAATGGTTACATTTTATATCACACCTTACCCTAAAAGAAATAAGAGAATGGGAAAAATGCAGTGACCCTGATACTGGGGTATACAGAGCTTTGTTCAGACGATGGCCCTGTATTAAAACCATTCTCAAAAGTTCCTTATCAAAGAGTCCTAACAGAGAATCCAAAGGTAATTTTCTCTCATTCTCCCTAGCATATCCCTCAGGAACACCTTCAAATGTTTGTAATAAGATTTCATGTGAGAGAGCCTTTCGTCTCATCTCCTCCTCATTGTCAGAAGAGAGTGCATCACTGCTAGAAGTCTTAGCAAAACTGTCTGTTCTCATGATATGCATTATTTCTCCCCATTAAGTTATATTTTCTTTTTCTTAAGCTCCTCATTTTTTAATCAGGCTGCTTTTGTAAAGTGAGATAGAAGAAAAGCAGAAGATTGATGAGATTTTCTAGTTTTGTCACATATTTTTTAAATTATGCTTCTGTGCATACCTCTGAACTGGGCAAGAAACGAGCGAAGCCCTGTTTCTACAGATTTCTAGATCAATCTGGCCATTCCCCTAACATGAAAAGCTATCAGTGGCTAACCCTACACATAGCTAGCCTCACCACTCCCGGAATTCACTCTACAAGAAGAGGGAGATCTGGGAAGTATATATATATATATATATATAATACTATAATAATACATATATAATATATATAATACAAAAATGCAGTACTCTCAAACTGATTACCTGTTATTAAAGGCAGAGAAATGCAATGCATCTTAAGGGTGACATGTATTGTCTTAAAGTTGTCTCAATAGAGGAGTTTGACTTCTTTCATAGAAGCCAAAGTAACTTAAAAATGTAATTTATTTTTAATAGTAACTGTAAAGTAAAACAAGCAATGTATATTGTATATGCTGCTTTAAAGAACAAAAGTATAACAACCATTAAATAACAATTGTATGGGAAGTAAATCAGAAATATTTCAAATATATCACACGCCACAGCATATACTCTTACATAATTTTTATTAGCATCCCAATTTACATTATTACAAACCTTGTGGCTTTAAAATTAGGAGATAATAAATCTATATAGTATGCATACATAGAGAGCTCATAATGTATAGATATTTTTAGAAGGCATCTTCTGTTCATTAGATGCGATTCTGTATTAATTGCTGCCCTTGATAGTTCAGACAGTTGCTTATGCTTTTTTCCACCACAATAAACTGCAGTAAATAAATTGTTTTATTAAAAAAAAAACAATAACTTAAAGTAGGAGAATATGACTCAAACCCCCTGTCTCTGTTAAAAAAAAGTTGTTTAAATATGTGCAATAAACACAAAGGAAATGGCTGATTATCTAATATTTGGAATATTTTGGGAAAGCTAATATCACTTAACTATGTGAGTGATCCAGTTTTTTTTCTGATTTGGGTTAGAGTTAAGTAAAATCCCTCACATGTTATCAGTGCCTATGGATGAGCATCATAACTAAGAGACTGTGCGAGGGACTCCTTATGGTAGATACAATCCCCCATTTATCCAAAAATCTAATTTAATGAAAAGAAAATATTGGTAGATAAGTGTGTGGGTTTGTGGTATGTATGTATGGATTAGTAGTATATTGAACAGAGAAAAGTTATAGTGAAAACTACATGAGTGTTATTGATGATTATGATGATGAAAGTAATCATAATGTATACAAAATAATTTAGTGTTTTAGTAGAATATATTTAAAATGTCAAGTGTACCTAAATATTTGCATTGATTTATTAGATAACCCTATTCAATGCTTCAGTTTTAAGAAAGGTTAATTTAAGTTCAAGATTAAAGAGATGTCTTAATTTAATGTCAACCCAAACTGAGAATTTGTGTGTGGAGACAAGTTTTAGCTTAATAAGAAAAAAAAATCACATTCTTTGCCTCTCTCCTACATACTTTTTATTTTGGTATAGTCTTAAATTACAATTACAGCGGGGTTAAGGTTAGGACAAGGGATGAGCAGACATCTAAGGGCTTATATAAGTTTATTTGTATTTCAAGTGGGTTCATTAGTTTAACGAAATATATTTGATGAGTTATATCTGATGGGCCCATCTGTAATACCACTGAGTCTGTTGATACCGTAGGTGATTGCAAGATGAATTCTAAGCAGGGTGTAAGGCACATCTTCATTTGAGGCTATGCAATCAAAGAAAACAATTATTTCAAATAGGTGAATGGAGGATTGATTTTGCTGATCCCTTTAAACCCTTACTGCTTTCCATGACTAATTGAATCAGGTTTCAACCACAAAAAGGAGTGTGTTCTTTGCTGAGATGTACTTCTGACATTCTTATAAATAATGTATTTTCTTCTGAGGCTTGGCATTAACAGCTGATGTCAGAACACAAAGCATATCTTATATAGTGTTTCACATTAATCAAACTGTGTTTAAGGGTTTTGACCATGGGTCATTTTCTTTGAAGGCTGTGTACACACAGACAGGAAAATTACATAATTTAATTATTGATTCCTCCCTGATCCCTGTGCCAGTAATGTATTCTATTTGCATGGTTTAAAATGTCAACCACACTATACACTGAGGGGTTTCTACTAGTCCTAAATGATGGCTAACCCATGGCAGTCCAGCTGTTTCCATGATGATCAGCCAGTCATTGTAGTCAGTCATTCTGTACCAGCATCCCTGTATCAAACTGTCTTTCAGGCACATTTGCCTGTTGAGTAGGCTGATGTGAAAATTGCATTTTCTCTCCACTACACTGGATACTTTTTATAGGCAATGTTTCTCAATCTACTATGAATCTCAGGTTAACAGACATAAGATAAGAGGTTTAAAGAGAAGACAGACTGTGATGCCAAAATGACGACATAGATAGCACAGGTATACTGTTTAAAGGGCACAGGTGGAACAAGAAGGTGGCACTGGCAGGTTGTTTAGGGTTCAGAGGTAGCACAGGCAGGCCCTGTAGGTGGAGGAGAAATTTCATAGGCAAGCTGTTTAGGAGCAGAGATGGCACAAGGAGGCTGTTTAAGGGGCAGAGATTGCACATTCAGGCTGTTTAGGGGCAGATATGGCACAGACTGGATGTTTAGGTGGCAGAGGGGGCACAGGAAGGTATTTAGTCACCGTGACCCTGGCAATAAAATATATTGAGCCGATGTCCAAATGTTTCCAAGGCTTCATTCCCTGTCCGACCCAGATCAAACCCCAGATCAATCAGGCTTCCTTTCAAATCACTCGACTATACCTGCCCTCTTAAAAGTATGCAATGACATACAAACTGCCATGGAACAAGCAAACCTAACTGAAGCAATTTTCCTTGATTTTGCTAAAGCCTTTGACACCGTAGACCATGGCATCAATTGCAAACATGTAGAAACTTAGGTATTGATGATCATCCACTAACCGGGCTTCACTCATATGTATCAGATCGATCACAATACGTGTCCATCGCTGGCAGCACCTTGCTGCACCAGTCAAGTGTGGAATACCCCAAGGCTCGATAGGCCACTCCTGCTATTCACATTATTCATAAATACCCAATGTATGCAAAGCCTCAACTGTACACATGTACGCAGAAGACACCGTAACTATGGATCCACCGAAATGAAAATTCTGGACTGAAATCAAAACCGAAAATTCAGCATTCACTTGACTGAAGCTGAAACCAAAAATAACCCCCCTACTTTTAAAAATAAAAAATAAATAGCCACACTTTTATTAAAAGTAGGTAAAAATAATCAATAACAATATTAATATATATATATATTAATATATATGATTGTTAACAGCAATCACACTACTATCATGCCAAGGTTCTAGCATGTACTGGTTGCCTGGGCTTGATAAGAGTGTGATTGTTGTTAACAATCACATATATATTGATATTTTTGTTGAATTTTTCTGTCTAATTTTGGTGTGTTACTTACTTTTAATAAAAGTGTGGTTAACACAGCAAAATTGGCCAAAAATAAATAATATAATATAATATATATATATATATATATATATATATATATATATATATATATATATATATTATTGTTAACAGCAATCACACTCCCATCATGCCAAGTCAGCCAGTACATGCTGGAATCTGTGTATGCCTGGGCATGATAGGAGTGTGATTGCTGTTAGCAATCATATATATTTAATATAGCAATCACACTCCTATCATGCACAAGCGGCCAACACATGCTGAAACCTGGCTAGATGCCCTCTTGTGTATTGACGCTGCCAGCAGTATGGGGTCTGCATATCACTTACAGCCTTCCTATGCCATGCCCCCCCCACTTGCACATTCATGCTATCACACACACTCATTCATTTACTCATTCATAAACATTAATTTTCTCATTCATATACTCATCCATTCATTCACAGATACTCAATTATTTCCCCAATCACGCATACTCGTTCATACACCTTCCCCCACCTGAACTGCAGACTTCCGCAGGAGCCCTGCTGCTTTCTTCTGTGTTGCTCCTGCACTCTCTTATTCCACCCAGAGGAAGCAGGAACAGAGCAGGGTCATGTGATGTGCATTCACGTGACTTCGCTGGGTTCCTGCTTCCCCTGGCCGGTACAAGAGATGCTGCTTGCACAGTGTGTGCAAGCAATGCATAGGTAAGCAGCCTGGCCTCTGCGGACGATTATTTTTGGCCGTTTTTGTTATTTCGCCATTTTGCCGGTAATGCCCTTTTCAGATGATAAATTTCAGCCACCAATATGTCGATGCATCCCTAACTGTAACCTATACAAAGGTAGAATTTTTCCTAAACACTGACAAAACTGTCTCAATGCTCCTTGGAAGTTTACCTAAATTCTGTAAATTACACAATTCTCAACTATGCATTATAACAAAATCAAATAGTGCACTGACTACAGTCAGTTCTTTCAAATATTAAGAAACTCATCAAAACTTTATCCCAAACTAGGTGCCCTGAACAGAGGAAAATCCTGCCAATGCCACACAGTAAAGAAACAGAAAGTACAACAAATGCTAATGCGAGTTGTTGAAGATGAGATTGTAATGTATGCATCTATGCCGCAAATTCACCTTCATAAACTTACTGCATTGTTTAACTTATTCTTTAAAGTTTTGTACTACAATGTAATTACATGACCCATCATTGTGACATGTTAAAAGAGTTAAACTGCCTACCACTGGGATATAGACACACACTTCACCTTTCCAGCCTTGTGTTTAAGAGCTTTTCTGGGAAGCTCCCACCCTACCCGTGTAGAATGCTGCTCCCTCCTTCTATAACCTCAAATGCAGTACCAGCACTATTTACTATTCCACAATGCAAAAAGGAAGTGGCTCGATCCTCCTTTTCCTACAGAGCATAACAACTGTGGAGTAACCTCCCGGACACTATCAAATCTTCCTCCAGTCTAAAATTGCTTAAAAGACGGCCCTGTATATATTGTATGATACCGATATATGAGGCTCAGAACATTTTTTTATACCAGATATGTAGGATTCAGTCCCTCTGAAGATAGGTAATTAAAACATTTTAAACATCAGTCCTCTAAAAACATCAAATAAGGGAATTTAAGTAATAACATTATGCTGTCAATAAATATATATGATGTTTCCTTCAATTCTAAAACTAATTTAAAAAGTGCTTATGTTGGTGTTATGCCTTTTGAAAAGGTCATTGAACTTGCTCCAATTAATTTAGACAAGACAAGTAGAATTTATTATCCAGTAGGCTTTAATGTGTGTCTCTGAAATACCACACTCTGCCACTGTTTGCCTGTTTTAAGCCGGATATCAATATTTTTCAGCTGTCAGCTTGGATTCGCAAGTAGTATATTGGCAACTGAATGGTGTACTCTGCAGTCTAATAAAACATGCACTGCAAATTAGAGGCTTGACTTTGTTAACTATTATTATAACTTGAGATCTACGCAATTATATGATCATAGGTTTCATCAGTGGTATTGTCATAGTATTCTATTCCACTTACCAAGAAGCCCAAACTAGAGGAATGAGGAAGATAAAAAAAGCAAATATAAAGCTAAGCAAAACACATTATTAGATGCTTTAAAGCATACATGGAGCAGAAAATTGGCAGGTTAACAAAAACCCTTTTAGATATCTACAGTGAGTGAAAGGAGACAAAGTAAACAAGTAAAACTTAGATTAATGAGAAACAAAGGGAGTCATGTAAATGAAGAAAAATATATAGCTGACCTCCTAAATAAATACTCCTCTTCAGTTTTTACAGATGAAGGTAAAGGGAAGGGACCTCAGTTAGAAAGAAGAAACATGGAAACATGTAAAGCATGTGTGTTTAAAGTTCTACTTTAACTTTCCAAGGTAAAAATAGACAACTCTATAGGACCCAATGGGATACATCCAAAGTTATTAAGAACTTCAGTGTGTCCTGACAAAACTGTTGGCAGACGTATTTAACCTGGCGCTATTGATAGGAGCAGTTCCAGAAGGAATAGGGAGCAGGGAAGATTTTGCCAAATACTAAATTAACATCTTAAGGACCAATGCTATTTTACAATGTTTTCCAAAAGCAAAAAGAGTAATTTTCATGTTTTTAACTTAATTTAACTGTAATGTCTCTCTCAATGGACTAATTCCCCTACACACACTGAGGGACACTTACTTGATCTGGTTTTCTCCAGATCATGCTCCCTTTCAGATTTCTCCATCTCCCCCTTCCCTCTGTCTGACCACCACCTTCCATCCTTTACTCCAGTGCTAACCCCTAACAAAACAAACTTGCAGCGCTCACCTCATACTTGTAGGCCATTACCAGATAATATCTGGTTAGACATATCTGTCTAACTCTCTGATAGCCTCCCTATGCCATGCTACCCTCCCCACACACACTCTTACACATCCATGCTATCACACACTCATTCACAAACATTCAGCATAAACTACAGCATAACACCCATCACTCTCACGCATTTACTAATCCACTCTCCCTGAATATTTTTCCTCTGACACTGTTCCTCCTCCTCTTAGTTCTTCATCTTCTTCTTCTGTATCCTGTAGTTCCGCTGCAGTGAGTGCGGATGGCGGTGGGCATGGCTTCAGTGTTGTGCGCCGGGATTTGACACTCAGCATCAATCAGCAGCCCACAGTGCGAGGGAGCACTAAAGCAGAGGTCTGTAGAAACAGACCTCGCACTCCCTTTAGTTATGATCTCCCCAACCAGCCACGCCCCCTTCAGCAGCAGGTACCCCTCTGATTAAGGCACCCTTGGGAGTTGTCTTGGCCACCTGGTACTAAAACCAGCCCTGGTCAAAGGTTTAGCTATACCATAAGTATGTTTTACTTTTCCAAGTAGATGGTAGATAAATCTGTCACCAGAGCTAGTAGAGGCTAATACAGTGGTAGTTAACCCATTGCACCAGTATGTCCTTACCCCCTTCAATCCCCTATGGACGTACCGGGACGTCCAAAAAACGCCTAGTAAAAAAACCCTATGGACGTACCCGTACGTCCAGCCCTTCGTGCAGCGTCAGGGACACATCCCTGCCGCTGCACGGGAGATCAGGCTGTCGTTTGACAGCCTGGACTCCCCACTGACAGCAGAAGCCGGCATCGCTGGATTTCTGCTGTCCGATCTGCTGTAACAGCTCCCGGCATGAAAGCCGAAAAGCTGTAACATTTCAAACTGCCCGATCATGCGATCAGGCATTCCCTTCTGGGTTACATCACTGCTGACATAACCCGGAAGTTCATCGGAGGACAGGATATCCCCTGCAGGGGATATCCTGTCCTCCGATGAGGCACAGATGCTGCAATCTCTATGCACATCTGTGAGGACCTGCATAGAGATCACAGTGTGATCAGAAAAAAAAAAGTTAATTCATTTAAAATATAATAATAAAAAAATCATTAAATTAATAATATAAATAATATTAAAAAATTATAATGTGAGCTGTGATGTCATTTTGACATCACTGACATGTTCAGGAGGTCCCTAAGAGGACCTCTAACCATTTTTGTGTAAAAAAAAAATATATATAAAAAATAAAAAAAATATATAAAAAAGATAATAATTTTTTTAAAAAAAAAAAAACCTTACATCCCATTGCCGTAGCATAACATCTAGCCAGTATAACCCTCCTGCCCCCGTTCACAACCCCCAAACCCGTTAAGCCATAGGCATAAAAATTATACAAAAAATGTACACCTTATAGTTTGCTCCCTGGTGCTGGGAAAGTATAGAAAATCTATATAAATTAGGTATTTCTGAAATCAGGACACCTGAATTGATAAATTTGGAAGGGATTTTGTGAGGATTCAGAGGGAATATATAATTTTTTTTTTTTGTTTGTTTTCTAGTTTTTACTAAATTTCTCATTCAAAATTTTCAGCTAATCATCCAACTATGGTATCAAAAGAAAGCTCCTTGAAAAAACAATATATAGTTTACATGGGTACACTATTCACAGGAAAAGAGAATCATCGCTGAACCGACATAGCGCAAAAATGGCAAAATTGCTCCGGGCTTTGAGGTACCAAAAACCCCTGGGATTGAAGGGGTTAAAAGATGTGCCAAGAACCACCATTAGGATATTCCAGTATGTCCCAGCATTTCCCTGCTACTAATACACAAAAGATCAGCCTGTCATCCAGCCTGTGGGAGCAAGTCCTAAAAGGTGGCGTAGAAATAACGCAGCCATAGATGTATCTATCAGAAAACAATATCAGTGTGTACTATTCATACCTTTCCAAAACATATTTGCAGAGAGATAATGCTTACAAATCCAATAAACATCACAATGAAAGTATCTTGCCAGGATGTAAATGCTTTCTTGAGTCCTTTTTACTTTAGATACCCCAGTGATTAGATGTGAACTTGCAAGAAGAACACAAACAAATCTTCAGGTAGTGGCCTAAAATGTCTAAACCAGAGACGCCCAGGAAGGTATTACCCCCTGACAATCCCTCCTATGTAAATGACCTTTGCTCAATACACTTAATATAAATTCCATATTTCAAGATTAAAGTTATTTAAATATACATCAGATACAAGCAGCATACTAGAGTAGAGAGCATAAAACAATATTAGTTTTTTTGTGAGAGATAACATATACATAACCTTACTTAAATACCGTATTTGCTCGATTATAAGACGACCCTGATTATAAGACGACCCCCCAAAATCAAAATATTAATTTAGGGAAAAAACAAAAAGCCTGAATATAAGACGACCCTATAGGAAAAAGGTTTTACTAGTAAGTATTAATTCATGTAAACTAATTTTCATATTTAATAAAAGCTATGATTGAGAAAAATATATTTTTTATTTCCTTTTATTTGCCAACCTGCCTCCCCTAGTTATGCACATCTGCCCCCAGGCTTTCCACTCTGCCCCCAGAAATGCCTTATACCCCCCTATTTGCCACTCTGCCCCATGATGTGCCTTTTAACCCCCTATATGCCCCTCTGCCCCATGATATGCCTTATACCCCTATATGCCACTCTGGCATATAGGGGGTTAAAAGGCATATCATGGGGCTGAGTGGCATATAGGGGGTTAAAATGCATTTCTGGAGATATATATATATATATATATATATATGTACTGCTAACAGCAATCACACTCCTATCAAGCCAAGGCAGCCAGTACATGCTGGAACCTGGGGATGTTAGAAGTGTGATTACAGCCTCCCTATGCCATGCTACCACCCCCATCCCCCTTACACATCCATGCTATCACACACACACACACACTCATTCACAAACATTTAAATACTCATTCATTCCATTAATCACACATACACACACACGCTCAAACCCGCCACCCCCCCATCCCCTTACCTGAACTGCAGATCTCCCACTCGCAGACTTCTGCAGGGGCCCGGCTGTGCGAGCAACTTCTCTGGCCCCGCCCCCAGAGGAAGGAGGGGGGAGCTAGTGTTATGTGAGGACTGTGCTAGCTTCCTGTTTCCTGCTGCTAATAGCACAGACGCTGCTCACGATCAAAGCCCGGTAAGCAGCACGGCCGAAGCAGAATGAGGTCTGATTAGAAGACGACCTCGATTATAAGACGAGGGGTATTTTTCAGAGCATTTGCTCTGGAAAAAACCTCGTCTTATAATCGAGCAAATACGGTATAACATACTTTAAAATAAAAAGCAATTACCAAGGCTTTTCTATTAGCCTAACTCATTTCATTTGTTTTATTTTCTATACTGCTACCATTAAATGGTCATTGATTAGAATATTAGTGCATAAAATAGATTCAAATGCTGCCAGAGAAACAGTTCTGACACAAACAGAATTCACATACACAGCAATATGTTCTGTAGATTTGATTTGCTTTCGTTTTCAGCTTTTTGACTTTTCTACACATTTTATAACATTTAGAAAGATAAAGATGCTGTAAGTAAAATAAGAAGATGAACCAGAAAGAAGGGATTAAATTATATAATATTTACAAAGGGCCCCATTCATCATTATAGAACATTTATAGACCAGTTTTGAATCATGAAACATTTACATTTTCTTAGACATGTCTGTATTGGCAAAAACATTCATTTTCCTTGCTGTGCTGTGTATTGGATATGTGACATTAAACCATTTAGCTAATTTACTAGCAAATGCCAGTTTTTTATTGTTCTTATTCATTAATTGGATACAAATGGAAACAGAGGTCTAAAGGTGGAACTTTGTGCCTTGTGTAAATCCACCTTGTTCTGTGATCATAATTATGTATCATTTGCAAGCAACAAAGTAACCAGGGGTAATATTCAGCCCAGGGGATCAGTCTAACCAAGTAGGCAAATAAAATTGAATGTTCCATCTAGTCATGCCCTAAACACATGTAAAGAAGAAAGAAAGAGTTCACAATCAAAACATACAAAATATTTAGATAGTAGTCTAAGATATTAAAAAGAGAGTAGCTCATGGAGTGACTGTAGCTCCTACCCACCTTACCAACCCTTCTTTCTATATAAAGAGTCAAAAAGTAAAAAAGAAACATAATTTGTGTCCCCTTTTGCACCTCTTGCCTAGAATTCTTATTCTAGGAAACTTTGTGAAACTTTGCAAGTTTATTACTCAATGCCCATATTGGCTTGGACATTCTTTTTAGTGTTTGATAATAAAAACGGATATAGCTGTATTGAGAGAAAATGGTTGACGTTGGTACCTATTATGATGGAAAGTTATATAAGCTTCAGGGCCCTCATAGCCTCCTCTTCAATGGTCCAATGTGCATAAAAAGGTAAAAAAAAAAAAGTTAAATATAAAATTGTGTATATGTGTGTGTGTGTATATATATATATATATATTTATTTATTTATTTTTTTACATCATATGGCCAAAGTTATAACTTTGGTCTTTGCTGAAGACCAAAGTTATACACAATCCGTAGATCATTGGAGTACTTTGGTGCGGTGGTGGGCTTAGCATAATATGGCCATATGAAGAGATTGGCAATAAAATGGCTGCCCGAAAAGTGTCAAAATGGTCCAAGTGAAATAGCCTAGGCTCTTTACAACCTCATCAGGTATTGTAGGAGAAGACCTATCTTGGCTTAGTATTGACTAAAAGGGAGTCAATAAATGTGCCACAACAACTTTTTTTTTTTTTAGAAACCTGTGGTGTTTTTGATATTCATGAGAGCAGAGTATTTTTGTGTATTGTTTGAAAAAGAAGATCAAAGGGTTAAGCAATAAAGACATTTTTAACAGCCTTATTTGCTCATATCTAGTCTAGGAGATTGTATATAGGGTGGTTTCTGAATCAGGGAAAATTTGTTAATTTATTTTTTGTATCTTTTTCTCTAGCTGTGTACAGTTTCTATACTATTTTATTTCCATGTTTGTCCCATTTTTTTTTATGCATTAATACACGATAATATCTTACAGTTATGAAAGAAAGCCCCACTTGTACTGAAAAAAAACAATACATATTTTTGTGGGTGCACTAATTGAGAAATAGGGAAATTACAGATGCATATAGGAATAGCAAAAAAAAACTAAAAACATTTCTGGTCCTGTAATATAAAATAGCCCGGGTCCTAAAGGGTTAATATTCCTTAATACTGCTAGATCAATATATTTGTACTTGCTTCAAAAACATATATATTTGATGTCCCTAGATAACTATGAGAAAAGTCATGTTTGTAATGTTTGTTATGTTAAACAGAGGATGTTTTTCAGACATAGCCGTATAAAGATAGTATACAGCGATCAGTATTTAGGTCTAAATATGCCACAGTTACAATTTTGTTTCATTAGATCTCTATAAGCTCAGAACCAAACTTCTTGCATAGCTAGGTTTTTTCTCTGCCATTGTTTTGAAGCTTTTCTCCAGGCAACTAGGGTTGATATTTCTGGTCGGGCATTTTATTGTGGTAATGTGTCACCAAGGTTCTGTTTGTCACATTCTATTATGTAATGTAACAAGATGTGACTGATGCTAGCGGACAGAATAGGTTGGATGGCATGTCACTGCACAAATATAAATAAGATCTCGGTTTCCCTCATCTCATAGTGATTCATTGTTTTGTTTTTTTTTTCTTTTAACACTCATGATAAAATGCTATTCATCGTTATTATAACCACAAATAGGAATCTGCAGAAAAGATGTGATAATTGTTATATCTGCTTGAAGTGGAATCATTTTGTAGTGAGTGAAAACACCAGATAGATTTATTAGAGATCAACATTTTTTGTATACAGTATTTGATTTCACAGAACACAATAATAACATAAAATGTTAAAGTGTCTTAGCATTATCTCCACAATATACATTTCTGTAGAGCATAAAAATGTTGTTCCTTTTGTTTCTTTATTTTTTTTAATGTATATGTAGATGTGCTTTCCATGTGCAATGTAATGTTCCAGGCCAGCAGGAAAGGTGGAAACACCATGCAGGAAGCCCATTAATAAAGCAGCCAACATCAAATTTGGAAGACAACATGCTCAATGGCTAGTACTCAGTCTCATTTAAAATAGATAAACAGAAAGGGAATGCATAAAGATAATGAAAGGGAACACAGAAAGGATTCAGCCCATCAGTAAATTCTTTCTCAAGACAGTTTTACTCTATAGACTCTTGGAGCTGTATATGTTGTTATAAGTAAAAGACAAAATAAAGCTTCAGACTTTGGCTCAAAATCTTTAAATCGGAGCAGCCCAGGGGCCAATGGTCCCCACTACCGCTTGTCATTCTCCTGCAAGCTCAGTCACTTCAGTATGTTGTATGTTAATGGGCACAGGGTAGCCTAGGAGGTTTGTTTAGTGACACCCTCAGTGAGAAGCACCTATCATTTAACTCATTTTAAGTTAAATTGTTTTGAGATTGTTAAACTTTGGTCACCTGTAGGTCACCTTTTTAAGTTTTATGTAAAATTGAACACGACCCAGTTGATAGCACAGCAGGGACATATTTTCCTTCTGTGCCAGTAGCTTTTAATGTGGGTTGATCTTATTGCCATGTCTGTATATTATCAGTTTTAATGGCATTGTTAAATATTTTCACCATTCCCTATTGTAATACTGTTATATATACATAATAAATATATAAAATTGATTCTATCCAGTTTAAACGCCATTTAATGATTGTTTTATGGCACAGCTTAATGTGTAAAATACACTTAATGTGCTAGAAATGCACAATAAATGTAGAATAATCTAATCTTTTTGATCATTCATTTTTAACTTTATTCTTAGTTGTCACTTAAGATCTATAAAACAAAATAACATATGTTCTTATAAACTAGACCGATTTGGCATCCTGGACTGGCATAAAAGAATTTCTGTAGCAAACACTGTATTCATCTTGAATAAAATCAAAATCTCTGAAGTATACACTGGAATACATCCATTTTTCAGTGGCTCAATCAAAAAGCTAACGTTTATGAGGCTATTTGAACATATTATAGGCCTCTTTAAGTTCCAAAAAGAAGTCATAAAGACATTTTGTGAATTTATTATTATATATGAAAAGGAAAAAAAAGGTGGACCATTTTAGGCAACATTCCCTTTGTTCCCTATCACAGTCCAAATTGCATTTCGTTTTTGGTCAATTTTGCTGTTTATTGAATCAGCCTTTCAGAGTCAATCATGAAAATTACAATGTTCTGCATTGCCTTCACAGACAGCGCAATAACTGTGTGTCCTATTTAATCGGTATGCCATCAAAGTCAAATGCTTGCAGCCCAAAGAAAATTATAGCTATATTTCTTGAAAGAACACATCAATATTTTACATATTAACTGTTCTAGTAATTTTGTTTTATTGAACAGGATTTAATATGACTTGGAGAGAAAGCAGGAGAGAATACCAATTATTGTTGACTTACAAGGATAAATATTTAACCCTTTCCTTAAGAATAAGAAGCAAAAGTTGTATTAGACAATAAAGAGAGTTGTGCACTGCATTTTGTGTCTTGTTCTAGCACAATCATCATCACTGGTCATCTGTTAGATCATAATCTCCAAGCCAAAGAAATATCATATGCGATTATTTGGAATCTTCATCTCGTGAAAGCTTGTAAGCTTGCATTAGTTTTTTTTTAAAGGATTTTATGAGCTGATCTGATATAATTACACTTCAAAGAATAAAACTAAATAAGGCAAGAAAATGAAACTCAATAGAAAACCAAATGAACCGTAGGTTGTTTATTCAGATTCAGATACATTCTTGCAAACACCAAATATAAAACTATTACTTACACAGGCTTCACAAGTTACAAATATATTACAACAGTGCGTATTATAATTGTCATTTGTTTCCATAGCACATAGCTTTTTTGGTAGCATACGAAATTTTGCATGTGTTGATTAAAATTAATAATTTATCTTGCTATATGATTAGAATTTTGAGAACTCATATTTATATCCATATAAACTAAGGTAAACAAAATGAAAAGAAAAGTGTCAGGAAATCTACAAAGGACATTTTTGTGTGTTTGTGCATCCTTTATGTTTTGCTTTTTCTTTAAGTATCAATATTTAAATGTGTATTTTCTACTTGCCTATTTTTAATGTCTTGTGGCTGTTAAACCACCATGAGCTCCATATTGATTTACACCATTAACCACAATAGTATTTGTGACTATGCTACGTTCGTCTATCAGATCTGTTACTGTAAACAATATATTTAAAATGTCCCTTTATATTGTAATCCACTATTCAATATGGGCTCTTATTGTCCAAGAATATTATGTTTTATAACCTTTCATCTCAACTGCTAGAAAGCTTGTATTGAATAATTATGCTAGTAAGTTGGTGACCTACAGTCAAATACCTAGCATGAAAAATTATCTTATTATTTTAATGAAAAAGGTGTAGACACTGTGTCCATGTATATGAGCAACACAAACTTCCCTATTGCCTTCTATACTAGAAGAAAAGTATACAAAATAGTGAAGATGTGCACTAACAATAATCAAATAATGTCTAAAAGTGAAAACAATCTGTGTAAAATAAAATATAGACACTCCAAACTCAACTTGTGTAGCAGGATCAGTTCTCCTTCACAAAGGACCAGAACCTCACAAAGAGGAAAAAAGGAAGTGAAAAACATTGTGCAGTATTGTATCAGGAATAAGCACATATAGATGATATATGTATTGCACTGACTCTTTCATGATCAGCATACCACTAACTATATTCAGCACTTTCAATTGGAACTCTCAGGCTTCTGTGTCAAATTGAAGATGTAACATTAGTCCAGTCTTCATAGAGCAACGGAGAAGCATTCAATTAAACAGGATTTATTGCATAAAAAGAACAGAGAATCTATTTTAAGGTGGGCTTGTTGACATTTAAAGCCCTAAAGGACCAGGGCCCCCGTTACCTGAAAGAGTAATTATCACCCTACATCCCAACTCACCCCTCCAATCTACACATCTTCTCTTCTTTCAGTGCCCAGGCTGCGCACAATATCAGGCTCCAATGCATTTTGCCATGCAGCTCTACACTCTGGAACTCTCTGCCACATTTAGTCAGGGAAGTCCCATCTTTAGAGACTTTTAAAAATAGACTTAAAACTCATCTTTCCTCCCAAGCATGCAGCTAATTTGCTTTTATCGTTCTATGTTATTGTTCAATTATATAACTATAAAATACAATATCATATGCATCTCTCCTATTACATATATACTAGCACTTTACAAGATATACAAAGTACTTCAGAATATGCCCTGTATTTCAGTATGGCTAATTGGACAACATAATATCAATGTCAGATGCTATCTATTGATTCTATGAATTATATTTGACAAGGAATGGTACTTTGCAACTAGAGATGAAGACTGCCTGCAACTGACACAGAAAAAAGTCATTTCCAACTTTCTGCACAAATACTTTATTTTTCTGAATATTGTAGGGGACAGCTCACGCATGGGGCGGCAATGACAGTTTCACACAGGTTTCCAAAGTAAAAGCGCGTTTATTTAGATGTTGTAGTCACAGAGCACCTTGTAAACAAAACAAACTATAAGCCTGTCCGGCTCTAACTAAACAGCAGGATACCTCTCTAGCAGCCTAAGGTCTGACGCAAAGCAAAGTAACCAGTTTTGTATGGGGTAAAGCTTCATACCTGGTGAGCTGCAGCGCTGGCTGTAGCTGCTCCTTCATTCAGTTTCTCCCTTCACCTGCAAACTTAACAGCCCTCTCTTTTAAGGCTTCCTCCCCAGTAACGAGCTTAGGAAGCCTCACCTGAGAGCACCTGGGTTTGCTACCATGCCTGGCAGAGGTAACCAGGTGAGATATATATCCCATCAACCACTCTCCCATACACTTTACCACATATCCCCCCCGTCGACTCCAGACCAGAGGTCTGGACAGCGTCAGCAACCATACAGTACACCCTGGACAACGCATCCGCATTCCCATGTAACTTCCCTGGTCTATGCTCCACTGTAAATCTAAAGTTTTGCAAGGAGAGAAACCATCTGGTCACTCTTGCATTCCTCTCTTTATTCTGTTTCATCCATGCCAGAGGAGCATGGTCAGTCACCAACACGAATTCCCTGCCCAGGAGATAATATCTCAGGGACTCCAACGCCCACTTGATGGCGAGACACTCCCTTTCCACTATGGCATAATTTTCCTCGGCTGGGGTCAGTTTCCTACTCAAGTACAGCACTGGGTGTTCTTCCCCATTAACCACTTGTGACAAAACTGCCCCCAAACCTCTAGCAGACGCGTCTGTCTGAACCAGAAATGGTTTCCTAAAATCAGGGGAAACGAGCACTGGCTGGTCACACAGGACAGACTTCAGACTCTGAAAAGCCCTTTCTGCCTCGGGGTTCCACTTTACCATCACTGACTTACCACCCTTTGTTAAGTCTGTCAATGGTGTGGCCATGGAGGCAAAATTGGGCACGAACCGACGGTAGTACCCGGTTATGCCAAGGAAAGCCCTCACTTGTTTCTTTGTTACTGGCCTAGGCCAGTTCTGTATCGCCTCAATCTTATTGATCTGGGGTTTAACCAGCCCCCTACCAATGATATAACCCAGGTATCTTGCTTCCTCCAGACCCACTGCACATTTTTCAGGGTTTATGGTTAGGCCTGCATCACTAATGGAGTCTAACACGCCCTGTACCTTACCGAGGTGACTTTTCCAGTCAGACGAAAAAATTACCACATCGTCCAGGTAAGCAGCGGCATAATCACGATGTGGTCTCAAAATCAGATCCATCAGCCTCTGAAAGGTAGCAGGGGCCCCATGTAACCCAAATGGCATCACAACATACTGGAACAGGCCCTCTGGAGTGGAAAAGGCAGTCTTCTCTTTAGCCTCCTCAGTTAACGGTATCTGCCAATAGCCCTTTGTAAGGTCAAGTGTTGTAATGTACCTTGCCTTCCCAAGCCTCTCAACCAGTTCATCCACTCGGGGCATGGGGTACGCATCAAACTTTGAGACCTCATTTAATCTCCTGAAGTCATTACAGAACCTCCACGTCCCGTTGGGCTTTGGGATTAGCACTATGGGGCTTGACCACTCACTAGTAGATTCCTCAATAACACCTAATTCAAGCATGCGCCTGACCTCCGTGGATACCGCCTCTCTACGGGCTTCTGGTATCCTGTATGGCTTCAGGTTCACTTTACTGTGAGGCTCAGTTTTAATATGGTGTTTTATGAGGTGGGTACGGCCAGGTAGGTCCGAAAACTTTCGTCTGTTTTCCTGCAGGAACTCCCTCACCTCCTGCTTCTGGGGCACTGACAGTGCCTCTCCTATGGTTACTGGGGGAACTGGTTGCCCCACTTCTTTGACCCCTGCCTGGGTCGCCCCCAAAGACTCCCGCTCTTTCCACGGCTTGATCAGGTTTACGTGGTAAACCTGGAAGGGTTTTCTCCTGCCCGGTTGATGGACCTTGTAGTTCACCTCACTCATCTTCTCTACAACCTCATAGGGACCCTGCCACTTGGCTAAAAACTTACTTTCAACGGTGGGCACTAAAACCAGGACCCTGTCCCCAGGATTAAAGGCCCTCAACCTGGCAGATCTGTTATAAATTCTGCTCTGGGCCTCCTGCGCTCTTTGCAGATGCGTTTTAACTATAGGCATCACCGTCGCTATTCGCTCCTGCATCTGAGCCACATGTTCAATAACACTCTTATATGGGGTGGCCTCGGTCTCCCAAGTTTCTTTGGCAATATCTAACAAACCCCGTGGATGTCGGCCATACACTAACTCAAAGGGGGAAAACCCTGTAGACGCTTGGGGCACCTCCCGGATAGAGAACATGAGGTAGGGTAATAGACAGTCCCAATCCCGACCATCCCTTTCTACCACTTTTTTTAGCATATGCTTTAGGGTTTTGTTAAACCTCTCCACTAACCCGTCTGTTTGAGGGTGGTACACTGAGGTACGGAGGTGAGTGATTTTAAACAACTTACACAGGTCTTTCATGACCCGTGACATAAAGGGCGTACCCTGGTCAGTAAGAATTTCTTTAGGGATCCCCGTGCGAGAGAACATGTAAAACAACTCCCTAGCAATATTTTTGGAGGCCATGTTTCTTAAGGGTACCGCCTCTGGGTACCGGGTAGCATAATCCAAGACAACCAAAATGTATTGGTGTCCCCTAGCAGATTTGACAATGGGCCCTACCAAATCCATGGCAACTCTCTCAAATGGTACTTCAATGATGGGAAGTGGCACCAAGGGGCTACGGAAGTGTGGTGTTGGGGCACTCTTCTGGAATGTGGGGCATGACTCACAATACCTTTTTACTTCTTCATATACCCCAGGCCAATAAAACCTTTGGAGGACCCTCTCTTGTGTTTTATTAGTCCCCAAGTGCCCCCCAAACACATGGTTATGGGCTATGTCCAGCACCAGGTGTCGGTATGGTTTTGGCACCAGAAGCTGTTCCACAATTTCCCTGTTAACTTTGGTGACCCGGTACACTAGATCCCCATTCATGGCAAAATGCGGAAATTTCTGGTCAGCTTCGGGTTCCTATGGTACCCCATTTACTACCGTGACATTTGCCCGTGCAGTTCCCAGAGTGGGGTCTCTCACTTGCTCGGTCCCGAAGTTACCCCGAGACATTTCTAAATCTAAGACCTGTTGGCCGGGTAGGGAAGTTTCTTCTTCTTCCTCCCCAGCTAACACCTGCAAGGGGAAAGAATCTTCACTATACATTTCAGGTGGGCCTAGATCCTTTTCATCATGCCCCTTACTGGTATCATTGTTCCCAATGGCCGTCTCACCTGACCCATTATTTACAGGGAGGGTTACAGACTCTGCCGGAGTTTGTTCCCCAGCTGCAGAAACGTTCCCCCTTCTCCACAACTCCCAGAACAAGGGGAAATCGCGGCCTAAAATAACCGCATGCATAAGTCTTTTTACAACTCCGACTTCGTAGGTCACAGTTCCAGATGGGGTCACCAACTTAATGGGGGCCACAGGGTAAGCTACAATATCCCCGTGGATGCATAGCACTCTTATGTGCTTGTTCGGCACGTAGTCCATAGTCACAAGGCCAGCCCGAACCAAAGTCACCAGGCTACCCGAGTCCAAAAGTGCCTTCACGGAGCAGTCACCTATCTTCACCATACAAAAATGCGGCTCAGTCTCTGATTCTGGAATGGCTGCACAAACAGGTTCTGCAAACAGGGACTGACGCCGACTAGCGTCACACACCATGGGCTCTGAGTTAAGAGGGCAATAGGCGGCTATGTGTCCCCACTCATGGCACCTCCAGCACTGGGGGGTCCCTGGCCTCCTTAGTAGGGAGCCCTTTCTAGGATTGTGGGGTCCCAGGGGTTCAGGATCAGTCTTTTGCCCTTGCCCAAACTCTAGAGCCCTGCTCTCTCTCACATTTTTCCATACACCTCCAGCTGGAACTCTCTTACCCAAAGATGTCGCGGGTCTGACAGTCTTGGAAGGTGTTGGTGCCGCAGGGACCTCACGGAGGAAGTCCTCGGTTGCTATGAACCTTTCCACCATGTTGACAAGCTGCTCAGCAGTTCTGGGGTCTCCATGCCCAACCCACCGTTGTAGCTCCGCCGGGAGGGCGCGGAGGTAGTGGTCCACTACCACCTTTTCCACAATCTGGGCTGGTGTAGTGGATTCTGGTTCCAGCCACTTGCGTACAAGATGAATCAGATCATACATCTGGGACCTGGCAGGCTTGTCCATGGTGTATTTCCAACAGTGGACTCTCTTGGCCCGAACAGCGGGCGTAACACCCAGGCGAGCAAGGATCTCCATTTTTAGTTTTGTAAAGTCCCGGACATCCTGCTCCCCGAGGTCATAGTAGGCCTTTTGCGGTTCACCAGTCAGGAAGGGTGCAATCACTTCTGCCCACTCTGCAACTGGCAGTCTCTCTCTCTCCGCCACTCTCTCAAATACGGTGAGGTATGCCTCAACGTCGTCGTCGGGTGTCATTTTTTTGTAAGCCCCGCTGAACGGCCCTCCTCACGTTAACAGTCTCAAGGGGGCTTGCCTCCACTTGTTGGGACTGAGCCACAACAGTCTCTCTGAGCGCAGCAATCTGCTCCATTAACAGGCGATTCGTTTCCTGTTGTTGGGCCATAGTCTGCTGTTGCGCATGTTGCTGGGCGTGAAAAGCCTCTGCATGAAACTTCCGTTGCTGTTCCAAGGCCTGCTCATGTCTCAGGTTAGCCTGTATCAGCTGCTTTATCACTTCCTCCATTGTGCCGGATGGGCCTTACAGTGCTGCAGCCTTCACTCAGGACATATGCTTCCGGCCCTTTAAATGTCCACAAAATTCAGATGCAGTGTTTTGTCATGCCGTTGCTCCTAGCACCACTGTGCCCGCATTCTCCACCAATTGTAGGGGACAGCTCACGCATGGGGCGGCAATGACAGTTTCACACAGGTTTCCAAAGTAAAAGCGCGTTTATTTAGATGTTGTAGTCACAGAGCACCTTGTAAACAAAACAAACTATAAGCCTGTCCGGCTCTAACTAAACAGCAGGATACCTCTCTAGCAGCCTAAGGTCTGACGCAAAGCAAAGTAACCAGTTTTGTATGGGGTAAAGCTTCATACCTGGTGAGCTGCAGCGCTGGCTGTAGCTGCTCCTTCATTCAGTTTCTCCCTTCACCTGCAAACTTAACAGCCCTCTCTTTTAAGGCTTCCTCCCCAGTAACGAGCTTAGGAAGCCTCACCTGAGAGCACCTGGGTTTGCTACCATGCCTGGCAGAGGTAACCAGGTGAGATATATATACCATCAACCACGCTCCCATACACTTTACCACAATATAGCAAATAATATATATATCAATACAAAGTAAAAAGCTTCTAATTATTTTTTAACCATTCAATTGCAAACTTTAAGGACGAACAATTTGTTTTTTATACCTTCAAATAAAACCTTTAAAATAGTTTCCAATCATAAGTTTAAAAAAGTATTTGTAGTATTCTGTCACTCAAATGTATGTATCATTTGCTTAATCTACAAATCATCCCCTATGAGAGCATAGATAAATGATACTACAAGAGTAAATAGTACATAGTGTCTAGGTACCTAGACCACTGGAGGAAAATAGGCATGAGAGTAGACAAATCTGCATTTTCTCCAGCACCTCTCAACTTGTAACAACACAGAGGAGGAAAGCTACCCTCCTTTTTTCCAAATTATCTCTCAAAACTACTAAAGAGACATGAGAAGAAACACATTGGGCTTTTCATGATTAAATCAGATACATCACTACAACATATGCTTAAAGGCTTAATGACCAAATGAATTCAAGTCATAAACACCTGTTCAATATTACTTCAAAAACAAATCTCTTTAGCTCTGCCAACAGAGAAGCAGGTATTATCAAATATTGACCCTCTGTTAATAAACTAGACAAATTATTATTTCCCTTTAGTACGATGATGAAGTAGTATATCAGAAGATCAACCCTTTTTCATTATAAAATATACCAACAATATTAAATATGAAAACATTAACCTGAGAGAATGAGTACACTAGGGATATAATTCATAATCTGTAAAGAAAACATGTTTCCATGAATGAATTTGTACAAGAGCTAATATGCTCAAAAAAGCTACAATTATTTTTTCAGCATGTCATTTTAATGACAGGCATACTCACTAGTCTAATATCTAGTTTATAAACATGCAGGGCTTGCATGTACAAATTGCTTACCTATATAAATTAGTGATGCAATCATCAGAAAATATCACTGCTATTTAAAAGGTGGTAATGCGTTTAGTGATTACATACATTTCAATTCCAATAAATGTTTTTCTAATAATATTTAATGAGCACATAAAAGTTAATTCTTAAGTGAAGTGCTTGCTTAATGAACTGAGTGTAACAACCATTAGATTCAGCTTTCCTCTGTTCTGTTTGAAAATTAGTACTGCTAGCAGATTAACTATTAATTTACAATAGATATAGAGGGTTGATAAGTGGTACAATTTTTATTGGAGATAGAAAACAAGTTAATGAACAGGATGTTTCTAAACATATATTACACTCTTTATCCACACTTTATCATAAAATTAGAAAAACAAAATATCGAGTGAGGAATGGAGGATTTGGGTTTCTAAAAGATTATCTTGATAAAATAATGCCTCTGTGAATGAGGTCAATATAAATTACTTCAGAAGGTAAATAATGTGTCAAAAATTGTTGTACCAGGCTCGGTAAGTGTGAGATGCCATTAAACCTAGGCATGCACATGTTCTCATATGATGTGATGGATAGAACAATAGGTGGGACAGTGGGATGGACATAGGATGGGCTGATGGGAGTGGTATGGGGGACCAGGCGTTAAGTATGTATGGGGCCCCAAGATTTCTGATGGTAGCCCTCAGTATGGTCCCCAGGAAGCAATTGTGTTTTTTGAGCAACTAGCAGTAGTAGAAATAGACAAGAAAAATAAGAAGAAGCACAAATCGTGCTGATAGGTCATTCCATTAGACGGCTCAAGGTTATTAACACATTTTAATCAGATAATGCCTTTCATTTCCCGTGTTCTTTTGGAGTTGTATAATTAATATTGTTCTGTGCTCATTTGGAGGAAGTAGAAGGTAAATAGACATTAATTGTCTTAAAAATAATTAAAAGAAACACCTTTTTTATTACAAACATAAATCATTATTCAGTTTGTTAAAGTATACCAATCTTCTCCTCTTTGTTAGAGAGTACACTTGTCATTGCATGGGTTACTGGGGGGGCTAAGAATTGAAAAAAACAGAAAATTACACATGCACATACACAGATGTAGAATAATGCAATATTACTGTATGTACGACAGTGTGTCTGTCTACCAATCTAGTCTATTGGTGTTGTCTCCATATCTAGTTACATCTATACATAAACAAATTTGTAGCTTTGAGACATCCATGTCTACCAAAGAAAATGAGCTGCCAGACATGAGGAGCTTATATTAGTGTAGGAAAGAAGGACGGGGGAATGTGGGACCCAAAAAGCTCCTGGGATGTCTGTCTGTCTGTCTATCTACACAAAGGGCCAGTCCGAACATCTAGGTAAACTGTAGGCAATCCCATGTGGCACTGAACTGGTCAGGATGCAACATCCTGAGGTTCCATCCTATATTAACAAAAAAAGTACATGCAGGAACCAACGATAGAGACTTCTCCAACTATAACGACCCAGCCCATTTCTGCCCTTACTGCTGTGATCTGCTTTCTCCAGTGCCCCTCTGCTCTGACCCACCCCCTCTACCTCCCCTTAGTCCTTTCTTTAGCACTATAGGAAACTATAGGATGTTGGGCACGTCGACAGGAGGGGCGGCGCTTCTACAAGTTGTTCCAGGGCCGCCTTCTCCTGCATACTGTATGCTCAAAAGGAAGGGGGTGGGACAGCCCTGGGCTCAGTTGAAGGGATGACGGTTACAGCAATGGTTTCAAAACCATTCACTCTACTGAAACAGCTCTAACAAAAGTCTCCAATGACTTGCTCTTTGCCAAATCAAAATGTCACTTCTCCATTCTAATACTATTGGATCTCTCTCCTGCTGTTGATTACCACCTTCTTCTTGACTCACTTGCTTCTACATCTCTCATGTCCCGTATTACCAACTGCTTATCTGCTATTTCTTCATGCATGTCACAACACTACCTGAAACTTAATATTTCGAAAACTGAACTAATTATCTTCCGTTCTTTTATCTCCACTCCACTACCTGAATTATCACCATTAACAACCCGACCATCATCCTTTACTCAAACCTCTCCTTCATCCCTCAAATTCAGTCCCTCGCCAGATCCTGCCGCTTGCACCTAAAAAACATCTCTCGCATCCGCCCATTCCTCACCCAAGAATCCACAAAATCTCTGGTTCATTCACCTATTTCCCGTCTTGACTACTGCAACACTCTTCTGGCATTCCATTGTCTCGACTCTCTCCTCTGCAGTCTATCCTAAATGCTGCTGCTAGGTTTATCTTCCTTGCACGCCACTCCTTTAGAATTAAATTTAAAATCCTGGTACTAACATGTAAGGCCCTCCATAACACTGCCCCTCCATACATTTCTTTATGGTGCCACATTCAGCTCATACTTATACTTGAGGTTGTTGAAGTGAATTGACAGCCATGATATAGAAGCACTTTATTACAACATTTTAAAACTTTACTGACAGAATAGATTGGCTTTCTGAGGTACTGTTGTTGTGTTAAGGTTTTTATCCTGATTTTTAATTCTTGGCTGCTTGAAATGCAGGACTGACTCCAGGTCTATTTCATAATACATTAGAAGTGGATGTAATCATTGCTGATTAGAGTAAGTGACAGAAACTGCAATTGGCTTTGAAGGAGCCAAAGGAATGGAACCTGCAAAACTACTTTGCATTTATGTGTTGAAGATAAGGAACCATCTATCAGACAGCTGCCAAACCTTGATTTTTTTTTATTACTGAAATACTCTTCATGTAAAGCACAATCAGTTCAAATTGCATAGTTAATTTCAAACTTGTTTAAGCATGCTGTACCTCCCAACTCCTGAAAAGATAGAAGATGGTGTGTGTGTGTGTGTGTGTGTGGTTAGAGGTGTAGCAAATGATACAGCTGGCCCTGGTATTTCCAGTGCTTTTGGTAAACAACACCTCAGATGCTTTGCATCATTATTATTATGAATATTATAATTTTGTTTATGTACTTCTACCAGTGCTTAGTACAACACATATATTCAAGGGGTATGACAAATTTAGAATTTACAGTGTACAGACTCCTGTTACACGGGCTGAGTACCTCCCCATGGCTATTTAGAGAGATAAACTTAGTTACTAATGTAGACACATTGGAGGCACCCTCAGCAGTTTATCACCCTAGGCAACATCTAGGTCTCTGAAACCCTCTTAAAGCTTGTCATGGCAGCCTTTAAAATAACTACATTAATTTGTTCGCATATCTTGTGCTTTGACAATAGCTGTAGTTATTTTGAGATATTTCGTTCAAAAGCTGAGAATTGTGTCTCCTTAAGACAAAACTAACAATACCTGATCAATTTCCTGTCCTGAAGATATTGTTCTTGTTTTACCCCAACTTCACAAAGGTCATCCAAACTAGAGCCCTGCACGGGATTGCTTTTTTAATCTTGCTCCCGCTGATTTTTTGTCCATTCCTGCCCGCTCCTGCAATGTGGGTGTTCCACTCCCGCCCGCTCTCGCCACAAATGTGGCCAATCACGCCCACCTCCTTACCTGAACTGCAGATTTCCCGCGCAGTCCCGCAAGGCTGCCTTCGCGCTGCTCCCTCACAGCGTCCTTTCTCTTGCTCCGCCCAGGAACACACCATAGTCACGGGAAGTTACTTCACATCACGTGATTCCGCTTTGTTCCTGGGCGGAGCAAGAGAAGAGTCACTGTAAGGGAGCAGCGCAAAGGCAGCTTTGCGGGACAAATATCAGCAGATATCAATGAGGCGGGTGGAGGATAGGAAGGTCACCTGATGTTACTCTTAAACATTTGCCCCTCTAGCTTAAGACTATGTCCTCTTGTTGTGGTAGCATTTCTCCTTTTAACCTCTATAGATGTACCTGTACATCCTAAAAATGCATTTATTAAAGCCCTTTAGGACGTACCGGTATGTCCTGACTTTCTTGCAACAGCAGGACTTTCTGCTGCTCGATCTCTTGTAACGGCTGCAGGCATGAGCTCTGGAAAACCGTTTAAATTTACATTTAAAATGCCTGATCGCGTGAGGACAGGATATCCCCTGCAGGGTCTGTCTAGACCCTGCTGGGATATCAGATTGCTCCTCCTACTCACGGATGATGCACACTTTAATCCCCAATACAAGTCTATAGAGACTTGCATAGAAAACACAGTGTGATCGGTGCAGGGGATTGCAAAAGCTGAAAAAATAAACAAAAGAAAGTGTAAGTGATTTTTTTTAAAATAAATAATTAGTGAAAGAATACAATAAATAAACAACAAAAAAAAAACAATAAAGTGAGCTAAGTGATGTCATTGTGACATCACTGGCACAAATAACATATTCAAGAGGTTGCTAAGAGGATCTCTAACCATACTACCATACTGCACTGATAACTGCAAATATTAAAAAAAAAAATACAAAAAAATAAAATAAATTATAAAAAAGATAATACTACTAATAATAATGATAAAAGAAAAAATGCTTACATCCGATTGCACTAGCATAACATCTAAAAGGTATAACCCCCTGCCCCGTTTACAACCCTAGAACCCGTTAAGCCGTAAGTATGGATATGGGATGGTGGATATGGCCCTCTAGAAAAAGATAAAAAAAAAGTATGTGGGTTATTTCTGTAATCTAGATGATTGGGAATCAAGTTTGGCTGAGTTTCCATGCCCCCTAACTGTTCCGCTTTGCAGGGGCGGAGGAAGGGTGAGGTGAGATCTTTTCTCACCTCAGGTGCAGCTGCGGGGGGGGGGTCTGTCGCTTTAGACCTTTACTGCTCCTTAATCACTACCCGCCTGCAAATAATGCGGTGATATGACGTCATCCCTGCTCTCTGCAGCAATAGCCGGCGCCAGTGGCGACTCTAGAAACAATATATAGGGGGGGCACACAAGATATCACAGTCAAACTGGGGGGGCATTCATAATTTCCAAAAGTAATGTGCTATGGAATTATACTTTTGTTATTGGGCTAAAATAATACTTGATCATTCAACATGGGAAGCCTGAAGCCACAATTGAGTGCGACTAATCCTTGAAATAAATATTATAACACAATAAATAACTTTTCCACTAAATGATTTCAGGGCCTTGAACGTTTTGTCCCCTGAAGTCACTACAACTTCAGGAGGGCATTTTATCTCTGGATAAATATAAATTAAATAATTCCTACTGTAAGTTAAGTGCCAGGAACAGATGAGCAAACACACACACCAACACAGGCTCTGTCACACCAACACCCAGACACACACACCAGGACAGGCTCTGCGACACCGACAACCAAACATACACACACACACCAGGACAGGCTCTGCCACATCCAAACACACACACACACCAGGACAGGCTCTGCCACACAGACACCCACACACATCAGGACAGGCTCTTCCACACCCACATCCAAACACACACACGGACAGGCTCTGACACACTGACACCCAAACACACACCCTAGGACAGGCTCTGCCACACTGACAACTGAACACACACACCAGGACAGGCTCTGCCACACCAACACCCAAACACACACCAGGATAGGCTCTGCCACACCAAAACCTATACACACACCCGAGGACAGGCTCTGCTACACTGATAACCAAAACCACACAAGCAGCAGGACACAATCCACGTCACAGACGTCTGCATCAGGATGGATTTTTCACACTGCATTGTCGTTTATACCCCCCTTAGTGTTTTTGCCTCTGCTGCCCATATATATTAATATTAGCCCCAGTTGCCGATAGCAGGTATAGAGCAACACATTAACACACAAACCAAGCTTTGCATGGATAGATCAACTGAAATTCACTTGTGATCTCAGCACTGAAGGTATATATTAAATAAACAGAATCAGACATACAAATCCTGTATTTGCAGGTATACAATAGTATATGAAACGTAGCATTGCAGGTATAGATCAAATAAATACATGGAAACAGCATTGCAGGTATTAATCAACTGAATAAGACATACAAACACTGTATTTGCAGGTATACATAAATAATATATGCATAAATAATGTATGGATACATAAATAATTTATATATAGATATGGATCTACAGAATAACGCAAAAACCCAGCTTTGCAGGTAAAGATCAATTGGAATTCACATAAAAACACGTCATTAAAAGGTATATTTAAAACCCCCTAGATTACAGGCATAGATCACAGGTTGCACACCCCAAAGCCAGCCCTGCCGTCCACACTGCCCACACAGCAATCACACTCCTATCATACCCAGGTAACCAGTAAATGATGGTACCTAGGCATGATGGGACTGTGCTTGCTGTGATTGCTGTTAGCAATCACACTCCTATCATGCCAGGTCAGCCAGTACATGCTGGTACAGGGTGGCTGTAAGTGATGTGTAGACCCCATACTGCTGGCAGCATCAATACACAAGGGGGGAAGCTAGCTAGGTTTCAGCATGTGCTGGCTGACTTGGCATGAAAGGAGTGTGATTGCTAACAGCAATCAAAGTCCCATCATGCCTAGGTTCCAGCACTTACACATCCAACCAGTAAATGCTGCAACCTAGGCATGATGGGACTGTGATTGCTGTTAGCAATCACACTCCTATCATGCCAAGTCAGCCAGTGTATGCTGGTACAGGGTGGCTGTAAGTGATGGGCAGACCCCATACTGCTGGCAGCATCAATAGACAAGGGGGGCAGCTAGCTAGCTTTCAGCATGTACTGGCTGACTTGGCATGATAGGAGTTTGATTGCTAACAGCAATCAAAGTCCCATCATGCCTAGGTTCCAGCACTTACACATCCAACCAGTAAATGCTGAAACCTAGGCATGATGGGACTGTGATTGCTGTTAGCAATCACACTCCTATCATGCCAAGTCAGCCAGTACATGCTGGTACAGGATGGCTGTAAGTGATGTGCAGACCCCATGCTGCTGGCAGCATCCATAGACAAGGGGGCAGCTAGCTAGGTTTCAGCATGTACTGGCTGACTTGGCATGATAGGAGTTTGATTGCTAACAGCAATCAAAGTCCCATCATGCCTAGGTTCCAGCACTTACACATCCAACCAGTAAATGCTGAAACCTAGGCATGATGGGACTGTGATTGCTGTAAGTACAGCTGACAGTTGGGAGCCATAAGACACCAGTAAGGTGTCTTCCCAGCCTCCTCTTTCTACTCCTAAGTAGGTTGTACTGCCAAATTGTGAGACTAGTGATGCCCGGATCATGAACGAATCGTTCATTTGATCCGATTCTTTTTAGTGATCCGGATGAATCGGTTCAGTAGACTGAACGATTCATTTGTAGTGGTTCAGTCTGTGAATCATGCAGCTGTAACCTGATCCTAGAGCTGTGAGTCATCTGCAGAGCACTCAGACACAGACTCTGCGGTCAGGTTACAGCTCATTAATTCACAGAGGAACGATGACTCATAGAGTCAGAGAGTCGTTCAAAGATTCGAATGATCCGAAGACTCGAATGATCCGAAGACTCAAATGATCCGAAGACTCGAATGATTCAAATGATTCGAATCTTACAGGGATCCGGATCTTACAAGGATCCGAATCTTACAGAGATTCGAGTCCTTCAGAGAATATTACTGATACCATACTTTTATAAATAAATACATTAATAATGTTCACACTGCCTCCAGGATTTAGATTCCCCTGGGTTTGCCCCCCTTTACCTATAACTGCACCTACAGTTAACTTTATTAAATTAATTAAATTAACCCTCAGTCATCAGCATAAAATTAACCCTTATACCCCATCAACTATAACTGCCCCTGAAATTAACCGTAAAGATCCCATTAACCATAACGGCCCCTGAAATTAACCCTAAAGACCCCATTAACCATAACGGCCCCTGAAATTAACCCTAAATACTCCATTAACCATAACTGCCCCTAAATTAATTGCATGTACTCCAGATAAATTACCTAATACATTGGTATGGTTGATGGGGTGTTTAGGGTTAATTTAGGGGCAGTTATGCTTAATGGGGTCTTTAGTGTTAATTTAGGGGCAGTTATGCTTAATGAGGTGTTTAGGGTTAATTTGGGGGCAGTTATGCTTAATGGGGTCTTTAGTGTTAATTTAGGGGCAGTTATGCTTAATGAGGTGTTTAGGGTTAATTTGGGGGCAGTTATGCTTAAAGGGGTCTTTAGTGTTAATTTAGGGGCAGTTATGCTTAATGAGGTGTTTAGGGTTAATTTGGGGGCAGTTATGCTTAATGGGGTCTTTAGTGTTAATTTAGGGGCAGTTATGCTTAATGGGGTCTTTAGTGTTAATTTGGGGGCAGTTATGCTTAATGGGGTGTTAAGGGTTAATTTTAGGGGCAGTCATGGTTGATGGGGTGTTAAGGGTTAATTTTAGGGGCAGACATGGTTGATGGGGTGTTTAGGGTTAATTTAATGGTGAGGGTTAATTTAATTAATTTAATAAAGTTAGCTTAAGGTGCAGTTGCAGGTAAAGGGGAATGTAAATCCTGGGGGCAGTGATTATTAATGTATTATTTATAACAGTATGGTAATATTATCTGACTGATTCGAATCCCAATGAAGGCAGAGAGTCGTTCAAAGATCCGGATCTTACAATGATCCGGATCTTACAGTGATCCGGATCACTGTAAGATTCGGATCCCTGTAAGATCCGAATCTTTGAACGACTCTCTGCCTTCATTGACATCACTGGAGGCAGGGGGGGGGTTTCATAATGAAAGGGGCGGGGCCAATCGTTAGTGTGCCTACACGGAGTTACTGGAAAACAGTAACTCCTGTGAGTCACACTGAGTGATCCGAAGATTCGGATCATGAATCGGATCATTTCAGTGAACGAATCGAAATGATCCGATTCACTTTAATGATCCGAACTTCCCATCACTATGTGAGACAGCCAGAGTGTGACATAAGCGGCTCTGTCTCAATCCTCTTCATCATGTGTAGCACGTGGGAAGGACAAGCCTTCTGTTCGGAAGGGTGGACTTAATGCATCAGGTGACACTGCAAGGCTTGCATAGGTTCATTGAGAAGCCTCTTCTTGGCTCCCTCTGCTTCATGCAGGGGAATTCCATCTCCAGGGATATTTATGAACCAGATTTCTCTCCAAGACCCATGTTGGCTTTGGTTCCCTTCTACAGTCTGGTTAGTGTAAACAGGTTTCTTCTTGCATGAAACTTATCAATTTTCTTTTCTTTTTTTCTTTTCCATTGTTATTTATGGTGGGCTTGTTTGAAAATGGGGCCCGAGGCACATTTTGTTAGTCAGGATGGGGTTGTATCTGGGGAGGGGATACCTTTAACTCAGTTACATGGTTCACAGGTAACTGAAAAGAAAAATGGCTAGTGTTGAGCCTACAGTGCTCAAATACCAAACTTAATATACCCAATAAAGAATGTATTCAATATACGTTAATTATAATCATATAAACAATTAAAAACATTAATAAAAAGTTAAATCCCAAGGCATTGTAGTCCACATATGTTAGGAAATTCTCAGACTGAAATTCTTTATAATATGAAGCTTCCCACAGTTCTGTATCCTCAAGGTACTTTACCTGCAGCTTCCTCATGGCTTGATGTATTACTGCCCCATGGATCTTTTCAGGGTTAACATGGCTTCCAATTATAGGACTTAATTTATTTTGAACCAAGAACTCTGGATGCCTGGTTAGAGGGTGTGTTAAGAGTGTATCGTTTTTTGGTAAGTGATGTTTGAACTGTGCATTAATATTTTGCACATTGAAACTTATTAATAAAGATGCCTTAGCATATGTTAAACACATGCTGCAGCAAACTCAAAATTGAATCCTCCCGGCTATATTATTTTTATTGGTACAGTGACGCATTGTACATCATAATCTCATTAACATAATTCACATTTAATATGATTTTTTTAAAAGATCTTTTTATTGGAGGAATGTTGTTCGTGTCATAACAAAACATCAGTACAAGCCATGATGATCAATAAAGCAGACATGATACATACCAAGCAAGTTATTATTACATTGTTGTATCTTAAATGTCTCCCTTGTTTCCCCTTTTTATCTCTTGATGCTTTGGGGATTATTTAAAAAGAACATATGTCCATGTAGATTTCTTCACGCCCGAGCCTCAGCATTGGAAGACAGATTCAACATATCCTGTAAAAATCTGGGTACAGAGAAAAACAATCAATTTCTTGTAACCTTAATAAACAATGAAACATAAACAATTAAAGCACAAACACTCTGACTCCATTGACTTCCTGTCTTTTGTATCAAGTCTGTACAATGCTATGAAGTGTCCTAAAATGTCAACTTTATTTTCCTCTTAAGGGACTCTTCCTGTATATCAATATAGTCAGACCATACTTGAACTGTTTTGTCCTGGGTTCCTTGTCTAAGCTGGCCTCTAACTGGCCCATTCACGTTATGTACAACAGCTTTGAATGCAGCAAGGAGACGGGAGGTTGTGTATCACATATCCAGTGATGTAATATTGCTTTTCAGGCCGCTGCCATAAAATGCGTAATTTAGTACGATTACCCCAATAGTTTTCATTGACTATACCCAGTATAGCCAGCTCAGGTGGTATGTTAATTAACAGTATGCCCACCTGCTTCTGAGACGGGAAAAAAGATCTTCTGAGGCAGCCTTACATTTCAAACACTCTGCATTTTGTTTACTATATTATCTATATTATTTAAGCGCAATGGGGAATAATAAGAGTAATGACATATTTTCAGTATCATGTCTCTATAAAGAGCTGATGAAAGATCTTTGCACTTAACTATTGTGGCTCCACAGATTTTGTTCAAATCCGCCTGGGGCATGTGTGTGATTCAGTTCCTAACCCTCCTTAAGATCTTGGTGATATTCCCTCTAAGATTTGTTTACATTCTTCATATGTGAAAGCCCTCTTCCGGCTGCTGTCCAGGAAGGGGCTGCACACTATGGGGCTGCCAGGCAACATTCGGCTGTGAGGCATGTCCAATGTTAAAGAGGGGGGTACCCAGCATAGACTGGAATTGCCAATTGAGACCCAGTCTCAGTCTGATCATTTTCCAGGCACTAATTGTAGAAATGAGCAAAGGATTGACTAGGATCTCTACCAGGAGAGTGGATCTAGGTTATGTAAAAGTGTGTATAGTGATATATCGGAGAAAATAACTTGTTCCAATAAATTGTCTGTATAAGTATTTGAGGAATGTATCCAGTCCAAAGCATGTCTAGCGAGTGTGACTAAATTATAATCTTTTAGACCAGGGACATTAAGTCCCAAGTCATTTTCTTGATCTCTGCAAGCAAGACAAGCTAATACAAGATTGTCATCCTTGCCAAGTGAGTTTAGCAAAGCCACATCACACATCTCTAGGGGCCAATAGAACTGGCAAGGTATGAATCTGATAAAGTATCCTTCGAAAACGAATCATTTTTATCAGCACTGCTCTGCCTGAAAACGTATAATGGAACTTCTCCCAGCTGTTCTACTCAGCTTTAATTTTCTGAATAATGGGAGAGGTTAACTGAGTATAATTCTGAAAGTCTCCAAGGTAGCATAGCACCTTATGCTCCCAATTCATAAACAAATCCAACTCACCCTGTCTGCCATAATTTTGATGAGTGATTTTATGTCCTGATTCATCAAGGTTATGGGCCTGTATTAGGCTAGGTTGGTTGGATCTTTCTCAGGCTTGAGTAAAAGGATTGTCCTAGCATCTCTGAGGGTATGTAGGCATGTGCCCTTAAAAGTATGTAATTAAAAAGTTAATTCAAGGTCCTTTTGATGTGAGAAAGCATAATCCTATCATCATGGTTGGCTATATATAACATCTGTTAATATTGTCTAATATTGTCTTCTGGTTGGTTTACTATTGCACCTGTCAGGGCTATTGCATGACTGATGAAGTGTTCGTAAGACTTTCTTGCCATAATAGCCAATAACTTCACAGCTATGTTGCCCCACCTAACTTGTTCCTAGTATGGTCTAACTGATGTTATGCACTCTCTGGCATATGTTTCAAGAAGCTGCTTTGTTTGAGTCTAGGCTAAACATGTGCAAACGGGCCAAAAATGTCTTGGACAAATGTTTTGGTTCATTTTGGCCAATTCGTTTTTTCGGCAACAAATTCTGTTTCCTACCTATTTTGGACTAGTAATCGGGGGGCATTTTAAATCCAGGAAAATAATTTGTTGTTTCAATCTGACATTTACTCTCACACTCGCACATTGTCATTTTCGTTCATTCTCTCTGAATGTCTCCCTACATTTTCTGCTGACCACTTCTGCTTCTGTGTCTCGCAGCTTTGCTTTCGTGCCTCGCATTTTCTTGTTCTGCATATTCTTGTTCTCTTTTAAACTGTCTTCTAGCTAATACTCTCCTCTGACCCTTCAAAGAGAAATTAGTGGAGAACATTCCCTAAAGTGACAATAATAGAATCAATAAAACAGACATGTTTATGTTGTACTGTAACCCTAGTTTCGTTCAATACAGAAGGGTAAATCATACTACTTTGTCGGGTACATGTTTACATATTGGTGGGATTGAGGCATTTGGGAGGCAGAGGGACTTGACTGCCGGGTTCGCCTTTTGTGCTTTGAAATTTAGCTGGGGTCTGACTGAACTTTTGATATTGTTTTCATCAGGGTCTCCCTACATACTTATCCATATTGTTGCTGCATGACAAGCAGGCCCTCAGAGATGGGAACGGAGAGTATGTAAATCGTATGTTGGCCAAGTAATGTCCTGTAGCCCAGGCGTGTATCACTAACCTATAGTATTGGCAGGTTGCAGGTGAGCGGCAGATTATGATTCAGTATAGTCCCAATCCTTCACCTCTACTGTTACACGGAGGGTTGCAGCCTTGATCCTGGTAGTGCCCAGAAGATCCTTAAATAGGCTAAAAAGCCTCTTTATGAAAACCAAGAGGACCAAGAGGGTCACCGGGAGGACCAAGATAGCGTCAGTGCAATGTCGTGTTGAGTCCCCTCCTCACCATGCTGGCTACAGGCTCTGTTGCCACTTCCCATCCCTGCAGGTCAGACTACCATCCCCTAATCTGCCTCCAGCTTTGTCTCAAAGATGGAAGGGCCATACAGAAGGTGAGCATGCTAAAGTTAAGTGACCATGGATCAATAAATGTCTCCCCTATATGATAGCATAGAGATTCTTAAGATTCTTAATAGTCAGCTGCAGAATATCTAACAAACATTTCATATTTTGCAATATTTATGCCCCATCCTGACCCTTTCTTCCGAGAAATGTGTGGCTGGGTAACATCACTGCAGACATCATAAAGGGGCAGACCTTTAGATATTGGCAGGCCCATCCTTAGACCCCAGAATAAAAACAAACACCTATGGAAAAAAGGTAAGAAGCCAGTTATGAAGGATATGTCCTCACTTAATTTAGTGGGTAGTTGGAGAACTCTTTAGTGTGCTGAAAGGATTGTAACATTGGTATTCCTACCCCATGATACATTTACTAGACTGGATTATTCCTGATTAAACTATTGCTAAACCAATGCATAAATTATGGTGGGTAAAGGTGATGGAAAACCCTTCCACTAAAATTAAGGGAGTAGTAGACGCATTATTAAATTATTGACTGCTACTCTACTGAGGTATCAATAATTTGAGGCACTGGAGATTACTGACCATGGATCCAGACCTAAAAGATGTAATCGGAAAAAGACTAATGATTACATACAGACATGGCCCTAATCTTAAAGACATGCTTGTACATAGTCATTTTATGACTGATAAAAAAGAGAAAGGAAGGTGGCTGAAATACCAACTAGTTGGCTCACATTCATGTGGGAATTGTAGTTTTTGCAAATATCTACCTACTGTAAAAACATTTCGGAATCCTGTGGATGGCAGGAATTATAAAGTCAGACAATTCATAAATTGTAAAAGTAAGGGAATTGTATATGCTGCTAAATGTAGCTGTGATAAATTGTACATAGGGAAAACCATCCAGGAGTTCCGTAGACGTATATATACCAACATTTGGGCACTATTAGGAGGAAAGAAGAAACATCATGTTATGTTAATTTTTTCCATGGTGGAGATCTAGAGTCTCTGAGGTTTTGGGGTATCTCCCAACTTAAACTTGGTCCACAAAAAGGGAATCTGGATCGATTACTATTAAAAGAGGAAGCCAAGTGGATCTATAGACTCAAAAGTCTGAGTCCTCTAGGCTTAAATGAAGGTTTTTCCTTCTCAGCCTATTTGTAGATTCAAAATAATAGGACTCTCTTTGATTTCTAATATTGATTATTTGATAATGATTTACTTACTTTATAGGGAGGTATGACTATATTATGGAGACTTATATTGTGATTAGACTTGGGCACCAGGGGGCTCTTCGTGTTCGTCTTCGTGCTCGTCTTTGGGAAAAAAAATCTTCGTATTCCGCGAATATTCGCCTGTTCCTGTCTTCTCTTCGGGCGAATATTCGTGGACATTCTTCGTGTTCGGTTTTTCTTCGTTTTTTCCGGTTAAGGGGTTAATACGGGGTTAACGCGTACCGCAGCAGCTCTGGCGCCAGGAGTTTAAATGTCCGTATGAGCAACTCTATTGGTCGTCAGCAGGGGGCTCGCTTGCCAATGGTTGATGGCAGACGAGCCCCCTGCTGGCGACCGATAGGGTCGCTCGTACAGACTGTTAAACTCCTGGTGCCGTAACTTGTCCGGCAGATACCATTGGTCTCCCTGTTCTATCAGTTAAATGTCCGTATGAACAACCAATAAAGTCGTTTGTACGGACATTTAACTGATAGAACAGGGAGACCAGCGGGATCTGCCAGGTAAGTTGCAGCGTTGGGGTTTTAAAAGTCTGTACGAGCGACTCTGTTGGCTCGTTCGCACTGCCCTGTAACCCATGACGGCGAACCTGCGGATTTCCACTTCTGTGAACTGCCGCAATGCCAAGGTAAGTTAGAAGGGGAAGGGACCGGGGAGAGTGGTAGATGAAGACGATTGTGAACATCTTCGTCTACGTTTTACCGCTGCTGTCTTCGTGTTCGTTTTCATGTTTGCCCGAAGACGAATGCACAAGTCTAAGTGTGATAGGGATATTTGGGAAGGGAATTATTCAAATGTGGTGTGTATAACTGTGTATGGTGAATATGCTAAAATGATGTGAATTTGCACTGGTGTTTTTGGATATGGTGCCTCGATGGATTTTGTTATCCTTGGTGGGTTTTGAACCCTGGCCCTCAGTGCTACAGGGCAATGGTGTAAGCCACTGAGCCACTGTGCTGCCCAGCAATTTCTATTGGTGAACCGGGTGTAATGTGAGTAATAAGAATTAAACGGGTAGGAGATCCAGTAATAGGAGTGGTTCTGAGCGGCAAGGAACATCAATGATTGGTGAGAATAACTGTCAGTCAATTTCTTTGATTGTTCACCTTTGGGAATTGGAGAGCACCGCTGCCCATCATGTGTATGGAATTCTATTGGACTTATGTGCGTGATGTCATGCTTAGTTACCTTTAAAGCAATTGGCTGTGTTTGGCAACACATCTAATATATCGGTAACCATTGGATATGATTGTTCCCTCCCCTAATCCGTGATGTCATTAACACAGGAGATATAAGGCCAAACAGTCTCCATTTTGGAAGCCATTAGCCCAGACCTGTGATGAAGCTCTGAGGAGCGAAACATGTCAGGAGGGCTATTTGTCTGAGTTTTTAATAAGCCCGTGTCACTGGTCATAATTCAATTATTCTTGTTGTTAGGACTGCAGCCATCAACAGCATATATTATGTGATACTATTAGTGTTGTATGACTGTGGGCATATGCCCTCATGTCACAGTGATGTATATTTTTTACAGTAGGACTGGTGACACTGGTGTTTTTAAACATATTTTTTGGTTATACCTTTTAACGAACATGTTAATAAAAGTGATGTTTTAAGGTGGGGTAATAATAAGGGTATTTTTGATCCCGGGAACGGGATTGGTTGGTTTTAGTTGTAACTTATTATTTTGGAATTGTAAGCATTTACACGTAAGGTTAACAATTATCACCTTATTTATAACCTTATTTGCATGTGCCTACCCAGAATCCCTTGTGGCTTTGGCAGCACCATGAGATTCCTGAGTGAAAAACAAGCCTTTTGGCTTGTCTGGTGTCTGTAGATGAGTGTTTAATAATGGTTCTACTACCCGATGTTGCTAAAGCAGCACACACTTACAAAGGAAATAAGAGACTTTTATAACAACTTTACACAAAGGATGAGACAAGCCTTGGAGACAAAGAGTCCTTATCCAAAATTATTGCTGAACGCTCACATAACAGAGGAAGAAATCGCCTTCACCCTTAGTAATCTTAAACTAGGAAAGGCAGCTGGCACAAGTGGACTCCCTTCAGAATTTTAGAAACTACTGAAAGATTCTTAAGCCTCTGGTGATTGAAGGATTGGGAAATCACCAGATGTGCTGCCATATTGCCCTTTGTCTGGTTATGTCAGTGGAAATATGGACGAAGATAAGAGAGAGAAGATAAAAGATAGAAGATGAAGAAGATGCGAAAGTGGTCGGCAGCTGCGGAAGTGGTTGGTAGAGAAGGTACGGAAACACTTAGAGAGCGTGAGAGAGTGAACTAGAATTAGAGTATGAGTGAGAGAGTATGAATTAGGGCACCAGGCAATGAATTTTGTTCCCAAAGTTAATGTTTCCGAACATTTGCCCCATTTACACATATCTAATATACTGTATGTATGTATATATATATATATATATATATATATATATATATATACACCCACTATTTGGACAAAAGTATTGGAACACAGCTCTTAATATTGGATTCAGGTTTAGCATTTGTTAAAATTGGGTCTTTCTGAGGAGCTCGGTAAATTCAAGTGTGGTACTTTAATAGGATGCAACCTTTGAAATAATTCTTTTTGTTACTTGATATTCCACGGTCCATATTATTGAAAAGTGGAAGTGTTTAGGAACAACAGCAACTCACCCATGAAGTGGAAGACCATGTAAAGTTGCAAAACGGGATCACGAAGTGCTGAGGCCCATGGTGAGGAGTAAAAGTCACCAACGCTCTACTGATTCCATAGCTGAAGAGTTCCAAACTTCCACTGACATTATTTTCAGCAGGACTTTTAAGGAGTGGATTTCCATGGCTGAGCAGTTGCATGCAAGCCTTACAATGCCAAGCGTTGGATTGAGTGGTATAAAGCACGCCACCACTGGACTCTGGAAACTTGTTCTGTGGAGTGACAAATCATGCTCATCTGTTTGGCAGTCAGCTTGGGTCTGGTGGATGCCATGAGAACGTTTCCTGTCTGAGCATAATGTGCCAACTCTAAAGTTTGGTGGAGGAAATTAATGGTATGAGGCTGTTTTTCAGTGCTTGGGTTAGGCCCCTTACTTCTAGTGAAGAGAAAACCTAATGCTCCGGCATACCAAGACATTTTGAATAATGTTGTCCTTCCACTTTTGTGAGAACAGTTTGGGGAAGGCCATTTTCTATTCCAGCATGACTGTGCCCCAGTGCACAAAGCAAGGTCCATAAAGATGTGGTTGGATGAGTTTGGTGTGGAAGAACCTCACTGGCCCACACAGAGCCCTTACCTCAACCCCATTGAACATCTCTGGGATGATCTGCAACAGAGTTTGCGAGTTTGGCCTTTTCATCCATCATCAGTGCCTGACACAAATGCTCTACTGAATGAATGGGCACAGAAACACTCCAAAATCTTGTGAAAAGTCTTCTCAGAAGAGTGGATGCTGCAAAGGGGAGACTAATTACAAATGAATGTTACTTTGTTTAGAATGCATGCCATAAAAGTCCCTGTTCGTGTAATGGTCAGGTGTCCCAATACTTTTGTCCATATAGTGTGTATACTGCACATTTACTCACTTTAATTTATGCTGTTTGTGAATATATTATTGCAAGGCTTAGGACTGTAAAACACTGTGATCCACTCATATTCCGCAAACATTTTGAGGGACATCAATGGTCAAAAGAGGGATGGAAAGGTTTGGGTCCCTAGGAGAGACTATTTTGCAGAAAAGCTTGGATCGCATATTCAAGTAATATAAAGTTAATCAAAATTGCAGACATATCAATGTGTATTCCACATTGTAACTGGAATAGTGATCATACTAAGTAATTCTTTTGTGAAATACATAGTACTTTCCAATTACAAAGACACTTGAAGCTGAAATGACTCACTGCCTTTTAGCTTTTATAAAGTCATCTTTGATCATGTCTCACATAAAATATAAAGTACATTCTTCTAGGTCAGCTGTCATCACATTTCATAGCTTCAAAAGCTGTATTGCTGCCATCAAACTCCAGCTTCAGGACAATAGTTTTACTGATCTCAACTTACATGATACTTGATTTGCAGTCAAAAAAATGAATTAGAGCCTGACTAGCATTAGTACTTAGTTTTATTAAAATGAACTGAAAGTATATGGTTAATGCTGTTATCAGACTTTCAAAATAAAATGACGGGACAAGATCTGAAATCACTATATTTTTTATAACGTACATTTTTAATGAGGGTTTTACAACTTTTAAATGTAATACATCAATATGCATACATCAGCATATAGTAATACAAAATAGTAATACACATTGGATTAGTCATCTAAATTGTGTGATACATCTCTAATAATACCTCAAGAATAGAATACTCAGAAAAATGTAAGCATTGGATTGCATATCAAAAAGTTATATTTGCATGCACTATTGTAGGTTAATCTGGTCATGACTAACCCAAAGAAGAAAAGGAGAAGAGCAAAGGTGGTAGAGGAGAAAAATAGAGAATGGCAAAGGAGAAATTGTCACCAGCATGGGACCCTGCAGGAATTCAAGGTCTCAAACATATATATGGTGGTCTGCCATAGGTTATGGAGAAGAGGTGGATTTTCCTATGTCAATGGGTGCAAGCTTTGTTTCATCTTTTTTCTTTTTTTTGACAAATGAAAGTATATATTTCATACATTAGGTTGAGAACATCTTTTTTCGGTGGTGTACTTGCGCTATGGCAGTTGTTTTCGTGGAAATGCAGAAAAAGGAGGGAGGGATTGATCATATTTAAAAGGCCTATTTCTGGGCACCACAATCTCTCCAACATAAGTCACTGGAGGTAGGATACATCTTTGTCAGACATTGGGGAACCAAGTACCACCTAAACATGATATTTCATCTGCTCAGCCGTGAAAATGTATTTCATGAAGCTCCTGACACCCAGTGCTTGTGTTGATGCTACAGAGGCAGTTTGAAACTGTGAGTGATGCTAGAGTGGACTTTTTATCCAATTAACTCTTCAGCACTTAGCTGCCCCACTCTGTGGGTGTGCATAGTCTACTGCAATGCGGCTGAGCTTTTACCTTATAACTTAAGAGGTTTCATTAACAAAAAACTGGCCAACTGTTCCAGATATCTGTAATTCACACTGCAGAGCCAATTTAAATATATTGCTAAATCATAAAGAAATTAAATTGTAAACATAAAATAGTTAAGACTAGAAATTTAGCTGTACCGTTTTTATTTTGGAACATAAACTAAATGTATTAAAAAAACAATAAAGTACTAAGAAGTATTGGTTAATTTCTGTATAATTTAGTTGCAACTTAAGTATGTCATTTATCACCCAGTACCTTGGGTGACAAACCTTAGACTGATTGCAAGACATGACACAACACAGTCAGAACTAATTAGAAAAAATGACACCATTAGAGAAATGTCCATTGAGCCATAAGACTCCAAATTAACTTTAAATCCTAACACAGTTTTCTATTCTTCTCCCATTTCTATTTAGAGGTGTCTGATTCTTTCCTTATGTTATTTACAGTAAATGGTAATATAACTTGCATGTTTTTTGATAAATTCTATTACTGCTAATGGATACAGTGTTCATACATTCTACAACAATGGTAAAAGAGGCTCTACATGTATTTTGGTAAAGTAATAAACTTATGGCTGTGAGAGAAAATTATAGGACAAGTAGATTGTTAAAGGACATTTTCCTACCCCTGAGTAACCAGACAACATACATAATTGATTCATAGTGATTTCCTATGCCCAGAATACTTTTACATGCTTGGTAGCACACTTTGGTCGGGAGTGCCTGTACTATGTTACTTGGGGTTGATCATACTATTGGATGAATCACTTGCAAAAGTTAAGCCATGAGCGAAGAGAAACCTTGATGTTAATGGACTGACAATGACTTCAAGTAAGCACTAGCCAGCCCCATATATCTCATCTTATAAGTTTGATAGAGCTGCCATTGCTTGAAATACTTTAGGCATGATCTTTCTGACACAATGCATTATATATCTGTGGAGAGTCCAAACCAACTGATTACATTTTCTTTCTCTTCTCTCCAAAGCAGAATCTCTTGGCTGATTTGTTGCCATTAACATATTTTTGCCTAGCTATGACGTTATCATGATTAAAATACACATTAAGCATCTAGAAAGTGTGCCATTCTTACACTAAAGTTCATTACGGAGAGGAGTCTAAATGTTCATAATGCTTTAATATTTAATTGTCCTTGATCTGTGATACAGGCTATCAGGAGATGTTGCTGAACACATATTGGGGTGTTTTTTGACAGTAACATATACCAGTTGTAAAGGAGTTGTAAATTCATACCTAAATTAGAATGTGTGTAAAAAACCCACAAAAATACTACTGCAAACTTTGGCAAAAGCTGGTTGCAAAGTGTGTGCCTGGAAAGAGTATCTATTGTTAAAAAATATGTGGTTTGGTGGGGGTAAATTGAATTGGCTGGCTTTAAAGATCTCCCAAATAGGACATGGGGCAGAATTTTCAAAATGTCAAAATTCCAGCATGAAAAACTGAATTGCGCATGTCCCAAATGTTGCTTATTATATTACCAGTGGTATCACTGTACGCAGCATACTCATATGCTGAACACATATTGGGTTGTTATTTGACAGTGACCTAAACCAGAAACTATAAATTCATATCTAAAGTAAAATGTGTATAAAAAATAACCCCAAAATAACCAGTGCATGAAAAGAGTTAAATTACTAGCATTTAAAATACTCTGGTGTGTATAGTTTCCAAATAAATATGGGGATAAATCGGAGTGGCCAGACTCAAAGATGTCCAAAATAGGACATGGGGGTAGAAAAAAAATATTTTGTAATAGTAATATGTTACTTGTACTTATTACCCTATAACATGCAAAATAAGCCATAAGAAACCATAAAACCATTGGGTATTTCTAAACTCAGTACAAATAGTAGAATCTATTTACTTGAAAATATTTTTCAAGTAAAAGTCAGAAAAAGTATTTTTTTCCTTAATTTTTCACCATGTTGTTTTTATAGTAAATTAGATGATATGATCTAAAGTCCTGAAATAAAACAATGTATAATTTGTGTGGATACAATAAATGAGAAAGAAAAAAAATACAGCTAAACACAAGCAACGCCTTGTCTCACCAACAGCGGGATAAATTTTTTCAGCTGGCCCCAGACGCCGCTCCGGAAGCATGATATACATGATATACAAGGAGCGCTGAATCTGGTACAGACACTCAAGGGATATAGACGTAGCTATCAATCCAAGGATGCTCGTCGTGTATCAGGAGCAGTAGTTAAGGTGTGACATTCCCATTTTGAGGCTATTTTGTTTGAGTTGGCTTTGACTTTGTTTGAGTTGGCCTTGTTTGGGGCTTTCCGTAGAGGGGAATTAGTAAGTGAGGAGGGCTACAATTTTCTGATATGTTTTGGGATGGTGACGTTATTAATATTTGAATTAGGCATTCAAAGACAGATCAAGAAGATCAAGAAGGTCTTGAGGCCTACTTGGTGTTGTGTCCAGTCATGGGGGGTTCTTCGTTGGTGCATGCAGACAGCCCTGCCCTCTGTATTTTCCAGTTTCTTGCAGTATTTAAAAAATGTTTGGCCCTTGGTTTGGGACAAGAGACGTTTGGTACTGATTCCTTCAGAACAGGGATGGCTACAGAGGCTGGGGTCTGCAAGAGTCTGTTTAGACGTTAGACAGCGATTAGACGTTAGGCTACATTTTGTGTTACAAACAAAATAAAAAAATTGAATGGAAAAAAATGGAAAGCAGACATGTTGTCTTATGGGATACAGCTAGGTTTCCCACATGAGCAGGTTCATGCTGTGGTTTTCGGTGGCTCAGGTGGGCTGGTTTGGATAAGTCCATAGAACTGATGGGATCCCGGAGGGGGGAAGTAATGACTAAGGCGCGGTTCCCTTGAGGAGGTAGGTGTTGTGGAAAAAAGCATACTTACTCAGGCTTTGGTTGCCGTATCCATCTATTGTCTAGTTACGGTCCAACATTACGGCCCGCATGGTGTGGAGGAATGCTAGATCTGTGAAGAGTGTTGACAGGGCTAGAACTCACAGCACCATCTTGAGGTTTGTTCATTTAAGTTTGTTTAAGTCTAAGGGAACTTAGTGGTGTGTCATCCCGATCTAGATCAGGCGGACATAGGTTTGAAAGAGACAGAGTTCAACTCAATTTATCCTGCAGTAAGGGCTTAGTTGACTTAGTGGGATACTGTCTAAAGGGTGGTGTGCAGGTTTTTTTTACAAGGAATGTCAAAATGGATTAAAAAGAGACATTAGTAAAATAAACTGTAAAGTCGCTTGTATTTCATTCTAGAAAACAAAATCTAAAACATGTATTCTGTGTCACATAAAATGGATGTCTTTGTAAAATGATAGACAAAAGTATATTATATTTTCATGTGTTTACAAGAGAATATGTTGTAAGCTTCAAAAACAAAAAACACAAGCATTCATTTAAGATGCATATGCAAAATGTACTTTATTCCAAAGTATAAGATATTTCCTGGCATACTTCTGCAGGAGTGTGATTTTAATAATGACAAACCTACTGAAGCAAAGCTTACTGTACTTGTTGGCCCAAGTTTTTAATTAGTTTCCCACAACCTGTTGTTTTTCTTTCTCTGTAGATGTAACAAAACAAATTGACAGAAAGATCTGAGATGTCTGGCAGCTCTTGAAGTGAAAATGTCATTTTAATGGAAGTATTTGGACTGCTTTCTTTGAATCATCATCATATTGTCATAGTTGACCCATTTTCGAGCAGTTGTAGTTAACTTAATGGTAACATTTTATAAATTTATTTCTCCTCATTTTTTACACTTAATTCATTATGGCAGTATTTCTGATTAAGGGGACAATGTCTTACAAATTATGCTCTAATTTTTAATTAAAATAAGCTCTGAAACCATCTATGAATTGTGTTATTGTTATTCCATGCTCAGAATTTAAAGGTACACTACAGCCACCATATACACTTTAATTCATATAATAATTTAATTCATATAAGAGGTCCCTTTAAACATAAGTCTGGTCCCCATTGCAAATGCATAGGCTCAAAGCCCCACTGTCAGAGAGAATTCACCGCACCGGTGCCGGTGCCCCACCGGTCCGGGGAACTCTGATCTCTGACAGCCGGGAAAGGTCTGCGCGATGGATGCAGACAACCCCCGCTGCTAGCCGCACCTCCTCCCGGCTGCAGCGGAAGTTGTGTACGCGAATCACGTAGAGCTCTACACGATGCCCACTAAGTGGGGCGGGGGGCGGGGAGACAGGAGGATCCAGGTCCCCTGCAGCTTTGCGGGGGATCTGGATCTTAGTCGTCTCGTAGTCAGACCTATTTGAGGTCTGATTATAAGACGACACCAATTATAAGACGAGGGGTATTTTTCAGAGCATTTGCTCTGAAAAAAATCTTGTCTTATAATCGAAAAAATACGGTAATAGTAATAAGCATTAAAAAAATATTTTGTATGTGTCCTTAAAGAAGTTATTTTTCTTAAGGAATAACTGAAGAACAGCAAGTTAAAGATACATCAGATGTAGAACCCAGCAAGCCCAGTGGAGAAATTTAAGCAAATGAAGTTAGAGTTTGTACAAAATAATGAGTTGGTAAGACAAAGAATCAGTTAGGAATTCACAGAAAAATACACCTTAAATTAAAAAAATGTAATTATAAACATATAAACTATATGCATAGGAAAAAGGAAGTAGTCCAAAATAGTATAAATGCAGGGAAATCGTGATTTGAGAAACCCACAAATAGGTACCAAATCTTTACGATTTCAGATCATCATGCCAGCTGAATGCTGGGAAATCATTACATTCAGAATTTGTCATTTTACTAGAACTTGTACAGCTAGCACAAATCTTATAACTTTTCTTCACTTGAAATAATGCTAGCCTCAGCAGGCAATCAGGTGTACAAGATGTAATAGGCTAACCAAGCAGGAGGTAGAAATTTGTATCAGCACATTGGGAATTGCAATTAGTATTAAACAGATAATCACTTTAATACTTCAATGAGGTTTAATAACGACTGATCGTCAGATATTAAAATTAAACACAGGCACATTACAATAACTCTGATAAGAACCTATTTTATAAGAAAAATATAATCATTTTTTCAGTGGTTGGAATAGCTTAGTATAAACCATATTTTAACTATTTAACATATTCTTGCACCAGATGTGATATTTTGTTGTGAAAATTCACTGGGAGAATCTAAAATGTAAGGGAGCAAATATACAAAGATGCGAAAAGGAAAGCACACTATAAGTATATAAATTGAGATTCAGGGGACCTGCTGAAATGACCAACATGTACACACAACAAATCAATAAATTAGTGCAAATAGTATTTAGTATATAATAAATATGAGTTATAAATATTTGGGATTCCTCACACTATATGGTCATATATTGCTTAGCCTGCCCCATACATCAATGTACCCAAAATGTCTCTGCCACCTACTCTGTTTAGTTTCTTCACTGCTCAGTGCTCTGCTCCCTGTATGTCACCCTGTGCACCACCTTCTTGGCTCATACACTCAAACACTATATGCAAACACACACACATTCTATCACCATACACTAACATTCAATGTACACAATCCACCCAGTCTAACAATATACATTGACATCTCATGCAGTCTAGCATTGTACACCAACACACATACACTCATTGTAGTACTGTCCACTGACACATCTTTTAACACTGAAACTTCCCTCATGCACACAAATACCATACCTTGAGAAACACAGTCTAACACTGTACAAATAATAATAATAATGGATAGGCAAAATACACACATATGTACTGCCCTTCCAAATGCCTGTTCTTATACACACACTATGTGATTTCTATCTAATTTTACATGGCTACTGAGTTACTGAGTTACTTTACTTACAGGGATCTCTCAAATTAGTATAAGGCCACTAATGTCTAAGTGTCAGCTCACAGGAACAGGGTCTCATTCTCCTGCTGTACCTGTATGTCTTAACATATGTTAATGTTATTGTCAATTTTATAAATGATCAGCTTTGAGGTTTTGATTTGATGTCTTGTTTCTGAAACTGTCAGTTTGAGGATAGGAATTGTGATTGATGTTTCATTTTCCAATAATGTGTTAGTTCAGTGCATTCCTGTCATTAACTTAATTATTATGTACTTGCTATCTTCCTCTGACATGAGTTAAGCAAAGGAAATGAATCAGTCAGGAAAATTAACCATATGTGTACTAGGTAGCCTTTGGACACATACAAGGATGTGCTTCCAATGCGTACCTCCTTGTAAAATCATAAACACTTATGATGCATACATTTGAAAGTCAGACATGCGTGACTTTAATGCATAAAGAAGTTTGTTAATAAGGAACATATGCACATTGTGCCTGAACTGGAAAATGCCCTCTTCATAGCATCTAAGCAAGTACTTACAGGGGATTTTATGTCATATAAAAGTTCTGAAATAACAGATGAATAACTCAGTCAAAGATTTGACTTGCTATTTTTGAAAGTCACATAACACGATAATAAGTCAGCCATCAGTCACCAACATTATGACCACCTGCCTAATATTGTGTAGGTCCCCCTTTTGCTGCCAAAACAGCCCTGACCCATCGAGACATGGAATTCACTAGAACTCCAAAGGTGTGTTGTGGTGTCTAGCACGAAGACGTCAGCAGCAGATCCTTTAAGTCCTGTAAGTTGTGAGGTGGGGCCTCCATGCATGCATCCTGGTGCCATGTGTTCTCCAAGTTATTGACGCATATGCTCCCCGCCATCCACATGATGTGAAAGAAAATGTGATTTATCAGACCAGGCCACCTTCTTCCATTGCTCCTTTGTCCAGTTCTTACGCTTGTGTGCCCATTGTAGGCACTTTTGTCAGCGGACAGGACTCAGCATGGGCACCCTGACTGGTCTGCGGCTACGCAGCCCCATACACAACAAATTGCAATGCATTGTGTGTTGTGACACCTTTCCATCAGAACCAGCATTAACTTTTTCAGCAATTTGAGCTACAGTAGCTCATCTGTTGGTTTTGACCACACAGGCTAGCCTTCACTCCCCATGTGCATCAAATATTATTTATAACGCTAGTAATGTGCACATGATAAGGATTTCGTTGAAATAACAAACTATACTACATGGCTATTTGTGTGTAAGGCTATCTTTAATATGAATCAAAGTGGACAGCTGCTCTTGGACAGGTAAACCTTAGGGACTCAGAGCAGCTGTGAGTCCCTGGACATATTACCTCCAAAATAACTTGATGGTATCTTAACTGCACTAAACACATTACATATTTTCACGTATTGGCTGTTGATCACCTGGAATAGGTTGTCATGCTCAGACAGCTTCTACCATTCAGTAGCATATAATTAATTGTAGAATGTCAGTAACATTGTGCATTAGAAGGTTTTCCTTCTAAGCACAGTACTTAACACTTTGTGGCAGTTGGCAGCATCCATATGTCAGAATGTACTTGGTGAAAGCTGTGAAATTAAGATAAACTTAGTGCATTTTATACTTTAGACATGTGTTTTGTTTTATGCAATATCTTTATATTTGTAATATTTCTAGAAAAAAAATTCAAAACACTTCATGAGCCTGCAGGAAAAATGTACATCATATTCTCATTTAGTGGCCAAGTAAATCTAAGGTAACTGGAAGAGAAAAGTATACCACACAACCATACCCAAAAAAGGGTTGAGCTCCTAAGTTCTTCAGATCATAAAATTACCCTCCCTCCCATGTACTTGTTAGAGGTTGATTAACTAAAAAGCTGAATTGACAGTCAAATTGAGAGTTAACGTTACTAACCACATTCACAAATATATTTACTAATATATCAGTTGTTGAGTTTAAAGTTGTACTTTAAATTTTGCTAGTTGGATGTGGATTCATGCAAGCTGACTTACTACTGGTATGTCAATTGTTCACTCGCATAATTTGATAATAGGAAGACATATTTCAATTTAAAAAAGTAAATTTAAAAAATTCTACATTTTCCGATCTCCAAAATATGCATGCAGGAGGGATAATGGTGATGTCCATCTCCCCATAAGATGGTTTTAAACCCATTCCATCCCATTATGCATGGGATAGGGGGTATGGGGCATAGGTGAGGTCTGTGCCCCATCCAACCTTAATTTGGTTGAAGGGTTTTATGGACCATTTTTACTAATTATTGGTTTTTGTAAGAGGGTAGAGACTCACCTTTGCAACTAACAAACAACTCAGAGCTTAATTAATCCCTTTGCTTTTTCAACTTGGCTGTGCTGCAGTGGAGTTAATGTGAGAGAAGCACATGCAACTTGTGGGAATTTGCTACCATATATACTGCCATCTCCCATATGCTTGTACTTAAGTGAATTAACCCAGTAGATTCCACATAAGCAGCTGTTGCTGTTATAATTTAAATATGCCTCTATTTTGCAGTTTTGAAAAGTTAAATAAGCCATTAAGCATTTATGGGGTATTTAAAACATGAAACTGTTCAGTTAGTTGACTTCTACTATGGAACTTCTTCTATCCATACATATATCCACAGAATTCATAACTATGAATTCATACTATATATACACATATCCTTCATTGCTTTGGCAAAATTTTATACAAATGTATAGATCAAGTGGGCTGGGTCATCAATAAAATGGATCTATCAGTTTGTGTCACCATGTGACATCATAAGTAATTTTACTGTTGTTCATCATAGAAGCATAATTACATATTTTAGGTCATAAAAGGTGTTTTAAGATATAATTTGCCTTTATCGCATTTAATAAAGCTGTTCAGAATTGCCCAAGTACCTAGTTTACAACTATCGCTTGGCAGTAAACAGTAATTTATTTTGTCCTGTCAGATAACAAGAGGTAGTGATCTTATTATGGACCAAAAAAATAAACACACAAAACAAAGCAAAAATTCAGTGCTTACTTAGCAAGTACCTTTCAAAAGCATTAAGCATAATTTTTGGGGGATTCCATCACACTATATGGGCACCTATTGCTTAACCTGCAACAATGTCAAAGTACCCCAAGTTTGGCGAGTCCTATCTAATTTTTTATGACTATATTCCTAGCCAAGGAGCTGAATCAGTGGGACTGCTTTGCATTTTAACCAACAGAGACTATCAAGCAATTTAAAGCCTTTTCTGGGCACCATTAATGAGACACCTGTGTGTGTGTGTCAGAAGAAGCTCAACCCTAAGGTTTGGTTAGAAACTCCAAATATTTACAGCACTAAAAATATACAAAAAGTATAAAACGCATGAATAGATACGCAGAAATTAATTGTTTAATGTAATTGCTAGTTTACCATTAGCTCTTGAAAAGACAGTAATGTTACGTTACTGTGGTGGTGACCTCAGAATTTCAGTTGTTTAATCATCTCTGCGTAAATCTCTAATCCTGTGGTTTTAAATCCTGTCCACATGGGGGTATTAAATGTCCAGAATTTACAGTATTCATTACCTGAACATAAATGGATAATGCTTAAATCACATGCTAGTAGTGGTCTTTGAGGAGTCGTTTGAGAATCCTTGCTTTAGTGTCTCATTCCAAAATAGTCAGAGACCATAACGCAGCATGTGTTTTTTCATTATCTCAGTGGCATAAGTCGGTAATATATGTGTGTTTAAAATATGATCTTCCACCTAAAATAACTATATATTAAGAGTTTCTCATATAGTGTGCCACTTGGAATTGAGTTTAATAATGCCTTGCATGTACAGATAAATGAAAAAATACATGCTGATAAGGTGAAATGTTGTTTGCCTATATAGTAGTGTCAAGTATATATATATATATATATATAGATATATAGATATATATATAGATATATATACGATGTCAAAAAATAGAGTATTGCAGAGTATGCGGTGATACCTTTTTTATTGGACTAACATAATATTAAAAAGACAAGCTTTCGAGAGTTATCCTCCCTTCATCAGGTCTGAAGCAATACTAATCAACATGATAGAGGTTACAACTTAAAACAAGTGATGGTATAAGAGAAGGGGGTGGTAGAGTGGGGTGTCGTAAATAATAGGTCTGGAGGTGAGAAATGCAGAGAGGTAGAGAGATAACCCAGGGACAGAACAAATAAACTTAGGGAAACCAATAACCACAGTAAAACATCAAAGATAATAACAGCAAATAGACATTGGATGACTAGATGAAGTTCATATGAAGTTCTGGTAGTGTGTAAGGAAACCAGAATCCACATTAAGTCCCTCTTTTATGGTGTTAAAATGTGTAATCATTTTCATCTCAAATATTCTTCTTTCCTGAGAGTCTCTGAAATTTCCTTTGAGTACTTTAATTTTTAGGTTTTGGATGGAGTGATTGTTCTGTGTGAAATGATGTCCAACCGGGGTGCAATATTTTTCTTCCTCATGGTTTTTGATGGAGCTTCGGTGCAGGTTCATTCTAAGGTGCAGCTTAAGCCCAGTTTCTCCAATGTTGCACCCTTTGTCACATGAAGAGCATTGTATCATGTACACCACGTTTGCCGATGTACATGAGTAAGAGTCTTTGATGCTGTATGTTTTGTTGTTGTGGCTGGCTGTGTTACTGTCACATATATGTTGGCAAAGTTTGCAGCGGGATTTGTTGCATGGTAAAGTGCCATTCTGTGTATGCTCCTGTTCTGGGGCCAGTTTGCTGCGCACTAATCTTTTCCTTAGGTTTGGTGGTTGTTTGAATGCCAATATTGGGGGCTGAGGGAATATTTTTTTCAGTATGGGGTCTTCTGAGAATATCGGCTGTAGGTCTTTAATAATTTTGCGGATTTCCTCAAGAGTTGGGTTGTAGGTAACTACCAGAGGGATCCTGCTTGTGTTATCCTTTTTTTTGTATTCTAGAAGCCTTTCCCGTGGTTTTCTTACAGCAGATTTAATTTTTTGGGATATAGTTTTTTCCTTGTAGCCCTTCTTCTGAAATGACTCTGCCAGCGCGCCCAGGTGTTTGTCTCTGTCCTGAGTGTCAGAGCAAATACGGTGGTATCTTATGGCTTGGCTGTAAATGACACCTTGTTTAGTGTGTTTGGGATGAAAGCTTGAATTGTGAAGGTAGCTGTACCTGTCTGTGGGTTTTCTATACACGGAAGAGTGAAGAAAGCCAGAGGTGACAGTTATAGTGCAGTCCAGGAAGCTCACGCTGTGTTTTGAGAAATTCATTTTGAGTTTTATAGATGGGTGGAATGAATTGAAAGATTCGTGGAATTTTAAAAGGTTTTCTTCTCCTTCTGTCCATATTATGAAGATGTCGTCGATGTAACGGTAATAATTATGCGGTTTGTGGGGGTGAGTGGCTAGGAATCTCTGTTCCAAGTCAGCCATGAAAAGGTTGGCATATTGCGGTGACATTTTGGTGCCCATGGCTGTCCCTGTCATTTGTAGGTAGTTAGTGTCATAGAACTTGAAATAGTTGTGTGTAAGTATAAATTCTATGAGCTTGGCGATGGTTTCACTATCATATTTTTGTGTGGCATTGCTGGAGGAGAGGAATTTGATGCAGGCCTCAATACCGTCTTTATGGGGGATGTTGCTATATAAAGACTCCACATCCATGGTTGCAAGTATAGTATTGGCAGGAAGGTTACTAACTTGGCTCAGTTTATTGAGAAAATCAGTGGTGTCCTGTATAAAGCTCTCAGTTCTGATAACTAGGGGCTTAAGAATGTTTTCTATAAGGCCAGATATAGATTCGGTAAGAGTTCCCATACCTGTAATAATGGGCCGTCCTGGGTTGCCTGGCTTGTGAATTTTGGGCAGCATGTAGAAAGTGCCTATTTGAGGATTTGAAGGCACAAGATTTTCCAATTCTTGTTGCATGTATTTTGAGAAGGATCTGATAAGTTTGATAAGATCTTCTGTATATTCCCTGGTGGGGTCCTGGTTCAATTTTTTGTAGTAGAATTCATCTGCCAATTGTCTATTTCCTTCTGCCATGTAGTCCTGGGTGTTCATGATGACTACTGATCCGCCTTTGTCAGCTGGCTTGATGATTATGTTTTTATTATTCATTAAATTGTTCAAGGCATTTCTTTCTGAAGGTAGGAGGTTGTGTAGCATTTTTTTCTGTTGTGTGGTAGCGAGGGATGCTACTCTTGTGCGGAAGCTTTCAATGTAGTTGTCCAATTTCATATTACGTCCTGTTGCAGGTGTAAAGTCTTTGTTCTTTTTTCTCTCATTTTTAACAGGACTGGATGTGGTGTTTTCTTTCTCAAAGAAAAATTCCTTAAGCCTCGGTCTTCTAAAAAATTCCTCCAAGTCTGAGTATAATTGAATGTGGTCCAGTTTTGTGCTTGGACAAAATGTAAGCCCCTTGGATAGCACTGTTTTCTCAGGTATTGATAGATTATGATTGGAGAGGTTGACAATTTCATTATTGTCTGTGTTGCTTTCATGGTGGTTAACCTTCTTAGCTTGCATAGGGACATTGACACTTTCAGTGGATAAGGTTGATCTTTTTTTTGGAATGTCTTTGTTCTGAGCAAGGTTTGCCAGTTTCTTCTTTTTTTTCCTGATGAGAACTTGTTGATTTTTTCTGTAGAAATATTCCAATTGTGTTTCCAATTTTTTAGCTTCAGGTGCAAGTTGTAGAAGATTCTGGAGTGAGGATTGTCTCTGGTCGTATATTCTTTGTTTAATTCCATATAGCTGATGAATTAGGATGTTACGTAGTTTCTCACTGCTTCGTCTGCAGATGTTCTTAGCTGCTGGTGAGTTGTAGGTCGTTGAAAGTGGGTTCTTAATGCCGATTCCCTTCGGGATGAGGTTCATTTTCTTACACCGGGTAAGAAAAAATATATCACTGTTGATCTGAGTTTCTTTTCTAATCAGTTTGATTATTTGCTTCTTTAAGAGGCTGTATTCGGTATCTTCCATAGTAATGTACAAGGGTGAAGCCGTATTAGTCACCACGGGAAAGGCTTCTAGAATACAAAAAAAAGGATAACACAAGCAGGATCCCTCTGGTAGTTACCTACAACCCAACTCTTGAGGAAATCCGCAAAATTATTAAAGACCTACAGCCGATATTCTCAGAAGACCCCATACTGAAAAAAATATTCCCTCAGCCCCCAATATTGGCATTCAAACAACCACCAAACCTGAGGAAAAGATTAGTGCGCAGAAAACTGGCCCCAGAACAGGAGCATACACAGAATGGCACTTTACCATGCAACAAATACCGCTGCAAACTTTGCCAACATATATGTGACAGTAACACAGCCAGCCACAACAACAAAACATACAGCATCAAAGACTCTTACTCATGTACATCGGCAAACGTGGTGTACATGATACAATGCTCTTCATGTGACAAAGGGTGCTACATTGGAGAAACTGGGCTTAAGCTGCACCTTAGAATGAACCTAACTCACCTGAGTTGCTTCTGCATTGAGATAGTCTCTTTTTCAAGTAGGATATTTTAAGTAGGAGTTAAAAAGAAACAGGAGTTCCCTTGGAGGAGTACAACTGGTGGAAAAAGCTTTATTTGGTTGCATTCAATTACTCAGTCATCTGTTTTGGGTGCTTTATTTTTGGTGTTTTTTTCTTGTGTGCTGCAGCTCAGTTAATTGAGGGGAGTGGTTACCTAGCTTCACCTGTGTGGGGTTATCTATATAAAGCCCCAAGTAACTCACAGAGCTTGCTCACTTGAGTTGCTTCTGCATTGAGATAGTCTCTTTTTCAAGTAGGCTATTTTAAGTAGGAGTTAAAAAGAAACAGGAGTTGGAAAGAGAAACAGGGGTTCCACAAGGTACTGTATTTATACTGCTTTATATTTTTACTTTTAACTGTTTATTTTGACGGGTGTTCTTGTTTAACTGTTATTTTGTAGGTTCTCATTTATTTTTATTTTTTTTCTTATACTTGATTATGAGTATGGTTATGGGAGTTAGCAAGATTGATGATCTGACTCAATGCACATCTTGTTTCATGTATGCATTCCTGGATGAATCCGTCCAGGGTCCATACCTCTGTGGCAGGTGTGAGCAAGTGGCTTCTCTGGAATCTCATATTAGAGATCTGGAGAAGCAAATTGCAACTTTGAGAGAGATAGACAATCTTGAAAGGAGTCTGCTGCCCACTGAGCAGAGTTTAGTGGGTGCAGGCAGTGAAGAGGGAGGAGATAAGTCAGCTGGGGAACAGGCATGTAGCTGGGTCACAGTTACACGTGGTGGTAGAGGGGGAGGAAAGAGGAAAGGTTTAGCTAGTCCTGACCTTGTGCAGCCTAACAGATTTGCCCGCTTGAGTGAAGATGTTGGGTGCATCAGCTCAGGTGTAGCTATACTGGAGGAAGCTGTTCCTTCTAACAGCCGAGGGAACAGCCCCTCTAGTATGAGTGGGGTTGAGAGCGTAGGAAAGGCTAGACAGGTTGTGGTGGTAGGGGACTCTATTATTAAGAGAGTAGATAGGGTAATCTGCCGCTCTGATAAGCTCAACCGGACAGTTTGCTGTCTCCCGGGTGCTCGGGTCCGGCATGTTGCTGACAGAGTGGATGGATTATTGGGAGGGGCTGGGGAAGACCCGGCTGTCATGGTCCATATTGGTACCAATGACAAAGTCAGTGGAAAATGGAAGGTCCTAAAGAATGATTTCAGGGAATTAGGAGATAAATTGAAGAAAAGGACCTCCAAGGTAGTATTTTCAGAAATATTACCTGTGCCTCGCGCAACAATAGAAAGGCAGCGGGAGATCAGGGAGGTAAATGCGTGGCTAAAGTCATGGTGTAGGAAGGAGGGTTTTGGCTTTCTAGAGCACTGGGCTGATTTTGCGCTTGGGTACAATCTTTATAGCGGTGATGGATTGCACCTAAACGGAAGAGGGTCTGTTGTGCTAGGGGAGAGGATGGCTAGAAGGCTGGAGGAGTTTTTAAACTAGTGGTAGGGGGGGAGGGACACAGAGATCTTGAAAATGGAGATAGTGCAGAAAGGAGTGGGGCTTCAGATCAGAACAAGGGGGGTGGAGATGGGGGGAGGGGCAAGATCAGAACAGAGGAGGTATGTATTAATATAAATTCTCATAAAATTCAAGAGACTCAGGGTAATATTAAATGTATGCTTGCTAATGCAAGGAGCCTAAATAACAAAATGGGAGAACTAGAGGCAATAGCATACACTAACCAATATGATATAATAGGCATAACAGAAACATGGTGGGATGAGAGCCATGACTGGGCAGTTAACTTAAAAGGTTATACATTATATAGGAAGGACAGAAAAAGCAGGAAGGGAGGAGGAGTATGCTTGTATGTTAGCAACGAGCTAAAGTCAAATATTAAGCATCTTAAAGGCGACAAGGGATTTGTGGAAGCTTTATGGGTAGATATCAACTTGGGGCATAAAAAAGGAAAAGAACTACTGGTTGGGATATGTTATAAACCACCTAATGTTAATAATGATGAGGAAGAGCAGCTGTTAGAACAAATTGAGAAAGCTGCACATCTGGGTAACGCGTTAATTATTGGAGATTTTAATTACCCGGACATAAATTGGGATAGAGAGACTAGTAGTTCTGCAAGGGGATCCAGGTTTTTGAACCTGTTAAATGACTCCTTCATGTCACAACTGGTACAAGCACCAACTAGAAATGATACTTGTTTGGATCTGGTGATAACAAACAATGTTGATCTTGTGTCTAACATTCAAGTGGGGGAGCACTTGGGTAATAGTGATCACAATATGGTCTCTTTTGAAATAAACTCAAAAAAGAAATTGCCCATGGGGAATACTAAAACGTATAATTTTAAGAAGGCCAATTTCAATAAGATAAGAGCAGCTTTACAACTTATTGACTGGCAAAAACTCTTCAGGGATAAAAATACTGAGGAAAAATGGAGTATTTTCAAACAAATATTAGCAGGGTACACTTCTCATATGTACCACTAGGAAACAAATATAAAAGAAACAAATTGAAACCGATGTGGCTTAGTGGGGTCGTTAAGCAGGAAATTAAAAATAAGAAAATGGCTTTTACAGCATTTAAATCAGACGAATCAGAGGCATCCTATATAAGATATAAGGAAGCCAATAAAGCATGCAAAAAAGTGATTAGATGGGCTAAACTAGAAAATGAGAGGGTGATTGCCAAAGAGAGCAAAACTAACCCCAAAAAATTCTTTAAGTACATAAATTCTAAAAAAACGAAGAATGAAAACGTAGGTTCATTAATAACAGAGAGGGGAGTGTTGGTTAAGGAGGACCAGGAAAAAGCAGAAACTTTAAATAAGTATTTTTCCTCAGTATATGTTATGGAGGAACCTATGGCAATGGAGATACATAGGACCACTGAGAAAAATTTTCAGTCAAACTGTGAGTGGATGTCCCAGGACAAGGTGCTGCAGCAACTAAAGAAAATTAATGTTAACAAGGCTCCAGGGCCTGACGGTATTCACCCACGAGTACTTAAGGAGCTGCGTCAGGAAATAAGTGAACCTCTGTTTCTAATCTTTCGGGATTCTTTTCTTTCGGGAATTGTACCAGAGGATTGGAGGAAGGCAGATGTGGTTCCTATTTTCAAAAAGGGTTCCAACTCTGTGCCCGGAAATTATAGACCTGTGAGCCTAACTTCCGTTGCTGGGAAAGTATTTGAAGGGCTGTTTAGGGATAATATTCAAGAATTCCTTGGGAAGAATAGTATTATTAGCATAAATCAGCATGGTTTTATGAAACATAGGTCATGTCAAACTAATTTAATTGCATTCTACGAAGAAGTAGGTAGAAGTGTAGATCAGGGTGTTGCAGTGGATGTAATCTACTTGGATTTTGCCAAGGCGTTTGACACGGTTCCACACAATAGGTTAGTATTCAAACTGAAAGAAATTGGCCTAGATGCAAATTCTTGTTCTTGGGTAGAACATTGGCTTAGAGGTAGAGAACAGAGAGTTGTTATAAATGGTAAATTTTCAAGCTGGTCAAAAGTGGTAAGTGGTGTCCCTCAGGGTTCTGTTCTGGGACCAATTTTATTCAACATATTTATAAATGACCTGGCAGGAGGCATTGAAAGTCATGTTTCTGTGTTTGCAGATGACACAAAACTAGGTAAAGTTATACAGGGCGAGCAGGATATTACTGTGCTGCAGAGGGATCTAGATAGACTGGGGGACTGGACACTCAAATGGCAGATGAAATTCAATGTAGATAAATGTAAAGTTATGCACTTCGGGGTAGCAAATGCACAAGCAACCTACACCCTAAACGGTAGTGAATTAGGGGTAATGACAAATGAGAAGGATTTGGGAATTGTTATAGACGACAAACTAGGCAACAATGTGCAGTGTCAGTCTGCGGTTGCTAAGGCCAGTAAGGTATTGTCGTGTATAAAAAGGGGCATCAAGTCGCGGAATAAAGATATAATTTTGCCTCTGTATAAATCAATGGTAATGCCGCACCTTGAGTATGCTGTGCAATTTTGGGCACCTTTTCTAAAGAAGGATATCATAGCACTAGAAAGGGTGCAGAGGCGGGCTACAAAATTAATAAAAGGAATGGAGCACTATAGTTATGAAGAAAGGTTAACTAATTTAAATCTGTTTAGTTTAGAAAAACGTCGCCTCAGAGGGGATATGATAACGTTATATAAATATATTCGGGGCCAATACAAACCATTGTGTGGAAATCTGTTCATAAACAGGACTATGCATAGGACACGCGGTCATGCGTTTAGACTGGAAGAAAGGAGATTTAGACTATAGCAGAGGAAAGGGTTTTTTACAGTAAGGACAATAAGAATGTGGAATTCTCTGCCTGCAGAGGTAGTTTTATCAGAGTCTGTACAGACGTTTAAACTGCAACTGGATGGATACCTGGAAAAACATAATATTCTGGGATATAATCTTTAATTATGGGGAAACAGCTTATTGATCCAAGGAGAAATCTGACTGCCATTTTGGGGTCAAGAAGGAATTTTTTTCCCTGGTTAGTGCAAAATTGGAAAGAGCGAAGCCGGGGTTTTTTGCCTTCTTTTGGATCAAACAGCAATAAATTAACAGATATAGGAAAGGCTGAACTTGATGGACGCATGTCTCTTTTCAGCCTATGTAACTATGTAACTATGTAACTATGTAACCTGCACCGAAGCTCCATCAAAAACCATGAGGAAGAAAAATATTGCACCCCGGTTGGACATCATTTCACACAGAACAATCACTCCATCCAAAACCTAAAAATTAAAGTACTCAAAGGAAATTTCAGAGACTCTCAGGAAAGAAGAACATTTGAGATGAAAATGATTACACATTTTAACACCATAAAAGAGGGACTTAATGTGGATTCTGGTTACCTTACACACTACCAGAACTTCATATGAACTTCATCTAGTCATCCAATGTCTATTTGCTGTTATTATCATTGATGTTTTACTGTGGTTATTGGTTTCCCTAAGTTTATTTGTTCTGTCCCTGGGTTATCTCTCTACCTCTCTGCATTCTCACCTCCAGACCTATTATTTACGACACCCCACTCAACCACCCCCCTTCTCTTATACCATCACTTGTTTTAAGTTGTAACCTCTATCATGTTGATTAGTATTGCTTCAGACCTGATGAAGGGAGGATAACTCTCGAAAGCTTGTCTTTTTAATATTATGTTAGTCCAATAAAAAAGGTATCACCGCATACTCTGCAATTTTTTGACATCGTGTCTACTGGACTAATACGGCTTCACCCTTGTACATTACTATAGATATATATATATAGATATATATATATATATATAGATATAGATATATATATAGATAGATATAGATATATATATAGATAGATATAGATATATAGATAGATAGATATCTATATATATATAGATAGATATCTATATATATATATATATATATATAGATATTTATCTATATATATATATATATAGGAAAAAAAGTATATGGAAATCAAATCAGCCTCTCTTACTTGTTTAGTTTAACACCATACAAAAAGTATCTTTGGATTGATTCATTAACCTAGCACTGACAAAGACTGCTGTAGGGACATATGTAAGCACACCATAGTGACTATGCACCGCAAACAGAGGCGTATCTAAGGTATGGCACCTATGGCTCGTGCCATAGGTGGCATTTGAAAGGGGGCGCCAGTGAGCGGCTTTTAAACGCTGTCTTTTTTTTTATGCCAGAGAGAGAAGGGGTGCCTAGTAACCGCTCTGCACCCCTCATTCTCCTCCACAAGGCCTCTACCTCCCGCAGCAGAGCAGGAAGACAGAAGCCTCGTGCTCCCGTCGCTGGACCTAAAGGTGAGAGAACTACAAAGGGGGAGAGGGTAGATAGTGAGTAGGGAGAAGGAGAGGGGTTAGAAAGTGATAAGGGAGGGAGATGGGTTAGAAAGTGATACGGGAGGGAGAGGGGGTAGAAAGTTATAAGGGAGGGAGAGGGGTTAGATAGTCAGAAAGGGGGGGGTAGATATTGAGGAAGAGGGTAGTAGGGAAAGGGGAGGGAGAGGGGTTAGAAAGTGACAAGGAAGGGAGAGGGGTAGATAGTGAGGAAGACGGTAGTAAGAATTAGACTTGTGCATTCGTCTTCGGGCGAACATGGAAACGAACACGAAGAGTGCGTTTTCGTGTTCGTTCCGAAGACACGCCGAAGAGAAGACGGCGGCGGTAAAACGTAGGCGAAGACGAAGACACACACCACGAAGATCTTCGTGATTGTCTTCGTCTTCGTCTACCATCCCCCCCCCCCTCTTCTAACTTACCTTGTGTTCGCGGCTTCGCGGCATCGCGGCAGTTCCCGGAAGTGGAAATCCGCAGGTTCGCCGTCACGGGTTACAGGGCAGTGCGAATGAGCCTATTGGTCGCCAATAGGCTCACTCGCACGGTCTTTGTAACCCCTGACAGCGAACCTATGGATTTCCGCTCCCGTTAACCCCTTTGATGCAGCATCGAAGGGGTTAACGGGAGCAGAAATCCATAGGTTAAAGGGCCGTGCAAGCGACCAATAGGCTCACTTGCACGGCACCTTAACCCTTTAAAAAAAAAAGTTAACCCCTAATAAAAAAGTTAACCCCAATGCTGCAACTTACCCGGCAGATCCCACTGGTCTCCCTCCCTGTTCAATTAGTTAAATGTCCGTACGAGCGACTTTATTGGTCGCTCGTACGGACATTAACTAATTGAACAGGGAGGGAGACCAGTGGGATCTGCCGGGTAAGTTGCAGCATTGAGGTTTTAAAACCCCAATGCTGCAACTTACCCTGCAGATGCCACTGGTCTCCCTCCCTGTTCAATTAGTTAAAGACCAGTGGCATCTGCAGGGCAAGTTGCAGCATTGGGGTTTTAAAACCTCAATGCTGCAACTTACCCTGCCGATGCCACTGGTCTCTCTCCCTGTTCAATTAGTTACATGTCCATACGAGCGACTTTATTGTTCGCTCGTACGGACATTTAATTAATTGAACAGGGAGGGAGACCAGTGGGATGTGCCGCGTAAGTTGCAGCATTGGGGTTTTAAAAGTCTGCACGACCGACCAACAGAGTCGCTCGTGCAGACTTTTAAAACCCCAATGCTGCAACTTACCCGGCACATCCCACTGGTCTCCCTGTTCTATCAGTTAAATGTCCGTACGAACGACTTTATTGGTCGCTCGTACGGACATTTAACTGATAGAACAGGGAGACCAGTGGGATGTGCCGGGTAAGTTACAGCACCAGGAGCCTAAAAGTCTGTACGAGCGACCAACAGAGTCGCTCGTACAGACTTTTAAAATCCCAATGCTGCAACTTACCCGGCAGATCCCACTGGTCTCCCTGTTCTATCAGTTAATAAATGATAGAACAGGGAGACCAGCGGGATCTGCCGGACAATTACGGCACCAGGAGTTTAACAGTCTGTACGAGCGACCCTATCGGTCGCCAGCAGGGGGCTCGTCTGCCATCAACCATTGGCAGACGAGCCCCCTGCTGACGACCAATAGAGTTGCTCATACGGACATTTAAACTCCTGACGCCATAGCGGCTTTAACCCCGTATTAACCCCTTAACCGGGGAAAACGAAGAAAACCCGAACACGAAGAATGACCGCGAATATTCGCCCGAAGAGAAGACAGGACCAGGCGAATATTCGCGGAATACGAAGTTTTTTTTTTTGCCGAAGACGAGCACGAGGGAGAGCATGAGTTAATGTGTGGATGAATTGTCTGAATGAAAGTGTGAATTAGTGAGTGACTGTAAAAGTGTTTGTGTGTATCATAGATGTATAATTGTGGAAGGGCAAAGATGGCACTAGCAGGATGTTTGAGTCTTGGGGACCAAGATGGCACAGGCAGGGTGTATATGGGACAAAGATGGCACCGGCCGCACTGTTTGGGGATAAAGTTGACTTGTGCTGGGCTATTTGGCGACAAAGATGGCAAATCTTATGTGTGTAATCTGGGTGCTGGTCAGGTTCTATGTGGGCAGTGTGTACCCCAGGGCTGGCTTTGGGGTGTGCAACCTGTGATCTATGCCTGTAATTTAGGGGGTTTTAAATATACCTTTAATGCCGTGTTTTGATGTGAATTCCAATTGATCTATAACGGCAAAGCTGGGTTTTTGTGTTATTCTGTAGATCCATATCTGCTATGCCATGTTTCCATACATTTTTTATGTATACCTGCAAGTACAGGGTTTTATGTCATATTCAGTTGGTTAATACCTGCAATGCTGTTTCCATGTATTTATTTGATCTATACCTGCAATGCTATGTTTCATATATTATTATTGTATACCTGCAAATACAGGATTTGTATGTCTGATTCTGTTTATTTGATATATACCTTCAGTGCTGAGATCACAAGTGAATTTCAATTGATTTATACATGCAAAGCTGGGTTTGTGTGTTAATGTGTTGATCTATACCTGCTTTCGACAGCAGGGTCTTATATTTATATATATATCTGGGCAGCAGGGGCTAATAAATGGGTTTTAGATATTTGGACAGGGGAGCAATTTCAGTGCTTGCCATAGGCGCTATTTTCAGTAGATACGCCTCTGACCGCAAATGATGACTATGTCCAGGTGAACACCTCATCCACATGTTTTATCCATACACATTTCATAGCTGTGGGAGAAACCAGACAAGAAGTGTCTCAAGCCAAATGCCAATACTTTCATCCAGAGTATAAAGGTAATTATCTATGATACTGTAAGACTAGATGCCCAAAGTGTGGTACCCATATCAACAGAAACTGGGCATTCCTGTCCTGAAAGCTTGCACGGCTCTACTCTTTTTTGCCCAATAAAAGCAGTTATGTCTATGGCACAGCCTCAAAAGACAGGTTGGGGAGATCAAAAATATTCATTGTAACCAGTCCATTGTGCAGCAGGACAGTAGCTGTTAATCCTGTGAGCTCCTGTTATCTCTGTGTCCTGGCCATTGTGTGTCTCAAGCCAATTATATGTCTATCGTCATTCCACGTCTACGTCCCCAATTAATGTAATTATTTATGTCTCATGTCATTCTGTCGTTCCCCCGGATATTGTGTTGCAGGATTTGATCTAATTACTTCTTTCCTGACATGGTAATTAGATCATGTGATATTTGTCTTGCCCCTTTTCTTGTGTGTATATATAGCTCTGTCTTTGGTTTTAATAAAAGAGTCCTGTTTTCACCTCAACATTAGTGTTGCCTGATGCTTGAGGTGGGCTGCTATGATCCTTTATTGTCCTTTTCAGGACAATAGCCACGCTGTGTAGCTAAGCTTCGGATAGCCACAGTGCCAATGCAGCTTTGGTGCAGCGACGTCCCCCCTTCTATCTACAACGTTGGTTCTGCCTGGCGCTGAAGGGGTTAATTGTTGGTGTCCCGGCAGGAGGAAGCAACGTTTGGCGGGAGTACCCAGTCGGGGTACAGGTCGGTCCCGTCACAAGGGTTATCTGCCCTTGTGGTTATTTTATAATGTGACTATAGAGAGACTGGGGCATGGTTTGCTTCACTTGTCTGTTTACTTTATTTTGAACTTCTTATTTTAGCTGATTTTGATGACACGTTAAAGTTAAGTAATATTGCTGATGTCTTCTTATGAAATATGTATTTTTTCATCAGTGATGGCACACCTGCTCACTATAAGTGATTATAGCAACTAAACCATCGTTCCTATTGGTTTTCATTGCCCAAGCCCCAGAAACATTTCTCATATAAAATTGTAATCCGCCTTTATCAGGAGTTGCTTGATTTTCTCTGTTGGTTTAACATTAAAACCTTTCAAATAGTGGATAGTTTGATACATTCATGAAAGGTCATTTAATTAAAATTCTGCTGCACTCAGTTTACTGTTTGGAATAGTACCTGCAGTAGCTCTATACTGTATAGTAGGACAATAAATTCAGAACATCATGGGATGTTAATTCCAGTGAGCTAAGTTCAATACTGCAAAAAATAGGAAGGTAAAAATACTAAGAACAATAAAAACAGCAATAAAATAAATAGTCCTATAAATAGCAGCAGCCCACTCGCCAAGGTTTCCTCTTATTGGCTTGGTAAATAACTTGGAGGTCACAGGAGATAGTGGGTGCGCATAGAGGAGAAGAAAGTCACAGTAATATAATATGTGGCTGGCACCGTGTGGTAAAGAGTTAAGGAATGGGTACTCACATTTTTTGGGGACTTAAGCAATTAGTCCCACAAAACTTGCATGGGCGATACAATCCTCGCCTGGGGATATCTTTAGCAGCAGTCCTGTGTAGTTCTTTTTTTTGGTTCTCAGGATAAGGTGCACATAAAAAGTTAAACAGAAATAGGCATAGTGCTTTCTGTATATATAAAATGAATAAAACAAATAAAAACAGTTCACTATATACTCACAATATGGTGAGCTCACACCTTTTCACCTACTAAATAGGCTTCCTCAGAGACAGTCTTTTACTTTGAGTTTCTTCTCCTCTATGCGCAACCACTATCTCCTGTCACCTCTAAGTTCAATACTGGTTTAACTTTTTTTGTACTAGTAGCAACAAAGCATGAAGAAAAAAGACCTTGGTGTTTTTAGGGCGGCGGCTGCTGAATTATGTATATGGAGCTTCTGGCTGGATACGTGCAGGTGTGTGGAATGCTTTTAAACTTCCACAGCATACAACCACGTGTGTCACCCTAAATTTACAATAGCCGGTGGGAGGCTTTCTTTGCCACTGTCCCACTGGGCATTTGTCTGCTGCACAATATGGCCAACCTGGCTTGTAGAGAAAAGTACTAATATGGTGCCTTCTGTTGATATAAGTTTTTTTTTGTGGTAATGCAGTCCCCAAGACCCTGAAGTTGCAACTTGGAGTGATCATAGTCGCTATAGTAAAAGGTTGTATGCCTTTAAAATATGGAGGCGCTTAACTGCTAAAAATAAAACCTAGAAAGCCTATGTTTCTGAAATCAAGGAATTAATCATGAAAATAAGCTCAGGGGCTCATCACTCCTGAATGCAAATAAAAATGACATAGTAGGAGACATGCTGCCTCTCTTCGAGATGGCAGTGTGATATTGCAGGAGAAAGACCAGAAAACAAAATTCAGGTTTAAAAAATGTGCAACTCCCAAAAAACAAGAAACCTATATATGGGTGGTATCGCCTGAACATATTAGGGTGTTGTTTGGAACTGACATATACCATACAATGTGTGTGAAGAAAAAAAACACAAAAAGTGACTACCACAAACGTGGACAAAGGCTGTGGTTTGAAAAGTGTTACCACTTGTGCATTTAAGATACCAGTAAATTAAACACCACGGACTGCCTAGTTTTCAACATTTTATGGTTTTTTGATGGGGTTAAATTGAATTGGCCGGCTTCAGAGATGTCCCAACATGGGCGCAGGATGACCAGATGTCAAAATTCCAAGTTGAATAATGTGCACATTTCAAATGTGGCCTTTTAACCCCCAGACAACCCAACCACATTTTAAAGAAAGTGGTTTTGAAATAGCAATAGTCTACATGTACTTATTGTCCTATAACTATAACCTGCTTGTCATGAAGACTGTACTTTGTGTGGGTACAGTAAACTAGACAGAAGAATCTAACAGAAATGTTTCCCATTATTTAACCCCTTAAGGACAATGGGCGGTCCCAAAACCCATTGAAAACAATGCATTTTGAGCCCGTACATGTACGGGCTTTGTCATTAAGGGGCTAATGCAGCATCGCAGGGGTTAGCGGGAGCTGAACTCTGTAGGTTCGCTGTCAGGAATTAAAAAGGCTATGCGAGTGAGCCTATTGGTCACCTGCAGGGTCTTCCTCTGGCATCAACCAATTGGTTGATGCCAGAGGAGGTCCCTGCAGGCGACCAATAGGCTCACTCGCACTGCCCTGTAACCCCTGGCGGCGATCCTACGGATTTCCGCTTCCGTCAACTCCTTCAATGCCGCGAAGATAAGGTAGGCTAGATGGGGAAGGGACGAGGGAGATAAGTAGACGAAGACAAAGATTCTTCGTGGTGTTTGTCTTCGTCTACGTTTTACCGCTGCTACCTTCTCTTCTTCATGTCTTTGGAACGAACACAAAAACGCACTCTTCGTGTTCGTTTTTATGGTCGCGCGAAGACGAATGCACAAGCCTATTGAGTGTATAGTATTATATGTATGATATTGTATAGTGTTAGTGTGTGTAAGTATATGCTCTTAGCATGTGTATTTGTGTGAGTATATGTTCTTAGCATGTGTGTATGATACTATATGGTATGAATGTGTGTGTTTATGTTACTATGTGTGTGCATTACTGTATGGTGTCAGCTTATGTTGTGAATACACGTGCCAGTGTATGTGTATATCAATGGGTAGATGTTAGATTGTGTATGTTGTTAGTGTGTGCGTAACTGTATGCCTTTAGCATGTGTTTGGTTGTTAGAGTACAGTTATGGTCACCATTATTGGCACCCTTGAGTATTTTATACATCATGTACAATATCTAAAGAAATAATTTGAATTGTACCTGCTTTGTATTATCAGAATATTGTAACAAGATGTCCAAAGGTATTCAACAAAGAAAGATGGCTTTACAACAGATGAGGGGTGATTTCATAGAACAAACATAATATATGACATTACATAACAGCAATACAGACATCCTTCCATATTTGGTTGCACAACCCTTAGCAATTAGCATATGATGTTAGAGTGAATGGGTGTTAAAGCAATTAAGGATATCGGTTTGTTCGGATACATTTCTCTGCCCTTCCAGCTACATAGGACGCTATACAGACAGGGACCCCTGGGTACTCCTGCCGGCTGCCCATGGTACTGCTTTGATAGGAGGAGGGGTGCCACAAGAAAATTTAAAAGCAGCTCAGTAAATGCATATAGGGAAAACTATTACTACCATACAATAAACTTATTGAAGACCAGGCCGAAAATCATTTCGGAATTTTTTTTCTACAATTTTTGGATCAACAAATTCTGTTTCTTGCCTTTTTTGTTCGGACGAAATTCAGAGGCTTTTTTTTTGTTTATAACTAAATTTGTTGACCCCCCAAATTTTCCCTCTATGCCCCCTTCTCCCCCAGTCCTGTCTGTGCCCCCTGCACTATTTCCCTAGGTATGGAAAAGGAGGAAGGAGACAAAGCTGCCAAAATGTAAGTTACTCATTAACTTTTTGTGTGGATTAGAAAGGATCTATCCACCTGCTGCCCTTCTGTCCCAGTTCTGCCTCTCCTTTCACACCTTGTGCCTCTTTCTACAATGGCTACAGTGATCCTGTCCTTGTCCTTCAAAGATTGAAGCAGCCACCAGTGCGGTGCCAGCGGGAAAAAAGGCATGCTGTGCACTAGTGGCTCTCCATATGTCAGAGGTAAAGTGGATGGTTTGTCCAGCTGCCTTGGAAAGCTCGGCCTTCAACAATGACACACATGACTGTTAAAGGGAGGGCACTACAGTACTGCTGAAAGTGGTGTCACAGGGGAGGCAGTAGTGGGGAGCGAGGGCCTCTAGCAGCTGCGTGAAGGGCTCCCCCTCAATCATGGAGAAGGAAGCACTTCCAACCAGGGGCGTACCTAGAGTATTTGGCACCTGGGGCGGATCCTGTATATGGCAACTGTCACTAACGGTGGTTCAGGCTGTGGATCCTCGCTGCAGTACAAGGAAAGGCGCCCCAAGCGGTGATGACGAGCAATGCAGGAACAGATCGTATTAGGAGCAGACAATCGGATAGTCGGGGTCACGAGCAGAAATCAGGACTGGCAGCAAACACAGATAGTCGGGGTCACGAGCACAGGTCAGGGCAGGCAGCAAACAACGGATAGTCAGGTACAAACTGAGTTCAGGTAAAGGCAGGCGGCAAACAACGGGTGGTCAGGTTCAAGCAACAAAAAGGCAAATAGGATACAGGAACGCTAGTGTAGGCAATAAAGGCTCTATCACAGGCAAGGTATAGCTCTAAACTGAGGGTTTAAATATCCCTCCATCCCTAGATCCTCCTACCCACCTAATTAAGGGGGAGAAGGAAAAAAGATAAAAGGTCCCTTTAAGTCCCCTAATGAATATTCATGAGATAGCCGTTCGCGCAATGCGCGAATGGCTCTCATGACGTCTCGGCGCGCGTCCCGTCTAGATCACTCGATCCACACGGGGGCGCGCGTCCCGCAGCAGGACGGACCTCGCCGCGTTTCCCGCGAGCGGGACGAGCCGGGAGCTGCCTGCGCGAGCTGCGTCTCGGCTCCCCCGCACGAGGACACCGCGGATCCGCCGGCGAGGTAACAGCACCCCCCCCACACACACACTTTAAAACTGCATAGCTTCTATCATTATATACTGGCGCAGACATTGAAGGTGGTACAGCATTACTGTTATCATTATATACTGAGGCAGACATTGATGGTGGTACAGCATTACACCTATCACTATATATGGGGCAGACGATGATGGTGGTAAAGCATAACACCTATCACTATATACTGAGGCAGACATTGACGGGGTACAGCATTACACCTATCACTATAAACTGAGGCAGACATTGATGGGGGTACAGCATAACACCTATCACTATATACTGAGGCAGACGATGAAGGTGGTACAGCATAACACCTATCACTATATACTGATGCAGACATTGACGGTGGTACAGCTTAATCCCTATCACTATACATTGTGCCAGACATTGACAATAGTGCAGCATAACCCCTATCAATATATACTAAGCCAAACATTGATGTGGTGTAGGCCTATGACTTCAGTGTCTGGCTTAGTAGTAGGGATGCTCCGAAATGAAAATTCTGGACCGAAACCGAAAAGTCACCATTTACTTGGTCGAAACCGAAAATGGCCCCCCAACATAAAAAAAAATAAAATCTCACAATTTTGTTAAAAGTAAGTAACACAAATTGGACAAAAATTCTATAACAATATTAATATATATATAATTGTTAATAGCAATCACACTCCTATCATGCCCAGGCATACCCAGGTTCTAGCATTTACTGGTTGTCTGGCCATGATAGGAGTGTGATTGCTGTTAGCAATCATATAAATATATATATATATATATATATATATATAAATATATATATAAATATATATATATATATATAAATATAAATATATATATATATATATATATATATAAATATAAATATATATATATATATATAAATATATATATATATATATATATATATATATATATATATATATAAATATATATATAAATATATATATATAAATATATATATATATATATATATAAATATATATATATAAATATATATATAAATATATATATATAAATATATATATATATATAAATATATATATATATATATATATATATATATAAATATATATATATAAATATATATATATATATATATATATAAATATATATATATATATATATATATATATATATTAACATTATTATTCACATGTGAACTCAGCACGGAAGGCATAGAATCAGACATACAAATCCCATATTTGCAGGTATAGATCAACTGGAAATCACATAAAAACTCAGCAATGAAGGTAAAGATAAAACCCCCTAAATTACAGGCATAGATGACAGCCCTGGCGTCCACACTGCCCACATAGAACCTGACCAGCACAAAAATTACACACATAGGACTTACCATCTTTGTCCCCAAACAGCCCAGCATGAGTCAACTTTGTCCCCACACAGCCCGGCCTGTGCCATCTTTGTCCCATAAACACCCTGCCTGTGTCATCTTGGTCCCCAAGGCTCAAACATCCTGCTTGTGCCATCTTTACCTTTCCACACATCAATTATACATCTATGATATACACAAACACTTTTACAGTGACTCACTAATTCACACTTTCATTCTCATAATTAATTCACACAATATATTATTCTCTCAATCATTAATTATCTCCCCCATTCAGACAATTCATCCATACATTCAATCATTCTCTCACTCATTCACACAATGCATCCACACATTAATTCATTCATTCTCTCATTCATTCTTACTGTTTATTTATTTCAAGATACTTACTACCCTCTTTCTCACTATCTATCCCCTCTCCTTCGCTTTTCACTATCTAGCCCCCTCTTCCTTACTTCTCACTATCTCTCCCCTCTCCCTCCCTTCTCACTATCTACCCCCTCTCCCTCCCTTCTCACAATTTATCTCCCTTTCCCTCCCTTCTCACTATCTACCCCCTCTCCCTATCTACCCCCTCTCCCTCCCTTTTCACTTTTTATCTCCCTTTCCCTCCCTTCTCCCTATCTACCCCCTCTCTCTTCTCCCTATCTACCCCCTCCCTCCCTTCTCACTATCTACCCCCTCTCCCTCCCTTTTCACTTTTTATCTCCCTTTCCCTCCCTTCTCACTATCTACCCCCTCTCCCTATCTACCCCCTCTCCCTCCCTTTTCACTTTTTATCTCCCTTTCCCTCCCTTCTCACTATCTACCCCCTCTCCCTATCTACCCCCTCTCTCTTCTCCCTATCTACCCCCTCCCTCTCTTCTCCCTATCTACCTCCTCCCTCCCTTTTCACTATCTACCCCCTCTCCCTATCTACCCCCTCCCTCCCACTATATACCCCCCTCTCCCTCCCTTCTCACTATTTATCCCCATCTCCCTCCCTTCTCGCTATCTACCCCCATCTCTCTCCCTTTTCACTATCTTCTCCCTCCCCTATCTACCCCCTCTCTCTTCTCCCTCCCTTCTCACTATCTACCCCCTCGCTCCCTTCTCACTATCTACCCCCTCCCTCCCTTCTCACTATCTACCCCATCTCACTATCTCCCCCCTCCCTTCTCACTATCCACCCCCTCACTCCCTTCTCAATATCTATACCCGCCCTCCCTCCCTTCTCACTATCTACCCCCTCTCCCTCCCTTACCACTATTTATCCCCCTCTCCCTCCCTTATCACTATCTACCCCCATCTCCCTCCCTTCTCACTATTTACCCCCCTCTCCCTCTCTTCTCACTATCTTCCCCTCTCCCTATCTACCCCCTCTCTCTCTTCTCACTATCTACCCCCTCGCTCCCTTCTCAATATCTACCGCCTCTCCCTCCCTTCTCATTATCTACCCCACTCTCACTATCTTCCCTCTCCCTCCCTTCTTACTATTACCCCTCCCTTCTCACTATTCACCCCCTCCCTCCCTTCTCACTATCTATCCCCTCTCCCTTTTCACTATTCACCCCCTCCCTCGCTTCTTACTATCTACCCCCCCTCCCTCGTTTTTTACTATCTACCCTCTCCCCCTTTGTAGTTAAAGGCAAACAGGTTTTGGACTAACCATCCTGCGGTGGGAGCGCGATGCCTCCGTCTCCCTGCTCTGCCACGCGCTGCTTTACTGCTGAGCACGGGAGTATGACGTCATATTCCGGCGCTCAGCATTCCATGACGGCACCACAACGGAGTTAGAGGCCTCGCGTAAAAAAAAAGTGACAAGGTTGCCCGGGACCCGGGAAATCCAGGACATGTGGTCACCCTAGCTGTGTCACACCCCTAATGAGCGGCACCTGGGGCAGACCGCCCCCCGCTAGGTACGCTACTGCTTCCAACCGCGATAAACTGACCAAACAGTGGTGTCACCTTATTTGACTCTCACTCAGACTCTCATTCTTGTTCACTCACACCATTTCTGCCCTCGAAGCAGCCTGCCTGTGCCACATCTGTCCCTAAAACAGACTGCCTGTGCCATATTTGCTCTCTAAACTGCCTTCCTGTAACACCCCTGCCCCTAAAACAGCCAGCCTGTGACCCTTCTGTCCCTTAAACAGTCTGCCTGTGCCACCTATGTCTTTAAACACTTATACATCCCCTTACCTGGGGCTGGACGAGCAGCACTGGGGCCTTGCTGATATCTTTGTGGCGTGACGGCTGCCTAACATGGGCCTGCAGCTAACCACTGTGGAGCTTGCATACTTGGTGAGGAAAATCTATTTTCCTATTCAGGTTCCTGCATCTCCTGGGGGAAAAGAGTTTCCTCGCAAAATGTGCGAGCTCCACAGCGGTAAGCTGAGGGCCCGCGTTTAGGTGGCTGTTGGGCCGAATAGACATCAGCGCAGCCCCAGTGCTACTTGGCCAGCATGCAGTTACTGATGGGGCAGCAAACATGGTGAAAGCAGTAGACTTGGGCTCCAGGCCAACTCTTCGAGTTCGTTTTTGTGTTGGTCTTCGTGGAGAAAAAAATCTTCGTATTCCCCCAATATTAACCCGTTCCTGTCTTCTGCAAATATTCGTGTGCGTTCTTTGTGTTCATTTTTTTCTTCGCTAATACGGGGTTAACGCGGTACGTACGGACTACGCAGCAGCTTTGGCGCCAGGAGTTTAAATGCCCGTACGACCAACTCTATTAGTCGTCTGCAGGGGCCTCCTCTGCATTCAACCAATGAAGTACATCTGGCCCAGCAACTTGGCCAACAGAGACCACTGGTCTCCCTGCTACAACAGTTAAAAGTCCGTACGAATAACCAATAAAGTCGCTTGTACAGCTCTTCTCCCTTTCTCAAATCTAAAACACTTGAGAAAGGAAGAAGAGCTCCGAAAAGCTTGCCATTCCAAAATTCTGTTAGTCCAATGAAAAAGGTATTATCACAAGATACTTATTTCATCTGTTATTTGATATTGAATATATATATATATATATATATATGTATACTGGCATTAATTGCAGAAAAAAAAACACTTGGGCAACATAATGTTACCTATGGAGGGGTCTTGCAAATGTTAGGTCGCCCTGCTTCCCCAACGACCCTGGTGAGTTAGCATCTCACTGAAAAGGTAGTTAGTAGACTTGTGAATTTGTATTTGGGAGAACATGAAAACGAGCATGAATGTTGTGTTTTCATTTGTCAAACTGAACAAAGGAAAAACAATTATGGTGGCGGATAAATGTACGCAAAGACAAAGCAGCACAACATGAAGAATCTTTGTTTCTAAGAAAAAATCCCTAGATATCTCCTAGCTAATCTTCCTGGTCCTCTTAAAGGCAGTAAAAGTATGCTCACGGATTCAACTATTCAAAACAAGTACTTTTCCGATTTAAGTAATTTTTGTGATCTTTAAAAAATAAGTAATTATAATTGAATTCTCAGTCCTTTCTTATAATTGTGCTCACGACTTCATTTATTGAATGTGAGACTTATCGTTTAGGGTGGAGAATATCCTCTTTTTAAGACATTACATGGGTGGAAAGGTGTGAACCTACCACAGTCCATTCCCCTATACAATTCAATGCCTCTAGCCTATCTTAAGTCTTCTGTAGTATAGCAGGTTAATATGGGAATCCACAAGGGAGAAAAAGCTAATAGGTCGCCCTGGAGGTCTATTACAGTTACTTACCATGTTCATAGCTGGGACTCAAAATTGGAGGATCATAGGACTATGAAAATATATAGCCTATTCTCCCACATACTCCATTTATTAAATTAACAACTTCCTGTACTGTATATAGCCTTTATGTTCTATGTTACATCAATTAGTTTTAAGTTTGTGACAATAATAATATCCATGATTGATCAACTAGTCTGTGCCCACTTCATAAGGTCACATTTCCCAGCAGTTCATTAGAGAAGATATGTTAATGAATGCTCTCTGACATCTCCCTTCTGTGTTGAGGTCCCCAGTTGGCAACAAAAAGCAGATTAGTGAGATGACAGCAAACATTAATGATCATTTTTGGAAGTAATTCTGAAAACGTATTTAAGGATATAGCCATCTGTTTTTTATTTTTTTATTTTAAATCAATGACCCGCTCAGCGTTATTTACATGTATTCCTTTAATCTTACAGTAGTTTCATCCACACACTAATTAATTCTTTAAAATGCTTGGATTTAAAAAAAAAAGAAGTAAAAATATTAAACTTCAAGAAAGCAGACATTTGTTGCATTACATAATGTAAGTTATTTACAGTTGAAACAAAAATGTTTCCTTTTTCTCCTTTTGCAACATCACTAGCTAAATTTAAGTTGAGGTATTATCTAATTTTAATGTTAAATGTTAATTCAGATAGTTATAGTACTTTATCAAAAAACATAGTTGATCTAAAAAGTATCTAACAAAGATCTGCTCCATGTATGAAATCTGATTTGTATTGAACTAACATAATTTAAATCCTCTGTGGAAATCTGTTTGCAAACATAAATAATGTTTTCTATAAGCAACCTTGTTTCATTATGCTATTGTCTATTGCTAAACTTTTTGTAAATTAAAACTATAACTCTGTAAAAAACATTTCTGTGAATGGACATGATCTACCACTTTGTGGCTAAGCTGTTTCTCCTAGATGCTTCCACTTTACAATAACAGCACTTACAGAGGACTGTGGTAGTGTCAGGTCCTGGTGGGGAAGAGCTGGAGACCAATGGCAGGGTGGCAGGCACAACAAAAGGGTCAGGCAAAAAGCGGAGTTGATACAGCCGTGGGACTGGGTGGCTTACAGGTAGAACTAACAGGGCAGAAATTTCACAACTTCAGCATTCTGTGACAGTAGCACATTTAAAGTAGATGATCTCTTCAGTATGGCCCATGCTATTGCCAAACTGAAAAACATGTACTTTCTTTAAATAACATTATTTTGATCATATCAACTAATTTATCATAAAAATGAAAAAGGGACCTTTTCTGACTTTTATTTGAAAAATCCTTTACACATCTACAAAAGCTAATGAAAAAAATGCTAAATGGATTCTAATATTTGTCATGAGTTTAGAAATATCTACTGTTTTTATGTTTTTTTTTGGTAGGGCAATATGTACAAGTAGCATATTGGTATTTCCAAAACTGGTCATTCTGCCCCTATGCCCTATTTGGGACATATTTGTAGTCAGTCAGTTTAATTTACCCCCATCAAACCATTTCCATGCAGTAATTCTACTACCAGACGTCTTTGGTAGTATTTTGTTTTGTGTGTGATTTTTTTTACACACATTATACTTCAAGTATGAATTTACTCATTGTAACGGGCCCACCAAGAGAGCTGTAGTAACTCCCACATGCATCCTCCTGTTGTCCCCGGAATAACTTCCAGCACCAGCCAGCATGCACAGCTTGGAAACCTGCTATGTGTACCCAATAAGAAGACACACAACTACCTTGAATTGAGTACAGCAGGAATGAACAGTTTATTGTTGTAAAACATAGATTCATATATCCACAGAACTTCATTAACATAAATTAACATTGATAAATACCGTATTTGCTCGATTATAAGACGACCCTAATTATAAGACGGCCCCCCAAAATCTAAATATTAATTTAGGAAATAAACAAAAAGCCTGAATATAAGACTACCCTATAGGAAAAAAGTTTTACTAGTAAATATTAATTCATGTAAACTAATTTTCATATTTAATAAAAGCTATGATTGAGAAAAATATATTTTTTATTTCCTTTTATTTGCCAACCTGCCCCCCCCAGTTATGCACATCTGCCCCCATCCTTGCCACTCTGCCCCCAGAAATGCCTTATACCCCCTTATTTGCCACTCTGCCCCATGATGTGCCTTTTAACCCTCTATATGCCACTCTGCCTCCAGAAATGTCTTATACCCTCCTATATGCCACTGTGACCCATGATATGCGTTTTAACCCCCAGTGATACTGCTAACAGCAATCACACTCTATCACACTATCAAGCCAAGGCAGCCAGTACATGCTGGAACCTAGGGGTTGATAGTAGTGTGATTACAGCCTCCCTATGCCATGCTACCACCACCACCCCCCTTACACATCCATGCTATCACACACACACTCATTCACAAACATTCAAATACTCATTCATTCCATTAATCACACATACTTGCTCAAAAACCCTCCCCCACCCCCTTACCTGAACTGCAGATCTCTCACTCGCAGACTTCTGCAGGGGCCCGGCTGTGCGAGCAACTTCTCTGGCCCCGCCCCCAGAGGAAGGAGGGGGGAGGTAGAGTTATGTGAGGACTGTGCTAGCTTCCTGTTCTCCTGCTGCTAGTAGCACAGACGCTGCTCGCGACCAAAGCACGGTAAGCAGCATGGCCCCAGCAGAATTAGGTCTGATTAGAAGCCGACCTCGATTATAAGACGAGGGGTATTTTTCAGAGCATTTGCTCTGGAAAAAACCTTGTCTTATAATCGAGCAAATACGGTAGGTGTATGTAGACAACCCAACCTTTAATCCCCTGGCAGCAATCCTATTGATGGGATTAATTAAACAATGGAGTTCGTACCTGTGCTATCTTTGTTTGACAGCCAGGCTGGAGCCATCTGTATGACAGGTCATTCTCTCACAATCATCCTGGTATATGTCACTGTCAAACACCACCCCAATACGTGTTCAGTCATCCTGCCCCATATGTTAAAGAGAGACAAAAAAAGTTAAAATTATAAAAAGTAAGTGCACTCTTGGATTTAATAACTGGTCCGATTTACTTAAGGTTATTTATATTGTGACGGCCCCGGGTTAATCGGTGCCATCTGCAGTAGTGGTTGTGACCATCCGGGGTTAAAATGTGTGGCTATATTGATGAAGGGGTTAATCGCTGGTGTCCCGGTGGCCATGGGGCGGAGGAAGCAACATTCTGCAGGCGTACCCAGTCGGGGTACACGTCGGTCCCGTCACACATATTCTTAGGATGTCTAGTGTAAACAGGTTTCTTGAGGTCATTTGACAGCATTTCTAATAGGTTAAGGTCTGGGTAATCCCAAAAAGTGGATTTTCCTGTTTTGAAACAATTCTATAGTAGATTTACTTTGATGTTTAGGGACATTATCCTGCTACATTACAACACAACTTCTACTGTTCTGACAGCCATCCTGATCTTCTTCTGTATTATACTTTGATAAACTTGGGAATTCATTCGATGATGGCAAGCCTATGTTGGTATAGACTGTCCTTTTTATGCCATTCATGGTTCTGTGTATTGTTCCTGAACATTTCAAACCTAGTTTTATCAGTCCACAAAACATTTTCCCAGTAGCATTGTGGAGTGTCATGGTGAGCTTTGGAGAGCAGTGTCTTCCTCTTTGGTGTACTCATTTGCATTTGTTTTGTTGTGGGATCTCCTTGTTACCAGAAATTCATATGATGCACAAAATTTAAAATTTAAAATTTAAATTTGTGCAAATCTAAATGTTATTCTGGCTCAAACTTCTCTCTACATAAGCAGGGGCCCAATTATGGTCCTCATACATTTATTTCCGTACTTTCTACAGTTATGCACTTAATTATTTATGTTTTCCGACATATATACACTTGAACTTAGTTTCTAGTGTAGATACTGAGGGTGTTTTTATTCCATATACTAGATTTTTATACCGAACCATGACATCATTTTTTTTCTTTCTTGTCTTTAACTCTTTGCGTTCTTCCATGCATGTTCTTTTACTTATCTCTTAATATTTTAAAGTGCCATTTTGCAAGGAACAGTTAGAGACATGGCTAGGAAGCTGGGCTTACCATACTGTATTTGTTATTTATTTATCAAGTTATCAAGGAATGCATTTGGAAGAAGAGGACTGTATTTTATTTACAAAATTATAAAGATATACAATTGTTATTCCTGTTTATATGTACATTTACATTATATGCAAAGATTTTGGGCTGATAGAGGTAAGATACATAGTTTAAGGAAACAACAACATGGTTATTTGGGTGACATATGTTTGCAAGACCTCCAAATGGGGGCACTTGTAGTATTTTGTGTCTCCTTTTGTGACTTTTTATGTTCCTATTGAGATGCTGCAGCCTACAAACGTACAACATGTTAACATATTTAAAATATAAAAGCCATTTCCTATTCATTCATATAACTCATTACACATATATATTCAGGTAATTTACTTCAGTTGAAGTACCTTTAAAATGAGTCAATGTAAATTCCCCCTGCTGCTTTAAGACATCAAAATATTCACATAATCAACAGACTTTTTAAAGTATATTGTATTATCAGGCATGAAAATTTTTCTATTAGGCATAGTCTCCAGTGGATACAATGAATTCTTCACGGTACATTAGGCAGATAAGAAAGGGACATCTCAGATTCTCACAGGCTCACTGCGGATTTTTATGGCTTCTAATGTTCTCGCAAAACAGTGTTTCATCAATTTTAAAATTTGTGTTTCCATACATAACAATTTGAAAGATATAGTTACAAAAAAAATGTTGCTATATTGTTTTGCTTTTAAAAGCCTAATTAGTCCATTGATGATCCATTTAGAAATTTGCAATTTTCCACAATGAACCCGACCGATAACCTCTACCTCCCGTAAAAAAGTTCAATGGGCTAATGTAATAATGTAGCGTGCACAAGCATACTGGATACAAGCAACCACAAGCTACACTTTTACTTACAGTGTTTCTGTGTTTGTTCATGAGAGCAACCACCATGATTTGATGTAAGCCTTTTTAACCTTTTTATGTGATGTTAAAATTGCTGTATTACACTATATGGTGTCTCCCTTTATATGTTAAGAACCAAAGTGGATTAAAACCCTCAGCGTCCTCTTTGGATAATACATCAGAAGAAATGTAAGAAACCCATCGGGATCACATTCATGTATACTTAGAGCAATGATAATCTGCTCTATAGAAATTTAGTGAGATAGCTATTGGGGACAGTGAGATAGATTATTTATATTGTATGGAAAGCACTGTGGTGTCTTTTTCTTTCATGTGAAAACCTGCAATTTCGGTTGAGTGACTAACCCAAATTCAGAAGAAATTATATACGCCAAATGAATGCATATAAGTATACATTTTATTATTATAAATTCAAAATGATAGCGCTCCATTGTTTCTTTTTTCTACACTTTTACATATAGGCTTATGTTAAAAGTGTTGCATGTGTTTTCGGATGGTGGCTGTATAACCTTTGATTTGTGGGTTCCTGTTCCTCTCTTTCACTAATACTGTCTTCTTGGGGAGTGGCTTTCAAAGGAAGCAGGGCTGACCAGCAGTCTGGAGATAGCTAGCCTCAAAAACCTTAAGTTAGTGGGGAACAGGAGGTAAGAATGAACAAAAGTCATTCAGAGAATCAGCACTTAACCTGGAGACTCCAAGTCCAAACCTGGAGAGTTTCCATGTATAATCATAAGGGAAAAAACTATGTAGCTCCAGAGTTTTGATGGCTACATTCAGGGAACTGGATGCAGACTACTGTGGCAGCCCACAAAACAGTGAGCCTGCCACAACTATTTTATCCTACTGTCTGATTCATAGTCTGTGTTTTTTTAAATATTACTGACAACAAATTACTTGCTTATTCTGAGTAATGACAAAATGATAAACATTTGGCCATGTTCTAGAAGCTTTGGAATAACTGCACACAATTTCTAAACATTAAAGTCACCAGATCAAAGCAAAATTCATTATGTATGTAGTTTACAATTGCAAAATCCTGATAACACACTGCCGGGTGCATGAATACTGGACATAAGATGTAAATCATCTTATAGAGCTTTCAAGTCTGTTCTCTCCTGAGTTTTTAAGATTTATGGTTCATATGTTTAAATAAAAATTCAGGTCAGGATTTCCCTATGTATATTTATAATCTTTGATTTTAAATGTCATGTGTAGTAAAATACAACCCCTTACTGATTTCAGAAATATATGTATATATATTTTTAATAAAAATAAGAATAATTGTGTTATGTACATTTAAAGTAACTATAACTGAAATCGAATATATAATTTATGTTATAGCTTAGCCTGCTGAAATGCCAATAATTTATCAAAATAATGCCATTACATTTCTAGTTACAGCATGCCAAAAAAGCCAAGTATAATGAAATACATTATTATTTATTTCCATTATATTATATAAATCCTTTTTTTCTAAGCAATTGTGTGGCTGGGGCCTGTTGGCCTCTTCACCCTTCAACCAGTCCCCCTTCAGGTTGAGTCTTTTATGTTCGAGCAGCCATTGTCCTAACAAGCCGAGATCAGAAAGCCGGAGTTCAGTATAGTAAGGGAGCCAGAGTTTAGAGAAATCAGGTTCAAGCCGGGTCAAACACAGAAGAAAAATAGCATTAGAAAACTCTAGGACATGATACATTATGAGGAACATATATATATAAGACCATGAGAGGGCAAAGTGTAGTGGTCCTCTGGAGAAAGGATTACCAAATTTAAAAAAGCAGAGTGACTTCACTCTGTTCATCGCTCTCCGTCGAAGCCATTTTGTCAGACATAGCTGTGCGCGAGGACGCATGCCAGCCATTATAATCAGAGTTAGAATAGGCACTGTTGGACTTGGAGGCGGACTGGGCACCTGGAGCCGGTAGGATGGCCCCCATCAGCAGAGTGATAGGTAACAGATACCTCTTCAAATTAGAAGTTACGCTTAATGAACTTTTAGGGGAGTTACAAGAGCTTCTGGTGTTAATATTTAAAAAAAAATAATAATTTCCAACACTTACCATCCATTGCTTGCACTTTTAATATTAATGATTGCTTATACTTTTGCAGTTCATCTATGAAGCTATTCTTATCGCCAACTTAGGGCAGTATACTAATTCAAAATGTGATAGTGAAAAGAGATGGCATTTCTCATATAGCATAAAATCTGAAATACAAAAGCCATTTTTCCCCACAGTAAAGTGAAAAACAACACCATTATATATGTTATATAAATTACAAGAATGTGAACTAATATAGAATGTAAAAGTTACTCTTTGAAACAATATAATGGTGTTTCAGAATTAAATCATGTAATACATACATATTATCAAAGGTCCACTGGGCTTGCCTATCTCAACTTCCTAGTCTCATGATTTGCTTGATTTGATGCTACTAGTTCTGCTATATTGAGACACAGATCTAATTATATCTAAAACTAAATATATTTAAAACATTTACCCTAACTGACAACCAAAAATTGCAAGTTATAACTACATTATTTTAGTTATGGTAAAAACTGACCGTGACAGCTACTGTGGAAGGGAGTGCCCTAAATACATAGAATACTTCTCAAAATATGGACTAAGAGTGAATAGATAACAAAACCCTGAAACAACTATTTGGTCTGTCTTGGTTACGTTGAGTATGGGTCCAATGTCTGGGGTGAAATTCAGAAAAAAAAACACACGTAATTAAAATCTCACTAAAGATCAGCAAATTCATAAAACATTGCCCTTTTAGTTTTACTGGTCTTCTAAAACAAAACAAGAATTCAAGTCAAACATTTAGCACAAAGGCTGGTTGTAATTTAACAAATTTTGTGTTTCCATGGAAAGTCAAATTTTATGTATTATAGCAGTTATAGGAACACTCTAACAAGGTTTGTTTGCATGAAACACTATGATTTGTGAAATATATGTAAATAAATTATTCCTGCTGCTCAACAAAAGTTATACAGCAAATCAACACTGTGTTCATTAGTAAGTTAATTGCTTTCTGTTTTGTTCATTAAGGAACTGGAAAGAGGAAAAACAAGTATGTACTAGGTGAACCTCAAAGACAGGCTGAATAATGAGTGCCTTGACATTTGTTTTATGGGCTATGAGTGGTTTGTAAAAGTCAATTAGTGATGCACAAAACATGCTGAAACACCTATGATCCAACTGATTTTCAAATCCAGAGTGAGGAGAATGTTACCTCTGTTTAAAAGATCCCTAAATAACCACAATTTGCATATCATATAAATGTATTTCTTAACCTTTTTTTGGTTATTTGTATTACCGCATTTGCTCGATTATAAGACGACCCCCCAAAATTTGAATGTTAATTTAGGAAAAGAAGAAAAAGCCTGAATATAAGACTACCCTATAGGGAAAAAAAGTTTCACTGGTAAATATTAATTCACATGTAAAAAAAAAAATTTCATACTTAATAAAATGCATTTTTTGTTTTTATTTCCTTTTATTTTCACATCTGCCCAGAGTTCTGCACATCTGCCCCCAGGCTTGCCACTCTGCCCCCACATATGCCTTATACCCCCTCATTTGCCACTCTGCCTCCCTGATATGCCACTCTGCCCCCACATATGCCTTATACCCCTATATGCCGATCTGCCCCCCAGAAATGCCTTATACCCCCTATATGCCACTCTGGCTGCCCCCTGACTTACCAATGCATTCACAGACTCGTCCCCGTGCTCCAGACTCTCTGGTGTCTAGTGGGGGAGGCTGGTGGACATCTGCCCAATGCACGTAGAAATCCTCCGCTTCTGCCCGGCACTTCCGCCAGGACTTCTATGACGGGACACTGGAAGGTCATATCATGCCAGCACTCCGTCATAGAAGCCTCAGCGGTAGTGCCGGGCAGAAGCGGAGGTTGTCTGGGGGCATCGTGCAGACGTTCACCGGCTACTAGAGAGGAGGATTCAGATCCCCTGCAGCGCTGCGAGGGATCCCCCTCTCCAGTAGCTGGTGAATGACAGCGTGATGCGTGCAGACAACCTCCGCCTCTACCTGGCACCTCTGCTAAGACTTCTATGATGGAGCACTGGAAGGCCATGTCACACCGACGCTCGGTCACAGAATCCTCAGAGGAAGTGCCTGCAGCAGAGGTTACCAGAGAGAAGGATCCAGGTCCCCTCCTGCGCTGCGGGGGATCTAGATCTTAGTCTTATAGTCAGACCTCTATTTGAGGTCCGATTTTAAGACAACCTCGAATATAAGACGAGGGGTATTTTTCAGAGCATGTGTTCTGAAAAAAACCTTGCCTTATATTCGAGCAAATACAGTATTAAAAAGTCCTAGACTACTCACCTCAGAACACTATTTCAGCTATAAAAAGTTTGACATATCAGAAGACATGGCATTGGACAGATTTATTTTATTGCTAGGGCAATTAAGTAATTATTCTGTCAACATGTACTTAGGAGTGTAATATAAGTTGGGTGGCTTGCTTGATCTTCCTGGCACCAATCTAATTTTAAATTAATTTTAAACAATATTCTGTTAAATTTGGATTAATTATTTTAAAAGATAGTGTCTGGATTACAAATTCAGATTTGGAAAAAAACCAAAGATTTATTGGAAAGGAAAGCTGCACAGTACAAAAGTACAAAACAATTAAGGAAGATGGTGAACTTTCTTCCTAATGACATAATGCCTGCATGGTCACAAATGTGCAACTTCTTAAATTAGAGTGCCCCGTTTTATTTCTAGATGCTTTCAGTTGCCATCTAATAGACTGACCCCTTATAATCCATAGCTTTTCATTGGCCTTCTGTGTAATTCTGGTAAAATTGTGCAGGCTTTCTTGTTAACTACAGTAAATGTCTGATGTTTGATGGAGTATCCTGCCTAGTATTATACATGCATCATGCTGGTATAGAGATGAACAGCCACTTTTTTTATTGGTGCTTTACAAATATTTATTTATGACAGTCTCCTCCTTGCATCTGGATATCACATTTTTCTTTGTGTGTCATGGCAAGGTCAGACTTACATATCAAAACATAACTGCAGGGAATGGTTAAAAATCGAAATAATGCATGTCTTCCTTCCCAGCTCTTAAATGGCTTTGAGTATTCATTCAATAACGTGTACATATATATAAAGTTTTGTTATTCCATTTTGCCTGCTGTAAGGTGATATATATATATATATATATATATACCATCTATATACCGTAGTATATATACCGTAGTACATATACTGTATTTGCTCGATTATTTATAAAAATACACCCCCAGCGCTGCAGGGAAATCTCTTCTCTGACAGCCGGCGAACGCTTGCTCGATGGACGGAGACAACCCACCGGGGCTTCTATGACGGAGCACCGGCAACACGTGACCTTCCAGAACTAATGCCGGCCTCCACCTGCTGCCCCAACCAGACACCACGGAGTCAGAAGCACTGGTACGTCGGGGGGGGTGTTATATGGGGGCATAAGGCTTTTTTGGAGGCAGAGTGCCCCATGATATGCCCTTTAACCCCATTTTTGCCACTCTGCCTCCAGAAATGCCTTTTAACCCCCTATATGCCACTCTGCCTCCAGAAATGCCTTCTACCCCCCTATATGCCACCCTGTCCCATGATATGCATTTTAACCCCCTACATGCCAGAGTGGCATTTAGGGGTATAAGGTATTTCACCTCCCCCGGGTTAGCCCCCCCATATTAAATTTTTTTACAAAAGATCATGGCATTTGTTAGATCTTTGTTAGATCAGGTTTGATCAACTGTTTTTTTCGTTAGATCAACTCTAAAATAGGCAATATTAACAATCTTTTTCAGGGGGGGCTAACCCGTAGCCAGCCCCCCCTCAACAAAAATTTCAACAAAATGTTACTGATTATGATAGCTCTACGTTAGATCAGGTTTGATCAGACAAAATTTTTGTTAGATCTAGTCTAATTACTGAGATATTGCATATTTAAAATAACAGTTGATCTAACCTGATCTAACGAATATCTACCAAGATCCATTAAAAAAAATCCAAATTTTAGTTGAGGGGGGGCCAGCCCCTATGTATACCCATCACCCGCACACAAAATAGGATTGTGAATACCGCCTCCTGCGTGGTAGATCTAACGAAAAAAACAGTTGATCTAACCTGATCTAACGAATATCTACCAAGATCCATAAAAAAAATCCAAATTTCAGTTGAGGGGGGGCCAGACCGTATGTGTACCCATCCCCCGCACACAAAATAGGATTGTGAATACCGCCTCCTGCATGGTAGATCTAATGAAAAAAACAGTTGATCTAACCTGATCTAACGAATATCTACCAAGATCCATTAAAAAAAATCCAAATTTCAGTTGAGGGGGGGCCAGCCCCTATGTATACCCTTTACCCGCACACAAAATAGGATTGTGAATACCGCCTCCTGTGTGATAGATCTAACGAAAAAAACTGTTGATCTAACCTGATCTAACGAATATCTACCAAGATCCATAAAAAAAAAATCCAAATTTCAGTTGAGGGGGGGCCAGACTGTATGTGTACCCATCCCCCGCACACAAAATAGGATTGTGAATACCGCCTCCTGCGTGGTAGATCTAACGAAAAAAACAGTTGATCTAACCTGATCTAACGAATATCTACCAAGATCCATTAAAAAAAATCCAAATTTCAGTTGAGGGGGGGCCAGCCCCCCCTCATTAAATATGCAATATCTCAGTAATTAGACTAGATCTAACAAAAATTTTGTCTGATCAAACCTGATCTAACGTAGAGCTATCATAATCAGTAACATTTTGTTGAAATTTTTGTTGAGGGGGGGCTGGCTACGGGTTAGCCCCCCCTGAAAAAGATTGTTAATATTGCCTATTTTAGAGTTGATCTAACGAAAAAAACAGTTGATCAAACCTGATCTAACAAAGATCTAACAAATGCCATGATCTTTTGTAAAAAAATTTAATATGGGGGGGCTAACCCGGGGGAGGTGGTATTTCTGGAGGCAGAGTGTCATATAGGGGTTAAAAGGCATATAATGGGGCAGAGTGGCATATAGGAGGATACAAGGCATATCAGGGAGGCAGAGTGGCATATAGGGGGGTATAAGGCATTTTTGGGGACAGAGTGGCAAGCCTGGGGGCAGATGTGCATAACTGGGGGGCAGGTTGGCAAATAAAAGGAAATAAAAACAAAAAAAATTTTTTCTCAATCATAGCTTTTATTAAATATGAAAAAATTGTTTACATGAATTAATATTTACTAGTAAAACTTTTTTACTATAGGGTCATCTTATATTCAGGCTTTTTCTTTTTTTCCTAAATTAATATTCAGATTTTGGGGGGGTCGTCTTATAATCGAGCAAATACGGTATATTTTATATATATATATATATATATATATATATATATATATATATATATATATATGGCCTAGGCTATAGGAAGATTCCCAAGACCCTGAAATTAAACTGCAGCATGGTGGGCAAAACCATACAGCAGTTTCACAAGACAGGCTCCACTCAGAACAGGCCTCACCATGGTTGTCCAAAGAAGTTGAGTGCCCATGCTCAGCGTCATATCCAGAGCGCTGCCAGTATTGCTGCAGAGGTTGAAGGGGTGGGGGGATCAGCCTGTCAGTTCTCAGACCATACACCGCACACTGCATCAAATTGGTCTGCATGGCTGTCATCGCAGAAGGAAGCCTCTTCTAAAGATGATGCACAAGAGAGCCCGCAAACAGTTTGTTGAAGACAAGCAGACTAAGGACATGGATTACTGGAACCATATCCTGTGGTCCGATGAGACCAAGGTAAACTTATTTGGTTCATATGGCGTCAAGCGTATGTGGCGGCAACCAGGTGAGGAGTACAAAGACAAGTGTGTCTTGCTTACAGTCAAGCATGGTGGTGGGAGTGTCATGGTGTGGACTTGCATGAGTGCTGCCAGCACTGGGGAGCTACAGTACATTGAGGGAACCATGAATGCCAACCTGTACTGTGACATACTGAAGCAGAGCTTGATCCCCTCCCTTCGGAGACTGGGACACAAGGTCTCTAACATCCACCAGCTCTGTGATGCCGGGATGCTCCAGTGGCAACCTGAAGCTCTGGTGAATTCCATGCCCAAGAGGCAGTGCTGGAAAATAATGGTGGCCACACAAAATATTGACACTTTGGGCCCAATGTGGACTCAGTTTTGTGAGATACTGTACATACACATACTCCCTTAACCCTTTTTACTAATGACCAGATGCCTTCACTTTTAAAAAAACATTTTACTGAAATAAAGGACTTGTGCACTTACATTTTCAGAACATATTATCTGACCTGTGTTACAGCAGATGAAATGTTGCTTAAATGTCACACTTATACAATGACCTTTTTTAAATAAGGACTGAAATGCCAACTAATTAATCAGTTTAAGCTTTTAATGCAAAGTTAATTCTGAAAATCTCTTGGACTACTCTCTACATATCTTTATTAATTTACAGTCCCATCTGCAGTTGTAAACTATCATATCCATTCCTCATTATTTCTAATTAGGTTTTAAATATACAGTGAGAACCTTAGAGACCTGGTTGCAGAATAAGGGAGCATGTATGGTACATTATCAGGTGCATGAAGGCTCTGTGTGTCTGCATACCTAGTGTAGATATAAAGCTGAAAATTATTGTAAGTTTGCTATTTTTTATTGCTAAACATATCTATAGTCACAATATGAAAGTACAGTGGGGCAAAAAAGTATTTAGTCAGCCACCAATTGTGCAAGTTCTCCCACTTACAAAGATGAGAGAGGCCTGTAATTTTCACCATAGGTACACTTCAACTATGAGAGACAGAATGGGGGGAAAGAATACAGGAAATCACATTGTAGGATTTCTAATGAATTCATTGGTAAATTCCTCGGTAAAATAAGTATTTGGTCACCTACAAACAAGCAAGATATCTGGCTCTCACAGACCTGTAACATCTTCTTTAAGAGTCTCCTCTGTCCTCCACTCATTACCTGTATTAATGGCACCTGTTTGATCTTGTTATCAGTATAAAAGACACCTGTCCACAACCTCAAACAGTCACACTCCAAACCTCACTATGGCCAAGACCAAAGAGCTGTCGAAGGACACCAGAAACAAAATTGTAGACCTGCACCAGGCTGGGAAGACTGAATCTGCAATAGGCAAGCAGCTTGGTGTGAAGAAATCAACTGTGGGAGCAATTATTCGAAAATGGAAGACATACAGGACCACTGATAATCTCCCTCGATCTAGGGATCCACGCAAGATCTCACCCCGTGGTGTCAAAATGATCACAAGAAACGGTGAGCAAAAATCCCAGAACCACACGGGGGACCTAGTGAATTACCTGCAGAGGGCTGGGACCAAAGTAACAAAGGCTACCATCAGTAATACACTATGCCGCCAGGGACTCAAATCATGCAGTGCCAGACGTGTCCCCCTGCTTAAGCCAGTACATGTCCGGGGCCGTCTGAAGTTTGCTAGAGAGCATTTGGATGATCCAGAAGAGGATTGGGCGAATGTCATATGGTCAGATGAAACCAAGGTAGAACTTTTTGGTAGAAACTCAACTCGTCGTGTTTGGAGGAGAAAGAATGCTGAGTTGCATCCAAAGAACACCATACCTACGGTGAAGCATGGGGGTGGAAACATCATGCTTTGGGGCTGTTTTTCTGCAAAGGGACCAGGAAAGAAAGAATGGGGCCATGTATCATGAGATTTTGAGTGAAAACCTCCTTCCATCAGCAAGGGCATTGAAGATGAAACGTGGCTGGGTTTTTCAGCATGACAATGATCCCAAACACACCGCCCGGGCAACGAAGGAGTGGCTTTGTAAGAAGCATTTCAAGGTCCTGGAGTGGCCTAGCCAGTCTCCAGATCTCAACCCCATAGAAAACCTTTGGAGAGAGTTGAAAGTCCGTGTTGCCCAGCGACAGCCCCAAAACATCACTGCTCTAGAGGAGATCTGCATGGAGGAATGGTCCGCAATACCAGCAACAGTGTGTGAAAACCTTGTGAAGACTTACAGAAAACGTTTGACCTCTGTCATTGCCAACAAAGGGTATATAACAAAGTATTGATATGAACTTTTGTTATTGACCAAATACTTATTTTCCACCATAATTTGCAAATACATTCTTTAAAAATCAGACAATGTGATTTATGGACTTTGTTGTCTCATTCTGTCTCTCATAGTTGAAGTGTACCTATGGTGAAAATTACAGGCCTCTCTCATCTTTCTAAGTGGGAGAACTTGCACAATTGGTGGCTGACTAAATACTTTTTTGCCCCACTGTATATATGCTTTCCAGGGAAAATTAATGTTAGAAAATGTATTTTGGATATGTAGTAGTAAACCTTGACACACTTGCTTTTTTGGCTATTGTTCCTAACATCGACACATTAAATTTCAGACATTAGAACCCCTAACAGTATAGCTATTCATGTTATAAATCTCCTGTTTTGACTTAAATATTTTTTTCTGACACTGAATATTTTGATATTTCATTTCCAAATTTCTTTAATTATCATATTAAAAGTAGTACATGAGACCCAAAATAATTAGGACAACAAAGTCCACTTCCTGCCCTGTTATGTTTGACTCAGTCTGCAGTCTAAAGGTATGTCCTTCTCGGTTCTGTGTTTGGATTCAATGGCTAGTTTATTAGTAATTCAGTAAGCAGGGTATAGCGTTAGGCCCCAGCGAATATTGGAGTACTTTGGCAGTGGTGGGCTAAGCATACTATGGCCATATGATGTGACGGAATCTCCAATTGTTATCACATAGTCCTAGGCTAGTTCCTGTATTCATGTTTGTCTGTCCCTTATGTACCTTTACCCTCCTTTCCCTGAATCATCTGAGGATTTCGGTTCCTCTCTCCTCTCTCCATGTCCCAGTTAAGATGTCCTATCGTTACTTAAAGGAGAAGCGTCCGAGGATTCTGGCTCCTCACTCCATCCCCTGTGTTCCTTGCCTTGTTCCCTGTCCTTTGTTGTGCCCTGTATCATGTATATCTTGTCTTGTTATGTTTCTTGCTTGGTCTACTTTTCCCTTGCTCCTTGCTCACTATGTTTCAGCTGTTACTCTGCTTAGCTTCCACACTCCCAGCCTGCAGCATCCTGCACATGATTCCAGTGTTATGTCTCATGCCTGCTCCAGGGTGCCTGCAGGATATCTCCAAGTTCTGCTCTGTTCTGGACAACATCCGCTGCTATGTCAGGGCGCTGGTATGTGGCTGTACAACCCTAGATGGCCACCTGGGAGAGTGCAGTCACCCTGCTCTGGGTCATTACAGTCGTCTGTATAGACCCAGTTCCTGACAGGTAGTCTTATATTCAGGCTTTTTCTTTTTTTCCTAAATTAATATTTTGGGGGGTCATTTTATAATCAGGGTCGTCTTATAATCGAGCAAATAGGGTAATTCTCACACTTTCATTTTAGGAGGGGGATTATTGTAATGGACTATCATGTCTACTTATATTTCGATGTCCAAGGTGACCAAATCTCATTGTATTTATTTAAATTGTGTAGATTTTTATATATATAAAGTTTTTTCTCATAAATCTCTGACAATTTACTTGTATTTTAATTTCATTTTGGAATTTATTGCTATAAATTGTTAATATAAGTACCATCTATGTATGACCTTTAGATATTAATGAATTTCTTTTTTTGTGATATCGAATGCACTCTGCCAATCTTCGTATGGAAAATATTTACTCATCTCATTTTCCAGTATCAAATTCATCTTAGTGACGTTCTTATTTTGTTTCCAATCCTTAATGATTCTAGATATTATTTTCTGTCCTGATGTTATTGCTGTTAACTCATCCAATGAAATACCTTCTATTATAGATCTTGTTTTTAAAAAAATATCTAATCCTGAAATAAGAAATTTTCAGTTCAGGCAAGATTATATTCGGATAGTAGTTGGGAGAAGGGTTTTAAGCCTATAGGAGAAGCAATATCCTTAATGGTACTAATTCCGTTTTCTCTCCAAATTCTCTAGTTAATATTTTCTAAATAATGTTCTAAGATATTGATGGGGGCTAAATTTGATATTTGGTTTCCACTTAAGAATTTCTTTTTGGTGATTATTAAGGTTTTAAAAATGTCTTTAACTATAATATTATCTGTAGAGATTTTCGGATCATCTACCCTATAATAAAGTTGTGGTAAAACAATTCCACAATCTTTTTTTCCCTAAATACACCAAGATGAATTTCTATTGCTAATTTGGTGCCAGGCCAGATAATGTGAAATTTGAATTATGTCATGGACATATATTGGCGAGGGACATCCTTCCATCTCTTAAATCTATAGTCAAATTTGAGACTGATACTCTCTGGCTTTTGGTGCCCCAGTTGAACTTTGTAAAAATAGCCTTTGAGGATCTTCATTGGAGTGGGCTTATGATGATCAGATCACTCCTGCCCAATAGGAGTGTTTAGATCATTATGGCAGCCCCTGGATGACCCAGCCCTAGAAAGAGAGGGGTCATCTAGGGTAATAATGAAAAAAAAACATATTATTAATAAAAAATACATAATTATTACCTGATCACTTGTTAGTGACATTTTAAGTCTCTGGTTATTGATCGGTCTCCCTGATCAATAATCAGTGACCTAAACTTGTCACTTACAAGTGATCCTATAAAAAAATATGTTTAAAAAGTTTCAAAATTGAAATGCACATGTTCCAGTTTTGACTCCACAATATCTGAGAAACATGACTTATCTATGCATGTGGGGTATTGCTGTACTCGGGGGGGGGGGGAGTTACTGAACACAAATCAAATTTTTTAGTAACCACTTCCGAGCTTTCTTACTAAAAAATAAAAACCTCACACACTCTGGCAGTCTCTCTCACACACACAGAGACTCTGGCAGTCTCTCTCGCACACAGAGACTCAGGCAGTCTCTCACACGCAGAGACTCAGGCAGTCTCTCTCTCTCACACACACACACACACACACAGACTCAGGCAGTCTCTCTCACACACAGAGAGACTCAGGCAGTCTCTCTCACACTCACAACTTCACATTGTAGCAGAGTGTCATTTCTTCAGTGTTGTCACATAAAAAGATATAATAAAATATTTACAAAAATGTGAGGGGTGTACTCACTTCTGTGAGATACTGTATTTCCCTCTGCCCCCCAGATATGCTTTATGCCCCCCAGATATGATACTCTGCTCCCCTGATATGCTTTATGCTTCCCAAGATATGCCACTTTGCTACCCTGATATGACACTCCCCCCTAGATATGCCACTCTGCCCCCTGATATGCTTTGTGCCCTCTGATATGCCACTCTGCTCCCCTGATATGCCACTCTGTTCCCCTAGATATGTCACTCTGCCCCTCCTGATATGCCAATCTGCCTCCTGATATGCTTTATGCCCCCTAGATATGCCACTCTGCTCCCCTATGCCACTCTGACCCCCCCTCCAACTTACCAATGCATCGCCAGACTCCCTGGTCCCTGCCGGCGCTCCGTCATAGAAGCCCTGGTGGATCCTCATCTCTGGCAGCCGGGGGAAGTCTGCGCGATGCGATGCAAAGCGGGACAGAGGAAGGGATAGTTTGGGGGGCATGGGTCATTAACAAGTGAAGCTGATGATTGATACTGATAAATGTCTTGTCCTTCACATTTGACAGTCTATTTTATTATTGGAGTTTAGAAATCATGTAGAAATATTATAAATGTACTCTGCCTTGCTGTAATACTCATATGTATAATATGTATCATGGTTTCATCTATAAGCCGTGGTAACCTGACGTAAAAGCCAATACCGTTTGCAATCTGTTATCCTGCCATCCAGAATGTCCCTCCTGCTCCGATTCTTTCACCTGTGGACCATATACTCCCAGGAAGCTATTATTTGATGTGACACTCATTTCTCAGAGATGCATGTGATTTTTTTAAACATATTTTCAAATGCTCACATATGTGAGAATTTAGCCTTTTTTTGATGAAAAATATAAACTTATTTGACTTTTTTTGTCTTTGAAATTTTTTTTTATGTACGCCCTTGGTGTGCATGTTTCTGTAGTAATTTTCAATTGATATACCCAACATTGACATAACTACAAGGGTTATGGAAAGTACAGCTCTACCCAGGCTGAAGGCAGTAGTATAGTCATGAGGACCATACCAAAGTGAAAAGATGTCATCAGACTAAAAATGCAGTGGAGAAATAGATCTATGCTATAAGAAGCTAGTCATAGACTAGAAGTATACCTCGCTTCTTAGTCATATGATACAGGGAGCCAGATACAATGCTCAATAGGTGAATATTATGTATCCTGAATGTTAAGTGACCCCAATTGTTTGAGGGTGTCATTTACTACCTATATTAATTTGATGTTTTAACTGTAATTACTAAAATTTTGTTTTTAGGTCCCTGTTTTTTCTGGTGCTATCAGAAGTACTGAAACCCCCACACTTATACCATCTTTATTAAAACAGAGCTTTTGGTTGTGGCCTACTGCAAGTTCTCTAAACAACACCTTTTCCTTTTTATCATATACTTACCCTCAGTATTTCACATATGGGGTGTTTACACTAGTGGAAGAAGAAATTGTCACAACTGTTGGGTACATAAATCACCTGCTATGGGTTCCTGAAGAAAACATGCTTTAAAGAAAATCCTAGGTATTGACATTAATACAAATAGTAATGTCACCTATTTTTTTAACCTAAGTTCATACAAAAAATTAAGGTGAGAAACAACAGTTTTGCTAAATACAAACTATTATTCCAGGATCTCATCGCATGCAACTGCAGCAAGACACATGAGCCAAACTTACATTCTAATCTTGTTCTCAGTATTCTAATTTTGTAAGAATACTTTCCATATTTCACTTATTATAATTTGATTATTGCTAGTTACACATTTTGAAAACTCACTACAGAGTTAAAAAAAAAATGCCTCTGGAAACAATATCAGCACATGCAGCACTTTCCTTGCTTGGAAATGTAGCTGCTGTGGCCTCTCCCCAAGTGGCCTCATCATAAGGGGATATTTAAGAGTTACACTGGACTATCCAGACATCTATCCCTGGTCTTAATGGTTTCATCCATCCATATCTCCTTCTCTTACAGGTATGAATATCCCACATTTCATTTGAACCCCTAATCTCCTGCTGTTACCCCTGTTTACCACCTGGTTTGAATATCCCATATTTCATTTTAACCCCTCATCTCCTGCTGTTACCCCTGTTTTCCACCTGGTATGAATATCCCATATTTCATTTGAACCCCTAATCTCCTGCTGTTACCCCTGTTTACCACCTGGTTTGAATATCCCATATTTCATTTTAACCCCTCATCTCCTGCTGTTACCCCTGTTTTCCACCTGGTATGTCTGTATCCTGCCTGTCTCCGTACCTGCTGCCATCAAAGGGTTAATTTTGGTGCCCTCTAGTCTAGCTTAATTGTATTTGTAAGCCAAGGTGTTAAACATCTTCCTCCTGTATGCAATTACCTTATCTGACCACTTGTGAGGCAGCCCTATAAATCTCCAGGCCTCACTTGGAAATGTAGCTGCTGTGGCCTCTCCCAAGTGGCCTCATCATAAGTGGATATTTAAGAGTTACTGTGACAGAATGACTTGTCATACAGATGGCTCCAGCCTGGCTGTCAAACAAAGATAGCACAGGTAGGAACTCTATTGTTTAATTAATCCCATCAATAGGATTGCTGCCAGGGGATTAAAGGTTAGATTGTCTACATGCACCTATTTATCAATATTAATTTATGTTAATTAAGTTCTGTGGCTATATGTGTCTATGTTTTACAACAATAAACTGTTCATTCCTTCTGTACTCAATTCAAAGTAGTTGTGTGTCTACTTATTGGGTACACATAGCAGGGTTCCAAGGTGTGCATGCTGGCTGGTGCTGGAAGTGATTCCGGGGACAACAGGAGGATACATGTGGGTGATCTCTGGGAGTTACAACAGCTCTCTTGGTGAGCCTGTTACAGTTACACTGGAGGGAAACGGGAGGGAAACGACATACCAGGTACCACTGCAGAAAGCAGTTACGACACATCATCGGAACCAGATCAACACGTCCCTATCCAAGCAGTCCTCTCCTATTGTCTCACTTCCCACTCAACCACCGACTAGATTGTAAGCTCACAAGAGCAGGGCCCTCTTCTCCTTTTGTACCAGTTTGTTACTGTATGTGTTTTTGTATGTGAAATTTGTTCTACTGATTGTAACAGTGCTGCGGAATCTGCCCGGCGCTTTATAAATAAATGTAATGTAATGTAATAGAGGACCTTAATGAAATGGGTTTCCATGGCCAAGTAGCTGAAGATCACTATGCATAATGCCAAGCAGGAGTGGTGCAAAACCCACTGCCAATGGACTCTGGGGAAGTGAAAACATGTTTTCTGGAGTGATGAATCACACTTCGCTATCTGTGAGTCTGATGGACAAATCTGGGTTTCCTTAGTTGTATGCTTCCAATTTAGTTGTATCTATTTGGAGAAGGCCTTTTCTAGCATGTGCTTTTGCCTGGAACTAGCGTGACGAGTTTTGTCTGGAGGACCTCAAGTCACCTGCAAAGAGACCTTAATTTAACCCTACTGAACACCTTTGGGATGAAGTGGAACACTGGCTGTGAGCTAGGCCTTCTCATCACCATACCTGGGAACTCTCCCGGTTTGACTCAGAAATCTCAGCATGAAGCACCGCTTCTCCGTGTCAACACCCAAATCCTCCGGGTTGCCCTTTAAATGGGGATGTTTCCTGCCCCCGACATCAGAGGGAACTCCCACAGATATCAGCGGGGCCGCCTGCCGGCATCATCAGGATGCAAGGAAGGGTTTTGGGTAGCCGGAGTGAGGAAGTTCCCAGGTATGCGCGTCACTAACAGTGCCTGGCTTTACAAATGCTGTTTTGGTTGAATGGGCAAAAATCCCAACAGACACACTCAAAAGAAGAATGGAGAATGTTGTAATCACAAAGGAGGAGGGGCAACTCCATATAAATGCCTATGGTTTGGGAATGGGATGTCCAACAAGCTCAGGTATCAACATATTTTTGGTCATATCACGTATGTGCAAATGTTTCCATGCTTTTTACTGTCTGTTTTTCCATGAGAACTGTAGATAGCAAAGCAACCATCTCCATGTCAGGTTCTTTGAGGTTTTGATCTGTGGTCTGTCACTAACTGCTAACTAGTGATTTATTAAATCCAGCTCCAAACACAAACTGGTTCTTTCACTAGCCTTGTCTCTTTAATTTCAGTTCTCACTCCCAAGAGGGTTGCCACAAACACAGACCCTATATAATCTGTCCATAGTAAGCAGTACTTTGTCTTTTCTATGAGCCAGTTACCCAAGCTTAGTGTGCTTCCTGTATGTTAATTAAGACTGACTCTTCGTAGTACATCCATTCCTTACGCCCATTCATTTGATGGTCTTTCCTTCTAGCTTCCTAAGCTCTTGGAGAAAAATAAACAAAACTTGCAGCTTCTGTGCATACAGGCTACAATGGTCTCTTTAGCAGACAGGCACCTGGCTGGTCAAGAGCAACTTAGCAATGGTCTCTTTAGCAGACAGGCACCTGGCTGGTCAAGAGCAATTTAGCAATTCGCCAGCTCATTAAGCCTTTACCTACTAGTTATCGTAGATCCTAATCTCTCACTTTCTTTTCCTGTTTTTGCATTTCCTGCTTCTGTTCTTTAAACAAGTATTTATATCTGTATGCATGAAACTCTGCAAGCTTAAATGCATGACTTAGTTGATTTGTTTATGTAGGCCAATAGATGGCACTGTCTTCATTGTGAATAACATTTAATATGCTTAATATGATTTAAAGAATTGTGTGCATAAAATTAATTGCTTGCAAGGCTTAAAATGTATGATCGGGACTATTCTCACTCTATATTGTGGCAGGATGGCCTGGTTATTGACAAGAAACTCCAAATACAAACAGAATAAAAGTAAAATGTGGTTTATTGTGGCTTTTCTTTAAGGTACACAGTACTGTGCTTCAACAAAACAAAAAGCAAATCCTAGTCCATCTTGGACAAAATATTCCCTCACTAACCAACTGGCCAGCTAATCCAGTTCCCAGTCATACAGTGGATATAAAAAGTCTACAATCCTTAATTAAAATGCCAGGTTCTTGTGATTTTAAAGAATGTCAGAACTTTTTTCACCTTTAATGTGACCTTTAATGTGAACAATACAATTGCAAAATAAGCTGAAATCTTTGAGGGGGAAAAAAAACAAAAAAACTCACAATAACCTGGTTGCATAACTATGCACACCCCTAAACTAATACTTTGTTGAAGCACCTTTTTATTTTATTAGAGCAATTAGTCTTTTTTTGGGTAGGGGTCTATTAGCATGGAACATATATTTGCTGTGCTATGCACAGCCCTCTTCAGATCACCCCACAGATGTTCAATTGAATTCAGGTCTGGGCTCTGACTGGGCCATTCCAAAACGTTAATCTTCTTCTGGTGAAGCCATGCTTTTGTGGATTGGGATGTGTGCTTTGGTTCGTTGTTGTGCTGAAAGGTGAACTTCCTCTTCATCTTCAGCTTCCTAAAGGACGCCTGAAGGTTTTGTGCCGAAATTGCCTGATATTTGAAACTGTTCATAATTCCCTCCACCCTGACTAAGGCCCCGGTTCCAGCTGAAAAAAAAACAGCCACGCTTTACTGTGGGTATGGTGTTTTTTGGGTGATGTGCAGTTTTTGTTTTTGTGCCAAACATACCTTTTGGAATTATGCCCAAAAACTTCAACCTTGGTTTCATCAGACCATAGCACATTTTGGGGGACTCGATGTTTTTCTTTGTAAGAAAAGGCTTCCGTCTTGCCACCCTACCCCATAGCTCATTCATATGAAGAATACGGGAGATTGTTGTCACGTGTCACAGCCAGTACTTGCCAGAAATTCCTGCAGTTTAACCCCTTCCGAACCAGTGAGGTACCTGGTACTTCCTGGTTGGGTGTCACCCACAGACCGGGACATACCAGGTACGTCATCGATGATGTGCGATCCAGCGTCGCTATGGACGCTGGGATCGTGAGGGGCGGCTGCTACTGACTGCTGGGTGTCCCCAGCAATCCGTAGCAGCCACTCCCCCTCAAGTCCGTGCACGTGATCGCTTTGAAGCGAATCACGAGCACGGAATTAAAATATTTAAATAATACTGCGGTCTTCAACACCGGTACGGAAGGGGTTAATGTTGCAGGCCTCTTATAAGCCTCCCTGACCAGTTTTCTTCTCGTCTTTTCATCAATTTTGGAGGGACGTCCAGTTCTTGGTAATGTCTCTGTTGTGCCAATTTTCTCCAATTGATTCACTGTGTTCCGTGGTACATCTAATGCTTTGGAAATTCTTTTGTACCCTTCTCCTGACTGATATCTTTCAACAATGAGATCCCTCTGATGCTTTGGAAGCTCTCTGCGGACCATGGCTTCTGCTCTGAGATGCAACTAAGCAAATGTCAGTTAAATCCTACTAGAACATCTGAACTTCAGCTGCTTCACTCAGAGTAAACTGCTAATGGAAATAATACTACAGACCATACTTAATATTAAAGGTTTGTATCCCACTTAGAGAAAACAATTATTACACATTTTACCAAGTTAAGTAATTGTTTTTTCTGAAGTTTAAAATACATCCCCTTCAGCAAACCAAGACATTTTGAACAATGCATTGTCTATGTTTCCAACTTGTGGGAACAGTTTGAGGAAAGCCCTTTTCTATTCTAGCATGACTGTGCCCCAGTGCACAAAGAAAGGTCCATAAAGACATGATTGGATGAGTTTGATGTGGAAGAACTTGACTGGGCTGCACAGAGCCCTGATCTTCTTGTCCAACATTAGTGTCTGACCTCACAAATGATCTACTGGATGTATGGCAGGGGCGTAACTAGAAACCACAGGGCCCTGGTGTGAAAATTGCCCCAGGGGCGCCCCAACTTCAACAGCTAGTCTGTGCCATCATTGCCCCCAAACAACTTGTCTGCGCCTTATTTGCCCCTTACAAAATATGTAAACATACTTACACAATTGTAAACATACAATTACACATCCCCGCTCACACACGCAAATAAGCATTCATGCTCGCATCCATATATATATATATGACTGGCTGCTCGTACACTCTGTGGGCAGCCTTGGCTTCACCGCGGATCAAGTCACTTAACGTGACCCTGATACGGTCCTGTCTCCCCGAGCCGAGGGCCCTTTCTAAACTACTTTGAACCAGCACAAGGAGACAGGAACAAGGGGTTGTGTTCGTTACCCCTGTAGTTACGCCAGTGATGAATGGGCGAAAATTTCCACAGAAAACTCCAAAAAGAGTAGAAGCTGCAAAGGGGGGACTAACTACATATTAATGTCTGTATTTAGAGTGCATAAAACTCCCTGTTGGTGTAATGGTCAGGGGTCCAAATACTAGTGTAAGTGAGATAATGTAGTTATACAGATTTAAAATACGTTTACATTAGGTTTTCCCTAAAACTAAAAACTTCTAAAAATCTAAAACTTGTAATTACATTTAACAACGTATATGCATTTTGCATTCTATAAGAATGTTATTACTACAGAAGTCCTTGATATTTTCTTCTAATTGAAATTTTTAATGAGACCAGATAAAAACATCTACAATTGTCAGGACTATGAATAGCCTATTTAGATGTGAAAATGTACATGAAAGAACAAAAACAAAAACAAATATTCATTGGTAGTTATTTCCATTGCAACCATTTGGCCAACTTTGTACTTAAATTGAAAAGCTATTAGGAAGCAATTGGCTTGTTAGAAGAACGTTAATTATTAAATATCTCAGAAAGTTTGATAAAACGTGCCAGTTTATTCCAATTACTGCTTTGTAATGTTTTTGCTAATTAGCTGTCATTAGGGACCTGGCTGTGCATTCTCTTGCCAATGGAATATTCTATTTATGAGGAGATATTAGACAGAACTGTTAAAACAAAAAAGTATTACTGAGAAAAACTCTGCCTTAATGAAAACAAAATGTTCTTACATGGACATAAAGGAGCTAATAGGCACAAATAAAAGGCACGGTCTGCTTTATGTAGGGAATTAAACTTATTGGTATAATATAAAAAAAGTATTGGGGTCCCCATGACCTCACAAAACTGAGGGGGGAGATGCTTCTCACAACCAATATGCAATAGGTTATGATTAAGCACTCATGTGCGAAACACATTAAGAGTGCCCAGCTCTGAGATTAATTTGTCTGTTTATACGTGAATAAAGAAGATTTTTTCTGCCTGCTCTGACATCAGTTGGCTTGACTATTTGTGGAGTGCTGCTTATCTTTTTGATTTGTGTGAGCAAACCCACTCCACACACCCAGGGCTGTCTTTAATATCATGGAAAAAAAGACATGGTTTCCCAAGTGAAAAACTATTTGTCCTGCTGTGTAATTTTCTGCACGTTTGGCACAATGATTTAATCATTTAAATTTGTGATTGATAGAGGGAGTCTGAAAAACAATGAACACAAAAGTTGTGTATGTCTTTAATTTAGTTGGGCTAGATAATCAATGACTTTCCTTTTTGTAATCTGTCAACACTGTTAAATATGTGTTTAACAATGCCCTTTAATCTTGTGATAGTAACGCAATAGTGAAAATGACAAATGTCCATTGGATCTTCAAACTTAATGAAGCATTTGTTTCGAAAATTCCAATTTCCTTCATAAGCTCCTTGAAATTTGACATGGAATTTCCCATAGACCTGTATTAGATACACTTGTAATTTAAAATGTATATGTTTTATTCTTTATTTATTTTAAATACTTATTTTCATCCCTGTAAACAAACATGCAGCACGAAAACACGTAGAATTGCTTGACGCATTTCACACCTTAGTGACTAACTACTTGTTTTCATGCTGCATTCACGCCATGTGGATTTAACAGCTTCGTGGCTGGTAGATCATGCAAAAAAATGCCCCATGTCGCCACAGCAGGGGTTCTACAAGCTCAACATGCAAATGCTGAGCCAGCTTCAGAGAAGAGGGCTGTGTGTTGCTTGGGTCCACACACAACATTTCCATGCTGCCTGATCGCTCCATGAGAGCGACAGTGCAGCGTTAACCCCTTCAATGCTGCAATTGTGGCATTCTAGCAGTTAATACCCATTCTGTGCAGGGGGGGCTGAACAAGCATGTCTCTCTGACTTTAAAAATTATGTTTAAGAGCCAACTTGCTCTTAACCCCTGGGTCACAGAGGATGGATAGCATGCACTCTGGGGATTCCATGATGGGTTGCAGGTGACCTTTCAGCTCCTCTGTCAGCTTTACAATCTCCATTTGTAATCTTCGGCCTGAAAAGTTCTCATTTTGTTCCAGCAAGTCATGCATGTGTTTTTTAAGGTAGGTAAGTAAGGGGATGATCTGGACCAAAGTGGCAGTGCTCTGGCTTAAGTCCTCAGTCACATGCATAAATGGCTTCAGGACCACCACCACCTGCCCCATTAAATACCCATTCTCTTCTGGCCAATAGGCTGAACACCCCACTGCTCTTCTCAGAGGACATGGAGAGAAGAGCCCACTGCTGCTCTAGGATCTGCTCCATCACTTCCAGGGTGGAGTTCCAGTGGGTGATTACACTGTGCGTTGGTTCGAATAGCTGCCGTTAGCACCAGGTGTAGTATATCTGCTGCTCAACATAAACCCACATCACATCCCTATCTCTGTTTTCACCATGTTTGCTGCCCCATCAGTAACCACCATTCCCATTTCTATTGCTGTGCCTGCCTGTGGTACAATCAACTCCACCTGCATTTTCCTAATAGCTGCCAAAATGTGAGTTGATGTGAGTTAATCTATAACCTCAGAATGGAGTAGGAAAGATATACACTCATAACATTGTGACCACTGACAGGTAAAGTGCATAACACTGATAATCATACCTGGGAACTCTCCGGGTTTGACCCAGAGATTGCCGGGTGAAGCACCGGCTCTCCGGATCAAGCCCCGGATCCTCCGGATTTTGGGAGCGGAGTCTTGACACACCCCGCTCCCCGTCCATTTTCCATTGAAATGGGGGTGTTTCCTGCTGACATCAGCAGGAATGCCCCCGACATCAGCATGACCTCCCACCGACATCGGCGAGACCTCCCACCAACGTCAGTGGGCAGTCGGGGCCGTGTCCTGCAAAGGGTAGTCGAGTCCAGAAGTTCCTAGGTATGCTGATAATCTTCTGTGTTTGAAAGCGCAGAGATTTTGATGCAAGTTTACCTTATGTCAAAATGTCAGCGCATCCAGTGACGTCACCAGGGGTAGCAGATTGATGAAGTTAACACTTTTTAAAAGATTCTATTTTGTTTTTTTGCATTGTAATGAAAATATATGTCCCATTTTTACAATCTAAAAATAAATACCAGATGTTAAATCTCGTTATTACTTGAAGCCTACTGTGTTTGTCTACTATTGAAATCTAGTGGAAGATCAGATCAAATTGAATGACCTATACATGAAGAAACCCAGGAAATTACAGTTAACTGTATTTATAAGACTATGTCACTGTGTGTATATATAGGAGTCTGTCTATATATATATATGTACTTGTCCATGTGCGCATATAATGCATTCAGCATATTTATTAGAGTCCATGCTTGTGGGTTTGTTTTTTAGGGGAATAAGGGCTTTAAGGCCCTTCTTATAAGTAAGTATGCATTAGAAAATAGCAGCTGCTCAGAAATCAGGTCTCTTGTAACTTTAAGCAAAATGCACTCTATGACCAAAAGTAGGTTGACACTTGACCATCACACCTGTGTGAGCTTGTTGGACATCCCATTCAAAAACAATGAGCATTAATACTGAATCACCCTAATTGCTGCTAGAACCGCCTCCAGTCTTCTTGGAAAGCTTTTCTCACTATTCTCACAAAGTGTTGCCTGGAGCCCCTCTCTCTCCTCCGCATATATATGTATGTATATATATATATATATATATATATATATATATATATGAGGCTGCCCGGGATTTAAAGTACTGCAATCGGTGTAACCGAAATACCTAATATGTAGCTTAGCCTTATACCTGTCCCATGCTTGCTTAAACGCTTTCACTGTATAAACATTTACCACATCTGCTAAAAGGCTACTCCATGCATCCTTTCAGTAAAGTAATATTTCCTGATGTTACTTTTAATCCTTTGCCCCTTTAGTTTAAGACTGTCCTCTTGTTGTGGTAGTATTTCTCCTTTTAAATAAACTCTCTTCCTTTATCATGTTTACTCCCTTTAACTATTTAAAGATTTCTATCATATCCCCCCTGTGAAGTCTTTTTTTCTATGCTTTCCCCAACATATCTATAGCCTTCTGGAGGTAAAACCTCCCATATGCGTTACCAGTATTCATATAATCTCAGTTTCTAACGTAGCTTTGTTTGCACAGTGAAAAGACTGTGTAGCTATTATAAACCGGAATTTAGGATAATCAAACAACCTAAACGGATGTAAACTTATATAAGAAGAGTTAATTAGAGTAATTAGCCTAAGGGTAAGGCGTAATGGGAAAATATGTATCTTGCTTTATGGAAGTTATGCCTTGTGCTTCTGGAGGGGCCAGCCTCCTTCCTACAGACTATGGGCCCTGGCCTTGGAATTGGTTCTGTTTTTGTGGAGGTGGGTACAGCGGGGTTCCATTAGGACTACTACTTCCCCCTGGTACAGGGTGCAATGTTTCCACTAGACTTGGGCGCTGGCCAACTCTTCGTGTTCGTCTTCGTGGGGAAAAAAATCTTTGTACTCCATCAAATATTCGCCTGTTCCTGTGTTCCATTCGGGCGAATATTAGTGTAAATTCTTCCTGTTTGCTCTTTTCTTCGTGTTTTGCCGTTTGTTGTAGAAGGGGTTAATACGGGGGTTAAATTGGTACGCACTACGCAGTAGCTTTGGTGCCAGGATTATAAATGTCCGTACGAGCAATTCTATTGGTTGCCTGCAGGGGCCTCCTCTGCCATTATCCAATGAAGTACAAACAATAGAGTCGTTCACACGGCCCTTTAACTCCTGACAGCAAACCTATGGATTTCCGCTTCCGTTAACCCCTGCAATGCTGCATAGAAAAGGTAGGCTAGATGGGGAAGGGACCAGGGAGATTAGTAGACGAAGATGAAGATTCTTCGTGTTGTGTGTTTTCGTCTTCGTATACGTTTTACGTATGTTCGGTATTCGGGCTGAACAACGAAAACGCACCCTTCGCGTCCGTTTTCATATTCACCCAAATACGAATGCACAAGTCTCGTTTCCACAAGTACCAGAGACTCTAAAGACTGTGGAGCTCTGACACAGATTTGGGGTAACTGCATTTTAGAAGAGAGTTTATGGGTGGTGTTACTCTCCATCGGGTCAGGACTTGCAGGGCAGAGAGCTCCATGGCCAGTATTTGCACCTGGATCTGATATCCAGCAGGTTAGCCAGAAGTCAGGGAACCAGCGTGTTTACCATCCTCCCCACAGACTACGATAGCGACCCCCTACTGGGCTGAGATGGGCTGAGTGCAAATACTGAGCCATGTGCAAAGGAGGACCTGATGAAGAACTTTGTGCGGTTTGTTGTTTCTATTGTATGTAAATGACCCCCTTGTACTGTTTATATACCCCTATGTTTCCAAATAAACTCAGTTCTGTTTTCACCTCAACATGAGTGCTGTCTGATGCTTGGGGTGGGCTGCTATGATACTTTATTGTCCTTTTCAGGATAATAGCCACACTGTGTAGCTAAGCTTCGGCTAACCACAGTGCCAGCGCAGCTCCGAAGCAGCAGTGCCCCCACTTCTCTCTACAATGCTGGTTCTGTCTGGTACAATCGCTGCTGTCCCGGCAGGAGGAAGCAACGTTTGGTGGGAGTACCTAAAAATAAAAGCTGTTTTGTTTTCTTTGTTGGATAACAATTAATACCCATACAAGTCCTATTACTATTAGATTTAAAATACACAGAAATAATTACTTTTAGCATCATTCTGTGGACGTTATCAAGAAAAACAAAGAGAGATGGATGATGACAAGGATACAGAGATGCAGGAAAAGAGAAGCACCACAGCTTTTGGATGAGCCAGGATGAGAAGCAGCAGAGCCTCATCCACTTTGCTGGATACATTTAAAGAGGTGCAGAACAGAAGAACTGCCAGGAAACTTAGATGTGCTGGAATGAAGGATGCCAGAACCCCATCCACATAGGCAGTCTGAGATGCCAGGATATTGAGGGCCAGACCCTCATCCCCAGCAGCAATCAGAACTGCTGGGATGCAGGGCATCAGCTTCTCATCCCCAGCAGCAGTCCAATGTGCCAACATGAACTTCACTCACACAGGCAATCTGAGATGTCAGGGTGCAATGTGCCAGAGCCTCATCCTCAGAGGCAATCAGAAATGCCTGGATGTGTGACCTTAGAACATCATCCATGCAGGCAATCTGGGATGCCAGGATGCAGGGCGGTAGAGCCTCATCCTCAGCAGGCATCACAGATATAGTGGGAGTGCTTTTATAAGGAAATACAATACATAGACAAGAAGGAAAGCCTGTGTCTTGTAATGCCAGGTCTATCTATTGGGAGGGGGAAGAAATGTAATGGATGCTGAATCCTCATTTTATGAAAAGTATTAGGATTGCAATTTTACATTGACTTACAGGGTGTTATGCAGGGCCCTGGGGAACACAGGAGAGGAGGACCCACATAGCAGAGACGGTAGATAGGGCTCACAAGGTAGTAGAGTAAAAGTAAGCCAATGCCGTATAAGAAAGTCCGAGGTTGGGGCAGACGGCACAGATGCAAAGTCAAGGAAATCCAAGGTCGGGGCTGGCATCACAGGATCGAGGTCAGCGTCAACGTGCTTGTCAACCCGCGAGCGACGCAAACAAGCAGCGTCGACATGCACGTCACCCCGCGGGTGTGCAGCTTCGACGTAAACCTCATTCTCCTTCCCTAGTAAAGCGGCTATATAAACTATGCCCAGTCCCAACAAAATGTGTTCTCTTGCATCCTAACTGGTGTATTGTGTCATGACTGGTGGTATGATCTTAGGGAGACCCTTTACTCTGAGAACTGCAACGGGTAGCCAACTTGTAGCCTGCTTTCACTACAAGGATGGTGGCATAGATGGGGAAAATGATCAATTGAAATGCAATATTTCCATTCTGTGTATGCCACTATAAGGAACTTTATTAATCATAGACATATTAATTATAACCCTTATCAATAAATGTAGCAGCTTCTGGGGGTGAGGAGCAATGATGTAAGTCGTATGCACGCTCCGGTGGTGTGAAGTTCCTGAGGGCCGACTACCCCACTGCGGCTACCCGCAGAACGAATAATCGGGTAATACCGGCGAGTGAAGGTGAAATTCACTGCATTTGTGAATGGGCTGCAGTGACGGAGGGACCTGGACAGTGAACGGAGCAGAAGACGACACAGAGAGTTTTTAATGAAGCCAGACGCCAAGTAAGAAACATAACACTCTGAATGCCCCCCTGCATTGAAATAGGAGTGGACTGGAGGATTGCTCGTTGAAACGCTGAGGGACTAGAGTGGTTACTGCAACATACACATTCTCCTGCTTTGAAACTTAAAGGGGTGGTGGCGTATTGTTTCAAGGGCACCTTGTTCGGCTCCTGTTCATTCCCTCAGCTGCCAAATATTACTCAGAACTGCTACACTGCCCACTTGTAGGTCTCCCGGCTGGAAAATAATATATTGCCTTGTTTAAAACTACTTTATATACACATATTTCTCTTTTTTTTTTCTCTTTTTCCTATCTTTTTGAAACAAGGTAAAATACTCGGCAGCCATCTATTATAAATTTATGGTTTGAAACCCCTAACAAACAGACACTATAAGACCGCATAATTTTTTGTTTTGTTTTTCTCTTTCGTGAACATGGCATCTAAACACGCAACAGAAAATAAATTATCCAAAAAAGATAAAAGACATAACAAAATAGATAAAACTGAAAAAGACTTTCAAATTTTTTTTCACCACAACCCCTTAGGAATTTGATCTCTAGGGAAGAAATCACAGGAAGATGATTTGCAAGCAATGTATACAGATTTGTCTCAAGAAACTCTTGATAAAAGCTCACAATTCCTACTTCAAAAAATCACAGAGGAAATTCAATTGAACACAAATGCATTAAAACAAGATATCAAGCAAATTGCTCAAAATGTTCAAACTATAGAAGCAGCTACAAACCAAATTAATGGATTTAGAGGACCGTCAGCCCGCAACAATATTAGAATAAGAGGAATTCATGAAATGAAAACAAGAGAAGAACTGGAAAACTATCTGACTCTTCTATTTAAAGAATTAGGCCTGGAGACCGATCCAATAAGTGCTATAATGGATAGATTCCATAGTGTCTCTAAACCAAAAGGCCTTCCAGAAAAAATACCCAGGAATATTGTTGTATGTTTTCAACTGTATAGATTCAAAGAACAAATAATGTCTGTGCTCAGGAACAAAAAATGTTTTAACAAAGAATTTGCAGATATAAAGATATTTCATGATCTCTACTGGCATACTAGAAATTTCCGGAAACAATTTTCTTCAGTAACGCGAATCCTAAGGAACAAACAGATAAAATATAAATGGGGATACCCGAAAAAGCTGATTATAACACATGAAAATAAAGGACTGGATAGGGAAAACAATTAAACTGATGAATTTCTTTAAGATATCAAAGTTACTTTAATTCTAGTTCTCAAATGGGCGTGAATCTACTGTTATTTTTCGATTCTGCTTTCTCTAGTTGCCAATTCTCACTCACTCACATGACCCACCCACACTTTAATTATCATTTTTGTCACTTATTCACACAGCGCACAATAGATACACATGTATCTAATACTTATCCACAGGATTCTATACACGTTTATTAGTCAACTCTTATTTTCTCACATGATTCACTCACATATCAATCAATATTTTTTTCCTTAGTGATAGATAAAAATAAAAAATAACTTACACACTGTACTCCCATAGTAACTTACATATTTATGTACTTACCGTATTGGCTCGGAAATAGGCCGCACACGAATATAGGCCGCACCCTAAAAGATAGGTGCTTTTTTATAGAAAATAGTTTCTGCCCCCCCCCAGATATGCTGCCACTCTGTCCCGAAGATGTACCCCCCCCCCCCGAGATATGCTGTTTACACGCATCGCCGCTGCCGGTGAACGTCTGCGCCATGCGCTTAGACAATCTCCCGTGCCGGCACTCCCCCCGTGGGAAGTGCTGGCAGGGGAGGGTGTCTGAGCGTATCAGAGAGTAGGATGCAGGTCCACCGCTACGGGGGATCTGTATCCTAACCCCGCTGCCTGCCCAGCGCCCGGGACTGCATGTCCCGGGTGTCGGGCGATAGACCCCGAATATAGGCCGCACCCCCACTTTAAAGACTTAAAGTGGGGGAAAAAAGTGCGGCCTATATTCGGGCCAATACGGAATGTCACTAGGAGGGGGAGAAGAAGGGGTAGAGGAGGGCAAGGGGGGAAAGAGGAAATAAGGGGATTTTTTTTTCTCTTGTCATAAAGATTTATGTGTTATACTATGTAATGGGTCTGAATGAGATTATAGGAGAAATATCTATATACATTTGAGAATACTCATGTGTCATAGTGTATAATAGGTCTGAACGAGACAACAGGAGAAATATCTATGTACGTTTGAGAATCCTTTTAATGCCAATAAGGCAAGTTATTACCGTATTTGCTCGATTATAAGATGACCACGATTATAAGATGACCCCCCAAAATCTGAATATTAATTTAGGAAAAAAAGAAAAAGCCTGAATATAAGACGACGCCATAGGAAAAACAGTTTTACCAGTAAATGTTAATTCATGTAAACTATGTAAACTATTTTTTTTAAATAAAAGCTATGATTGAGAAAAATATTTTGTTTTTATTTCCTTTTATTTTCCAACCCCCCCCCAGTTATGCACATCTGCCCCCAGGCTTGCCACTCTGCCCCAGAAGTTCCCTTTACCCCCTATATGCCACTGTGCCCCATGATATGCCTTTTAACCCTCTAAATACCACTGTGCCCCATGATATGCCTGTTAACCCCCTATATGCCACTGTGCCCCATGAAATGCCTTTTAACCCTCTAAATACCACTGTGCCCCATGATATGCCTGTTAATCCCCTATATGCCACTGTGCCCAATGAAATGCCTTTTGACTCCCTATGTGCCACTCTGCCTCCAGAAATGCCTTATACCCCTATATGCCACTCTGGAATTTAGGGGTTAAAAGGCATATTATGGGGCAGAGTGGCATATAGGGAGGTATAAGGCATTTCAGGAGGCAGACTGGCATTTAGAGGGTTAAAAGGTATTTCTGGAGGCAGAGTGGCATTAAGGGGGTTAAAAGGCATTTCATAGAACACTCTGCCTACAGAAGTGCCTTATGCCCCCCATTTAACCCCCCCCAAACTTACCGGTGCTTCTGATTCCTCGATGTGTACCTGGGGCAGCGTGTAGACGTCTACGCGATTCGCGTAGGCAACTTCCGCTGCAGCCGGAAGGAGGTGCGATTAGCAGCGGGGGTTGTCTGCGTCCATCACGCTGACCTTCCCAGGCTGTCGGAGATCAGAGTTCCCCACACCGGTGCGGGGAACTCTCCTCACTGACAGCCGGTGCGGGGAACTCTCCTCACCGACAGCCGGGGAAGGTCTGCACGATGGACGCAGACAACCTCCGCTGCTAACCGCATCTCCTTCCGGCTGCAGCGGAAGTTGTCCACGTGAATCGCGTAGACGTCTGTACGCTGCCCCGGGTCTGAATGAGACAACAGGATAAATATTTATAAATATTTGAGAATCTTTTTAGTGCCAATAAGGCATATTGGTCACATGAGTTATACTGTGTTTCAGGTGTAAACATGACAATAAGAGAAACATATATACATTTGTGACCCTCCTGTGTTAATATGGCAAATAACATTTGTCATAGACATTAAAAAGCCAGTAGTATACTGGTCTAGTAAGGCTTTTTTTTTTTTGTAGGCCCTCAGGAAACTTGTCCTTTTCTGTATTTTCTTTTCGCACCACTTTATTAGGGATTGGCTATAGTTGATAGCCTCCCATTTTTTTAAAACTATGTTTTGGAGATACTATGATGTCTTAAGTATGGGTACTTTGAGACATAATGGGGGTTGGGATGGTAACATGTCATGGTATTATCTTCAAAAGCCTGGCATTTTTATTGTACGATTTTTTTATTTAGTCTGCTGAGGACAAAGGGGGGGGGATAAAGAGAGTTAATAAATATCTAACTAATAAATTAAAGCAAAAAATGGCTAACAAGGTATTGGAAGAGTATTTAAAAAATATTACAGTAAATTATATACCATATTTGCTCGATTATAAGACGACCCTGATTATAAGACGACCCCCCAAATCTGAATATTAATTTAGGAAAAAAAGAAAAAGCCTGAATATAAGACGACCCTATAGGAAAAAAGTTTTACCAGTAATTGTTAATTCATGTAAACTATTTTTTTAATAAAAGCTATGATTGAGAAAAATATTTTGGTTTTATTTCCTTCTATTTTCCAACCTGCCCCCCAGTTATGCACATCGGTCCCAGAAATGCCTTAGACCCCCTATATGCCACTGTGCCCCATGATATGCCTTTTAACCCTCTAAATGCCACTGTGCCCCATGATATGCCTTTTAACCCTATATGCCACTGTGCCCCATGATATGCCTTTTGACCCCCTATGTGCCACTCTGCCTCCAGAAATGCTTTATACCCCTATATGCCACTCTGGTTAAAAGGCATATTATGGGGAAGAGTGGCATATAGGGAGGTTTAAGGCATTTCAGGAGGCAGAGTGGTGTATAGAGGGTTAAAAAGGCATTTCTGGAGGCAGAGTGGCATTAAGAGGGTTAAAAGGCATTCTGCCTCCAGAAATGATTTATGCCCCCCATTTAACACTCCCTCCCCCTCCCTCCTCCAAACTTACTGGTACTTCTGACTCTCCTGTCATGTAGCTGGGGCAGCATGTAGACGTCTACACGATCGGCGTAGACAACTTCCGCTGCAGCCGGATGGAGGTGTGGCTAGCAGCGGGGGTTGTCTGCGTCCATCGCGCAGACCTTCCCCAACTGTCAGAGACAGCCGAGATCAGAGATCAGAGTTCCCCGCACCGGGGCCGGGAACTCTGATCTCTGACAGCTGGGGAAGGTCTGTGCGATGGACGCAGACAACCCACACTGCTAGCCACACCTCCTTCCTGCTGCAGCGGAAGTTGTCTACGCCATTCGCGTAGACCTCTACACACTGCCCCAGCTACACACCGGGGACTCAGAAGTACCGGTAAGTGGGGCGGGGGGGGGACAGGTCCCCTGCAGCTGTGGGGGATCTGGATCTTAGTCGTCTCATAGTCAGATCTATTTGAAGTTTGATTATAAGACGACCCCAATTATAAGACGAGGGGTATTTTTCAGAGCATTTGCTCTGAAAAAAAACCTCGTCTTATAATCGAGCAAATACAGTAATATACAAAACAATATTAACTCTAGATATAGAGTTATAAGCCTAGATATAAAAATTCCTCAATTTAACCAAGACCAACAGAGGGACTTAAATTAACAGATAAACGCCCAAGAGATTCAAAAAGCTATAAATACATTGGAAAATAATAAAGCTCCAGGTCCCAATGGTTTTGGAGCTTTTTTCTATAAACTAATGTTTAACGAATGAATACCCTGTTTAACAGAATTATTTAATCAGATTACAGAGCAAGGATCCTGCCCAACAGAATTTTTAAGAGCCAACATTATACCGATCCCAAAACAAAATAATGATCCCTCTATGGTTGCAAACTATCGACAATTTTACATAGACATGTACATAGATGCCAAAATATTTTTAGCCGGTAGATTGCAACAGATTATCAAATATATGATGATCAAATCGGCTTTGTTTCTGACCGAAGCACAGTGAATAATTTAAGAAGGATAATCGATGTATTAGCAAGGAGAGATAAAAAACGTTAATTACTTTGGCATTAGACGCTGAAAAAGCTTTAGACCGAGTAAATTGGCAATTTATGTTTGCAATATTAGAGGCGTTTGGTTTTAATGGTTTTATTTAAATGCTATTAAGGCACTTTATAGTAACCCGACAGCGAGAACAGTTGGGCTAAGCATACGCGCAGATGAATTTAAATTAAACAATGGAACCAGACAAGGATGCCCATTATAATCACTATTATATATAATTATTATAGAAATATTAGCTTTAAAAATAAGGTCAAATAAGGCTATAAAAGGGTATCCTATTCATCAAGAGGAACACATACATATATTTATATGCAGACGATATTTTATTAACATTAACATTAACCTTACCGGCTTTAATTGCAGAGATCAATTTATATTCGGAGATTTAAATGGAAAAAACAGATTACCTATCTGCGTATCAACATCTCGGCATAAATCCAAGAGATTCCAGCTATAAATTTTTTACCTTTACTTAAAGAAACTAATTCTACGATTAAAGGCTGGAAAAATATGATCCTCTCCTGGGTGGGCAGAATAAACACTTTAAAAGCATACATTTTACCTAAATGGTTATATATTTTCAGACATTTACCACTAAAGTTCCCAGATAGTTGGTTGGATCTCGTACAGAGTAGTTTTAACGGATTTATCTGGCAAGGCAAAAAACCCTAAATTAGCTTGACAAAATCTGCTTTAAAATCTCAAGAGGGAGGCCTAGGTTTTCCCATAATTAAACAATATTATTGGGCAAACATAATTGGCCATGTTTATATGATGCAGTTACCATCAGCTAATATTGAATGGTGATATAAGATCGAGAGACAAAATATTTTGGGAGGTGATCTAGCATCATCTATCTGGATATGCTCAGAAGGGTGTAGACGAATACAAATATCAGACAGTTATGTTCTCTCAAATCTTATGACAGTATGGTCATCAATTAGAAGGAACCTGGGATTACATGATAAAATAATCTCAAAGATAAAACTTGATGTTATAGAGTTTAATGTTCCAGACCTAAATTTGAGTAATTGGAAAGCATCAGGAATCCAAAGTATAAAAAAATTATTAAACCACAACACTGTAAAGACTTTTCCAAATCTAGCTCAAGAATTTGGCTTTAGCAAAAAAAAATATTTTTACATATTTAAGAATCAAAAACTTTATACAGAAACACCTATCATATAATGATAAGGCCAAACATTCTGAAGCACTTTTTCATGGACATCGGAGTGCAAAAAGTATGTCTAAATTTTACTCATTTTTATTCAGATTCAGATTCAAGTACGTAAGAAAGACTCAAGAGAAATGGTCTAAATTATTAAAAACATAAATTTTACATGCCCAATGGTTACAAGCAACAAAATATCTTCATAGAGTTATCCATAATGTTGAAATTAGAGAAAATCCATTCAAAATGATTAATTTCTGGTATCTGGTTCCCACAAAACTTAAAAACATTTCTACATGTTATTCAGATATATCTTGACGGTGTCATGCAAAGACTGGAGATTATTTGCATATTTGGTGGGACTGTGATATTGTAAAAGGATTATGGAATATAGTATTTGCTAAATTAAACCAGATAGGAATTCTCTTGATAAATCAGAGCTACTACAATTAAACTGGCCAAAGCGAAATAACAAATTTTCCATAATAGTGACACACTTCTTTGTAGCAGCTTAAACTGCTCATAGCTAGAAATTGGAATAATAATTCTCCCTTTTCATGGTTGCAATTAAAAAATCTAATTATATATCAATGCAAAATGGAGGTCTAAATTGGTCAAATATAAGGGCAAGACGAGATGCTTCATTTCTTACAGAATGGATAGAATGGCTAAATAGCCACTAACTGTCAAAGCTACTCTCGACTACAAATCTTATCTTGTTATTTATTTATCTTTTATTTAAGCGTTAACTATTTACTTAATTATTAATTTTTAGGCCAAGGGGTGTGAATTTAGCTTCATATCTTATGTTAACTTATAATATGGCTTCTGCTTCTCTCCCTTCATCCTCAGCGATTTGGTCTAGCAGGGCCAGTATTCAGTATTGTGTCACAAGGAGGTACACTAGCGGCAGTCCCCAGGCTTGGAGTCGGACAGGAGGGCCGGGGACAGAAGAGAAGCAGACGGGTTCCGGAGTGAGCAGCGGCCCAGATAATTCGAGGCACTCAGCCTGTGGCCCTGGGGGTACAGAGGGCGTCCTCAGGGGTTCCCTCGGGGAAGGGGTGGCAGCTTAAGGGTGAAGCGGGCCGGGTGGGGTTGTAGGGGGCACAGAGGGTAGGTTCCCTGAGGGGGTCAGTCTTGGGGTCCGGTGCCCTTACGTGTTGGGAAGGGGGGGTCTTCTAGGAAGCTGTCTTTGTCTGCAAGTGGGGGGGTTGTGGATCTTCTTCCACTCGATCTTTCCTTGGTGTGGTTAGGTTTCTGGCTCATGGTCCTGGTGAGCACAGGGTTCGGTCTGGTAGTAAAGGCCCACAACCCCCTTCCCCTCTCCTCCCCTCCTTACTTTCTCTGGAGGATTCTTTGGATGCGAACGAGGATGACAAGAAGGAAGAAAAAAGAGGGAGTAGAAGCGGATGTACCGTAAGATTTCTGCATAATGCTAGCAAGATAGGGGAGAGGGTGCCGGAGAAATGGTCCACGCTTTTCTGTTATGTGGACAGAATTTGGGAGGCCTACCGGGTGTACAGGGGTTGGGTATGGTGGCGCTACGATGAGAAGATTTGGCAGCGCCTGGCAGCTAATCCAGTCATGAGGTGGGACCAGATGGACTTGCCTCTTTGGCTTAAATTAATGATGGCACAAAAAGGATTGCCTTTTCAAGGCAGGGTCAGCAGGGTATCCCATGGTTCTTAATCAGATGCAGGGAAGAAGGAAACTTGCTGATAGGTTAATGACATCCACTGCAATTGCAAGTTCAGGCACAAATGCTCTGGTTACGGGGGTTCTCTCAGCCTGTTCAAATGCTTTAAGCTGACTAAGGCAGGTGGCTCCTCTGGTCCAGCTCGGGCTAAGGAGGAGAACCCGGTGAAGCACGACATGATGCTACCGAGGCTACCGAGGCATAGCCACATAGTAGACTGGGGGACGCAGCATTTCTGGATGATGGTTTTTGCATGGCTTACGGATACCGTTTGTTCCTAGGGCTGTCCGTTTGTCAATCAAAAATTTAAAATCTCTGTCTGCCTTTCTGGAAGTCATGCGTGAAGAGTTGGCCGAGGAGATTCTGTTGGACCGTATGGCAGGTCCCATTCAGGTTTCTCCGCTGGGGGTGGTGCCTAAGAAGGAGATGGATCAACCGGAATTGCCCTTTCACCTGTCCTATCTGAATGGGGAGTTCTGAGATATTGACAAGGAGCTCTGTTCGGTCTCCTACACCTGTTTCAATAGGGCAGTTGCCCTGATGAGGGAGGCAGGCCATGGGGCCCTAATGGCTGTTTCCCATTCAACTGGACTGCCATCACTTGTTGGGTTGCTGGTTTGACGGTACCTTTTACGCTGACTTATGCCTCCCTATGTGGTGCTTAATTTCATGCGCTTACTTCGAAAAGTTTAGTACTTTTCTGGATTGGGTGGTGTAGAAGGAAGCAGGTTCCGGTCACTGGTCCATTATCTTGATTATTTTTTGTGCGTCAGGCAGGGGAATTTGGATTAGTGTTTTTACTTGTTGCGCACCTTGCAGTGGGTGGTGCAGTTCCATTGGCGGTGGATGGAACCGAGGGTCCCACCACATGTTTCAACTTCTTGGGTCTTGAGATCGACTCAGTAGAGGGTGTCTGTTGTCTTCCGGCCGATAAGTTAACTGCGGTAAGGGCGGGAGTGGCTGAGGAAGGTGTTGTTGAGACTCCTTCAATCATTGTTGAGGCATCTTAAATCCTGACACGGATAATTACAGTTTCAGTTTTTTTCTCGCTCCTTGTATAGAGCTGCAGAGGGTGTGTGGGCAGCGCATCACCGGGTTTCGGGTATCGAAGGCGATGAGGGCAGACCTAGCTGTCAGGGAAGTTTTCATTGCCAGGTTCAATGAGAAGGTGTTTTTTCAGATGGGGTCGGTGTCAGCGGAGTCTTTGTTTACTGATGCGTTAGGTAGCATGGCTTTTGGGCCGTACTTAGCTGGGCGTACTTTGCTGGGCAGTGGTGTGCGGCTAGGTTGCCGGTGGAGTGGAAGGGTTTTCACTTCATTAGGAATTTGGCCTTTTTAGTAGACTGCATTCGTATTCGGGCAAACATGAAAAGGAACGCGAAGGGTGCATTTCCGTTGTCCAGCGGAATACCAAAGAAATGAACATGGCGGCAGCAAAACGTGCACAAAGCCGCACAACAAGAAGAATCTTCCTCTTCGTTAATATCTCCCAACTAATCTTCCTGGTCCCTTCCCCCTCTAGCCTACTTTGTCTACACAGCATTGCAGGGGTTAACGGGGGCGGGAATCCGAAGGATCGTGCAAGGAGTTAAAGGTCCATGCGAGCGACTCTATTGGTCGCCTGCAGGGGCCTCCTCTGGCATCAACCAATTGTTTGGTCAAGTTTCGCCCTCAGGAGTTAAAGGTCCGTAAGAGCGACTCTATTGGTCGTTCCTACGGACCTCTATCTCCTGGAGCGGGGAGACAAATTTTAAAAGTCTGTACGAGCGACTCTATTAGTTGCCAGCAGGGGACTCATCTGAGGAGGCCCCTGCTGGCTCCATCAATTTTTGATGTCCATTGCATCAAATTTTTGTCAGCCTCTTCTCCTCCAGTAGTATGCTTGTTGCGTTGGTTTGTTCTGCTTTGTATGGAGTTGAATGTGTCGTTTCTGGCTAAGCACGTTCCAGGATAGCTGAATGTGATTGCCAACTCTCTTTCTTGCTTTCAGTGGAAATGGTTTCGTCTGAAAGTGGATGGTAATATACCAGGCATCTAGGGGTGTAAATGCTCTGGGGGATAGCATTTGGTGGGAGGTTCCTGGTAGGTGGTGCTGGGAGCCTCAGGTTTGGGTTTTGGGATCTTAGTATGTCCTTCCCTGTGTAGCTTTCCTGGTAGGCTGTATGGCTTTTTTTTATTATTTATGTTTATTGATGTTATTTATATTTATGTGTTCAGTTTGGCAGTCTTTACCCAAGATTGATTGGTAAAGGTATTGCGGGTAAAAAAGAACATTATCACAGGGTCAGAGTGTCTAAACAGATTAGGGAAGATTTGGTGGTTTGGAAACAGTTTTTAGACAAATTTAATGGAGCAGCTGTATGGCAGGATGAATTCGTTAGCAATGATGTGGCAAGTGCGACAGGTTTCCGAATATATTGGCAAGGAAAATGGGCTGTGGATAAATGGCCTATTAAGTGGATACAAGCAGGTTGGACCAGAAATATGGTTCTGCGGGAGTTATTTCCAGTAGTTGTAACACTGGAATGTTGGGGGTTGTCAATGGAAGAATAAAAGATTACTTTTGCATTGCGACAATATAGGTGTGGTTTGGGTAATAAATATGCTAAAATCTAAATCATTGCCGGTTATACATGTTTTAAGACGTTTGGTATATTTATGCTTAGTTTTTAATATATGGTTAAAAGCAAGACATATTGCTGACAAAAAAATTTAATAGCTGATGCTCTTTCACGTTTCGATTTCAAGAGTTTCAAAATGTTGACGCCACAAGCGCCACAAGCTGGTGGTTCCGGGCAGTGTATGGGAATTAACTTCTCCCAGATAAATTCTTTAATTTCACAATCTTTGTCAAAAGGAACATGGAGTGCGTACACTAAAGCATGGAAATGCTGGTGTAATTTTGTTAAAGATAAGAGTGTAGATAAGTTTCAGGGGGAATTTGTTTTGAAGTTAATGGGTCAGGGTCATTCTAGGGCGTTTATAGAAAAATATTTATTAGGAATTTAATTTTTCTTTAAGCTAGCTGGTAAACCTTCTTCATTCAAAGAGTTTCTAGTGAAGCAGGTCCTTAACCCCTTAATGACAATTGCCGGTTCTGGCACGGCACGGAAAAACAAGTCGATTATGACAAATGACGTGCCTGAACCGGCACGTCTTTAAACGGGTGCAGAAAGCGATCTACGTTCGCTTTCTGCACCCAAACGGCGTTGCTGTAATGCCTTGACCTCGAGGCATTCAGCAACGCCACGATCGGCACCAGGGGCCATGTCTGACCCCTCCCCGGGGCGTCAACAACCGCCATACATTGTATGGCGGCGGACGCCCGTTTCAAAAGCGTTTAGGAGGTGATCAACGATCACCTCCTAAACTTACATGGTGTCGCTGGAATGCCTCGATCAGGAGGCATCCAGCGACACCAAACACTTACCTTTGGATGGACTGTGACCGCTCCGGAGAGCGGTCACAGCCGCAGCTGCCGGTGATCTTCGCCATCCGCAAGATGGCGGCGGCCCGGGAAAAAAAACAATAAAGGTGAAAAAGTTCGCTAGACGGTCTCCAGACCCTCTAGAGAACTCTGGCAGGTTGAATATAGGTATTGCATTCAACCATGCAAGTCAAAGGAGCCCAGGTTTCTAATCACAGTGTGATTAGTAAAAATAAATTAAAAAATAAAATAAAATTAATAATAATTAGAAAAAAATAGTAAAAAAAACAGTAAAATGTAAAAATAATTTCCCACTGATGTGGCAAAAAAATTAAATATATATATATAAAAAATATATTTTTGTGAGCAAGTCCTAAAATTAGCACATTAGCTTAAAACAATTCTCGCATGGAAAGAGTTAAAATACTGGCATATTAAATGCCCATGGGGTGTCTACTTTAAAAAAAGGTATGATTTGATGGGGTAAATTGAATTGGCCGGGTTCAACAAGGTCCCAATTAACAGGGGGGGAAGGATGGCCACACATCTAATTTCCAATTAGAAAAATGCACACGTACCAAATGTGGCCTTTTAGTTCCTCCACAAAATGACAAACCCATGCATGTGGGGTATCACTGCGCTCAGGAGATGTTGCTGAACACATATTGGGGTGTCATGTGACAGCGGCATAAACCAGGAGCTGTAAATTCATACATAAATTAGGTGTGTGGGGGAAAAATACACACAAAAAAATACTACTGCAAACTTTGAAAAAATTCTGGTGGTAAAATGTGTGCATGCAAAGAGTTAAAATACCAGCATTTAAAATACCCTGGGGTGTCTAGTTTTCAAAAATATATGTTTTTTTTGGGCACACTGAAATGGCCCGGCTCAAAGATGTACCAAATAGGGCATGGGCAGTGGATCCCCAAATGCCAAAGTTCAACATTGAAAAATGCGCATGTCCCAAATGTGGCCCTTTTGCCCCCAAACAGCCAGGCAAAATCATTCATGTGAGGTATCGCTGTACTCAGGAGATGTTGCTGAACACATATTGGGGTGTTTTGTGATAGTGACATATACGAGGACCTTTTAATTCATACCTGAAGTAAAATGTGTGTGGAAAAACAAATGCAAAAGAATTACTACCACAAAGTTTGACAAAGACTGGTGGTAGATATGGTGCATGGAAAGAGTTAAAATACTAGCATTTGAAATACCCTGGGGTGTCTAGTTTTCAAAAATATATGGCTTTATTGGGCACACTGAAATGGCCCGGCTCAAAGATGTACCAAATAGGGCATGGGCAGTGGATCCCCAAATGCCAAAGTTCAACATTGAAAAATGCGCATGTCCCAAATGTGGCCCTTTTGCCCCCAAACAGCCAGGCAAAATCATTCATGTGAGGTATCGCTGTACTCAGGAGATGTTGCTGAACACATATTGGGGTGTTTTGTGATAGTGACATATACGAGAACCTTTTAATTCATACCTGAAGTAAAATGTGTGTGGAAAAACAAATGCAAAAAAATTACTACCACAAAGTTTGACAAAGACTGGTGGTAGATATGGTGCATGGAAAGAGTTAAAATACTAGCATTTGAAATACCCTGGGGTGTCTAGTTTTCAAAAATATATGGCTTTATTGGGCACACTGAAATGGCCCGGCTCAAAGATGTACCAAATAGGGCATGGGCAGTGGATCCCCAAATGCCAAAGTTCAACATTGAAAAATGCGCATGTCCCAAATGTGGCCCTTTTGCCCCCAAACAGCCAGGCAAAATCATTCATGTGAGGTATCGCTGTACTCAGGAGATGTTGCTGAACACATATTGGGGTGTTTTGTGATAGTGACATATACGAGAACCTTTTAATTCATACCTGAAGTAAAATGTGTGTGGAAAAACAAATGCAAAAAAATTACTACCACAAAGTTTGACAAAGACTGGTGGTAGATATGGTGCATGGAAAGAGTTAAAATACTAGCATTTGAAATACCCTGGGGTGTCTAGTTTTCAAAAATATATGGCTTTATTGGGCACACTGAAATGGCCCGGCTCAAAGATGTACCAAATAGGGCATGGGCAGTGGATCCCCAAATGCCAAAGTTCAACATTGAAAAATGTGCATGCCTGTAAAATATTCTAACACATTTTCTAACCTCAATTAAGAAATGGACCATATATAATTATTAGTATAGGCAATAGTCAAAGATATGTAATTATTGGGCATAAATAAATGATAATTAAGATATATTAATAGGTTTCAATAATAAGCTTCAAGGTTTCCTTGACCTTAAATATAGAATGAAGGATTTGCTGAACATGCAGTCTATAGATAGGATAGTAGCTTGCTAATGCATGGTATAGTTGTAACTCTAAAAGGGCATTACAGTAGGATTACAGTGACCACCTAAAATAGGGTTTAGGCGTGTAAGACCTAAGTGAACATGTTTGAACACCTAATTAGGTGAAGACCAATAGACTGACATCATTTTCAAATGATATATAAGCTTGGTGGAAGAGAGGCATGGGAGGAGAGGTAGAGGAGAGATGTACTTGCCATCCACAGACTCTTCTTGTCCCAACACTCCCTCCATCCATCCTCAGGAATGCATAGGACAGATGCCATCAACTAAATTCCTTTCCAAGGTTTTGTAAGACTTGTTTCGTATTATTTTTGTTATCTTCTTTTTATATTCTTCTTCTATTTTTGTTCGTATTAAATGTTTTACCTTTGTTTGCATCTAAGTGACTCTGCCTATTTTTGACGCACATACATTTATATGTGATCCAATTATTTGAAGTTTGTATTGGCCCTATATATTTTCTTACATATCTGGCGTGCCAGCCCTGCGTATTTTTTCCTGACCTTTGCCCTCCAGCTTGCTCAGGGGGAAGGGCAGATATATCTGTACACTTTTTGCAAACTGTCGGGAGAAAATTAAGAAAAGGACCTTTGAGAATACAGACTTATTGGAACTACACGAACTGGAACTGCTAAAAGACGCTATTGACGGCAGACGCAAGAAAGCCATACAGCGTGAAACAACAGCCACTCAAGGAGAGTTCACTAAACAGGGTAAGTCATGGATTTTATAAAAACATATGCTAACAAAAGTAAAATAACTTTTCAATTTGATAATTGTCCTACTAATGCACAGTTATGGGCTAGTATGTACAAACAATGTGAGCTAGAGAATATGAAGATAGATAAGAAATTGTTATGTATTGATAAACTTAAGAAGAAACTGGAAAATGTCCTAAGCATGTTTAAAACGTTTAATGACTTGATTGTGGAGGATTTGCAACCTAGACAAAGTATTTGCATGATTAACAAAGTTGTACCAGAATCTAACCCTGATGACAGTACTGACGACTTTAACAGCTGTCCCGACTGTTTTGTTTTAGCTCAGCAATTAGAGAACTTGGAGAGGGCTAGGGACAGACAAGCTCAGTTACTGTCTAAACTATGTTTAGAAAATAAGAAGGTGTCAGTTATCACAAGACAAGAAGGTAAGAAGGGCGCATCTTTTGTCCCTGAAATAGCTGGTACTTCAACAATAGATTCTGATGAGGAACTTGACGTAGGAGGAGTTGAGAGACAAAAGCTCAGAGACAGTGCAACAAAATTGACTTTAAAAATTAATGATCAATTAATAAAAATTGCCAAAGATATTCCTAAATATGACGATAAGATGGATGCATTCCATAATATTGATGTATTTGAAACAAATACAGACAAATTCCAATTAAATAATAAACAAAGAAACACCATTTTTAGGTTTTGGATACCTTCACATATGTCCAAAAGGTTACAGGACACACCTACAGAGGACGCATTAGGTCAAGTAGTGCATGCAAATGAAGGGGATAGATTGAAACAATTAATTCTGTTTACAACTGGTGACTCATCCCCATCTCTTGACTTAATTGAATCTCTTAAAGTAAATCTTCAAGATGATCCCTTTGCATTTTTGTTGAAATTTGAGAAAGCCTATAGAATGGTAATGGGAGTTGATGATGGAGATGAAACACAGGCAATGATTACAGCATTTGTAAGGAAATTTAAATATCTAGATCCTGTATCAGTTCAGCTTGCCTCTGAAAAACCTAGTTTGCAAGAAGCAGCCATATTCATTGATCGTATTAGAAGAGCAATGAAAATGTCAACTGTAAAGGTAAAAGTAACTACAGTACAGGAACTAATTGACAAACGGCGAGAATTAACTCAGAATGACTGTCACAAGCCACAAACTAATCCTACTAATTTTGAACGATTTGATAATACTAACCGAAAGATATTCAGACCAAATGTTAGTTGTTATCATTGTGGTCAAAGAGGACATTTGAAGTGGCAGTGTAAACAATTTCTTAAAAATAGAAAATTTGTCCCTAGAACACAAAATTTTGGGAAAGAAAATGTGCTGGTGCCAACAGCCCCACCTACTGGTGAACAATTTAAGTCAACGTCCCCATACACTCCACTAATAAGACAGGTGCAAGAGCTCACAACAAATAGTACTGCTACTAATGTAACAGGAAAGAATGTCAGGGGGGGTCTGACACCCTCTCAGTGACTAGATAAGAATCAATCACTCTGTAAGTTGACCTATGTAGCTCCAGTGTCAACTGACAACTGTGGCAGACTATATGTCAAGGGAAAATTACAGGGAAAAGAGATTACATTCCTAATTGATACAGGAGCTCAATTAAGTGTGACTAATCAAGCTTTACCTATAACATCTAACTCACCTGTTTGCACGATTGTAGGTTTTAGTGGTAAAGGTAATACTTCAGCAACTTTGGTTACTGGTGTTTTGTTTGAGATTCCTGGCTATTTGTGTACTGAAATTGATATCTGGCATTGTCCTAGCTCAGAAAATATCTTAGGGGCTGATGTAATGAGAGAAAGAGGTTGGGTCATTGACTTAGGGAATCAAGTGATTTGGAGAAGTAATAACCTTAAAGGGCCTGTAGTAATTGATCCAAGTGACTACAGTGTAGTGGCCATCATCAATTTAATTGAGGAGGTATCCCCAAATCATGTATGGCCACAAATGGATTGTAATGATTTGACTCTTGTAGAAATTGTGCAGAAATATCCCTCGTTATGGGCTCAATCTAAGAATGAGGTAGGGACAATGAAAGATGTTGTTGTTAAAGTGGAAGGAACAGATCCCATAGCTCAGAAACAGTACCGATTGCCTCCAGATTCAATTGAGCCTTTATCCAAAATTATTGAAGAACTACTTCAACAAGGCGTCATACGCAAATCAAATTCGGTGACAAACTATCCGTTATGGGCAGTTAAGAAACCAGATAATTCTTATAGAATGCTTCTAGATCTGCATATGTTTAATAAATGTACCCCAAATGTGGCGCCAATTGTAGCAGATACCCCCGACATCATGTCTCGATTGAATGCTAAGGCAAAGTTTTTCTCAGTATTGGATATCAGTAATGGTTTTTTCAGTATTCAGATAGAGAGGAGTTGTCAATACAAATTTGCTTTTACTTTTCTGAATGAGCAATATGTATTTTGCAGATTACCACAAGGGGCGCACATGTCACCTAGTCTGTTTCATCAGGCATTGGCAAAAGTGTTATCAAAATTCTCAAGGCAAGATTGTATTCTACAGTATGTGGATGATATCTTGTCGGCAACAGAGAGTAGAGAGGAACACCTCACCTTGCAAGCAGAATTGTTTAATCTGTTGTACGAGTCAGGATTGAAATTAAATCCAAGGAAGGTCCAATTACTGAAACAAGAGGTTCAGTACTTGGGAGTTTTGATAAGTCCAGGCCAGAGACGTCCTTTGCAGGAAAGAGTAGCAACAGTAGCAGCTTTGCCTGTACCTACAACTTTCAAAGCTTTAAGACAATTCCTGTGACTTGTAAATTTTTCTAGAGACTTCATAGAGGGTTTTGCTGAAAAAGCTAAACCCTTATATGACTTACTAAAAAGTACTGATGATGACAATTCATTTGGTCCATGGGGAGATGAGCAGCAGAAAGCGTTTGAACAACTTAAACTTGATTTACAGAGAGCACCAGCTTTGTGTATCCATCTAAGCCTTTTGCTTTACAAGTTCATACCGCGGAGACGGCTGTCTCGGCAGTTTTACTGCAGCTACAGGGAAAGGAATGGAGAATAGTTGGCTATTTTTCCAAACTCCTTTCACCTGTAGAAAAAGGGTTTGAAACGTGCGCAAGACATTTGGTGGGTGTACACTTTGCAGTCAAGGCGACTGAACATATTGTTGGGTTTAACAAACTAATTCTGCAGACCCCTCACTCCACCTTGAAATTGCTTCTTGAAAAAAGTATCCCAGGAGTGTCACATCAAAGATTTGCACATTGGTTGTTGTCTTTATCTCCAAAACAGATTGAAGTGGATCATAAAGCTAAATATGTGCTCCCTCAACTAATGCAATATGAGGGTGAATCACATGAGTGTGTTGAGACATTTCAGGGGGATTTTCCATCTCTTTTTAGAAAAGAAGTAGAGGAAACTGATGAACCAGTATTTGTAGATGGTTCTAGATTTTGTTTGAAAGGACAATATTATACCGGATATGCCATTTGGTTTCCAAAGAAAGGTCGAGCTATTCAGCATAGACTACCAGGACATTTTTCTGCACAGAGAGCAGAAATTGAAGCTGTTAAAACAGTATTGGAAATTAATGAGAAAGAAAATAATGATCCTTTGGTAATCTATAGTGATAGTTCATATGTCGTACGTTCACTAACAGACTACTTACCTGTGTGGAAAAAACGAGGTTTTGTGGATTCATCTAACAAAATCTTAAGTCATGTTGATACATTGCAGACTATCTTTGAGCTTGCTTCTAAAAATCCTAACCGATATGCTATTGTCAAAGTACCTGGCCATAGCAGAGGAACTAGTGATTTAGCTTTGGGAAATGAGAAAGCAGATTCTCTAGCCAAGGAAGCAGCTTTGATAGGAGAGATAGTGATGGAACTAGAACCGTTGGAAGTACTACCAGTAAAGAGTAAGGAAGCAAATTTACCTTCATTTAGTGATGAACAGATGAAAGATCCGTTCATTGTGGAATGTAAGAATAAAATAACACCTCCTTTTGTTTGTGAAAATGGAGTGATTTGTTATGAAATGCAAGGTAATTTACTTCCAGTTGTGCCTAAACACTTGCAGACGGAATTCACCCGCTATAATCATGAAAGTTTAGGTCATGTGGGTCAGCAAAAGTTTCTGGAAATTCTCAAAGAGAAGTTTTATTGGGACAAAATGGAGGACTCTGTACAAAATGTTGTTCAGTCATGTCTCATTTGTGCTCAAGTAAACCCCAGGCCTAAAGGACAAAAGCCTCCACTTCTAAGAATTGCACCTGCAGACGGTCCGTGGTCTACATTGCAGATTGACTACGTAGGTCCCCTACCTTCAGGTAAACAAGGTCTCAGGTATGCATTGGTTGTGGTAGATGTATTTTCTAAGTGGGTAGAACTGTTGCCTGTCAGGAAAGATGATGCTTTGTCTACGGCAAAAGCATTAGTGAATCATGTTTTTTGTACTTGGGGAATCCCAAGGATGATTTCAGGGGGAGCCATTTTACTGGCAAAGTCATGCAGGCTGTTTGCGCAATCCTGGGGGTACGTCAACAATTCCATGTTCCATACCATCCTCAGTCCGCAGGTATTGTAGAAAGAATGAACAGAACGATTAAGTCTAGAATTGCAAAAATGTTACTTGATAAAGGAAATACTTGGGTTGATGCAGTACCTCTGGTATTGATGAGTATTAGGGGAACAAGCTCCTCAACTACCCAGTATACACCTTTTGAATTAATGACAGGAAGGAAAATGCCATTGATCTTTCCTCATGAACCGTTTTTGTCTACTCCACAGAAAGATGCCATTGCAAGAACTAAGTGGTTACAGATACTTCAGGAGAATTTAAAAACAATTCTTCCTCACGCAGCGTCTAGAATGCAGCGTATGGTACCGCCTCACTCTTCTAAATTTGTGAGAGGAGCATCAGTAATGATTAAGACTTTTGGGAAGGCGGGACCTTGGGAAAGCAATTGGGAAGGACCGTTTGAAATAATCGATACTGTGGGTCAAGTTATGATCCTTGTTCAAAGGACAGAAAAGACTGTGAAAAATACCCGTAGGCAGCAGAAGCTGTGGGTACATGTTGACCAGTGTAAATTGTATGTTTCTAACTAAATTCTGTTCTTGCAGGAACAAAGTTCTGCAAGAAAATGGAGGAACAAAACTGTTTACTATTGGACAGAGAATCTCCAGAGAAACAGCAATACAAGAAGCATGACATCAAGATAGCGTGCTACATATTACTTCCATGGTTGTTGGTGCTGAGTTTTTTGGTTGCTGTGTTGTTTGAACTATACCAGAAGCCAATTGGAATTGATGATCAGACAAAGGATTTACCACAGAAAATATTGTTATTGCATAAGATAAGAGAAGTTCAGGTGGATCGACTCCTGATATCAGACATTGATACATCAAGAGACATTGTTGGACGAATTAGATTAATTATAATTTAAGATATACAGATTTTGTATTTGATGGGGAAAATCTGGAACAATTAGATGTTTCAGCTTGTCTTCATTTTGTTTCCAAAGTAATATGTCTTCCAGGGCAAGAAAAAATTGTCTATCATTCTTGTTTTCACAATCATTCATCATGTGAGGCCAGGATTGAAAGTGTTACATCTATGCATGAATTAATGACTCAAGTAAAAGGAGGAAAAGTTTGTTTTCAGGTAATGAAGGAAGAGTCATTGGTCAGAGCATTCTTTTCAAACTGTATGCATAATGAAACTCTTCACAGAGGAGAATTGAAAAAGTTGGAGATAGATGGGAAAAAGTTTAATGTCTCGACTATGGGCATAGAGCGTTTAAAAACACTACCTCTGCAATTTAATCTCACACAGATAGACCATTTTCCTTGGAAAACATGGACTGAGGAAATAAAGAAAGATAAGGGATTATTGGCCATATTAAAACAACAATTGAAAGATGCCGAAATTGTTTTCCAACATAAACAAGGTGAATTAGAACAAATTCAACATCAATGGAATGATATGTCTGGAGTTAGTTGGTGGTCAAATTTTAAAAAATCAGTAAATATGTGGTCACAATCTTCGGTAAAATCCGCAGCTGGGAATATATTGTTGAATCCAATTGTTATTATAGCTATACTTGTTTTATTATGTATTATTTATCAAAGTTTTCTTATGTGTAGAATAAGTAAGATATATAAACATGTTAAGTATGAAGTAGATAAGGGAGATGGAATATTAAGGGAATTGATAAAAAGAGCACAATCCTCTCATTCCATAACAAATGTAGAGAAAAGGGTGTCTCATGCTAATGATTATCATATGGTCCCAGGTAAAGTGTGATGTGATTGTAGTATAAATGTGATACGAATGTGATACGAATGGTGAGTAAATGTGTATATTTGAAAAGATATGATAAGGATATTGTCCTATCATCAGGGGGAATTGTAAAATATTCTAACACATTTTCTAACCTCAATTAAGAAATGGACCATATATAATTATTAGTATAGGCAATAGTCAAAGATATGTAATTATTGGGCATAAATAAATGATAATTAAGATATATTAATAGGTTTCAATAATAAGCTTCAAGGTTTCCTTGACCTTAAATATAGAATGAAGGATTTTCTGAACAGGCATTCTATAGATAGGATAGTAGCTTGCTAATGCATGGTATAGTTGTAACTCTAAAAGGGCATTACAATATATGTACAGCGACCACCTAAAATAGGGTTTAGGCGTGTAAGACCTAAGTGAACATGTTTGAACACCTAATTAGGTGAAGACCAATAGACTGACATCATTTTCAAATGATATATAAGCTTGGTGTAAGAGAGGCATGGGAGGAGAGGTAGAGGAGAGATGTACTTGCCATCCACAGACTCTTCTTGTCCCAACACTCCCTCCCTCCATCCTCAGGAATGCATAGGACAGATGCCATCAACTAAATTCCTTTCCAAGGTTTTGTAAGACTTGTTTCGTATTATTTTTGTTATCTTCTTTTTATATTCTTCTTCTATTTTTGTTCGTATTAAATGTTTTACCTTTGTTTGCATCTAAGTGACTCTGCCTATTTTTGACGCACATACATTTATATGTGATCCAATTATTTGAAGTTTGTATTGGCCCTATATATTTTCTTACAATGCCCCAAATGTGGCTCTTTTGCCCCCAAACAGCCAGGCAAAATCATTCATGTGAGGTATCGCTGTACTCAGGAGATGTTGCTGAACACATATTGGGGTGTTTTGTGATAGTGACATATACAAGAACCTTTTAATTTATACCTGAAGTAAAATGTGTGTGGAAAAACAAATGCAAAACAATGACTACCACAAAGTTTGACAAAGACTGGTGGTAGATATGGTGCATGGAAAGAGTTAAAATACTAGCATTTGAAATACCCTGGGGTGTCTAGTTTTTAAAAATATATGGCTTTATTGGGCACACTGAAATGGCCCGGCTCAAAGATGTACCAAATAGGGCATGGGCAGTGGATCCCCAAATGCCAAAGTTCAACATTGAAAAATGCGCATGCCCCAAATGTGGCCCTTTTGCCCCCAAACAACCAGGCAAAATCATTCATGTGAGGTATCTCTGTACTCAGGAGATGTTGCTGAACACATATTGGGGTGTTTTGTGATAGTGACATATACAAGAACCTTTTTATTCATACCTGAAGTAAAATGTGTGTGGAAAAACAAATGCAAAAAAAATTACTACCATAAAGTTTGACAAAGGCTGATGGTAGAATTAGTGCTTTGAAATGGTTAAAATACTAGCATTTGGAATACCCTGGGCTGTCTAGTTTTCAAAAATATATGACTTGATGGGGTAAATTGGATTGGCTGGCTTCAAAGATACCCGAAATGGCACATGGGGGGAAGAATTACCAGATTCAGAAAAAATGGCTTTGAAATAGTCATAAAAGTTAGAAACAGTCATTTTTTTCTAAATGTTTCACCATATTTTATACTTTTTTTAATAGCAAATAATACGATACAATCAAAACAATGTCATCTAAAGAAAGCCCTTCTTGTCCTGAAAAAAACAATATATAATGTGTGTGGGTTCAGTAAACGGGAAAGAAGAAAATTACAGCTAAACACGAGCAGCGCAGAAATGTTAAAACGGCCATTGTCACGAAGGGTACAAAAAGTAAAATCAGCCTTTGTCACGAAGGGGTTAAAGGCTATAATAAGGCTAAGAAGAGTGTTGACACCAGAGTGTTGAAATATTAGAAAAGCTGGTTAATATTTTGCCCAAGGTTTGTTGGGATGATTTTGAGAGGTGTCTATTTAGAACTGCTTTTATAATTGCATTCTTTGGCGCTTTCCGTATAAGTGAATTGGTAGCGGCCAATAAGAAAGGTGGTTCTGGTTTGCAGAATGTGGACGTCATGTGTGAAAGAAATCTGAGAATATTTTTACGGTCATCCAAAACTGATAAATTGGGGAAAGGTTGTTGGTTGGAGCTGGGTAGGATTGAATCTCAAATGTGTCCAGTATTGAATGCTGAATTATTTAATGCCATTAGACCAAAGGTTAATGGGAATTGGCTGATTGATAATTCAGGTTCTCCATTGACAAATTTTCAGTTCAGAAGTGTGCTTAGAAAGGCATTTATAGCACTCGATTTGGGTGATTTTGATTATTCATCACATTCTTTTAGAATTGGGGCAGCAACGGAAGCTGCAATGTTGGGTTTGGACCAATCAATTATAAACAGGATTGGGAGGTGGACTTCGAATCGTTATTTAGGTTATGTTAGGCCTAATTTGTTCTAAATCTCTAATGATATTTTCTTTTAGGTCAACATCCAGTTATAGTTTGGATTGTTGGACATTCGTTCATTTATTGGGCACAGAAAAGAGCTGTGCAACGGAGCCACGGCGAAAATTTAGGTTTTGATAACAAAGAAATTCAGTTATATTGGTTAGGCATTAGAGGTTTAGGTATATGTCAATTAGAAGCTATTTTGTTAGACTATGTAAATATGTTACCAACGCCTAATGTTATTATTATGCATTGTGGGGGAAATGATTTGGGTAAAACAAAGTCAATTGAACTGTTATAAATTTTTAAGGAATTTTAGTATGGTCAGAAATCATTCCTAGATTTATATGGGTGTCTAGACCTGAGTTTAAAGCACTAGACAGGGTGCGTAGAAAACTTAATAGGTCAATGGAAAAGTTTATGGCAATGGAAGGGCTAATTAGCTTTAGGCACGTAGATCTGGAAAGTAGCTTTTATGGATTGATGAACTAGTTATGTGGTGGTTGTCTGCTGGCTTTTAGGGCGGTAGGCATTATATATATATATATGTTGTGTAAATTATATGGAGGTGAAACTCTGGGTTTGGGCCAAGAGTTTCGTTAACGATTGTTATTGTGAAATATGTTAATAATAATGTTTTATTTATTAACATTGGTTTATATTTGCACTTTTTAAAAGGTTACAATATCCCTTACAACTACATGACATTAATGCATGGAAAGAGTTGAAATACTAGCATTTGAAATACCCTGGGGTGTCTAGTTTTCAAAAATATATGGTTTGATAGGGTAAATTGCATTGGCTGGCTTCAAAGATACCCGAAATAACACATGGGGGAAGAATTACCATTTTGGAAAAAATGGTTTTGAAATAGCAAAACACAACTTGCAGAAAAAAAAACCCATCTATTTAGCAGGTTTTTTCATCAGCTTTTATAGATGAGTTAAGTGAAAGAAGACAATTACAGCTATAAATGAGCACCACAGAAATGTTAAAACAGCCATTGTCACGAAGGGCACAAAAAATGAAATCGGCCATTGTCACAAAGGGGTTAAACCTCTTCACCGACAGACATATGGCATGTACTCAGAATTACCGCTCATATAAGAACAACTTCACATCTATACTATCATATCTGCGAACCTTGATGTAGAAGTCTGCACTACTCGTTGGTTCAGAAGAGGAATCTGTCACTGTTGTGACAATATTATACACTACATATTATCTGTTATTGTAAAGCGTCACTGATAGGTGTTCATACTTTGTACTCATATCACCATTTATAAGCAAACCATATTTTAATAAAATTTCTAAAAGAACCACAAGCTTACAATTTAGAAGGGGGCAGCATTACACAAGAGGTGAAAATGCAAAGGTCTTGGTGTATGCATGTTTAAATAAAAATTATCTGTAGACATATACACAGATGCAGGCAACTAGTGAAGGGATTGAGAGAGGGGAACGATGTTAGTAGAGCAATGGTTATAAATATAATGCTGCTAGCAGCATTCATAATGGAATGGAATGGGGCAACATAGGTATGAGGAAGACCAATTAAGCTTAAATTACAGTAGTCAAGATAGGAGATAATGAGTGCATGAACAAGAGCTTTAGTTGCATCTTGTGGTAGGAATGGGTTACTACAAGCAATGTTCCTAAATATAGGCAGCAGGTTCTGGAAAAATAAACATCAGGGGTGAATAATGAATAAGAAGCAAGAGGCAACAGTGACAGAGAGACAGAGAATGTGTGAGGTAGGGATGAGGATTGCACCATCAACATTGAGAGAGACAGGAAGGAGGGAATATGTGAAGTTTAGGTGAGAGATTGTACATTCTAATTAAAAGTAGGAAAAACTAAATCTGCCACTTAATCTGTCTAATATATTCTTGTTTGCTTTTCATACTTTGCTCTGCATTTGACTAGAACAGTGCAATTAAACAGAATTTGATATAGGTTAATTATTATTATTAGTGTTATAATATTCTGGACACTTGTGTTTATTAAATAAAAAAAATTTCTGCACAAGTTTCTGTAACCTCTAACATACCCTCTATTTCAATGTCTATATAAGATCAAGAGAACTTTAATTCACCGCATTATATAAGCAGTGTTTGGCTGACACAAGACTCCGAAGTATGTATCTTTACCTGTTTGTTAAATGAAGAGGTAAAAAGCACTCAACTATGAGTAGTTTTAATGAGCTGGCATAAATGTATAATAAAGATATACATTGTATATACACCTACAGAATTGTGCATATAAAACCCTGGTTCAATGGTTTTCTAGTATTAAGGGGAGTCAGTATATGCTGGTTGTATTATATGTTGAAATCCACCTGTGATGGAGTACATTATATAATCACTTCCCCAAAACAAGGCACCAAGGGGTTAAAGCCTCCAAACAATGGCAGGGAGCCAGGCCTTCAAAATCCTGTCTGCAGTGCAGAGGTGGATCATAAAAACTAATCACCAGTGTGTGAAGAAAATTGTTTTTCTTATATTTGTATCTTATGTATGTCTTTCAACATACACATGTACAATTATACTACTATAATTAAGCACATTAGCCTGCTTTACTTTCCGACACCTTCAATCCTTAAGCCTATAGGTGGTTCAGCATAGATAGATTGCTATTAACCCCTTCAATCCCAGGGGTTTTTGGTACCTCAAAGCCCAGAGCAATTTTGCCATTTTTGGGGTATGTCGGTTTAGCGATTATTCTCTGTTCCTGTGAATAGTGTACCCATGTAAACTATATATTGTTTTTTTCAAGGAGAGATAGAGCTTTTGTTTAATACCATAGTTGGATGATTAGCTGAAAATTTAGAATGAGAAATTTAGTAAAAACTAGCGAAGATTAGAAAAATAAACTAATTTTTTTTTTACATTTTCCCTCTGAATCCTCACAAAATTAGGTAAAGTAATGGAAAATCCCCTCCAAGTTTATTAATTCACATGTCCTGATTTCAGAAATACCTAATTTATATAGATTTTCCAGACTTTCCCAGCACCAGGGAGAATACGATTAGGTGTACAATTTTGTATAATTTTTATGCCTATGGCTTAACGGGTTTGGGGGTTGTGAACGGGGGCAGGAGGGTTATACTGGCTAGATGTTATGCTAGGGCAATGGGATGTAAGGTTTTTTTAAGAATTTTTTTATTATCTTTTTTTATATCTTTTTTTAAATTTTTTTTTATTTTAATTTTTTTACATTTTTTTTGTATTTTTTATATATTTTTTTTACACAGTAATGGTAGGAGGTCCTCCTAGGGACCTCCTGAACATGCCAGTGATGTCACAGTGACATCACAGCTCACATTATAATTTTTTTTGTATTATTTATATTATTATTTTAATGATTTATTTAATATTATTTTTTAAATGACTAACGTTTTGTTTTTTTCAGCTTTTCACTTACAGGACGGGAGGGGGAGTGAGAGAGATGGTTTCTCACTCCCCTCCCAGCGATCCCCCTGCACCGATCACACTGTGATCTCTATGCAGGTCCTTACAGACCTGCATAGAGATCGCAGCGTCTCTGTGCCTCATCGGAGGGCAGGATATCCCCGCAGGGGATATCCTGTCCTCCGATGACCTTCCGGGTTACGTCAGCAGTGACGCAACCCGGAAGGGAATGCCCGATCGCGCGTTTGCAACTGCGCGATCGGGCAGTTTACCGGTAACAGCTTACCGGCTTTCATGCCGGAAGCTGTTACAGGCGATCGGACAGCAGAAAGCCGGCAAAGCCGGCTTCTGCTGTCAGTGGGGAGTCCAGGCTGTCAAACGACAGCCTGGTCTCCCGTGCAGCGGCAGGGATGTGTCCCTGACGCTGCACGAAGTGCTGGACGTACCGGGACGTCCATAGGGGTTTCTTTGTGGGCGTTTTTTGGACGTCCCGGTACGTCTATAGGGGAACGAAGGGGTTAAAACAATGAGGAATGATATACAGAATGGTTTAAATGTAAACACCTGACCTAATCAGGGTATGAATTTTTTCTTTTGCAATCACGTGGCTGCTATTTTAAACAAAACATTTTGTTAATGCTGACATACAAACAGGGTAGGTAATAGTAGCTAATAATATATTCCACTAATTAAGATGCTGTGTCATTCTATACAAGATTAAACAGCTGTCTCCAGTACTACTTCTGTGCTACAAATATGATAAAATGTACATAAAAGTTATTTAAAGTTATTGAGAAGTACGCAAGACAGGCAATGATAGTGAATATATAAGAACTGCCGTACTTAATATTATCTTCACAACATAGCGACATTTTCTTATGCTAATAATTAACTTTGTTATCTTAAGTGACAGGTATACCTTAAGATCAAAGACTATCCTGTTCAGGTATATCTAATCTGGTCAGGGTCCCAAAGGTGTATTTCTATACTTCTATAAAGAAGATCTTTAGTTTATTGCTATTCTGTCTTTACCAATTATCAAATGGGAAGAGGTGTGGTTAACACTAGCATTACTACTGTAGAGAACTCCTGTATATTGCCATTCAACTGCAGTCTAGTACCTGCGTGACACATAGAGGACACCTGACACTTTACAGGTAGGGTGCAAAACTTGATGGTGGCCTCATTTGATTCTATAAATGTGTTTTCCTACACCACACATGCTGTCAAAAGACCATATCACCATCAACAGTCATGGAATCTAATCTAAAAAATAATCCAAAGGATTATTATTATATTCGTACATTACAACAGGTTTCCAAAAGTGAGAAACTTTGAGTCAGTAAGGTGAGAGAAGTCAGTCTTCAGTGGAAAGCTCTCCAATCCTGTTTTGTGAATTGTATGCATTTAGATCCCTCCATGATGAAGAAGGGTTTAAGTGGAGAGGGTAAGTGGGGTAATTAATCATTGTTTTGTTCTAACTTGGGTCTGGGGAAATAATAGCAGATTTTATAATATTTTTCATTTTTATATTTACCTAGAATATACTTTAAGGGGTTAAGAATGTCTAGACAATTCCTTATGGTTAATAATTGAACTGGGCTGGTCAACATTTTGGAAAGCTGTATTCCATTTTGCAGGTCTAGACTGCTGGATTGCCCCTTTCATTATGGCTAAAATAGACTGGCCTTTCCATTTGTGTTACTGGATTAGCATAGGGGTTGGTGTGAAGCCTCTTAAATAACTTACCTTTCTATACTTGTGTTTTGAAAAGCATTGGAACATTTATGAGGAATTGGGTGCTGTGTTCTCGCCATCCTGTTTATTCATCAGGAATTGTGTGTCTGTTTTGACAGTTGTTGTACCTTAAATTACATTAAATAGATATATATATATATATATATATGTCCTTTGTTATTAGCTACATTTAAAGATACAACTGTTCAATTTGAGAAATATTCTTGAAAGTTCAGGATAAAGCAGGGCAAACAGAGTAATAGAGTTTAGCAAAAGTGTTCCCAAATCCCTGTTTGAAATAATATAATGGAATATTAAATATACCTACACCCAATTTAGGAAGTTTGTATAAGGTTACAGTTTCCATTTTCAGATTCCTACTAGTACATTGTTTTATTAATGTATTTAGATTCACTGTCTTCAACAATGATTTAATTAGATTGCTGACTGCTGAGGACTCATTCTTGTACAGTCCTGCAAAGTTGTAACCAGGGGCGTACCTAGAGTATTTGCCACCCGGGGCGGATCCTGTAAGTGGCAACCCCCCGCCCCCCCAAATGTAAAGACATCTACAAAATTATGTTGGCAAGAATATTTATTGCACCAATTTGTAAACTGTATGTCAACTGTAAACAACAAGAAATCTGAAAAAATACATTCATAACTTATAAGTAAAATAAATACGTTTAAATAACATTTGCTGAACATATAATAGTGCTTTCTTTAATAACCCTCCAAAGAAAACAGCGCCCACATTGCCCACATAGAACCTGACCAGCACCCAAATTACACACACATAGGACGTGCCATCTTTGCCCCCAAACAGCCCAACATGAGTCAGCATTGTTCCCAAACAGCCGAGTTTACGCCATCTTTGTCCCATAAACACGCTACCTGTGCCATCTTTGTCCCATAAACACCCTGCCTGTGCCATTTTTGTCCCATAAACACCCTGCTTATACCATCTTTGCCTTTTTGACAAATCAACTATACACCTATGATTAACACAAACACTTTTACAGTCACTCACTAATTCACTTTCATTCACACAATCATTTATTCTTTTACACAAATTATTTACACATATTCACTGATGCATTCTCACAAATTCATTAATTCTCTCATTCATTCACACAATTCATCCACACATTAATCCATTCATTTTCGCTCTCTCATTCTGACTCTTTATTTCAATATTCTTGCTACCCTCCTTTCTCCCTATCTAACCATTCTCACCCCCTTCTGACTCCCTTCTCCCTATCTACCCCCTATCCCCCGTCTCACTCCTTTCTCCCTATCTACCCCCTCCTAACTATCTACCCTCTCCCTCCTTTGAAGTTCACTTACCTTTCAGGAGTCCTGCAGTGGGGGGGGGGCAAGGCCTCTGTCTCCCAGCTCTGCCACTGTATGGAACAGTATAGAGTGATGGGAGTTATGATGTACTTTAGAGCATAATGAAAAAGACATTGGAAATGGTACAGCATAACACCCATCACTCTCACACACTTACCAATCCACACTTACCATTCCACAGATTCCACACACACCAATCCACACATACCACACATACCAATCCAAAGATTCCACACACACCAATCCACACTTACCAATCCACACATTCCACATTTACCAATACACACATTCCACACATACCAATCCACACATACCAATCCACACTTACCAATCCACAGATTCCACACATACCAATCCACACATACCAATCCACAGATTCCACACATACCAATCCACACATACCAATCCACACTTACCAATCCACAGATTCCACACATACCAATCCACAGATTCCACACATACCAATCCACACATACCAATCCACAGATTCCACACATACCAATCCACATTTACCAATCCACAGATTCCACAGATACCAATCCACAGATTCCACACATACCAATCCACTCTCACTCTCACTGAATGATTTCCTACCTTTCCTCTTTTCTTCTAACAGCAGTCAGCTCCTTTTCTTACTCTTCGCTCCTCTTCTTCTGTCTTCTTCCGGTTCAGAGGGCACGGACGGCGGTGGGAGCGGCTTCAGTGCTATGCGCCAGGATCTGACAACAAACCCCGGCTCACAGCAGCAGTTGCCGCGCGAATCGCGAGGGAGCGGTATCGGAGGTCTTTAACAGACCTCCGGCTTCCTTGAGTGATTTTAAGCCGGTTCCCGGCTTAAAATCACTCAAGGGAGACGGAGGTCTGTTAAAGACCTCCGATACCGCTCCCTTGCGAGCCTTCTCCTCCAGCGGCGGACATTACTGTCCGTCTCTGGAGGGGTGCCGGGTGCCGGCAAGTTGGCACCCCCTGATGAGCGGCACCCGGATTCGTCTATTTATCACCATGTGTAGTGGCCATTACAAGCTGATGAGGTAAGGCAGTCTCACACACACTCAGACAGTCTCTCACACAGAGACTCAGGCTGTCTCTCTCACACAGAGACTCAGGCAGTCTCTTTAAGGGGGGAAAGTGCGGCCTATAATAGGGTAATTAAGAAACGGTTCGCGCAAACTGATAATTTTTTTAAGAAACGGTTCGTGCGAACCGGTAACAACCGGCTGAATCCCACCACTGCATGAGGGTACATATCAATGACTGATAGATTGAAATAGCAAAAAAAACCAGGATGCTTATGGCTCTTATTGGTGGGTCCAACAACCTGTGGGGATGTTTCCTTACTTTTTTCACAATGGGAGGGGGCAAGCATTAGATTATAAGTGTGCTGACGCCATTTTAATTTGTCAGTAGCAGCAGTTACAGATTGATGAGAGTTGGAGTGTGAGACAGTGACAGCAGATGTTCAGATTAATGCCCATTGCTCACCTACGATACTGCAAATTAATCAATGGTTTATTTTAGTGTGGAAAATGTACTGTTGTAGGGTGGATAGGAGAACCTGTAGTGACTGCTGTAGTGTATTACAAGGACTGTAGCAGCCATTTCCCATCTGTTTCTGAGTAGAGTTTAGTTATTAAAAAAGTTGTTTTTGCTACTAGCCAAACCTGTAATTTGTGGACAAGTTAATTTTTAATTATCTTTCTATGACATCATCTATTATTCTTCATTGATAAATAACTATTGGTGACAAAACTAGGCATTATGAATAACCAGTGCTTAACTGTGCCAGGAAGGGGCAGTTCCCCAGTAAATCCAATAGATAAATAAAGGCTCCAGGCACTCAAGAGTTCCAGCGTCAGGCAGATTTATTAAGATAAAGAATAAAGTTTTGACCTCACAATGAGGTATTTTTCAAGTACAAATCTAGGCATTATAACATGCATAATATATAATATTGGGGAAATTCAGTCCAGCTCCAACAGGCTGCATGTGCCTATGATCTGCCAGTGGCTGCCTGCCCACTGCCCTACTACTACTACTGCTGCTTCTGCACCTTTGGGGAACATTTTCTTTTTTTTAATATCTATAATGAAAGGTGAGTCCAGAAGGTGTCAGGGACCTCCTCTTTTGGGAACACACCCCCTGAATGTCATTGTCAAATTAAAAACAGGCCCCTGAATTTCATCTGAGCCGAACAGCCAGGAAACAAAATTCATTGCCCAAAAACAAACATGGAAACAACTAAACAAAAATGTAGTCTGAAGCAATTTTGTCCACAGTACACATGTCTATGATGGACTGTGTTGGGGAAAGGTGAGATTTGAGATAAAAATCATTGCCTTCTACTCAAGGAAAAAAGTATCAGTTTTTAGAAAATTTCCCATATTGCATGATTCGATGAAAACGTTGACGCTAGTTAGGTACTGGGAGCGTTTTGTGCCTTTAATTTGACTCAAATACTGACAATGTAGGGAAAGTTGAATAATAAAGAATTGGAACCTTTCATTTTTGGTTGTAACTTACAGTCAGTCAATGAATATTTAAAATATTGCAGGCAAAGATATATTTAGAAATATGATCATAATAATGCCTCACATTGATTTTTTTTTTACATATACTACATAGTACTTCATCAGTGGCCCTATAACTAATGTGCATACATATTAACATTCAATCTTACTCTAACACCCTCTCTGTCTAACATCATACACTTAGGCACAGACATTCTTTTTCCTTCTCATCCTCTCCCAGGTGCCAAAAAACTAGGATCTCTCCTTACATGCACACTCAAGGTAGCAATATACACCCACACATGCTAACCCTAAATACTAACACACACGCATGCTAAAACTTATGTATATTATTGGTAGTGTCATGGACATAAATGTATTTATATGAATTAAAATATTCCTATATATGGTAATTACAGTTGTGTGAAAAAGAAAGTGCATCCTCTTTGAATGCTATGGTTTTACATATCAGGACATAATAACAATCATTTCACAAACTGACTTGCAAAGGTGGAACCCTATCACAGTACTACATTTGAATTCACTGAGCTCCCCAGAATGACCCATTTTTTTACAAATGTTTGTAAATGCAGACTCCAAATCTTGATGCTTGATTGAAATTGTACTCTTAAGTGAGTGATGAATAATGCTATAGAGTAGGTGATTTTTATGTGCATTAGGCACACCTCCTCTGTGAGTGTGTGCTCTACTGCATTATGACTGAGCTGTTTCTCTTAGATGCTTTCCCTTTATAATAATGGTGGACCAGGGCATATATAGTAGGGCAGGACTGACTTGTGGCATCACATGATAGTGGCACTTTTAAAATAAATGAGCTATTCAGTGCTTTCTACTTCCAATGTTTGTCTATGGAGATGGCGTGTCTGCTTGATTTTATATACCTATTAGCAATGGATGTGGCTGTAACACCTAAACTCAATAATTAGGAAGTGTCCACCTACTTTTAGTCATATAGCATATATTACTTTCTTATTGCAAACACTCTTTCCTCATTTAACCCCTTCAGTCCCCTATGGATGTACTGGTACGTCCAAAAAAGTATCTAGAAACTCCTATGGACATACCGCTACGTCCTGACCTTCTTGCAGTGGCAGGGACACATCCCTGACACTACACGGGAGATCAGGCTGTCATTTGACTGGACTCTCCCCCCCGTCAGCAGAAGCCAGCATCGTTGGTTTTCTGCTGCCCAATCTCATGTAACAGCTTCCGCCGCAAACGCAGGAAAACTGGTACATTTTTAAATGCCCTATCGCGCGATCGGGCATTCCCTTCCGGGTCGTGCCATTGCTGACATCACCCGGAAGGTCATTGGAAGACAGGATATCCCCTGGGATATCCAATCGCTCCGATGAGGCACAGACACTGTGATCTCTATGCAATTATCCATGTTTCTCACTCTTCTCCCATGCTGAAAAACGAAAGGAAGACAAAATAATTGGTGGTTTAAAAAATTGGTGATTTAAAAAAAAAATCGCTAAAATAATACAATAAATAATAATTTAAAAAAAATAAAGTGAGCTAAGTGATGTCATTGTGACATCACTGGCATTAACAATATGTTCAAGAGGTCCCTATGAGTACCTATAACCATACTGCACTGATAACACTGCATTAAAAAAAAAATTCAAAAAAATATAATAATAAAAAAAGAAAAAACCCTTACATCCCATTTCCCTAACAAAACATCTAAAAAGTATAACCCTCCTGCCCCCATTCTGAAATCAGGACACCTGAATTGATAAACTTGGAGGAGATTTTCCATCACTTTACCTAATTTTGTGAGGATTCAGAGGGAAAATATATAAAAAATTAAAATTTTCGCTAGTTTTTACTAAATTTCTCATCCTAAATTTTCAGCTAATCATCTAACTATGGTATCAAAAGAAAGCTCTATCTCTCCTTGACAAAACAGTATATAACTATATTGGTACACATGGTACTACATGGTACATGATACTACATGGGTACACTATTCGCAGGAAAGGAGACTAATCGCTGGACCGACATACCACAAAAATTGCAAAATTGCTCCGGGCTTTGAGGTACCAAAAACCCCTGGGACTGAAGGGGTTAATATAGGATTATCATTATTATTATTATCATTATCCTTTATTTAGTAAGTAACCAACATAGTATGCAATATATATTGGGTATGTTAACACACACATAATACATATATTTACAATACAGACACAACAGGTGTTGAGGACACTGCCCATGAGCTTGTTTTCTATCCTTATGGTACTTTTATACAAAGTTCCTGGCAAAAAATTATGGGTTTATGAGAGGTTGTGATCTTACAATCTAATGAAATTAAATTGGTATTTGAAACAAACGGAAGAGTGAAGAGAGTAGCACTCTTGTAGCAGTCATTATGGGATAAGTTGTTTCTGGATGCAAATGAAAGTGTATAAATACCTCACTTGTGCATCGATTCTTCGTGATCGTGTTCGTTTTCGCTGTGCAACCGCCAAATTTTCAAACAGGAGGAGGAGGAGACAGATTGAGTGAGCTGATCCTCGTCTGTCCAATCAGCCCGCTCTTGTGACGTCACGCTAAGGGTCTCGTCCAATGCCTGTGCTGCTGTTTTTTTTAATTCAGAAACCGCCTTTATAAGACCAGAGCTTGTCTGAGAGATCTATTCATTTTCGCTGTGACTGCTTTGGCAACACTGCTGTGCTGCATCCGAGCGTTACAGAGAGAGATAGTTCTGTGTGAGACTGGTAAGCCTCAGCCTGCCATTTCTCATAGTCTACTCTTCTTCAGTTCTACTGAATTAATAATTAAAAAAAATTTTCTTCAGTGCTTCTGTCTGTCATCAACTGTGTAGTGCTGTTGAGTGCACTACTACCCTTAAGCTTAATCTAGAAGTTGATAATTCATTTTATTATTAATTATATTAATATAAGAACTCCCTAAACCCTAATTATGAATTACTTACTTAGTTAAAAGTTTAGTTAATAAATTAATTTTATAGTTAAGCTAATCTTATAAGTACTGGTTTGAGCTTTGTTTTTCTTAATTATTATTTAATTTAATTTCATTTGTTTTGCTCACCACAGTCCAGCAGTGAAGTGAACTTGTTGGGCTAGTGAGTGCAGCTGCATAAGTGCTGTGTGTTTTTGTTCAGCAAGCAGTTAAGCTAACTGTTTTGCTGTTAAATTTTATTTTCTAATTTATTTTCAAGAAAGATTGACTGTGTGACGAGCTAAGGAAAGCTTCAAGGTAGCTGTAGTACTAGTAACAAAGAAAATAATCTAGCACATTTTTGTAGAGTAAGCAGAAGTAGGACAACCAAATCTGTCTGTTTCTGTATCTGATTTAAAGTAAAAGTTGTTTAACCTCATAATATAATAACTAATTGTAATTTATAATCTACTAATATTATATAAATTAATATTAATAAATAATATACTGATCTAACCTCACTTTAGCTTAGTGGGCTTGAGAGCGTCTGCCTAGAGGTAGACTTAGAATAGTAAGGAAATATAGCTTTAGCATAGTAGTAGGCTCTTAGGCCTGTGTAAATGTGAAATAAAAATAAAATACTGCTAGTTAATAGTTAATCTTGAGTTAATAATTTAAATAACTTGAGCACTTTTTATTTTTTCCTTTTAAAAAAAAAAGAATCCTATTTTTCTTAATAAATTTATTTTCCCTGTCCCTCTAGTTTTAAACACTACACTACACACACAACACACAATTTGAAATGGATCCTCCTTTTGGGACTAAGGAGGGACAAGCTCCATCTACCACCACCAACACCACCCCAGTTCTTCTACGATGCAGCCTTTGCGTCAGTCTAGTCGGCCAAGTAGGCCAAGCTCTCGCTTATCGTTTGGGGAATCATTGCTTGAAGGATTATCAAGTAAAGGAAAGGCACCAAAAGCAGGCAGTAGTAGTGCTGCTAGGCCGACAAGCTCTATGTTTTTTTACGGAAAGCTTAAGCACCAGAAGCACTTTCAAAGTTCACTTAATAGTTTTCAGGTCTCAGAGTGGCTATGTGTATGTATGTATAAGTGTATTGTGTTGTTTTGTATGATGTTGGAGGGGCTGTGTGTATGTAAGTGTAAGTGTTTGATTTTATAGTGGCGTATGTATATGTAAGTGTATGGTGGCAGAATAGTGTGTATGTATTTGTTATTGTATTTGTATGTTGTAAGAATGTGTATATGTATAAAATGTGTGAATGTGTATATGTTTATGGTGTTAGAGTGTATGTGATTTGTGTATGTATGTGTTAGTGTAGAGCTATTCCTGATCATCATCATACTCCCAATATCCTAATTCATTCCAATACCCAACCACAATCCCTTAACCATCATATCCATACTCCCCATCATATTGCTCCCCACCATATTTTCCATCCCCTACCATTATCACTCCATATTGCCCAACAATTATCCCCCTCTGACTTCATGCTTCTTAAAACAACTTCTCATCCCCCTTCATGACTATACAATATTCAACAGTATTTTTCATTAATTCAAATAACACTGGCACATTAACCATCCCCCCCAGCTTGTCTGTGCCTCCAAACAGCTTGCCAGTGTCATCTTTGTCCCCCCCCAAAAAAAGTGTAGAAAACCAATACACCCCAAAAAGTGTATACAAAACAATAAAAGGTATTATACAGACAATACGTCCCCTTTTTTATCTTTTACAGCAGCCTCCCGAAATCAACACTCTCCAAATGTTGCAAATTGTAAACTCAAAAACCACTTGGGGGCGCTCATGTAAAACAAAAGGGAAAAACAAAAACAACCACAATAGTGTAAAGTATTGAAAAATGGGGTATGTATAAAGTGTTCATAGCACTCACAAGAAACTGTCTCAGTTTCTTCTCTTGTGGTATCTGAAAGATGTGCAAAGAGAAATACCAATAGTGTAATCTTTTAAAAAAAAATAATAGAAAAATAAATAAATGGTGCAAAGCAACGCTCAGGGAGGGTGTGGAAACCTAACGATTCCCAAAGGATTCCTATGTGTTCCCAGAAGAGTTCTTAGTTCTCTGCAGTTCTTCAATCCACAGGATGCACCAGTTTAGGAGCTGTAGTAGGAGTCCTACTTATAAATAATATACAGATGCCATGGAACTATTATAAAATCAATAATTTATTCCAGACATAAAAAAACATAAACACAAATAGCTATACAAAACGATTCGAATCCTCAATGCGTTTCGCCCTCATAAGGGCTTCATCAGGAGGTAAAAAAGAATAAAATGAGTAAAATAAATCCCCAAAAATCTTGTCCGTGCCCCAAAACTAACAAGCTGTTTAGCAAAGATGAAACAATCTTTGCTAAACAGCTTGGTAGTCCACCTAAACAGCCTGCCTGTGCCATCTTTCCCTCTCACAAATACTTACTCATCCATGCTCATGCACACAAACTTCTACACGAGTAAACATACACATTCATGCTCACATATACTTCAACATTCATGTTGACCCACACTTATACATACATCCTCATTCTAACAAAGTTATACATACTCCATCCCTTATCCTCCTGCCAAATCACTAGCTCACTCTTTCCCACTCACACCTCCATCAGTAGCGTACCTAGCGGGGGGCGGGGGGGGGCGGTCCGCACCGGGTGCCGCTCATCAGGGGGGTACCAACTTGCCGGCACCCGGCACCCCTCCAGAGACGGACAGTAATGTCCGCCGCTGGAGGAGCAGGCTCGCAAGAGAGCGGTATCGGAGGTCTTTAACAGACCTCCGGCTCCCTTGAGTGATTTTAAGCCGGTTCCCTTGAACCGGCTTAAAATCACTCAAGGGAGCCGGAGGTCTGCTAAAGACCTCCGATTCTGCTCCCTTGCGACTTGCGGGGCAACTGCTGCTGTGCAGAGGGCACTGTGGGCGCGGCTTCAGTGCCGCCGGGATCTGACAACAAACCCCGGCGGCACTGAAGCCGCGCCCACAGTGCCCTCTGACCCGGAAGAAGACAGAAGAAGAGGAGCGAAGAGGAAGACTGCTGTAAAAAGAAAAGACTGCTGTAAGAAGAAAAGAAGTAGAAAAGAAGGTAGGAAATCATTCATTAAGACTGAGTGACAGTGAGAGTGGATTGGTATGTGTGGAATCTGTGGATTGGTATGTGTGGAATCTGTGGATTGGTATATGTGTGGATTGGTTTATGTGTGGATTAGTATGTGTGGAATCTGTGGATTGGTATGTGTGGAATCTGTGGATTGGTATGTGTGGATTGGTATGTGTGGAATCTGTGGATTGGTATGTGTGGTATGTGTGGAATCTGTGGATTGGTATGTGTGGTATGTGTGGAATCTGTGGATTGGTATGTGTGGAATCTGTGGAATCAAGTGTTGATTGGTAAATGTGCGAGAGTGATGGGTGTTATGCTGTACCATTTCCAATGTCTTTTTCATTATAATTATGCTCTAAAGTACATCATAACTCCCATCACTCTATACTGTTCCGTACAGTGGCAGAGCTGGGAGACAGAGGCCTTGCACCCCCACCGCAGGGTGCTGGTCAGGTTCTATGTGGGCAATGTGGACGCTGGCTTTGGGGTGTGCAATCTGTGATCTATGCCTGTAATTTAGGGTGTTTTATCAATACCTGAAAAGCTGGGTTTGTGTGTTAATGTGTTGGTCTATATCTGCTATGCTATGTTTCTATACATTATTTATGTTTACCAGCAAATACAGGATTTGTATGTCTTATTCAGTTGATCAATACCTGGGGTGCTGTTTCCATGTGTTGTTTATTTGATCTATACCTTCAGTGCTGAGTGATTTCCAGTTGATCTATACCTGCAATGCTGGGTTTTTGTGTTCTGTTGATTTATACCTGCAATGCTATGTTTCCATACATTATTTATGTATACCTGTAAATACAGGATATTTATGTCTTATTCAGTTGCACGTGCTGTTTCCATGTGTTGTTTATTTGATCTATACCTGAACTACAGGGAGTAATTAAAAGAGAGTTGTGGTTTAGTGACGTAGGGGACAAATGGACTTTGGGGATGATTACGGGGAGAGGACCTCCCAATGTCACGGTGCAGTCAGAAAAAGGGAAGGTTGTACTGACTCTCACAGTCTTCCCCTGATCTGCAGTTGAGGGCAGTACAACATAATCCCTATCACTATACATCGATCTAGACATTTACAATAATGCAGCATAACCCCTACCACTATATACTAAGCCAGACACTGAAGTGGTAGGCCTACACCACATCAATGGCTTTGTATATAGTGATATGGGTTATGCTGCATTATTGTAAATGTCAGGCTCAATGTATAGTGATATGGATTACGCTGCCCCACCGTCAATGTGTGCTCAGTATAAAGTGATAGGTGTTATCCTGTATCACCGGCAATGTGGGCCTCAGTATATATTAACAGTTATGTTGTACCACCGTCAGCGCGTGCCTCAGTATATAATGGAAACAGTTATGTTGTACTACTGTCAGCGCGTGTCTCAGTATATAATGATAGCAGTTGTGCTGCACAACTGTCAATGTCTGCCTCAGTGTATAATGATAGTTTTGTTGTACTACTATAAGTGTCTAGCTCAGTATATAAAGATAGCGGTTATGCTGTACCACCATCAATATCTGGCTCAGTTATAGTGATAGGTGTTATGCTGTTCCACTGTAGTATCTGGCTCAGTGTATAGTGATAGGAGTTATGCTGTTTCACTGTAATGTTTGCCTCAATATATAATGAAATTACTTAAGCTGCACCACCGTCAATGTCTGTCTCAGTATAGAGTGATAGGCATTATGCTGTACCACCGTCACTGCCTGGCTCAGTATATAGTGATAGGTGTCATGCTATACCACAGTCAGTGTCTGGTTCATATGGTATATATAATCATGAGTCGACATGGCAACACCACTATATATGCAAATGCTTAAATAAAAAGAGAACAATGTTATGGTGACTCCTGATTATAATATCAGAATTATTTTTAGTTTATAGTGTCTTTAGCTGCTTAGCCAGTACTTAATTTGTAATGTTTGTCACTCATTTGTTAGGGCTTCCTAGAAACTTGTTGTGTTTGTTGTTTTTTTGGGGGGGTTATTAAAGAAAGCACTATTATATGTTCAGTAAATGTTATTTAAACATATTTTTTTCACTTACAAGTTATTAATTTATTTTTTCAGATTTCTTGTTGTTTACAGTTGACATACAGTTTACAAATTGGTGCAATAAATATTCTTGCCAACATAATTTTGTAGATGTCTTTACATTTGGGGGGGGGTGCCACTTACAGGATCCGCCCCGGGTGCCAAATACTCTAGGTACGCCCCTGACCTCCATACCTCATCATCAGCTTCCTCTCTGGCACTCGCCTTGCTTTTACAGGGGGGGTCACGTCATGACATCATATCCATTGCAGAGCCAATGCAGTTCTGTTTGAAACAGTTTGAAGGTCAGTGTAATTCTTGTACTAGTCTCATGATCATCTGAATACATTCTGCTTATTGTTAACAACTTTTGTGTATCATGTAATTTTCACATTATAACCACTGGGTCTATCTTCTATTTGATGTTGGTGCACATTGCCAAAACATAAGCTCATTACAGCCAACATGGTACGGTCAGTCTTTTTACGTCTGCTAATGGTTGGTTTTACTCAGGGAGTTGAATTGAAAACATTTTCCACCACTGTTAACACCATTTAAGTTTACACGTGTCATTAAATTGAGCCCCATACTTTAGTAAAAGCAGTAAAATTTGGGAGCTGTGCATTGTTTGTGTAATGTTGTTTCACAGCATCTTTCCAGTTAAACATACATATAGATAAGTTTAAAGCTAAAGCATAGCTTTCCTTAAGCTCTCTGTGCATAATGTCTATGCAGTAATGTCCACAATACCTTTTAGAATGTACTCCCATTATTAGGACCACAGTAAAAGGGAAATGAGCAGATACAACCAATTGTAAAGCATCATCAAAGCAGCCTACGCTAGTCTTTATAAGAGTGTAGGTCCTGTGATATGATATTAAGCCTAGGTTGGCACCATCATACAGATGGAGAACTTGCACCCTTATGTAGATGTCTATGACACCAGGGTATGTCCTACAGAGTGCAACTGACAAGCAAGTGATGATGATTGGTGCTGGAAGAAACATAGTTGTGCAAGGGACATACAATAAGAGGTAACAAGTGATCTTTTCAATAAGGTGATGAGGTATATTTTTCTGTGGCATTAGTGTGGGATGTCATTGGGTGTACACCAATGGAACACATATTACCATTACCTTAAATAGCCACAATGGCTGTTGAGAAGAAAAAACACCATGGGTATATTTTCAGAAACATTAATTTTAATGTTTTCTTTCTTTTCAGGGGAAAAACATTACAAGATAGGAGTGAAATCAGTTACATCTCATGATTCCTTTTGCTGCTGTATTAAAATCCACAAACTTCAGAATGCCATTTCCCAAATGTACCTCAAAAATAACGTTGTATTTTGTAGCTATTTATGTACTTATTGTACTAAGCCTTCTAACTGGATATTTATTCTACAACATAGGGATTGGATATTTTCCTGTTTATAAAAATAACACAGTCAAAATTGTAAGAGCTCTGGAACTAAAGGAAAATAATCAAAAAACACCAACATCAAAATCTAAAGGATATTTAAATATCACTTTGTTTCCGTATATCATCAATGAACCATACAAGTGTAAGGATCGCAAGCCATTCTTGATACTATTGATCACAACAGTGGCAAGTGGAATAGAACATAGAGAAGCCATTAGGAGTACATGGGGAAATGAATCCATTGGGGATGAGAAAGGATTGACTATTATCCGTTTATTTTTGTTGGGGGTTGACAACAATGAAAATTCCAGTGCAACTGCAAAGGAAAGTGATATGTACCATGACATTATCCAGAGAGACTTTCAGGATACATACAAAAACCTAAGTATTAAAACTATTATGGGCATAGATTGGGTCTCAACCTATTGTCCCGATTCAAAGTACATTATGAAAACAGATAGTGATATGTTTGTTAACGTAGAACGTCTCCTAACTGAACTTGAACCGGAACTGCCACCCAAACAAAATTTCTTCACTGGGTTTTTAATGAAGAATCCTGTTCCTCACAGGAATAAAGAAAGCAAATGGTATGTGCCACCATCTGACTATCCAGATAAAACATACCCAGACTTTTGCTCAGGAACTGGGTATGTGTTCTCTGAGGATATGGTTCCAAAGATTTTAAGATCTTCATTTAAAATAAAATACTTTTACTTAGAAGATGTGTTTGTGGCACTTTGCCTTCAAAAAGCAGGATTTAAAATTGCATCCACTCAAAATAGTTTATTTTTTAACTATCGTGTTAAATTTGAACCTTGTGTCTACTACAAACTCATTACATCACATGGCTTAGATCCAAAGGATCTATTTACATACTGGAAAACAATGCAAGAAAAAAAGATGTATTGCTAACATACGAGGATATTTTAACTATAAATCTTTCTGTATTTTTATATATTATTATGAATTTCTATATTTAAGACGTCTTATATATATCAAATGATCATATCTTAAAATAAACAACAACAAATCCCAAGCATTAACTTTAAACCTAGATACAAAAAACGAAATCCTTACTGCATGAGTCATACAATTTTGATTGGCGAAAAAGCAACTTGAAATATCTGGGTATTGATCTTTATAGGACAAACAAGCATAGCGGGCAACAATTTTCAAAAATGTATGGAAAAAAGTCCAAGCGGATATAAGAAGATGGCAAGGTTTTAACCTTTCATGGTTTGGAAGGAATTCCGCAATTAAAATGAATATAAAATTCTTTATTTATTTAGGACATTGCCCATACACCTCCCTGAATCCTTCTTCATTAAAATAAATAGAATTCTGTCACGTTTTGTATGGGCTGGGAAGAGACCAAGATTATCAGCTACCATTATCAGTAAATCAAAACTCGCCGGAGGGATTGGGATGCCTAATATTAAAGCTTATTACATATCTACTTTGATGACTCTCCGAAAACAGTGGTGGTGCGATACTTCTAATTCACATTGGGTCCACATTGAAAATTCCTTGGTATATCCCTACAAAATTAGTTATCTTTTACTACTTCCAGCATGGAACCTTCAGAAACCTCCTCTCACAAACCCATTAGTAAAAGCCTCATATAATGTTTGGCTGCAATATCATACCGCCTTAGCTTCCTCTACGGTGTCCAACCTTAAGGAACTACTTTTGTCAATAATTGAAGCCTCCAGTCCAGGGCTTGAATTAACTAACTGGTCTTTATGGGGTATATCTCATGTCAAGCATATATATATGATGCTAATGGATTAATGACATTTGAAACCATTCGACGCACATATAATTTATCCAATAAGGATTTTTACAAATATCTACGCATTAAAATTTTTTTACAATCTTTGACCCCCTCCTCTTTACATGTAGATAACTTCACTCTGAAATACCTCTCATCTGATATGAAGGGATTAAAACCAATATATACTCTTTACACTAAATCTGATAAAACTTAGCCCATAAAACAATGATATAGGAATAAATGTAGCCCTTCAAGATTAGCAGTTAGCTTTTAAATGTTCACATAAAGCTCTTCAATGCTCCTCACATGCAGAATCCGCCTTTAAGACAGTATCCCGTTGGTACTATACTCCGGATAAGATAGCTAAAGCTTTCCCTAACTCTTCAAATAAATGTTGGAGAAAGTGTGGCCAGAAGGGGGCCTTATACCATATCTCATGGAATTGCCCTCTTATACAATCATATTGGGTAGAATGTAAAAGTCTTCTTTCTAAGATATTAAACTGCCCTATAAATTGGTCGCCTCAATTAATTTTACTTTTTCTAGGGATACAAAATGTTTTCCCACAATATCGGGAATTATTCTGTATCATTTGCATTATTGCAAAAAATACTCTTGCAAGCAAATGGAAAACTGCGGAGATTCCCTCTATTGATATAGTCATTTCCAAACTAAATACTACATATTCCTACGAAAAAATTCTAGCTAGAGGTTCAGGCAACACAAAAAAATTCTCTATCAGATGGAAACCATGGTATTCTTCATCCTATTGTATAGATATTTGAGGTTCTATAGTATTTTTAAGGATTCCAGACCAACTCCCTCCCGCTGTAACTCTCTTCAATTTAACAAATGCTATCTGTAACTACAGTCATCCTCACTGGTATGGCATGACAACTATTAAAACTATTCACTATAAAATACTTGAGCAGATATACACTTATGATTTTTAAAATTCACTCAGGCATACTGTTCTGTTCCTCTCCATTTACAGGGATGTTTTCTTGTTTATGTTTTTTATTACCTTATAACATTAAAATGTAACTGAGATAAATGCTTATCAAGATGGTTTGAATTTTCACTGTAATGACAGCTGTGACTGTCTTGGTTTGATCATAACTGACAGCTGCGACTGTCTCCCATATATTACTATTTGTGTTATTTCTACTTCTTTTTTCTTTGAAAATTAATAAAAAAAACTATTGAACGTAAAATGAATATAATACCAAAAATTATTTACCTTTTAAGAACAATTCCTCTAAAAAAATTCCAATCAAACTCCTTAAACCATAAATAGATACAATAGAGGGGGGAAAAACCCTAGAGTCAGTATATCGACCTTATATAGACACGCCCTCAAAGGAGGTATGGGGATTCCTAATGTTTGACTTTATCACAAGGCGGCCATATTATCTCAACTAGTCTTATTCCTCTCAACCCCTAAAAAAACTAGGTGGAAAGAAATTGAAGATAATCCTTTGAGCTATCCTATAGTTTCACATGTCATGTGGGCAACCAATATCCCAATCAAACCTAAAGTAACCATGCCAACATTAACTTATGCTTTAAAAATATGGATAACATTTTTAAAATCCTTTAATTTGGAAAACAATCTGTCAATGATAGCCCCACTACAAACTCTACACCTTAATATATCTGGGTTAAACATTGCAAACTGGGTATTATGGAAGATAAATTCAATTTCTCAAATAATAGACACCTCAAAAAAACTGAAATCTTTTGAATGTTTGAGGGAAGAGTTTAATCTTCGCCCCAAATAAATGTTTAACTATTTAAAAATTAAAAATTACTTAGACCAGCTTTCGTACAGAGGTTTTCTAATATACAGATTGCTTTTATGGAATCGAAACTCAACAATTTAACAGATATAAAAGGGTTAGTATTGTATTAGTACAATTAACTAATACTTCATGCTAAAATACTTTATAGGTGGCACTACACACCTGAGAAATTGCACACGTTTTATCCCCAAAGACCGAATTTATGTTGGCGGAAATGCTACCAAGTTGGAACTCATCTACATATATTTTGGTCCTGTCCACAAGTATATCAAATCTGGTCTCAATTATTTAAACACATGAGTGAAATCCTAAGATGGATCCAAAGATAGGGATTTTGGGAATCTATATACCACACAAATTCAGGAAACTTTTAAATATAGCTTTTATGCTTTTTAAACAGTTATTAGCTAAACTGTGGAACTCGGAGGAGCTTCCAACTATACCAATGATCATCAAAAGAATAAGAGAAACTGGAAAAATGGAATTGGCTTTTCATATGGGCAACCAGACAATGAGCACTTTCAATAAAAGATGTGAAAACTTCCCATCAAAGGAGGATGATTAAAATAAATAAATAACATATTCATAAAATCAATTCATTATCCCTAGCTATACTTCATCAAATATCATTAACTTGGGGGTTAAAATATAGATGACACATATACATAGATAAACCACCTCATATGGCAGCAATGACTGCACTCCTTGGAAATATAATTTATCCATGCTCATGTTCAGGATCAATCCGTAAATATCTGAAAACATACACAACTTTCACCATGATGGTTGTTTTTGTTATACTTTAATTTTTCCTTTGGTTTTCTTTTACACTTTATTATAATTTTGTTCCTTTTATCTTCACAACTGATTATCTTGAAATATTCTATCTTTATGTTGTGTTGGATTTTTAGCTTTATGATGTATTTACTCTGTAAACGGAGTATCGAAGTCACATAGAATGAAATGATCTCGGTGTTCCCTTGACCTTGTAATATGTTTGTCATTAACCAACACATTTCTTTATTTCTTTATTCTGTAACAGAGTTTGAGTTTGAATTCTTTAATTAAAACTTTTCAATAAAAACGTATTATATATATAAAATATATATAAGTTTAACTGACCTTCTGGAAGATAATAATTATGTTGTCTTTGTGATTAAAATGTGAATATTATTGGTTGGTGTAAAGTAATACTTCACAAATCATCCTTATTTCTATATTTGCCCACAAACAATTTATTATTATTATATTAGCACCATTATATTATACCAGAATAATATGCAGCGATAAACAAGACAGGGCTGGGGAAAGAATTTTGGCCATACACTCACTGACAACTTCCCTCCCATTCACCACCTACTTAAGGCTGCCTGGGGCTATTCCCTCCCTGTGTGTGGATATCCCCACCCCTTCATGATGCGATATTCCAGAAAAAGAATGGATCTGTGAAGCCAACCCTGGGAAGCTCCTAGGTATGTATATTACACAATGTAAAAATGCAAATGTTTGAGGTGGACCATCCACACAACTGTGTCTCAATCTGGGCAGCCGAAATCCTGAAATCCTGGAATGAGAGCCAAATGAAGAAAATCTCAGCCACTCAGGAGAGATTTCTCATCTCTCCATCATTTAGATGAACCTCAGTGTAATCTGCAGCCAGCACCAGGTAAAAACCATGTCCCCCAACTGTCCCGATATTCAGGACAGTCTTGATTTTGGGTCTCTGTCCGGCTGTCCCGCCTATCCCTTCCTCTGTCCCGCTTTGCAGGGGCAGAGGAAGGGTGAGGCGAGAGCGATACTCACCTCAGGTGTAGCTGCGGGGGGGGGGGGGCGCACAGCCGCCCGATCAGCAGCTGCAGTCTGCAGGACTAGTTGGGAGATCGCAATCTCCCTCTAGTTGGCTCAACATTAGGGAGCACAAGGTCTGTCACTTCAGACCTCGCTTTACTGCTCCTTAATCACTACCCGCTACTCTGCATCAGTAGCAGGCGCGTAGTGATGAGGGAGCAGTAAAGCGAGGTCTGAAGTGACAGACCTCCCTCTCCCACCACAGGATGCACGATACAGGATGGAGGCAGAAGGATGAAGGATGGTGGAAGAGGTAAGAGATGGGGAGTGTATATGTATGTATGTATGTGTTTGTAAGCTTGTGTGTGTGTGTGTGTATCGGCTGTTGTGTGTAAGAGCAGTATGGGTATTTGTTAGCTGGTGTGTAAGGGCAGTGTACATGCATGTGTGTGTGTAAGGGCAGTGTATGTGTATATGTGTGGGTAAAGGCAGTGTATGTGTTATAAATCAGGTACTTACCCTAGCCAGCGTTCCCACGCTGAAACGCTGCCTTGTGCTGCCTCTTCTCATCCCCTGCTCCCTGACACAGCAGCGAGCAGGGTCTCTCCAGTTAGATGGCCCCGCAGCTGCAGCCGGAGGTTAGCAGGAGGGAGGGGGCGCTCGCTCATTCGTTGCCATGGAGACACGTCTCTCTCTCTGTCCCACCTAATACCTCGGAAACCCAGCCAACACACCTCCGCCCTGGAAGGGTCGAAACCCAGTTGCCGGCCAGCAGGATGAACCGCCGCCTGTCGGGCCTCCCAGTATACAAAGGAGTGTCCCAGGATCCACACGAGAACCTTGTTTGATCCTAAATGAAAAAACATAACAAAATAAGAACAATGGAACCACCACACACAATAAAACAAATCACAGCAGGTGAGGACGCAGATAAAGGCAGAACCGAGAAGACTCCCACCGCTTCATACTAACATTCAAAAAACTTTAAAACTGTTCTAAAGAATATTCTTCTCCTTTCCAAATAAAAAACAGGTTGTTTGTGTATCTTTTATATAGGACCAGGTTCGCCCTCCACTGGTGATCTCCCCAAATGTACCTCTTTTCCATCTCTCATGAATAAATTGGCATAACTGGGGGCGAACCTGATCCCAATATCTGTACCATTTAATTGGAAATAAAAAGTGTCCAAAAACCAAGTGTCCAAAAAGTAGTTATGTTCTAAAATAATAATAATAATAATAATTTTCTTTCTTTTTTTATCTGAAGTATACGGCAGTGAAATCCCAAGTAACAATGTTAGCTTGTCCCACGGTTCCTTGTATGCTGCATTTGTGGGGATACAAAACAACTAAATGTGTAAGAAATCTCCAGTATTCAAGCCATACCCCCAGGACCTCTGATCTATAGTACAATCAGCTAACTTTTCTGGTAATAAATGTGGAGGTAACGTGCAGACTATGTCATACACCTTAGGGAGCAAGATAACATAGAAAAAAAAGAAAAAATGTCGGTGCGCTAAGCTAGTCACAGGCTCATATAATACAAATGTGTAATACGAGGCCTACCAAACAGGTGTAAGCATGCTGCAAGAAACAGTGTATTGGCTGCACAATGTATACAAGAAACAAAAACTGTCTGCGCTTCTTACCCTAATAAAGTTGGCAACAAATATATAAACATAATATAAATGAGAGGTTTTGGTTATATTGGTTACACTGTTTCTTGCAGCATGCTTACACCTGTTTGGTAGGCCTCGTATTACACATTTGTATTATTTGAGCCTGTGACTAGCTTAGCGCACCGACATTTTTTCTTTTCCCTGTTTGCACATATTTGAGGTTGTTGGCTCCTCATCAGTCTGGTTGCAGCTTGCTGTCCGGGGGTTAATAGGGAGGAGGTTTAATTGCACCTCCCCCAACACATTAATAAGGTTTTGGTAGCAGTATAAACTGCTTTGTGTGCCCACTATGTAGGAGGTGAGAGTAGGTTCTCACCCTATTGAGAGTGTGCCTTGACGTGGCGGGTGAGCTTAATTATGCTTTGGCCAATTCATATAACCAAAACCTCTCATTTATATTATGTTTATATATTTGTTGCCAACTTTATTAGGGTAAGAAGCGCAGACAGTTTTTGTTTCTTGTAAGCAAGATAACATATATTATTAATATATTAATAATATATTTATATTAAATATATATTACTGTCTTTTTTTGGAAGTCCCGAGCAGGGCCGGCCCAAGACATAATGCTGCCTGGGACGAAGTTTAAAATGTCGAGTAACCCGCCCCCCCCGCGCGCAGACGACAGGGGTCATTATCTACCCTTCCTCTCCCTCCCTATTATCTACCCTACACCCCCCCCGTTGTACTTCACTTACCTTTCAGCAGTCCTGCGGCTAGTCTTCCTGCTCTGCCACTGTGTGCGTTGATTTACTGCTGAGCGTCGAAAATGACGTCATATTCCAGCGCTCAGCATCACGCCGCGGCCGAGCTAGAGGGCTCACAGAGGAGAGAGAGGGGCGCTGAACGGGTACTGAAAACTTGATAAGCGAAAACCACATGGCGCCCCTCTCTCTACTCCGCTTTTTAAAAAAAAAAAAGCGCGTGGGGCAGCTAAGTGCCGCCTCTTCAAAAGTGCCGCCTGGGGCAATAGTCCCACTCTGCTCCACTGGTCCCGAGGGTCAGTGGGTCTGCAGTGAAGAAAAATGAAAAAATGGCACATTGGCACTAGTCACAGGCTGTGGTTCAGTTCTTCGTTTTCTTCGTGGGTCATACTCCAAAAGGGATATGCAGCCCCCGGCCATAAGGCCTCCAGGAGGGCCTGATCTTCATGCTCCCTTCCCGCAAGGGTTGGGACCACTGAAAAAGTTGCTAGAGGAGGCTACCTAACTCCCTTCCTCACCAGACTCGGGGGACTCGGCTCCGTGTCCGATACTGTTTATTGATAATAAAATATTCAAAATAAAAAAAAAACACTTATGCTCTATCCAAAAATCATTGCAATCGTGTGAACCCCCCCCCCAAAATATATATATACAGGTGCTTCCACCCTTAGGCTGGTGTGATAAAAAATGTATTTCATATGCACCGCACACCTAGCCATAAAGGCTGGTGCTAGTGCATACAAAAATAAAAAGTGTATGTAGGGGTCAGAAGTGCAAAAAGTGCTTACCGGCACAAAAAAGTTAAAGTGCACTTAAGCTCATACAACACCAAAGACTGGGAGCAAATTGCTATCCCAGCCCTAAGGCCAGGGGACCAAGCTTTCCCTCTCTCACAGGTATTCACTTGATCTTAGCCAAAAGGCCGAGAAGTGGTATAGTATTGGCCATATAATGTGCAATATAATTGCACCTGGAATCCCTTTTTCCCAAATATACCCAATTTCCAGCACTAATTTCCAGCACAAAGTACCATCTATTTTAAACTTTTAAAGATGTTTCAACTATATTCAAACAGAAAATGGTCTTATTTGCCCCATTTATAACCTTAAACCATTCCTTTTTTGAGATTTGACAGCATTTCCTTTTAAATCTGTTTGCAACATTTCCAGTGTTTTACTTTCCTTTATTGGTTTTTCAATTGTTGTCAAATAAAAGCATTGTGACATTGATCTTATTGAGAACGACTGAAAGAATAAAATAGGCATGATCTGCTTTTAATGATTACATACATATATATGAGACTTGTGCACAAGGTCCAAAATTTCTTTAGTTAATTTCAGCCAACAAATTTTGTTTCCTGCACTTTTTAAAAATTTGGAAACACAATTCGGGGGCCAAAAAAACATCTTCCTCTCGCTGTCCTCCAGTGCTGTCTGTGCCCCTACACTCTCCACCCCCACCCCGCTTCAGGGGCATATCCAGAGTATTTGGCACCCGAGGAAGATCCTGTATGTGGCACCCCACACACACAAAAAACGAATGTTGGCAAGAATATTTACCGTATTGGCTCGTATTCCTCATCTTATATTCAAGGTCGTCTTCCAATCAGACCTCAAATAGAGGTCTGACTACAAGACTAAGATCCAGATCCCCTGCAGCGCTGCAGGGGACCCGGATCCTTCTCTCCAGTAGCCTCTGCTGCCAGCACTTCCTCTGGGGGCTGACAGCAGAGGCTGCTCTGACAGAGCAGCGGCATCACATGACCTTCCGGTGCTCCACCATAGAAGCCCCAGCTAAAATGCCGGCAGCAGCGGAGGTTGTCTGTGCACATCCCAGTGAACGTTTGCGGGTTGCGCACATACATCCTGGAGTTGCTGTGGTGGAGCACCGGAAGGTCATGTAATGCTGTTGCTCCATCATAGAAGCCCCGGCCGAAGTACTGGCCAGCAGCAGTGGAAGTCTGCATCGCACAGACACCCACGGGCTGCCCTACTAGACACCAGAGAATTTAGAAAAAAAACATTTTTTTTGTTGGAAACTGGCAGAAATTGCCAGAAACTGTAATTCATTGTCTGCAAATAAAATGAACCATAAAATGACTCTACAATCCTCTTGTTGCTAATCTCACTTTTATTTATTATCAATAAAACCTTTCTCTCACACCAGCACCACCACAGTATATTTTTGTTGATCCATCATTATTTCTTTTCACTTTCACAAACTCTCTCCCACCTCTTCTCGCTGTCTCTTCTACTTTTAGCAGCTGGAAATATCTCCTCAAATGATGGGCCTCCATTATTAATAATCTTATTCATAAACCCTGCCACTCCTCCCAACCTCCTTTTTACTTTTTCTCTGGAATGTAGATTCTCTGTGTAACAAACTAACAGGTATACACAACCACTTCCCCTCTAGTTCCCTGCAACTTCTCGCTCTAAAGCTTAGCAAACCTCATGTAACATTGCCCCTCCCAGTGCCTTCTTCTATGACGTCTCAACCTCAGATTCCCAGACCTGGTGACAAAAAAGGGTGGTGATGTAGGCTTTCTACTCTATCCCCAACGTGCACTATTTACTCTGCTTCATCATTCTTTCTCCTCATTTGGAAATTGCAGCTTTTGCAGTGTAGGAAACTGTAATAAAAAAGAAAAGAAAAAATCTGTAGTTGGAATTTGAGTATAAATACACTGAGGATTTTGAAATATACAACAAATCGGTTGTAGACTTTTATAGCAAAGTATTAGTATGGATAAAACTGAGACTGGGAGAATAGTTTGGCAATAAGATGTAAAGAATATTTTTTTTTGTAAATATAATTTTTATTATTTTTCAAGGAACAGCAGAAGGAAAGGGAAAAAGGGATGGGGATGAAGAGGGAATCAGGGAGAAGGAGTACAGGTGAATAGGACGGGCGGGAGGAGGGAACAAGGAGATAAAGCCGGGCAAGATTACCCGACGCAGCGGGCAAACGCATCACATAATCAAATGTAACAGCAGCATCTGGGAAGCCATGTAAACACAGCGGACCTTACAGAGTAAGAATAACAATCAGGCTTATCAGACATGAGCAAACAAGAAACGGCGGAGTCCAATTAAATAAAGACGGCATGATAAGGCACAGTACACAAGACAAGTAGACCTCCCCACCACCCACCCGGGAGGGGAAAAGGAATCAAGGTAAGGAACTATAAGGAACATCAAGAGGGAAAAGAAAGAGGAGGAAAGGGATAGCAGAGAAACAGAACACACAGACAAGACACCAGGAAAAAGACAAGGACACAGAGAAAAAAAACTAACAAAAAACCACACAAAGGGGCGGAGGATATTTAGCACCTTATCATTTATATTAATCATAAGAACAACAGTTTGGCTGGTGGCACTTGTCACAGTGCTCGTTTAGGGGAAACGTCTGGTCTGCCCTAACCAGACTTTCATAATAATAGTCGCACAACAGAAAAGCAGGCAAAATTGGAAAACATCTTTGTGTTTTCAATGATTAAGGTGTAAACAATAAAATGACAATCTTTCTAAGTGAAACTTACACCCTTAAAGCCGGTATTTCAATATAGTCTCCCCTCAACCTTAACAAGTTAATGTATCTTTATTACTTAAACAATTTACTTATTTAAATGTTATGTCTGGTAATATCCATTCCATTATTCAGTGACATCAATGATGATGTGACAAAAAGTGTTAAAATGTTAAAACCATGAATAGTATAAATTGTTTTTGTAAACCAACACTTTCTTTTAAAAGTCATGGGAAGAAAGCTGCGTCGATGAGCAATAAAATGCAGCTACAAAAGGAATGGTTTGCAGAATACAGTAAAGTATTTCTTCACCGGTATTTCATGAATAGAAATGGATTACATTCCAGATGTACTTTGCCATCACTTCACATCATTCTGAACACCACTAACATCCTCATATGAGCTCTGGATTTCATTTTGACTACATTCATCATAGTAATGCTTCATAAGCTTTTTCAGGAAAAAAAAATCATTTAGTTATGTATTTTAGTGGTTAAAAAAGAAATAAATTATATACAGTTAATTGAGTATAAAACATGGGTATATCTTAAACACAAATTGTTGGGGATATATATATATATATATCTATAGTGTGATAATGTGCGGGGTGTTGTTGCTGATGGGATGTACATGCCCCCTTGGTTTTGAAGAGAAGGGTTATGATATTTAGCCCCAGAGGGAGTATGTGTTGTGGGCAACACCTATGGTGAAAATTACAGACCTCTCTCATCTTTTTAAGTGGGAGAACTTGCACAATTGGTGGCCGACTAAATACTTTTTTGCCCCACTGTATGTTTGATTATTACAGTTATTACTGTCGGGGGGGGGGGACAGTTATTAGGTTTAGGGTGTTGTAGCATCTGATGATGCTACAACAAGATGAGATGCCCTGAACTAGAACTAAGCTTTTGTAAGGCACTAGATTCCCCCCTCCCGGGAACTCTGAATGTTGGAATCCACGAAGCTAGGGAAATTTAGAGAATTTTTTTTTTTCCTTTTCCATAAGCCTGCTTTTTTTCTTTTTTTTTTTCTTTGATGTTGTTGTTTGCGTTGTTGTATTGTTAAGTGTGTTATTGTACTGTCATAAGAAAAAAAAAAAAAGGTTTAGGGTGCAATTACTTTTTCATTAACTCTTTACCTTCAATAAAAAGTTCAGAAGTACCAAATGTTTTCTGCTTTTTTATTTGCAAGTTACAAGGCAATTAGTACAAGTAGCATTTTGCTATTTCAAAACCATTTTTTAACTTGTCGCTCTGACCCCATGTGCTGTATGAGACATCTTTGAAGCCGATCAGTTCAAGTTACCCGCATCGCATAATATATTTCTAAAAACTAGACACCACAGGATATTTCAAATGCTGTTTTCACTCTTTCCATGTACTAATTCTACTACCAGCCTTTGTCAAACTTTGGTAGTATTTTTTTGCATTTTTTTCACACACATTTTACTTCAGGTATGAATTTACAGCTCCTGGTATATGCCAAACACCACAATATGTGTTCAGCAACATCTCCAGGGTACAGCGCTAGTTTGTGTTAGTTTGTCAGAGTATTAAGCCACATTTGGGACATGTGCAATTCAGTTTTTCAAAATGGAATTTTGACATGTTAAAAAATCTGCCACATGTAGGGTTTGGGACATCTTTGATAACACCCATGCGTGGGTTTGTTGAGTTGTTTGGAAACTAAAAAGCCATATTTGGGAAGTGTGCATTTTTCAAATTGGAATTTTGACATGTTGTCATCCTGCCCCATGTGTTATTTGGGACTTCTTTGAAGCTGGCCAATTCAATTTACCCCATCAAACCATATATATTTGACAAATTAGACACCCCCACATCTATCTATCTCTTTCCTTTCCTGACTTTTTTTTCTCATTTTGTTGGAACTGAATGGTTCCACTGATGTTGTTTTTACATGAACGAAAACAATTGTTCAAACATGGATGAATGCTAGACCTGAAGTATCATTACAGAAACATTTTTGCCTCTGAGCTCCAAAACTCTTAATATAATTTATTTATGAAATAAGAAGACCTGAAGAAAATATTCAAAATGCAGGCAACGAGTACTGGCGAGTCCAAATAAGTCCGAATAGCAGGTTTCAGGGCACACTAGTCTTTTAGTGCCAAAAGATTGCATAGGCATGTCAGGTACAAGTGATACAAGTTGTAAATCAGTTTGTCTCCTACACTGTATGTAAGTTGCTGCTCTGTGAAAAACAAAGAGTAGCTGAAAGAACTTCTATTAATTTAAATTTTGGTTTATTGCTAGGGTGCAATGTCAAGAGGGCTTTGAAGCTATAAGCATAAGGGCAGCATGACTAGGGATCCAAACTACCTGTAGCGAGGATATTCAGGCTATGCTTATATCACCCATAAAAACAGTTTTAACAATCAATAGAAAAAAGGGCATAGGATTAACAAATGATGTCAGTTCAGAGTTCCCGACGACACATGCTATTTAACATGGTTCTGTCCTTAAACTAGCATGTTATAAATTTAAATCAATATGGATTTATCAATAATTTGATGGAATTTAATTTGGTATCATAACGTATTGTGTTATTCTTCCCCATTTCGGTCAGATTGACTATGACTGAAAAAAGGATGCAAATGCTGCCTTCATCTGGTTCAACCCTAAGTAATTACTTGGTTTAATTGAATTTCACTGTGATTGCTTTAGACCAGACAAGATGCATCTCTTACAAGAAAAAGCTTGCTTTGTTTTACTGAAGGCAGGTTATGCAAATAGCCATCCTTAAGGACAAATAAACATACCTGGAACTTCTGGGCTCTGGCTACCCAGAGCCTTCCCTTGCGGGACGCAGCCAGGACTGCACACTGACGTCGGCAGGCGGTCATGGTGACGTCGGCGGGCGGTCCTGGTGACATCAGCAGGCGGTCCTGCTGACGTTAATGGGAGTTCCCGTTGACGTCAGGGGCATTCCTGCTGAAGAAAAAATGCGGGGAGCGGGGCGTGTCAAGACCCCGCTCCAGCAACCCAGATAGTTCCCAGGTATGCAAACTAAGCTTGAAATATAAGCTTTAAAGTAGATTGAAAGAGAGGATTGGGGTGGATTGTGTTATTATTATTTTTTTGGGGGGATATTGCATTAAGATTATGAAAAAATAATCTTTTTACAATGATTATATTATCTCAATACAATGTAGAGTCATAAGGTGACACATTCATTATATTTTTTGAACTCTGTCTACAGTTTTTTTTCCTGCAATTTTTTTCATGTGAACTCTCTTGCGGGACACATAGGTGAAAATAATTTATTTTGTCAGAAGGAAAGGGACTGAGTGTATGAAGTTCATGTTTTGCAAAATTCACTGACCTCTGCTTCCAGCTGACTCTATATTGTAGACAGTTGTTTGTCTTTTGCTGTCCCCTGACAATGATATATTAGAGTATTCAGCTAGATGGAAATGTTACAGCAGGAGGTCTGCTAGAAAATGAGCTTCTAAACTGACATAATGGAAAACAGAAACAGGGGGCAATATGGTGCCAATAATGGATGCACAAGTTAAACTGGGTGCAGAACATTATTACAGTCCCTGCTTTTCTATGTAGTAATATAGGTAAGTATCATGCTGCATTGAAGGTGCTATTGCATTTCCCAGTGTCGGTGAGACAACCAGTATGGCAGTTCTATTTACCCTCTTAAGCACTATACATTATTGATATTTTCATAGGAAAGAAGCCTGATAAATTAACCTTCTTTGGCATCAAAATTACTCACTGCTATTCATCTGGATTTTTGTATTGTGACACATTGAGATGTGTGTGTATATAAAAAGCAAGTCTGGTAAAATTGGCTCAATCACCATATGTTGGAAGTCTCTAGGATTTTTGAAAAAGCAATTGCTGGCATTACTGCCCCTTTAATTTATCTAGTGGACATTTCTTTTGATAAAATAAATGGCAAAATCTTTATCATCCTGTTATGCCACAGATGTTTTTATTTGTTTTTCGATAAAGTAGTGGAAATTAGGACCCTGGCTAGCAATGCACTAAATATGCTATATATTATTGTTTAATTTCATAAAGGAGGAACACAGTACATATTGCTGTAATGTAATCTCTGTGCTGTTCTTACATAATTCCATTTCCAAAATACTGAACTGCAGACTTTATGGGACAATAACCATATTGTTGATGCCATCTGTATTATTGCTGATGCAATGCAGGGCAAGTTACTGGAATGAGAGACCAATAAATAGATTGACAGTAAAAGCTATAATTCACAGGACATATTGCACTGCAGAAAATTGGTGCAAAACAGAAAATAAAAAGGTATCTAGTATAGAGCAAATTCCATAACATATATTGCATTAAACTACAAATATAATTGCCACAATTATACATGTATATAATTTTGCATTAGCAGTTGTGCTTACATGAGTATTTACTAGACTTGTGCATTCGTATTCGGGCGAACATGAAAACGAACACGTTTAGAGTCGAGACGGCGAACATACGGATTTCTGCTTCCGTCAACCCCTGCAATGCTGCGTGGATAAGGTAGGCTAGATGGAGAACGGACCAGAGAGATTAGTAGACGAAGGCGAACACTAAGATTCTTCGTGTTGTGTGTTTTCGTCTTCGTTTCTTTGGGATGAACAACGAAAACGCACTCTTCGTGTTCGTTTTCATTTTCGCCAAAAGACGAATGCACAAGTCTACTGGAAACATTCCTGAGATATTTTGGTCTATATGGACATGATTAGCGAGTCACCAGAATGAGGAATCTGCACACTGAGGTGCTTAACTGTGCCAGGAAGGACCAGCTCCCCAGTAGATCAAAATAAATAAAGGCTCCAGGCACTCAAGGGTTCCAGCTCAGGCAGATTTATTGAAGGACAACAACAACAACGTTTCGACCTCACAATGAGGTCTTTATCAAGTTCAAGTTGATAAAGACCTCATTGTGAGGTCGAAACGTTGTTGTCCTTCAATAAATCTGCCTGAGCTGGAACCCTTGAGTGCCTGGAGCCTTTATTTATTTTGATCATATGGACATGATGGCATTACGCAGTTGCTGCAGACTTGTCGGCTGTACATCCATGATGCAAATCTCCCATTCCACCACATCCTATAGGTGCTCTTTTGGATTGAGATCTGGTAACTGTGGAGGCCATTGGAGTACAGTGAACTCATTGTCATGTTCAAGAAACCAGTGTGAGATGATGGGAGATTTGTGACATGGTGCATTATCCTGCTGGAAGTAGCCATCCGAAGATGGGTACATTGTGGTCATAAAGGGATGGACATGGTCAGCAACAATACTCAGGTAGGCTTTTGCGTTTAAACAATGCTCAATTGGTACTAAGGGCCCCAAAGTGTGCCAAGAAAATGTCCCCCACACCATTACACCACTACCAGCCTGATCCATTGATACAAGGCAGGATGGATCCATGCTTTCATGTTATTTACGCCAAAGTCTGACCCTGCCATCTGAATGTTGCAGCTGAAATCGAAACTTATCAGATCACGCAACGTTCGTCTATTGTCCAATTTTAATGAGCCTTTGTGAATTGTAGCCTCAGCTTCCTGTTCGTAACTGACAGGAGTTGCACCCGGTGTGGTTTTCTGCTGCTGTAGCCCATCTGCTTCAAGGTTGGACGTGTTATGTGTTCAGAGAGGGTATTCTGCATACCTTGGTTGTAACAAGTGGTTATTTGAGTGACTATTGTCTTTCTTTCATCTCAAACCAGTTTGTCCATTCTGCTCTGACATCAACAAGTGTCGCTTACTAGATATTTTCTCTTTTTCAGGCCATTCTCTGTAAACCCTAGTTGTGAATGAAAATTCCAGTAGACCAGCAGTTTCTGAAATACTCAGACCAGCCCGTCTGGCACCAACAACCATGCTACATTCAAAGTCACTTAAATCCCCTTTCTTTCCCATTCTGATGCTCAGTTTGAACTTCAGCAAGTTGTCTTGACCATGTCTAGATGCCTAAATGCATTGAGTTGCTGCCATGGGATTGGCTGATTAGCTATTTGTGTTAACAAGCAATAGAACAGGTGTACCTAATAAAGTGGCCAGTGTGTATATGTGTCAATAAATCCCTGTGGTTGTGAAATGAGACCATTTTGCCTAAAAAGCATTTACTGATATGTGAAAAAAAAAACTGTGAAATCTCTTTTGTCTTTTTTATTTATTTTTCAGTTATATATATATATATATATATGACTTGTGCATTTAGATTCGTACAAACTATATTTTGTCATTGGTAGTATTGAATTTTACAAAGAATATTTGACACGTCACATCAAATGCAGTGACATTGCAAAAATACAATTGTAAGAATGAGTACACAACTTGAAACATGGCACAGCTGTTACATATGGTAATTTCAGTCCAGAAAAGAAACAGACATGCTGTTAAATACTTAGCTTTAAGTATCTTAAAGGATGTGCAAAGTAGAAAAGCTAAAAAGCGGAGAAAAAGTCACAGAGAAAGAATAGAGACAAGAAGGGGTAAGAGAGGGGGAAAGAGAGATTGCGGTTCATGAGGGCCTAAGAGCTTTAATATACCAAGTAGCATACAAATAATGTAGCCTTGGAGAGTAAGGCTAAAATTGTGGGTAATAAAACTTATCCCATGAGTTTCCATTTTTAAGCGAACATATGAGCAGTGTGGGACATTTTTTCATAGATATGTGTTATTGTTAGCGAGAACCCCTTGTTAGAGTTTTGCGGCTACTAGGACATGAGCCAACAATTTACGAGATAGGGCAGGGAGATTCTTAGGGAACATATCAAGAAGGGCTATGTGACGGAACCCTCCACCACTGGGGCCACTGGAGAGGCCTGACAGACAGCCTCCTCCCTATTGACTATGGGCCCTGACTTTGTGAAGATGTCTGTGGCTACCCCCAGCAGGATATCACCTCATCACTTGCTTAGGGTATTATCTCTGGCAGACAGACAGGATCTGCAACCAGGGAGTGACCGCCATTGTTTTAATTTAATTTGAGACCCCCCCACCCCATGGTCTACTAATAGTCAGTACACCCCCCCACCCCACCCCCGTTCCTCCACTACAGACATTTACCCTGGCCAATTCCTGGAAATGATTTCAGCCAGTAATAGATAGTGGAGGTTGGGACCCCTATCCTATTGTTCATCCCTTTACTGACCCTATTGTCTCTGGGAGGCAGATTACGGGGGTGGTTTGTATCCCAATATCTTGTTTTATGGTTAATGTGTGTCTTGCTGGCTATATCCAGCCCTGTGTGTGAAAAATAAAGTGGTTATACCCTAGTGACTGGGAAACTGGGGAAAGAGTGTGTTCACCCAGACTAAGGGAGCACAACTCAGCGGAGGTAGTCGGTCGGACTATCCAGATCCGTGACAGGCTACTCCTGCAAAACTTAGCATTGGTGCAGGGAATAGCCATTTAATAAGCGAGAAGACATCTTTCCAAAACTGCTGAAGTTGAGGACAGCGCTACCATATTTATGGATCATTATGCCAGTATGACTACATAGTATCCAGCAAGTGGGAGAGGAGGTGGGGAAAATGATTTGCAAGTTTATGTGGAACATAATATCACCGCATTAATACTTTTCTGTTGGTTTCAAATGGGTGGTGTTCTTTTGTGCATTCGTATGAATGTCCGATAAGAGGAGGGCTTTTAATGTAATAAACGAAAACAAATGGCAAAATATCTGAAATTATGTTTTGTGATTTGTTATATTCGATACATATAAATGACTGATACATAGAAGTAGCCAAAAAAAGCAGGATGGTCTCATCAGCATTTACAAGTGGAAGGGATACGCATAGACATGCAAGTGTGTTGATGTTGTTATAACTTGTCAGTAGCAGCCACTGAATAAGACAGTCAGTGATAGTGTCCGCAGCGGTGTTTCCATACTGCAAGTTTTAACAGTGGCATGCAAAAAATGTACGTGGGTGGATTGGAGAAGCTGACCAACTTTTTATTGATTTACTGGGACTGCAGCAGAAGTTGTGATAATATTTTATTTATTTATTTTTGGGCTGTTTTTTCAATATCTTTCCATTTTCCTATTAAGTTGTGTCTTAGTCATTTTATTTTTGGACAATACGAAACAATGGATCATTAACATTGGTCACAAATTAGTAGACGTGCAAATTGGAAAAAAAATGATTTAGACAAAAATTGGGGGGGACATTTTACACAAGTCTGCAACTTAGGCAGTGCAGGCGACAATGAATGCAGTGTGTTTTATTTCCTGAAATACTGTTCCTGAATTGAGTTTTACACAGTTGCACATTGATGCTAGCAGCAAAATCTCTAGTTTGTGGACAATGCAAAACAATAAATCATAAATATTGGTAACAAATTAGACAGGGCAGATGACTATTCAATGTGTGCAGTGTGTTTTAGTTTTTGAAATACTGTTCCTCAATTGGGTTTAAGTTTCATATTTGCACTATTTGCACTATATTTGCAGCAAAATCTCTTAATTTTGGACAACACAAAACTACTACAGAGAGGTCACGCAACGTGATGTAACCTCCTTATTAAGAGTGCCAGAGAGAACTTGCCTTGGCGAGATTAATTGCTCCCGGTATCAAGGTGCCACTTGGTGCCCATGGACCCAACAGGACCCATCTAAGAGGCAGCTCTAGTATTGGTAGTTTATACACTGAACATAAGCAACTGAATTATAACGGTAGACGCCTACCCAATACTCAGAAATTTCATTGTTAGAAAATAAATATTTTTATATATTTAGTTATTCTACCTGTCCACTTTATAGGTGTGTTGTGAATGGCACTAAACTCTCCCCCAGCAAGAGTCACTGGGCTCCTGGGAGCTATCCATCGTCAAAGGTGACAGTTCCTTGTTTGGTGGACATGTAATTCAGCCTATGGCAGGAGATGTTCCAGCCTGGAAGCTCCTGAAACAGAAAGGGAGGATCAGAGCTGAGCCAGAGAGAAAGGAAGGCAGGTAACAGTATACTATTCTCATTTCAAACGAGCCCTGGATTTAGCTTGCCATTTCTAAAATGTGCACTGCTGATGTCCAAAGAATGCACTAAAACATGTGTCAGTGTGCAAACCACTCAGCAAGCCTGAAGAGTCTGAGTCTGAAGAAGTACCCATAGTGAGTCTGCAGAGTGTTCCAAGTTCTAGTCATATTTACCTAGAGTCACAGCTCCAGTGAGAGAAGACTACAGCAATTTGTGTGCAAAGACAGCATTAGTTTCAGCCAGGAGAATAAAGGGGCTGCATTCCAGGGCTGCCTGGAGACATTAAAGAGAAGTATCCTATTAAAATGTACACCAGTATCCAAACACTTTTCCCTGAGTAGGCTACCTGCATAAAGGCCCCCAACAGTACACCAATACAGGGACTACCTGGGTGGGGAAAGCACCAGAATTTGAGGGGGAAACTTGATGTTATTGTGTTCTGTCCTTATCCTTTGAAGACTGTGTATCCACTGCCAACACACTGAACTACTTTATTACACTGGTTTATGTGTTACATGGTGATTGTAATACATTTTCCTTTCTGTTTACAAGTTTATTTTCTGTGGAAGGGGCCATCTCTCAGTGGGTGAATTTCACTGTTTACTCAAATCAAATCAGTGGAGGCACTGTGAAAAAGAAGATGTCCAGCAGCCACATCATGCGTGCCAACCAGATGGAGGAGCAAGATTACAAAAAGGGGTTAAATTGCATTAATTTCAGTGTACCCCTGAAATTTTTTGTAGTGTTTAGTGTTGGCTTGTACAGAGGAAAGGCTTAGCGTGTTACACCATTGCTATTGAATGCCTTTCTCAATCGATGTTTTAAACCAACTGTCTCTTATTGCAATACAGATAACAGCTTATTTCTTTCCATTTCACTATCAAGCTGGTCAATGTCTACTATTTTATCAAGGATTTTCAAAATGTAGCTGTCTGCATTTTTTTTGGTTGGCTTCCTGTCTTCCATCAGTGACAGATCTCAGCAAACTGCTTTCACCCTGGGGAGACAATATTCCAAATATCAGAAACTCATAGAGAAAGACAGCCCTTAATGCCTTAATTAAACACTTATTGCTGAGAAGTAGGCAAAAATAAGTTGAGCTGATCTTATGTTTTAGAAAATTATCAGTGTACACTTGTTATAGGTCTTGTAATAGATAACTATATTTTATCTTTTAGAATCGTTAAGTATGCCATTTCATCCTATTTTTTAAACATTAAACTACACATTTTTTGGTTTCCAGAAAAAACTGAATAAAGTAAAATTACAGTATAGACTGTTTTGTTCTTTTCGACATACAGTAAAGGAAAAAATTATTTGATCTCCTGGTGGTTTTGTACATTTGCCCACTGACAAAGATATGATTCTTACGTTCTTCCCATGGGCTTAGGCTCTCCTCCTCACTTATCACCTCTTACTTTTCCCGTCTACAAGATTTCACTCAGGCTGCCCCATATCTCTGGAATCCACTTCCACTGAACCTTCAGTATTCACCCTCCCTCCCAACATTCTAGAAACATCTCAAAACTCACTTCTTCAGAGAAGCATACCTTAGCTGCTAGAACCTCCTTGTCGTTGATACAACCACCACACTACCTCTCACCCTTTCTCTGTGCCTTATGTTGGTCACCCCATTCCCTCAAGATTGTAAGCTTGCGAGCAGGGCTCTCTCCACCTAATGTATCGGTTTGTCTTAGTCTGTCAATTCTCGTCTTGCCATACCCCTTGAATATATGTATTGTATTAAGCGCTGCATAAATTGTTGGCGCTATATAAATAAAAGATTATAATAATAATAATGATCAGTCTATATTTTTTTAAATAATTTATCAATTGAATACGTATTTGATCCCCTATCAATCAGCAAGATGTCTGGCTCCCAGTTGCCTTTGTACAGGTAACGAGCTGAGATTAGGAGCACTCTCTTAAAGGGAGTGCTCCTACTCTCAGCTTGTTACCTGTTTAAAGTACAACTGTCCACAGAACTGTCAATCAGATTCCAAACTCTCCCCCATGGCCAAGACCAAAGAGCTGTCCAAGGATGTCAGGGACAAGATTGTAGACCTACACAAGGCTGGAATGGGCTAAAAGACCATCGATAAGCAGCTTGGTGAGAAGGTGACAACAGTTGGTGCGATTATTTGCAAATGGAAGAAACACTAAATAACTGTCAATCTCCCTCGGTCTGGGGCTTCATGCAAGATATCACCTCAAGAAGTTTCAATGATCATGCGAGCGGTGAGGAATCGGCCCCCAACTACACAGGAGGATCTTATCAATGATCTCAAGGCAGCTGGGACCATAGTCACCAAAAAAACAATTGGTAACACGGTAGATTGTGAAGGACTGAAATCCTGCAGCGCCCGCAGGATCCCCCTGCTCAAGAAAGCACATATAAGGGCCCGTCTGAAGTTTGCCAATGAACATCTGAATGATTCAGAGAAGAACTGGGTGAAAGTTCAACCTGTTTAGCATCAACTCAACTGTTGGTGCAGTGTTGAGTTGTTGCAATGTTGCCTATGACCCCAAGAACACCATCCCCACCACCAAACATGGAGGTATAAACATTATGCTCTGGGGGTGTTTTTCTGCTAAGGGGACAGGTCAACTTCACCGCACCAAAGGAACGATGAATGGGACCAAGGAGTGGCTCAAGAAGAAGCACATTAAGGTCCCCAGCCAGTCTCCAGACCTTTATCCCATAGAAAATCTGTGGAGGAGGCTGAAGCTTCTAATTGCCAGATGTCAGCCACAAAACCTTAATGACTTGGAGAGGATTTTCAAAGAGGAGTGGGACAAAATCCCTCCTGGGATGTGTGCAAACCTGTTGACCAACTAGAAGAAACATCTGACCTCTGTGATTGCCAACAAGGGTTCTGCCACCGAGTAGTAAGTCATGTTTTGCAAAGGGTTCAAATACTTATTTCACTGAGCAAAATACAAATCAATTTATAACTTATTTGAAATGTGTTATTCTGGATTTTTTGTTGTTCTGTCTTTGTCAGTAGGCAAACGTACAAAATCAGCAGGGGATCAAATAATTTTTTCCTTCATTGTATTACAATTTAGAAAAGGAGCAGTAAAGTGGACAAAAAGCAAACAGTGGTAATTTGTTCTATCAATGGCAAATTGCAACAGCAAGCAGCAGGGTTAGGATCCAGATCTCCCGCAGAGCTGCAGGGGACCTGGATCCTCCTCTCCGGCAGCCGGTGGACGTCTGCATGACGCTTCCGTCCAGGAGCGGCTGCAATACATGACCTTCCGGTGCTCCACCATAGAAGCCCTGGCGGAAATACCGGCCAGCAACAGTGGGGTTGTCTGCATCGTGCAGACATCCACCGGCTGTCACTGGAAGACACCAGGGAGTCTGGGGATGGATTGGTAAGTCGAGGGGGTTGGGCAAAGCGGCATATCAGGGGGGGCATAAAGCATATCTAGGGCAGCAGAGTGGCATATCTGGGGGGGGATGATGCATATCAGGAAGCAGAGTGGCATATCTGGACGGCATAAAGCATATCAGCGGAGCAGAGTAGCATATCTGGGGGGGTAGAGTTTCTTTTTGTATATAACATATGCTGACTATGCTGCATAATAGATACCAAATATGTTAAAATACATGTATTCATGTATACGGTTTTACTATTCCACTTGCGCATTTTTAAAATAGCACCAAACTTTATGGGTGCGGCCTATAATCGAGTGCAGCCTATAATCGAGCAAATGTGGTAATTTTGCACAACTGTAAAATTCTAGTTCGTCATAAATATGATTCAAACATTTAGGTTGCCACTGTTCATGACTATATTGTTCATTAGGGTTTTACTGCCACCAAGTGTTCAGTTGCTCTATTTTTCTCTCTTTCTACACAATCTACATGGACATTCATATTTCAGTAAATTGGCGATGACCGTCATTCAGATCTTTACATGTTAAGACATTAAAAATCTATACAAGTGCAGTGAGTTGTCTGAAAATATTATACATGTTTTATAGATAGAATTTTATGTTCTATCTGTAAAATGAAGGTGTCATGCCTCCAGCATCTATATGTACTGTGTAGTGTGCTTAATTACATAGGCACTCGATCTAGTGGCTGGCTTTGCCTTTCAGTATTTTGCCCCTCTGCTGTTCCCATCCCTCCTCAGTGAAGTGAGGCATTCTGGGAAAGAGAACTCCATTTTACAGACTGTGTTAAGAAGATAAAAACTGTAACTTTCATGCTCAGCATCGCTGGTAAGCCTGTGGACTTACTCCACAGTTATTCTGTCACAGCTGCCACCAGTTACACAGACTCTTATATTCAGGAGCAGCAGCTGTATTTGTCTTAAGTTGTGACTAGCAGACCAGTTCTCCACATGTCATCTATGTTATTACATGTTGTGTTTCAGCCATCTTGTATTATGATGACATGTTAGTTGTATATGAACATGTGTTCATTCATGTTTTCTGCTCTATTGTTTTCTAGTTTCACCGCACATTTCCTATAATTCAATAAATCTACTGACTTCATCATACAGTCTTGTCTATTGAAATTAGGGCGGTTTATCTGCATGTCAAACTACACACACGCCACGGGGTAACGTGTAGCGAGGACAGAACAGAAGGAATCCTAAAAATGTCTCAGTAGTGCCTCTAAATCTAAGAATTGTGTAGTCTTTGAACAAGAGAGTTTTATGAAAAGCTGTGTGAATTTGTGGCAGAGCAGTCATCGTAACAAGAGGTCCGATAGCTTTGCAGTCCTTTGGATTTTACAAACTCAGTACAAGGCACTGTGTCCTAGACACCACTCCTAGGTAGGATGCAGAATGGCAGAAATATGGCCACTGTGTGTGTGTGTGTGTGTGATAGGACTGCAAAAGAAGAGAACTAAATATGTAAAATAATAAATTGAAGAATACGATGCACTTTATCAGTGTTTATAGTATTAAAAGCATAATGCACCAAATGTGCACTTAAAAACATACATGCACAAATAATGTTACCAAAGAATTATTTATTTATAGCTAAATATACATGTACATACCTAGAATAAACATAGTACAAACACAAGACGAGAACATACAAAGCATGGTAAAAGGAAACTACATGATGTTTAGTCATCAATGTCTTTATCAAGATTGTTGGCTTGAAGGACTCTGTCAGGCTATGCGTTTGCAACTAAAATATATTAACTGGTTGTGACACCTGTGATGAAACCCTCTTTTACCCTGGCTGGGTACCTCCGCCAGAACCTTGCTTCTTCGCTTACCAGCTATCAGAAGAGCTGAGGAACATAATGTACGCCACCACCAATCACCCAAACCACTAGCCCAAGCTTAGTGTAGAGTGCAGAAAAAGAACAGTAAGCAGAGCAGGGAGTGTTAGCAATTCACTCACTCACCAGGCAATACCAATGTAGAGTGAAACAGAAACTCTGAATAAAGAGTCCCACACAGGGTTTTTATACAGACATAAATACATTTTCAACATAGTGGAATACTATGGAATACTGATTAACTGAAAGAATGGCTGTCACTCCCTGGTTGCATATCCTTGCTGTCTGCAAGAGTTAATCCCCTCAGCAAGTGATAAGAAAATACACTTCTGGGGGTAGCTGAAAACATGGGCTACCATGTTATGTTTTGTATCAGTCTGCAGTCTAAAGCTATGTCCTTGGGTTAGTGTTTAGATTCAGTGTTTGGTTTCAACTTATTAGTGATTCAGTAGGCAGGGTTTAGCGTTAGGACTCACCGAATATTGGAGTACTTTGTCGTAGTGGTGGGCTAAGCATACTATGGCCATATGATGTGACGGAATCTCCATAGTCCTAGGCTAGTTATCGTATTCATGTTTGTCTGTCTCTTATGTACCTTTGCTCTCTTTTCCCTGAATCATCTGAGGATTTTGGTTCCTCTCTCCTCTCCCCATGTCCCAGTTAAGATGTCCTATCCTTGCTTAAAGGAGAAGCGTCCTTGCCTTGTTCCCAGTCCTTTGTTGTGCCCTGTATCATGTATGTCTTGTCTGGTTATGTTTCTTGCTCGGTCTCCCTGTTCCTTGCTCTGTCCTCCTTGCTTGCTATGTTTCTGTTGATACTCTGCTTAGCCTCCATACTCCCAGCCTGCAGCATCCTGCACATGATTCTAGTGTTATGTCTCATGCCTGCTCCAGGGTGCCTGCAGGATATCTCCTAGTTCTGCTTTGTTCTGGACAGTGGCGTCTCCAGCTTTCATATTTAGGGGGGGCACATGGGGGGCCAGGGACCAAAGTAGGGGGGCCAATTATAAAACAGTACATATACACATATATATATATATATATATATATATATATATATATATATATACATATATACACACACACACGTTAGACGTGCATTTTTAACTACATAATATGCACTTATCACTTTGAAGTAAAGACCGTGATTGAAATAACAAATAACAGCTAAAGTGACAGTTATTTTTCATTCTTTAATATTAGCCCCTGCTGACAATATATATAAATATTAGACCCTGCTTCCGATATATATTAATATTAACCCCTGCTGTGGATATATATTAATATTAGCCCCTGCTGCGGATACATACTTATATTATACCCTGCTGCCGATATACATAAAAATTATACCCTGCTGCCAACATATATTAATATTAGCCCCTACTGCTGATATATATTATTAGTCCCTGCAGCCAATATATATAAATATTAGCCCCTGCAACCAATATTTATTGATAATAGGCCCTGCAGCCAATATGAATATAAATACTAGACCCTGCTGCCAATATATATATATATAAAATAAATAAATAAATAGTAGCCCCTGCTTCCGATATATATTAATATTAGCTCCTGCTGCTGATATATATTAATATTAGACCCTGCTGCCGGTATATATTATTAGTCCCGGCTTCCGATATATATTAATATTAGCCGCTGCAGCAAATATATATTAATATTAGACCCTGCTGCCAAAACATATATAGATATTTACCCTGCTGCCAATATATTTTATAGTGAAAATATTGGACCCTACCCAAGCATTTTCTTGGGCCCCGCTCAACGCTCCCTAGCATGCATGGGCGTAGGAACCCCTAAAAATCTGGGGGGGATAGCATTTTTACTGGTAAGGTATACCTGACCATTTCACCAACAGGGACTTTTATGACATTGCATTATAAATACATAGACATTAATATGTAGTTGGTCCCCCTTTTGCAGCAATAACGGCTTCCACTCTTCTGGGAACGATTTCCACAAGATTTTGGAGAATTGTGGGGAATTTTTGCAACCATGCCTTTATGGACCTTGTTTTGTACACTGGGGCACAGTCATGATGGAATAGAAAAGGACCTTCCCCAAAACTGTTCCCACAAAGTTAGAAGCATAGTGTTGTCCAAAATGTCTTGGTTTATCACCTTCAGCTCATAAAACGTTCTACTAGATGAATGGGAGAAAATTCCCACAGAAACAGAAAAATCTTACAACCACAGATGGACCCCGCTGGACACGGCCACAGAGACTACTATGATGTATGGAAGGATCCATCTAAGACTCCTAACACGTCATGCACACAGGAACATATCCACACACTTAGACACTTGAATAACATACATACACATGCACACACTAACAAACACACACACACTCACAATAATACACCCCAAAACAATCCCACCCTAATATACCTAGGCACATGCCCACCATAACACACCTGGAAACAGACTAACATACCCATAAAAACAGATGTGCACAATAACATACCCACAAACATACGCTATCACACCCAGACACGCATTCAAACACATCCTTCACTTACTCTGCCTACCCGTAGATTTAACACGTGGTGCTTTGTATTAGTGATGCCCTAGATCAAGTAGCACCCCGCAATATTCTCTTGTGTCCAAATGCTACATACAGTGACACACACACTCATTTTAACCAGAAATAGGCCTGGATTTAACCCTAGGTGCCCCTGAGTTAAACATGTGTTACAGGGAATCATTGTCTTCCCTTTAAGTACGACATGCCTGCTCATACACACACACATATGCACTGCTCTTACGCATGCCTGCCCACAAAAACACACATATACGCTGCAATTGCCTGCACATAGACACTTGCCAGTACTCACACATATGCACTACCCTTATACACGCCTGCCCAAACATACATAAACTGTTCACACACACATGCCTCCCCATAAATATACACTGCCCTTGCACATACTTACACAGACGTATACACTATAAGACAAATACACTCCTTATATACACACATATACACTGCCCATACAGACACATATACACTGCCCATACACACGTATGCACATACAGTGCCCATATATGCGCGTGCCCATACATGCACATATACACACCTGCCCTATACACACACATATGCCTGCCCAAGTGCCCATACACATTCATAAACATTGCCCGAATACATGCCTCACCATTTGTATATGCACACACACATATCTACCATCAGACCCCCCTTCGTTTTGCACATCAGACCCCCCCTCGTTTTGCACATCAGACCCCCCTCGTTTTGCACATCAGACCCTCCCCCTCGTTTTGCACATCAGACCCCCCCCTCGTTTTGCACATCAGACCCCCCCCTCGTTTTGCACATCAGACCCCCCCTCGTTTTGGACATCAGACCCCCCCTCGTTTTGCACATCAGACCCCCCCTCGTTTTCCACTTCAAACCCCCCCTCGTTTTCCACTTCAAACACCCCCCCCTCGTTCTTCACATCTCTTACCTTTCTCTTCTTCCTTTCTGCTTTCTCTTCTTCCTTTCTGCTTTCTCTTCTTCCTTTCTGCTTTCTCTTCCTCCTTTCCTTCTGGTTTGCCGCTCACTCTGTTTATGCTGAGCACCGGGGCTGGGATATAAACGTCATATCCCATCGCCCGGCGCTCAGTGACAGAGAGCACACGGATCTTCCCAACCAGTCCTGCACGCTGCAGCTGCTGATCGGGCAGCACCACTTACAGCCCTGGGGGGGATTTCTCTATTATCGGTCCCCCCCTTCGGTTTTACAGCAGCTCAATGTGCCGGCACACCGGGAAATGTCCCGGTTTCCCGGCGGTGAGCCGGGTCAATTGGGGGGGCACACTGGGGGGCACAGCATAATGTAGGGGGGCCATGGCCCCCTCTGGCCCCCCCCTGCCGACGCCACTGGTTCTGGACAACTCGAGCTCTACGGTGGGTCTCTTGTGTATTTCTTTGGAGCGGGCACAGGGAACGCAGGAGGATTCAAGGATAGGAGCAGAGGCAAATTTCTCCTTCAAATAGTCAAAGGACTTTTGGGCTGCCTCGGTCCAAATAAATCTTTGTGTTTTAGAAGAGAGGGTAGTGATAGGTTGTATTGTTCTTGAGAAATTGCGAATTAATTTACGATAAAAGTTTGCGAATCCGACAAACCATTGTACTCTTTTTCGGTCTGTAGGAGCTGGCCAGTTGAGTATCGCCTTGACCTTTTTGGGATCCATCTCAATACTGGTTGGAGACAGGATATATCCCAGGAACTCTACACTCTGTACCTTGAACACGCATTTTTCCAATTTGACATATAGTCCGTGTGTCCTCAGACGGGCCAGAACTTGGCACACATGTACGCGATACCTTTCCAGAGACGGGGAGAATACTAATATGTCATCCAGATACACGATAACGAAATGGTCTAAAATATCATGGAATACATCAGCAGGGGAAGTAGAGTGTCATATGAAGCCCTTTGCAAGATTCTCTTGAATAAAGTCTTTCAGTGTAGCGAGTTCTGGTTCTGAGAGAGGATAAATACGGCAGAAAGGTATAGCCGCACCAGGTAGGAGATCAATGGGGCAATCATATGGTCTCAAAGGGGGTAATTTGTCAGCAATTTGACATATTCTTTTTGAATACATCTTTAAATTGTTGATAGGGAAGGGGAATCTCTTGGGGAGAAATGGTCTGTGTGAGACAGATGGATTCAGTCTTCAGACAGCGACTGGTAAAATAGAAGGAGGAGAACTGAAGCACACCAGTCTCCCAGTTTATGAGACGGTAATGTCTCCTGAGCCATGACAGGAGATACTGGAGAAGGTACAACATCGAACCGGATGGTCTCGGTATGGCCATTCCCTATTTTAAGGGTCAAAGGAAAGGTTTCTCTGACAATGGGGCCTGTTTTGAGAGAACTTCAGGCCACGAGCTGGATAGCTACCGGATTCTTCTTGAGACATGTAGGGATGGTGAGAGTCTGAAGTGTTTCGATATCGATAAAATTCCCACTGGCTCCTGAGTTCACCATGAATGTGAGACGGCTCTACCTTTATTCCACTGCAATAACACAGAAATAGGTGATAGGTAGGGGTGTCTATTAGAACTAGTATGAAGCAGAATGATCGGTTCCTTGTCCTGGGTACGGATTCTACAGTCTTTGTATAGATGGCCTGGTTTGCCACAATACATACAGAGGTTCAAGGCTCTATGGTGCTCTTTTTCTTCGGTCGAGAGTGGGCCTCGAACTATACCTATCTGCATAGGTTCTTCCGTAGGAAGAGGAGAATGAACCCCAGGATGGTTACGTGCTGGTGTCCAACTGGAACTGGTGGCTTAGCCTTCAGATCACCTTACTTGTAGCCTCCTGTCGATCTGGATTACCAGGCGTACAAATTCCTCTAAAGATGACGGGATAGAGGTACATGCAAGTTCATCCTTGATGGCCTCTGATAAGCCCCAGCGAAACTGGTCATGTAGTGCAGGTTCGTTCCAGTTAGATTCCAGAGCCAGGCGCCTGAACTCCGAGATGTATTCTTATACTGGTCGCCAACCCTGCTTTAAGGCTCACAATATGGTTGTAGCTGAAGAGACCTTGTATGGATCTCCATAGAGGGTATCCAAAGCCTCACAAAAGGAATGCCATGAGTCCAATAGTTGGCTATTGCTGTGCAATAGGTGGTGTGCCCAAAGTTGAGGTTAACCGGATAACAGGGATATGTCCGTGTGCACCTTGATGTAGTCTGTAGGGTAAGCCCGGGGTTTCAGACGAAAGAAGATACAGTGGGGTAAAAAAGTATTTAGTCAGCCACCAATTGTGCAAGTTCTCCCACTTAAAAAGATGAGAGAGGCCTGTTATTTTCACCATAGGTACACTTCAACTATGAGAGACAGAATGGGGGGAAACAATACAGGAAATCACATTGTAGGATTTCTAATGAATTCATTGGAAAATTCCTCGGTAAAATAAGTATTTGGTCACCTATAAACAAGTAAGATATCTGGCTCTCACAGACCTGTAACATCTTCTTTAAGAGTCTCCTCTGTCCTCCACTCGTTACCTGTATTAATGGCACCTGTTTGAACTTGTTATCAGTATAAAAGACACCTGTCCACAACCTCAAACAGTCACACTCCAAACCCCACAATGGCCAAGACCAAAGAGCTGTCGAAGGACACCAGAAACAAAATTGTAGACCTGCACCAGGCTGGGAAGACTGAATCTGCAATAGGCAAGCAGCTTGGTGTGAGGAAATCAACTGTGGGAACAATTATTCGAAAATGAAAGACATACAGGACCACTGATAATCTCCCTCGATCTGGGGCTCCACGCAAGATCTCACCCCGTGGTGTCAAAATGATCACATGAACGGTGAGCAAAAATCCCAGACCCACACGGGGGACCTAGTGAATGTCCTGCAGAGAGCTGGGACCAAAGTAACAAAGGCTACCATCAGTAACACACTACGCCGCCAGGGACTCAAATCATGCAGTGCCAGACGTGTCCCCCTGCTTAAGCCAGTACATGTCCGGGCCCATCTGAAGTTTGCTAGAGAGCATTTGGATGATCCAGAAGAGGATTAGGCGAATGTCATATGGTCAGATGAAACCAAGGTAGAACTTTTTGGTAGAGACTCAACTCGTTGTGTTTGGAGGAGAAAGAATGCTGAGTTGCATCCAAAGAACACCATACCTACGGTGAAGCATGGGGGTGGAAACATCATGCTTTGGGGCTGTTTTTCTGCAAAGGGACCAGGACGACTGATCCGTGTAAAGGAAAGAATGAATGGGGCCATGTATTGTGAGATTTTGAGTGAAAACCTCCTTCCATCAGCAAGGACATTGAAGATGAAACGTGGCTGGGTCTTTCAGCATGACAATGATCCCAAACACACCGCCCGGGCAATGAAGGAGTGGCTTCGTAAGAAGCATTTCAAGGTCCTGGAGTGGCCTAGCCAGTCTCCAGATCTCAATCCCATAGAAAACCTTTGGAGGGAGTTGAAAGTCCGTGTTTCCCAGCGACAACCCCAAAACATCACTGCTCTAGAGGAGATCTGCATGGAGGAATGGTCCAAAATACCAGCAACAGTGTGTGAAAACCTTGTGAAGACTTACAGAAAATGTTTGACATCTCTAATTGCCAACAAAGGGTATATAACAAAGTATTGATATGAACTTTTGTTATTGACCAAATACTTATTTTCCACCATAATTTGCAAATACATTCTTTAAAAATCAGACAATGTGATTTATGGACTTTGTTGTCTCATTCTGTCTCTCATAGTTGAAGTGTACCTATGGTGAAAATTACAGGCCTCTCTCATCTTTTTAAGTGGGAGAACTTGCACAATTGGTGGCTGACTAAATACTTTTTTACCCCACTGTATCACAAGATGTTACAAAAGCACGATATTTACTTCGATCCCCCGAGAATCGTTCTAGTAGAGGTATCTGAGGCTCAAGAGCAGTGGCGCCTTTGGCAACTGGAAGTGCTACAGCAGGTGGATTGGTTGGAGCTTGTTGGAATGTGCGTTTTGTTGCATCAAAAGGTGTCTTAAGTGGTGGTGGCCGGCTTGAATCTCCTGAAGAGTCTGTTAGAAGTTGGCCAACTGCTGTGTGAGAGCAGTAATCTTGTGCGATAATCCTGCGGGTACCATGATGGCTCAGTCATTATGTCAGGTTCGGGACGTGGAACCTGGTATGCAGGATACCTCACAGCAGGTGAGGGCAGATAGCAAACACAGCAAAGTCCAGAAATAAATAGCCAAGGGTTCAGGATCGGAGAAATCAGTGTAAACAGTATTCAATAGCCAAGGCATCAGGAACAGAGAAATCAGCATAAACAGTATTCAATAGCCAGGATACATCAACAGTAATCAATAGGATAATGCAGCAACACAATAGAACTCCGTTAAGCACAATAACTGAGCACTGAGTGATACTCAGTGCTCGTTTTTAAAGCTACCACCAGGGGTTGCCCCGTTCTCCTAAGGATAGGAGAATGGGAATGTTGTGAAAAGGAGAAGCTGCAGCAAGCATGGTTAGACATTTTATTGGCTAGAAAGCACTTGGTTGATTAAGTGAGGGCCAGATTTATATTGCACACTTGTATATGCCCAGTACATTTGTCATACACTCTGTACAAAATGGGAAGTGTACAGGAGCAGGATGAGCTACCCAGTCTGTCTTGTAAAACATCAGCTGTGGCCAACATGTATTTGTAATTTACTTGCACCCAATAAAATAATTGTTTGTGTTACTAGCTAACTAATAGTACATTGGATGTAAATACTATATTTTGGGCATCAAGCATGATCATTTCCTGGTCAGCCTCTGCTTGGTAGGATGGGAGCTACAGGTCAATAAGCCAAGCTTAAAACTATGTTAGCCAAGGATGCAACAGCTGCCAATTGGCAATTTGCCAGTAGAGTCTTTTCAAATAGACTTATGGCTTTGATATTTTGACATAAACCATATGGTCAATACACCTGGCCATTACACAAACAGGGACTTTTCATACATTGCATTCCCTATACAGACATTAATATGTAATTGGTCCCCCTTTGCAGCTATAACAGCTTCCACTCTCCTAGGAAGAAGTCCACAAGATTTTGGAGTGTTTCTGTGGGAAATTTCGCCCATTCACCCAGTAGAGCATTTGTAAGGCCGGGCACTGATGTTGGAAAGAGAAGGCCTGCCTTGCAATCTCCTTTCCAGTTAATTCCAAAGGTGTTCAATGGGGTTAAGATCAGGGCTCTGTGTGAGCCGGTCAAGTTCTTTCCCCAAACTCATCCAACCATGTCTTTATGGACTTTGCTTTGTGCACTGGGGCATGGTCATGCTGAAATAGAAAAGGACCTATCCCAACCTGTTCCCACGAATTTTCAAGCACATTGTCCAAAATGTCTTGGTATGCTGACACATTAAGCTCAACCCCTGAAAAACAGCCCCATACCATTATCCCTCGTCTACCAAACTTACAGTTGGCTCAATGTAATCAGGCATGTAACGTTCTCCTGCATCCACCAAACCCCGAGTCGTCCATTAGACTGCCAAACAGAGAAGTTTAATTTGTCACTCCACAGAACATGTTTCGACGGCTCCAGAGTTCATTTGTTTTCCTTTGCAACTGCATGTTTTATTACCCCATAATGCATTACCTGATTGTCAGAGAACAGCCAGCGATGGCTCAATTGAAATTCCCAGGGGGTCCAACATCTGCGCATGGCATTGACTACATAACTCCCAAGTGTACCAGATTTTGCATTGCAGTCACAATTGTCTTGTTCTGTACCCTGAGGGCAGTGTGGCTTATGCATATTCTTTATGTTTTATGACTACTTAATAAAGTTCATTCAAAGCCTATAGCTGATCTGACAATCTAGATGCATACGTTGATGTGTGCAGAATCAAAACTGCAGATTCAAAGCTACAAACCTGTATACAGTATGACAAATGACAAAAGGAAAAGAGAATGGCTGCAAATAATGTCCAATTGGCTGTAGAGGTGACCTGGCTTCAAATTGGGCTTTTACCAGGATCCAGTGGGAGGATTGTGAAACAGCAACTGAGCTAGGTAGCAAAGATCCAAAGTTACAGATTGCATTCTTTAATTTTGTAATGGGGAGAGATAGGCTGCACATTAACCAGCACTTTTCTGTGTCTTAAGAAGATAAGTAGAATGTCAGCGAAACCATAGATGCATTAGAACAGTAATGGCGAACCTATTATGACTCAATAGCCAAGGCATCTGTTTTGGCACATGGCTAGATTGTGAACTGACTGGTTAGTTTTTAAAATTGGCATAAAATAAAGAAAGCATGAGGACTAAAACAGAACTTGGGCTCCCTATATGTTGGGCCAATTTGAAAACATAACTGGTAAGTGCTCTGTTGGAAAACACCAGCCATTCATGCTATGCACCTGGATCAGTAGCGTACCTGGCGGGGGGGGGCGGTCCGCCCCAGGTGCCGCTCATCAGGGGGGTGCCACGGGCTAAGGTGACCGCATGTCCCAGATCCCTGGCGGCCTCGTCACTTTTTTTTTTACACAGAGGAGAGAGAGGACTTTGCGAGGCCTCTAACTCCGTCGCGATGCCAGCATGTCATGCTAAGCGCCGAAATATTACTTCAGATTTCGGCGCTCAGCAGTGAAGCAGCACAGCGGCAGAGCAGAAAGCAGCGGCAGAGCAGGAAGACGGAGGCGTCGTGCTCCCACCGCAAGACTTCTGGATGGTATGTCCAAAACCTTTAACTACAAAGGGGGAGAGGGTAGATAGTGGGGAGGGAGGTAGATAGTGAGGAGGGAGGGGGGGAGAGGGGTGTAGATAGTGAGGATGGGGAGGGGGTTAGCTAGTGAGGGGGGAGGGGGTATATAATGAGGAGGGGGTAGATAGTGAGGAGGGAGGGATGGATGCGGTAGATAGTGAGGAGGGAGGGGGTAGATAGTGAGGAGGGAGGGAGGGATTTAGATAGTGAGAAGGGGTAGAAAAGGGGGAAAGGTAGATAGTGAGAATGAGTGAGAGAATGAATGAATGTATGGATGAATTGTCTGAATGAGGGAGATAATGAGTTTGTGAGAATGCATTAATGAATGTGTAAATTTGTGTGAATGAGAGAGAGAAATGATTGTGTGAATTAATTATGTGAATGAAAGTGTGAATTAGTGAGTGACTGTTAGTGTTTGTGTGTATGATAGATGTATAATTGATTTATGGAAAGGCAAAGATGGCACAAGCAGGATGTTTGAGCCTTGGGGACCAAGATGACACAGGCAGGGTGTTTATGGGACAAAGTTGACTCATGTTGGGCTGTTTGGGGACAAAGATGGTAAATCCTATGTGTGTAATCTGGGTGCTGGTCAGGTTCTATGTGGGCAGTGTGGACGCCAGAGCTGGCTTTGGGATGTGCAACCTATCATCTATGATGACTGTAGTTTCATCTCTTGCTATGTTTCCATACATTATTATTGTATACCTGCAAATACAGGATTTGTATGTCTGATTCTATGCCTCCAGTGCTGAGTTCACATGTACATGAACAATGATAATAACAATATATATATCTATATATCTATATCTAAATATCTATATATAGATATATAGATATATATATATATATATATATATATATATAATTGCCAACAGCAATCACACTCCTATCATGCCAAGTCAGCTAGTACATGCTGGAATCTGGGTATGCCTGGGCATGATAGGAGTGTGATTGCTGTTAACAATCATATATATATATATATATATATATATGTATATATATATATATATATATATATATATATATATATATATGTATATATATATAAAATATTAATATTGTTATTGAATTTTTTTGTCCTATTTTGCTGTGTTACTTACTTTAAATAAGAGTGTGAGATTTTTTTTATGGTCATATTTGGTTTCGGACAGGTAAATGCTGGATTTTCGGTTTCATTCCAGAATTTTCGTTTCGGTGCATCCCTAAGCCAGATAATGAAGTGGTAGGCCTACACCACATCAATGTTTGGCTTAGTATATAGTGATAGGAGTCATGCTGCACTATTATCAGTGTCTGGCTCAATGTATAGTGATAGGGATTACGCTGTACCACAGTCAATGTCTGCCACAGTATATAGTGTTAGGTGTTATGCTGTACCCCTGTCAATGTCAGCCTCAGTATATAGTGATAGGTGTTATGCTGTACCCCCATCAATGTCTGCCTCAGTAGATAGTGATAGGTGTAATGCTGTACCACCGTCAATGTCTGCCTCAGTATATAGTGGTAGGTGTTATGCTGTACCACCGTCAATGTCTGCCTCAGTATATAATGATGACAGTAATGCTGTACCACCTTTGATGTCTGCGCCAGTATATAACGATAGAAGCTAAGTGTTTGTGGGGGGGGTGCCACATACAGTATCCGCCCCAGGTGCCAAATACTCTAGGTACACCCCTGACCTGGATGAAATGACCATTACTAGCTAGGACTATGTAATTATGGTAGACTCCTGCTGTGACTTCTGGGAGGTTGAGCCTGTCACAGAAACCACTACAGCAACCAATATAGAATGTTACAAAACACAGTTTAGTCCAGAATTCCATTTATGTAATTTATGTAATTTTGACTGCAGCAATCATGCTAGTCCGTGTCAGTGCACTAAGCTGTGGAAGGCTGAGATCTGATCACCAAGTGGTAATGCATCTTTTTTTTAAGACACCACTTGGAATATCTGATTCCAGCACTATTTTATTGCATGGTATCCTAGCTAGTTGTGCAGGTGCTGCTGACCCTCAGATCTGTCACTGTAGAACTAGACCAGGCAAGAATACGCTGGTGCATATTATAGAGTATAGAGGAGAGGTACTGTTTCAACTCTTGGATACCACAATACAATGTCACAATGCGCAATGTGACTAATGCATTGTAAACCTGTGGGGTAACTATTTACTCAAATGTCAGATTAGAGATCAATACATGAATTCGCATATTCAGAATCATATATTTTATCCAATATGTGTAAACTAAAATGCTACAATGTTATATATCAAAAAGTTAAGGTGCAGCATAGTCTTGAGCTAATCTCTGTACCTATTTTGCATTTAATGGTATTTAGCCAACCTACTTAGGAATGATCAGCCATGCTGAAAAAGTGCTGTATATTGATCCTTCTGAACTGCACTTTGCAGGATTGTTTAAATACTTGGTTTGCTAGCTCAGTACTAAGATGTACTTCACTCTTCAGGAAATGACAGCCAGCTTATACTGATTTAACACTAAATGATGACCCTGCCACCCATTTCCATTACAAAATCACAAGTAGGTTAAGAACCATTTGCAAAACTTTTAAATCACGTTCTGGAACAAAGTGTGTTTTTAGGATTGAAGGAATATCAGCAATTTATTATTGCAGTTAATGTATTATGTTATCTCGCAGTCAAGCCAAGTTTTTATTGAATGAGTCCTAGCATCCATCAGCAATGAAAATTCTTCTTGTGAACATATATAAATCTGTTTCATGTTATTCATGCATTTTTCTGTTTTTCTCTGCCTGAAAGTCTAACATAAAGGGGATGCACTTACATTGGAGGGAGGGGTGGGCTGACAACTTCCTGCACATGGGGCACTGTAGCTGCTTGAGTACAGCAAGTGGCTGATCTATTGTCACAGGGTCACGTAACACTGTGTAACCCCACCTCTGCAAGTGGGTTAGTTCAACTTTGGGCTGCCTTGTAGTAGGGGGAAATTCAAACAAACTTGCCCAGTAATAAGCAAACAAAGACATCTGGAGATAACATTTTCTATGTGTATGATCCATTCCTGATCAAAATACATTTACAGAAAGAGAATGTACAGAAAATCCACTGAATGATGCCAGCTTCAAAGAAAAGCCCCTGTTACTGTAGACATCCGGGTGGCTATAGAGTTGGAATAGATCTAGAAAGACAAAGCTTAATTTAGTCGCCCCAAATCAGACCGGCCCAAGGGGCAAGTGCCTCTTCCTCACAGCCAGCTTTCCTAACTAGCCCACCGTGCTGCAGTTAATGTGGCACATGAGTACCCTTAATAACAGCAAGGCCCATTGTAAACTGGAAAACTGTAAATAAAACTGTAAATTCTGAGAGTAAAATGAAAATTAAATAGATAAATTAGAGGAACCAGAGATATTCAGACCTGGGAGGCAAGGGGGAAATTGCCCCACACGACTGTCTAAATTTCCTTTAAATAGGGCCAGCCCAAATCAGACACGCAGAGGCGGGAATGAGGTGGGGTCATGTAACACAATGTTACTTGACCCAGTGATAATAGTGTGGCCACTCGCACAGTGTGCAGGAAGCTGGAAAAAGGCTCAGATGGAGGTAAAGAAGTGAATTGTTTGATAGAGTGGCTGAGTGAGTTTTACTAAGTGTATGTTAGCATGAGGGTGGTTGTGTAAGAGGCTGTGTGTTTGTCAGGGTTGTGGGTTCCTGGTCAGGTTGGAGTGTCTGTGCAGCGGCAGGACTGGGCTTAGCACTCAACTGAAGGCAGAATGGTATTGGTGTGTCGAGTTGCAGATTGCTGTGTGCTGTACCTTTAGACTTTCTCTTTGGGGCCAGCTGAAGACACACCTGGGCGAAGCAGGAAGTCTCAGAACAGGCTAACAGCAACGGGGTCTGTGGAATACGCAGTGGGCAACTGGGTCTGTAGAACAGGCAGGAGGACAATCGTTAGAAATAAGCTGAGGTCAAAAGACTAGAGGAAGCAGGTTTGGTCTGAAAGCAAGCCAGGGCCAATAACCAGGTAGTAAAAATAAAATAAAAGGATCTTAGTCAAAGTCCACACCAGGTGTCAAATCCAGACAACTGATGCAATATATGCATAGTGTGTATGCAAAGGGATTTCATTCCCTCTATATGCCAGATGGTGGGAGGAAGCCAAAGCATTCAAAAAGATAAGGGACAAGGATCTTGAATTGGCCCAGACTCAATTGGGCTAGTTACATATCTGGTCCCTTAACATGCAGCCACCCAGTACAAGAGTTTAAGTGTGTAGTGTGTAGCTGGGTATATCTAGAAGGTAACCGGATATATATCACTTAATGTAACAATGTAACTCCCATGTGCACCCTGGTTACCATCCATTACTTTATTTATGTGTCTCTTTGTTAGTACTTTACTAGTATTACCATTCTTACTGGTACATATTATGCATGGATTTGGATGTTTTAAAACAAGAGCTGTGATAGACCTCAAAGAAAATAATGTAATCTGTTACAGAAAGGTCAGATATTCCTTTAATCCCTTCAATCCCAGGGGTTTTTGGTACCTCAAAGCCCAGAGCAATTTTGCCATTTTTGGGGTATGTCGGTTTAGCGATAATTCTCTTGAACTGTGAATAGTGTACCCATATAAACTATATATTGTTTTTTAAGGAGAGATAGAACTTTCGTTTGATACCATAGTTGGATGATTAGCTGAAAATTTAGAATGAGAAATTTAGTAAAAACTAGCGAAGATTACAAAAATAAACTATTTTTTTTTTTACATTTTCCCTCTGAATCCTCACAAAATTAGGTAAAGTGATGGAAAATCCCCTCCAAGTTTATTAATTCAGGTGTCCTGATTTCAGAAATACCTAATTTATATAGATTTTCCAGACTTTCCCAGCACCAGGGAGCATACTATAATTTTGTATAATTTTTATGCCTATGGCTTGGGGGTTGTGAATGGGGGCAGAAGGGTTATACTGGCTAGATGTTATGCTAGGGCAATGGGAAGTAAGGTTTTTTAATAATTTTTTATTATCTTTTTTATATATTTTTTTAAATTTTTTTTTAATTTTAATTTTTTTACATTTTTTTATTTTTTATATATTATTTTTACACAGAAAAATTTTACACTACTGGGAGTAATAGTTAGCTCAAAGAGGTTAAAACCATTATATGACATTGATTTTACTTTACAATCATGTATTTATCACCCAGAAACATGACGCATATCTTTTGAAGCACCTTACAAGGGTTTGTCATTGTAAGCATTTAAAGCTGTAAAGTGCATTATGATTTTTTCACAAGCATGTATTTTTTAGAAAACAGTATGGCAACCCATCGGGTAGTTCAGCTAAAACTAACAGGAGCAATATTATTGCAAACAGAGGCAGCAGGGTATACCATATTTCCCCATGTTTTTTTAGAAAAATTTGGGGTCTAAAAACTGGGTGCGTCTTATACAGTGGTGGTAGATTTTTTTTTACCCGAAATAATCATCTGCAGGGGACCTGCCGCTTAACTCTGTGTTGCTCAGCAGCGTCTCTTGTTCCGTCGAGGCGGCTTAGGAACTCAGTGGAGTCACGTGAATGTACATCACATCACATGACTCTGCTGAGTTCCTGTTCCAGCAACGCAGAGGGAAACAGCAGCCCCCATAGCCCCAAGTCTGCGAGCAGCACCAGAAGATCTGCAGTTCAGGTGGGGGAGTAAATGAATGAATATATGCGTGTGTGTGTGTGTGATAGCACGGATGCGTGTTTAGGGGGGCACAGGGAGGCTGAAAGTGATGTGCATGTATTGGCTGCCTGAGCATGATAGGAGTGTGATTGCTAACAATTGCTAGCAGCCAACATCAATCACACTCATATCATGCCCAGGAAGCCAGTACAATAACTTTATGTAATATAGATTTTTTCAAATTTCGGGCCCCAAAATTAAGGTGCGTCTTATACATGGGGAAATACGGTAGTCAGGCCAAGTTTATCTTGTTGAATGATAGGCAAACTAGGCAGATGCTTAGGGTACTGAACTGGTAGGGGCTGCCCGATCCTCCATGAGACTCTCTTATATGAGCAAGCCAGTGCATACAAGGGAAGTACTAAAGGTAGAGATGGTAGAAAGCCGAGATCTGGCCATCTTATAATGAAAGACTGATGAGAAAAAATAAATATTTTGTCTCAAAGTCACTAGTAGATGAGCATGCAGTATCTATGATACAGCACCATTAAGTGCACTTAGTTGAACCCTTTATTATTCTAGGGCAGGTATTGCTGGCGAAAAAGTGAATTATTTATGGAAAGCATCAAATGACTACTTCTCACTAACCCTTTCTACTGACTTTTGGTACTGAATAGCGTATTAATGGATTGTAAATAATCCATGCATCTTGTCTGCAACGTGATTCCAAGAAATAGTAAAACCAAGCAAAACATTTTTTCTACTTTTTTTCTTTACAACCCAGGGGTGTATTGGCATAGAGGACATGGGTTACTTGGCTGGATTTGTCCTGACTTGAATGTTGCCAGTCCTCCCCTGATTTCACCCACACTTTTATTTCATTTGAACCCAATTTCCTTCAACTGTTATTTTGGTGATATTCTTTTCATAAACCTCCTTCCTTACAAATGAATTCCTACAACTTCCAATAGGTCTTAAGACAATATTGTTTTGTGTTCACAATTCCAATTTGAGTAAGAGAAGTGTAATAACTGCACTAAAGAACCTGCATGTACTCTGGAAATAGATGTTTTTCTTTTTTCATGTAACGAAAGCACATCAGTAACAAACTATGGGCTTCTGCCTGCAACAGCTAAACCATAGAGGAGGCATTTATTACTGCCACGATCTCTCTCTTACAAATGGTGACTAAAAGGGAGCAGACAGAGAATGAACTGATGCATGAAATATGAAAAACAGGCAGCATGTATGACATCTGGGCTTTATTCTGGTAACTTAAACAACATCACTCAGTTCCAATATGTGGAAGGATTAATGAGGATATAAAAAGGATGTTCTGCTGATCATTCATTTCATTTTGAGGAGAAAGCAGCATTTCTCCTAGTAACGCATTAGAATTACTTTGTGTATATCGATCACCTGTATGAGTGTGTGCAAGAAACTGGGCTCCAATTGGTCACTAGGCATTTGTAGAATCCTAGATGAGTCAAAAGGATACTCAAATAAAAAATGCTGAAAACGTGTATGTAAAACTTCAAGATGAGTTTGAAGACCTTATTCTGTCAACATATATTGTACTTGTATTTTATGTTTTAGTCTTATTTGGTGTACAAAGATATAATTGTCAGTGTGTAGGGGTGTACATCTCCTTGGTGTAATACCATGACTGTGTTAAATGTATGGTTTGCATTTGCGACCTAGAGCTCAGATACAGTAGAGATCCTGGGGCACAGTTTCCATGTATTGCAGAGGGAGGCAGAAGAAATTATAAACACACAGGAATTCGACATCATATTCTGATATCCTTTGCCACTTTCTACATGGAAAGAGCATAAAGAGATGTTTGGGGCCCTCCCGCTCTGTCCTACCTGATTGAGTGGACTCACTCTTTGTCTACACGTAACCAAAACTGTTAATTTCCAAGGTATGCATTGCCAAATCGGAAAATGGAGAGAGAGAAAGAGTAAGACCAGGGTGGCAAGGTTGGTTTCATACTGGGTGGTCTTAGTGTTGTTAGAAAAAAGAACTGGGCAAACTGTACTCTTTCCGCCCATAGATTAAATCATGTAAATTTATGAGTGGCATGGAAATTGGGGTGTTCCAGGGGTGTAAATGTAGGTGTTACTAGATTTCAGGTGTATGTGATTTACTCAACACACATGCCGTGTTCCTCTGATATAAAAATGTAGTGTAATATTTAAATATAAGGACACTGAACACTATATCAACACTAGTTGTGGTATGGCCCCATAACACCAAAATTACTGAAAATTAAAGAAAGAATATTGCATTAAACAATTGGATGCATTTCTTTTAAAAAGCAACATGTACATACAGAACACATTCATCATGGCACATATCTCTACCAAATTTTTTACCGTTGTGTGATGTTATATATATGTTGTTGTCAAGTATTGAACTTGTGGTCACTTGAAATGAGGACTAGGGTGACTATATCAGACATTTTATCTAGCACTCATATGTTCATAGGTGATGTACAGTACTCTGATGAACAGAGCAAGAAATCAGTGAATACCTCTCGAATACCATTAAAAAACACCTACCTAAGTATTGAGAATTCTGTCACTCTCTATGTCCATATGCTGCTTAGCCCACCACTCAGTGGATTAAAATGCAGTGCAGTCCCAATGATTCAGCTCCTTGGTAAGCAATATACCCATGTAAAATTACATAGGACTCACCAATCTTGGGGTAGTTTCACATAGCGGCGGGCTAAGCAATATTGTTTTAGGACCATTTAAAGACAGGATTATACACATACTCCATAGCATATATTCTGCACAAAAGAGTTTGTTCAGATAAGTACTATTATCAAAAATACACAACAAAATTCCTAATTTTCATTCCCAGGGCTTTATCTGTGTAGGAAACACACTTGTTCACGTACGCAAAATGCTAATATACAGGTAAATTGAAGAAAATCAAGTCCAAGAATCTGCTTTATATACACTGTACATTTTGAAATAATGCATAGAAAGTATGGATAACTCCTGAGACTTGGAGAAGAGTATAGCAATAAGATATAAGGAATATTTAGCACCTGATCAGTTATATTATTCTGGTTGTATTGCAGTGCAATATTTTTACTTCTTAATAAAACATACAACTTTATGTTACTCCTTTTAACCAGTGGGGTTTCTTATTGCAGACATTCATAATCCCAGCAAAGATTTAAAAACAATTTCATATTTAGATGTAAGAACAAGGCATTCTTAACAGGTTTATTCTTCAGAATAATTTAATAATTTTGAATATATAAATATGTATACATTTTTTTTCTTTCTTTTTTTTTCTTTTCAATTTTATATTTTATTGTTTTATTGTTAGCAATAATTCAATAATTTTAAATAGTTATACACATATGTGTATATATATTTCTTTTCTTTTTTTTTCTTTTCAATTTTCTCTTAATTCCCTGATTGCTTTTGCTCATATTCTTTTGTCTGACTCCAAACATCACATTCCTGAATTTGTATAGTGCGGATGGCAATTTGGCAGTAATATCAATCCAAGGATCAATTTTTTTTATGAGTAACTTAATGATTAATTTGAAAAAAACACCAAGATATAGGTATTTGTAACAGGATGACATGTTTGTAAAACCTTATGTATGTCAATGAGTCTGAAAGAGGTATATGTTTCTCAGTAGCCTTGTGGCTGTGCTAAGGTCAGAGGTATAAACTAGGGCAGCTCTGAGGGTAGATACAGCCCTGGTGCAACTACTCCCTCTATAGCCACCTTCTATACTCTGACCACCAAGATTCGACATAATATCCTGAAATTCCAGGTGTTAAGGATGCATAGTGTCTGAAAGCAGCATTCTATGGAGGCTGTAAAGGTTCAGAATAGCTTAAATGGGCGTTTTCAGGAGAACATAAGCACTGAAATAAGCAGCAGTGCACCAGGAGCAAATTAACTTCAACAGTTTGCAGCTCCATGATGTACGAGTAAAAAATAGACTTGTGCACGAGGTCCAGAATCATTGCGGATGATTTTTCATCTTTAATACTCACTAATTTGTTTTTGGGGAAAGAATTTAGTCTGCTGTCTTTTTATTGTGGGGGCTTTTTAAATTCAGAAACACAATTTGAGGGACGAAGACACATCTCTCTGTCCTCCAGTCCTGTCTGTGCCCTTGCACCCTCATCCTGCCTTGTATCTGCCCCTCCCCACCTGCTCACTTACCTTTTTCCAGCTGTTATCTCCATTGCGTTCTTGGTAGATGCAGAGACCATGCTGACAGGGAGCAGCGGGGGGGGGAGGGGGTCAGCATGTGAGACAGTGTCCTGTTGCATAAAGAAATACCACATGAGAAGGGGAGGGTGTGTAGTGCCCAGGCAGTACCTGCAATAGAAGCCACTCTAAATTATTATTATTATTTTATTGTTTTATATAGCACCATCAAATTCTGTAGCGCTATACAATGGGTAGACAGTACATAATAAGTAATATGTAACATAACAAATTGGCTAAAAGAGACAACAGGTGAGGAGGGCCCTACTCAAACGAGCTTACAGTCTATTACACAAAAGGTAAAAGTGCCGTTGTTAGGGATGGACCAGCCACATTACTATAACTATTGCAGGAGAGGGACTAGGAAAGGTGAGCTAAAGGAATATGGTGCGGGCAATGTTTTTAAAATGGAGGCAACAGTTTTTAGAGACAGACTGAATATGGGGGGTGAACGAAAGGTCGGAGTCAAGGGTGACACCAAGACAGTGTGCATGAGGAGACGGGGAGATGATAGCACCATTAACATTGAGGGAGATAGGTGGGGGAATCTTAGCATTGGAGGGAGGGAAGATGAGGAGTTCAGTTTTGGAGAGGTTAAGTTTCAAGAAACGTGCAGACATCCTTGCTTGAGCAGAAGTAAATTAATGCACATATTTCCTTACAGACACCGAAATGGGTAATTGTCTTTTTCATATTACTTATTATAAAAATTCTGCAAATTGAATTTTCTTCAATGTAAGGAAGACTTACTTTAATGATAGGCTGGTGGATGGTGGATAGCCTTCCAACAGAAGAACCTCTGGACCCCTGAGATGTGTTCTTTTATTTAATGTCATAAAGACCTGATTAATGTATGGAAGATTTACTGTGGGGCTGGTAGATATGGAGAACAGCCTCCCAACAGGATTAACTTGATGTCTACAGAAACCCTGAGACGTTTATTTTTCTTTTCCTCATCTTTGTACCTCTTTATTATAATTCAGTGTTTTGGTTGAGATTTTTAATGATCTTATTAAAAGTTTAACTTTAAAGTGATCCGAGATAGGATTTTTTCAGTATTGATGTCTCTGGCATTGCAATGGTTAACCATTATCTTTCTTTTTCTTTTGCTGTAGGTAACGTTTTGCACCCTGTCCTCGATTGTTTCCTGTGGAGTTTGCATCTGCTAATACTTAATAAACAGTACTTTTTGGATCAATTGATTGGGCTCTGAGTGCTTAACACGTGTACAGACTTTGAACCTTAACCACACTTTCTGGGAATGCTGTCATAAATGGTAATCATAGCTTGTTCACACCTGTATGACCCTGGATAAAGCAACATTTTGTAATTAAACGCAACCGTCACAGGCAAACGAATGAAGAAATCTAACAAAATGTTGGTGGAATTTCAATTTGTTTTTGTTAGTTTTGCTGAGGATCGCCCTAATTTTCTGAGATTCATACAGAAAAACCAAGTCCGCACGAATCTTAATGCCCAAGTCTAGTATAAAATATATGAAAGGTAAAAATAAAAAGCATAAAATGCATCCCCTATTTAAAAAATATCCAGCAGAGAGACACATGGATGTCATTTGAAGCCTCTGCCCTTAAAGTACAAGGGCCTCAGTCATCCCCAGTCTGTCCCTGGTTATTCAAGAACAACATTACAATAATTGAATGCGGAGACTGTTTCCTTAAAGGGACACTCCAACCATCATATGCATTTAATTTCCAGTGTGTGACTGGCTGCTTCAAGCAGCAAATCAATGGCAAGAGAAATATTTATTAAAATACTCACATTTCATTTGCATTCTTAAAGTGGGGTGTGCCAGGGACATAATATTGTCTTTTTTAGAACTAAATATTCAAGCGGGTGCAGACTGTGGGTAGACAACAGCTGTCATTCCAAATGTGGTGTGTGTGTGTGTGTGACTACAAGTCCTATCATCCATGGTTGAGCTATCACCTACTAAACAGAATTGGACTCACCACCCATTACTGTAAGTCCATGTGCACATCAATCCAGAGATTGTTTGTCTCACGTCTGGCTCTCACAGCGTTTCGATGTGTCTGCTGTTATGAGTCACTTTCAAGCATTAGAAACATTGTGCTTAGTGTTACTGAATGTCCAAACTCTTTTGAGAAAGCTTTAATCATCTAAAATGTTGCCTTATTAATAATTTTTCAGGGAATACTTAATGACAAATACGCGGCACCGTAAAAACATGTTACTATAAAATATTTTTAGGTTCCAAGTGATTAAAGAGTAAATAATAAAATAACTTATCTGCTAAAGTTTATTCAGCAGTATGCTGTTTATGCTAAGTGAAACATAACAACCTTAAGGCTAGGTTTCCACTTGGGTTTTTGTCCGGCGTTTTTTTCTTGATGAAAAACGCCAGGAAAACTGCCAAGAAAACTGCCGCTGCATTTACCTGCGTTTTGGCGTTTTTTCTGCAGTTTTTTCTGGCGTTTTAGCCTTTCTGTGGAAATTGCTTTTTTTTGACCTTAGGCAGTTTTTCCAGCCTTTACAAGTTAGAAGTTTCACCCAGCTAAAAGGGATTAGGATAAATGGCAAGTATCTGCCCTCTCCTGATGTCATTTACTTGGTAGACCCTTTTGTCTCTTTTCTGTGGTTTGTAAGGCATGCTTTATTCCGAATGTCTGCTCCTCTGGGAAGATTGGCCCCAAATGATGGTGCAAATTGTTTGCTGATGCTTTTGGCACGCAGGATCCAGTCGCGTATGTTTGTTTGTAATGGCATGTTTGTTCCAAATGGTGTAAAATTCAATATGAACCAGTCCAGGACTTTGTTTTGTGTGAAACTGTTTGTTTTCAGCCTATTTCTCGTAGGACACACAGATACTGGGTCCATCCTCTGCATTGTAACTGTGGAAAAAACGCCATAAAAAACGCCAAGGCAATAAACCCACATGGCTTTTTCATGGCGTTTTTTCTCTCCCATAGACTTCTATTGGAGAAAAAAAGCCAAGATTTCTTGCAAAAAACGCCAGAGTGTCAACATGCTGCAGTTTTGAAAAACTGCCACAGAGCCCAAAAAAGCAGAAAAACGCCAAAGAGGACTAAAAAAACGCCAAACAGAAAAACGCCAGGTGGAAATGGCATTTTGCGATTTCCTATTGAATTACAGCTAACATCTGGCTGCATGCGTTTTTCACAAAAAAACGCCAGGTGGCGCTATTGGCGTTTTTATAGGCGTTTTTAGCTAAAAAAACCCAAGTGGAAACCTAGCCTAAGGCTAGGTTTCCACTTGGGTTTTTGTCCGGCGTTTTTTTCTTGATGAAAAACGCCAGGAAAACTGCCAAGAAAACTGCCGCTGCATTTACCTGCGTTTTGGCGTTTTTTCTGCAGTTTTTTCTGGCGTTTTAGCCTTTCTGTGGAAATTGCTTTTTTTGACCTTAGGCAGTTTTTCCAGCCTTTACAAGTTAGAAGTTTCACCCAGCTAAAAGGGATTAGGATAAATGGCAAGTATCTGCCCTCTCCTGCTGTCATTTACTTGGTAGACCCTTTTGTCTCTTTTCTGTGGTTTGTAAGGCATGCTTTATTTCGAATGTCTGCTCCTCTGGGAAGATTGGCCCCAAATGATGATGCAAATTGTTTGCTGTTGCTTTTGGCACGCAGGATCCGGTCGCGTATGTTTGTTTGTAATGGCATGTTTGTTCCAAATGGTGTAAAATTCAATATGAACCAGTCCAGGACTTTGTTTTGTGTGAAACTGTTTGTTTTCAGCCTATTTCTCGTAGGACACACAGATACTGGGTCCATCCTCTGCATTGTAACTGTGGAAAAAACGCCATAAAAAACGCCAAGGCAATAAACCCACATGGCTTTTTCATGGCGTTTTTTCTCTCCCATAGACTTCTATTGGAGAAAAAAAGCCAAGATTTCTTGCAAAAAACGCCAGAGTGTCAACATGCTGCAGTTTTGAAAAACTGCCACAGAGCCCAAAAAAGCAGAAAAACGCCAAAGAGGACTGAAAAAACGCCAAACAGAAAAACGCCAAGTGGAAATGGCATTTTGCGATTTCCCATTGAATTACAGCTAACATCTGGCTGCATGCGTTTTTCACAAAAAAACGCCAGGTGGCGCTATTGGCGTTTTTATAGGCGTTTTTAGCAAAAAAAACCCAAGTGGAAACCTAGCCTAAAGGCTGCATTGCAAAATAATCCCACTTTAACCTTGACGCAAAAAAGTTTATATATCTTAATAATGTAAACAATTAAACCCTCTAAATATTGTATTTGGTAGTAATAATACGCATTCCATCATGAAGTGGCATCAATGATAATATGATAAAAATATACATTCAACTGAAAAGTTATTTTAAAAGAATTTTTAAAACCACTTGAATACTGTCAGGGTTTTTTTTGTAAACCAAGGGGGAATGCATCTTAGTCCATCAGAGTGATGAATTCTAACAAGAAACACTTTCAATCTTTTTTTAAAACTCATGGGAAGAAAGCAGCATCCTGGAGCGATAAAATGCAGCTACAAAAGGAACGATTTGCAGAATACATTACATATTTCTCCACTGGTATTTCATGAATAGAAATGGATTACAGTCCAGATGTGCTTTGCCATCACATCGCACTGAACACCACACAAAAAAGTGATCTCTTGGCTAACATCCTCATACAAGCTAGGTAATAAATTACCCAGACAGTCAAACAAAATCTGGATTTCTTTTTGACTATATTCATCAGAGTAATGGTTCAGGAGCTTTTTCTGGAAGAAAACAAGAAATTAATTTGGATATCCAGTACTAGTATGGTTTGAGAGAATAATTTGTATAAAATTAACTTGTATATAATACACAGGTATATTGTAGACACAAGTTGTTTGTATTTCTATACATACAGGTACACATATATGCATTATACAAATGCATATTTTTCGTATTTTCTGTCTATTTTTGTAGTATATGTAGTATTTGTTTTTTTACCAAATCAGTTGGTATAAATTTATACAAATAGATCTATTTATAACATCCATAAAGACATGGCAGGATGAGTTTGGTGTGAAAGAAATGAGTTTGGTGTGATTGAGCATCGTTTAAACACGACAGCCTACCTGAGTATTATTGCTCATCATGTCCATCCTTTCATGACCACAGTGCCACAGTGTACCTATCTTCTGATGGCTACTCCCAGCAGGATAATGCACCATGTTACAAAGCTCATATCATCTCAAACTGGATTCTTGAACATGACAATGAGTTCACTGTACTCCAATGGCCTCTACAGTCACCAGTTCTCGATCCAATAGAGCACCTTTGGGATGTGGTGGGACGGGAGATTCGCATCATGGATGTGCAGCCGACAAATCTGTATCAACTGCATGATGCCATCATGTCCATATGGACAGAAATCGCTGTGGATTTTTTCAACACCTTGTAGAAAGTATACCACGAAGAATTAAGGCATTTCTGAAGGCAAAGGGGTTCCAACCAGGTACTAGCAAGGAGTACCTAATAAAAGGACCAGTGAGTGTATATGAGCCTCACAAACATCCTCAACTAATGGTTAATCTGTGTAAAGTAGAAAAAACTAAATCCGTGGGAGTACTAATCCAAAATAATAGTCGTAAGAGATGCAGATAGACCACATATCCTCAAGCATTTAAGGTTCCATTGATGTAAACAGGGGGCAATATGCCTTAGAGTTAAAATCAATATGCAGAGCAGAACTAACGGAGTGAGGTTTAAAGGAACATAGAAAAATACCTATCTTGATTAAGAACATTGGATGTAAGTGTGTAGATCCAGAATGCTTCACGTCTCTTCAATTGTGTGTCACATCTAACGCCCCTAGTTAAAGGTGCAATTGGCTGAATCCCCATGAATGTAAGCTGGGAGACACCATGCTCAGCCCTGTTGAAATGTCTAGCAACAGAGAAAACTGTATTTTGATTGGCACTCTTATGTTTCCGAATGCACACAGTAAAGAGTCTAGTCAACAGGGACATTTTAGTAGGTAGACAACAGACAGGCAATTAATTTAAATATGTAGAGGATTTTCTTTTACCTGTGCATGGATGTGTAAAAACCTCATGTGACGGAACCCTCCATCACTGGGGCCACTGGAGAGGTCTGACACCCAGCCTTCTCCCTATTGACTATGGGCCCTGACTTTGTAAAGACTTCTGTGGCTTCCCCCAGCAGTATATCATCCCATCACTTGCTGAGGGGATTTTCTTCGACAGACAGCCAGGATCTGCAACCAGGGAGTGACCACCATTGTCTTAGTTTAATGTTGTATAAGTCAGTCTCACCCCCACCTCCCCCAGTTCCACCACTACAGACATTTACCCTGGCCAAACATTAGAACTGATCTGGGCCAGTAATAGATAGTGGAGATTGGGACCCTATTGTATTGTTAATCTCTTTACTGCCCCTGTTGTCTCTGGGAGGCAGATTAAGGGGGCAGTTTCTATCCCAATATCTTTTGTTATCTTAATGTGTGTTTCGCTGGATATATCCAGACCTGTGTGTGTAAAATAAATCAGTCTTTGTTTTGGTTATACCCTACACTGAGTCTCGGCTAGTGACTGGGAAACCACGGAAAGTGTGTTGCCTCAGGCTAAGGGAGCACAAGTCAGCGGAGGTAGTTGTTCGGACTATACAGCTCCGTGACACCTAACAAAGCATAACACGATTATTAACCCCTTAAGGACCAGGCTGTTTTTTACTTGCTATTGTGTTTGGTGTCATATTGGAGAGTTGATAGTTTTTCCTTTACTCCTGAGGGAGTTACCTTTTCAATTTCTATGTCCATCTCTTATCCTTTTTTTCTGGGAGTCCCCTAAACTCTGTGCGGCTACCACCTTATGCAGTTATGTGGACATGACGTCGTCTTTAAAAATTTTAAGTCCAGACAGTTGTTGGTGTTTTATATCAAGCCCTACAAGCCAGTGACTACTACAACTCTGGCCGTAGTGACAACCACACCGACAGCCAAACACACACACACCAGGAGAGGCTCTGCCACACTGACACCCAAATACACACACCAGGACAGGCTCTGCCACACTGACACCCAAACACACACACCAGGACAGGCTCTGCCACACCGACACCCTCATCAGTACGGGTTAATCTATACGAAGCATAAAAAATGTTTTTCACACTGGTTTGTTTTTGTATGTTCCCCCCCTTGTGTATTGATGCCCCAGACAGGCCCCCCTTTGGTTTTAATGTATTTCTCCCACACCCTTGTGTAATGTCCCATGTGCATTTGCACCCCCAGCCAGGCCCCTTTGTGAATTTATGCCCCAAAACCTTTGTGTATTGATTTCTGTGATGCCCCAACCACCCTGTTGTAATACCCCCAGCAACCCCCTTTTGGCATTTAATTGTTCCAAGGCAAACCCCCCCTTTGAATATGGGTCCCCTTCCACCTATCACCCCAACTTATTTATTTATTTATTTTTTAATACTTTTTTGCTGGCTTCCTTCCCTGCAGACTGCTCGCCTCCGATGCGTTCTTCTCCCTGAGCGGCACGTCGCGTCTTCAAAGGGCGGGACAAAGAGCCTCACTGAGCCACTGGGTGCATGGTGCAGGCATGCTGACCACTTAATGATTTAGATTCAGGGAGGCCTGGGCGGCTATTGCCCCCCAGCCCAGCACGCCCCTGTTTGCACAAGTCTACTCAAGAGTCAACACTATGCACTTTTAATGCTTTTTCAGCAAAGTAACTAAAAAAGCCTACAGTATATTGCTTGTAGATTTTGCTGTTGTGCATACCAATTTTAAAACTCTTGAATGTGTTCAATACTAAGAAAATCAAACAGAAGATAGTCCTATAATGGCCTTTTAGACACATAATTTTACATTTATAGAACAAAGGAAACCAGATCATGGTGTGGCGTCCAGTCTTGCTATAGTCTTGTGATGGATATCAGACGATCTTTCCTAAATTACAACAAGATGAAAGAAAGCAAATGCTTGTGTTTGAGCAATAATATTACAGAATCAAGCAGATGAACATATAAAACAAATACAGCATAGGCTGCACGATATAATGTTTTCAGGATGCTGAATACTAGACCTTTGTATGTGTTTTAGTTGGTATCTTACCCCAATATACTAGACAAACAACTTGATTCATCATCATGCAGTAGTTCTTAAATAACCCGGCCTGAAACTCTGACTGATGACAGACTATGGAGGCATAAACTTTGCCAGTATTACCATAAAGAATTATCTCAGTGTGGTGTTTTAAAAGGAAGAGCCACCAAAAATATCACAATTGTCTTCAACAGCACTTCAATAGCCTCCGGGTATGCAGATTAAGGGCATTTATTAGAACAAAGTGAGATAAAACAAGGTTTTTGTCATTCCTCAGTTACATTACCGAATACAAAATGTATTTTATGGTTAAGGATTTTTTTTTCAAGAGACTTCTCCTCTTAGATATTGAGGGCTGCTCTGGCTGCAGATATTAATTTACCAGTTTCTTCAACAGGAAAAAAGAAGCTCTCCTCCCTAATCTCACCCTCCTCCTCCGAGGATAAAAGGATAAGGGGTTCTAAATCTGAATCTTCTTCTTCTTCTTCAGGTAGCTGAGTCATGAAGGAATGGTCCCCACTGGAAGGGCCAACTGGTTGTACCTGGGGGATGGACACACAAGCCATTGATTTAAAGTAATCAAATGTAGACTGCAATTCATCCTTTAGCCAGGAGGTTACCTTGGCTGTTGAGGATTGACCTGCTCTAGTATAGGACCCACATAAGTTTGCTGATATTTCATGAAAAGTTTTTACGGCATAAGGTTCAGCTGAAATATCTGGGTTCTTATCCGTCATCTACAACATAAAAATATATACAGAATTATCCTAATAGAAATACACTGAACTGTTTTCCTACAATTAAAACCATCCACTAGTCCAAAAGGCTGCCCCTTACTTTGAGAAGAAACACAGATTCTAGGCACCACACAGCTCAGACTGTCCAGCATTCCACCAAATCTAGGTAAACATACCTCCCTTTAAATTGTTTAAATTTTGGCGGATGTGCCCTGAGTGAACTCGTCGATTCGCCGACATGGAAGTCCGTTCGGTGCTTGGATTCTGCCCTCTGGAGCTGCGTGATGTGCCTTACCCATCGGACCAGCCTCCCAGCAGAGCAGGGAGACAGAGGTCTCGTGCTCCCACCTCAGGACTTCAAGGTAAGTGAACTACAAAGGGGAGAGAGGGTAGATAGTGAGTAGGGGAGGGAGAGGGGGAAGAAAGTGATAAGGAAGGGAGACGGGGTAGAAAGTGATAAGGAAGGAAAATGGGGGTAGATAGGGGGGGCAGGGGGTAGGGTGTTTATGGGACAAAGATGGCACAGGCCGGGCTGTTTGGGGAGAAAGTTGACTTGTGCTGGGCTGTTTGGGGACAAAGATGGCAAG